>NW_027288666.1:0-600000 GCF_037038585.1 Patagioenas fasciata | reverse complement strand
CAAGTTCAAGAATCAAGATCTAGGATACCTGCAGACAGGTGCCTGTTTGTGTGGAGACAGTCTGTTTGAAACTGTGTTCCTCAGCGCCCGCTCTTTCTCCCCGTCGCTCCACACGCCTGGGAGTCCCTTTCTTTCTCTCCACAAGCACGTGTGTTGACTTCGTCGCACATGTGCATCTGCACAAGCGTTGAGCTCAGCAGAGTGTGTCTCTTGACACTTGATGTGCGTTGGCTGTGTCTGCGTGCTCCAGTGAAGAGAGAAACGGGAAATCATCTTGGTAGAGGCAACAAAGCAAAAGCGAGGCAGGATTGACATCTGCTCAACAGAGAGGGATTCCCTGCGCTGACACAGTTCACAGTTACCCGAGAAGCAATCTGAGCGGTCCATCGACCGGAGACGTGTTTCCCAAGAGGTCGTTCAGCGAGTGAACAGCAGTGTGCGCGACTTTCAGGAGTGTGCCTGGAAAGTGCCAGAATCACCAGAGCACCTGTGCAAAAGCTGCTGCCTCTGTGACCGCATTGAGGCACGTTCCCGTGTCTGCGAGTATATAGACGGCTCTTTCGCGTTCACTCCGAGGGAAACGGTCCACTATTGCTTCTGTGCGTACAGACGCGATTCCCTTGTCTCTTGCGAACACAGGGAACTCTGTGCATCCAAATCTACAGGCTAAGGACGCGTCTGCATATGTTTTGGTGAACAATCGAGTGTGCGTGTTCTGACAGCTGCCTCTATGCAGACGTCTCCACAGAGCCACTTCTGAATGCCCCGCAGCCCAGGACTGAATGGATACACTAACAAGTGCACCGGTGTGAGCAACCACATATGCAGAAGGACGTCTTTCATCTCACAGAAGCGCGAACGTCTTGGCGTTCAAGCACATGGCAGAAACAAGGTGTGAACAGATGAGCTGCTGCTATTTTCTCCGTTCGGCATGCTTCGTTGTAGCTCTCTTGCCGGTCGCCGGCTTAGCGGCTTGCTTTGCGCGACTAGGTCTGCGGAGAGAAGGAGATAGCGCCGGAAACCTTGCCTTTTGCCTTCTTCGGCGCTGGAACCTGGTTGCTGCGCCTTCTCTTTGTCCATGTGCACACACACGATTCCTCAGCGAAAACCATGCAGAAACCTTTCCACGAGCACCCAGGGATGTGCACCCAGCACCACGTGCACGCACACGCAGCTAGAGAAAAGCACCTACCTTTTCACACACTGATGCCTAAGCAAACGCGTGGCCACACACACGCACACATCCGCAAGCGCGCCTACTCCCATCTATTGAGGGAAAGACGGACGAGCAACGTCCTGACAGGCTTGAGGGGAAAAACGTCCGTTGATGGTTGGCGTACTGCACGCCCGCCTACGGGGCTGCAGGGGAATCCACATTTGGAAGGTACCTGAAGATGTGTGCCTGTTCTTGGAGCTCCGCTAGTAGGGTAGCAAAGACACTCGTAGGCAGTACTGAATGCTGCTCCGTGCTACTTCTCCTCCGCTGGCAAATGCTTCACAGTCGCCCGAGGAAAGACGTTTAACAATCGATCTCCAAGAGAAACGAAACACATGATGCCATAAGGCGAAAGAATAGCAGGGCATCTCTTCACAGGCTTGTCCCTGATCTATAGCTGAGGGCAAACACTTGTGTGCTTGTGGGAGAGCCTGTGTCTTTCCTGGAAGCGTTTGGGAGTTTTGCTCAGACGCGTGTTTCCTCAAGTTCAAGAATCAAGATCTAGGATACCTGCAGACAGGTGCCTGTTTGTGTGGAGACAGTCTGTTTGAAACTGTGTTCCTCAGCGCCCGCTCTTTCTCCCCGTCGCTCCACACGCCTGGGAGTCCCTTTCTTTCTCTCCACAAGCACGTGTGTTGACTTCGTCGCACGTGTGCATCTGCACAAGCGTTGAGCTCAGCAGAGTGTGTCTCTTGACACTTGATGTGCGTTGGCTGTGTCTGCGTGCTCCAGTGAAGAGAGAAACGGGAAATCATCTTGGTAGAGGCAACAAAGCAAAAGCGAGGCAGGATTGACATCTGCTCAACAGAGAGGGATTCCCTGCGCTGACACAGTTCACAGTTACACGAGAAGCAATCTGAGCGGTCCATCGACCGGAGACGTGTTTCCCAAGAGGTCGTTTAGCGAGTGAACAGCAGTGTGCGCGACTTTCAGGAGTGTGCCTGGAAAGTGCCAGAATCACCAGAGCACCTGTGCAAAAGCTGCTGCCTCTGTGACCGCATTGAGGCACGTTCCCGTGTCTGCGAGTATATAGACGGCTCTTTCGCGTTCACTCCGAGGGAAACGGTCCGCTATTGCTTCTGTGCGTACAGACGCGATTCCCTTGTCTCTTGCGAACACAGGGAACTCTGTGCATCCAAATCTACAGGCTAAGGACGCGTCTGCATATGTTTTGGTGAACAATCGAGTGTGCGTGTTCTGACAGCTGCCTCTATGCAGACGTCTCCACAGAGCCACTTCTGAATGCCCCGCAGCCCAGGACTGAATGGATACACTAACAAGTGCACCGGTGTGAGCAACCACATATGCAGAAGGACGTCTTTCATCTCACAGAAGCGCGAACGTCTTAGGGTTCAAGCACATGGCAGAAACAAGGTGTGAACAGATGCGCTGCTGCTATTTTCTCCGTTCGGCATGCTTCGTTGTAGCTCTCTTGCCGGTCGCCGGCTTAGCGGCTTGCTTTGCGCGACTAGCTCTGGGGAGAGGAGATAGCGCCGGAAACCTTGCCTTTTGCCTTCTTCGGCGCTGGAACCTGGTTGCTGCGCCTTCTCTTTGTCCATGTGCACACACACGATTCCTCAGCGAAAACCATGCAGAAACCTTTCCACGAGCACCCAGGGATGTGCACCCAGCACCACGTGCACGCACACGCAGCTAGAGAAAAGCACCTACCTTTTCACACACTGATGCCGAAGCAAACGCGTGGCCACACACACGCACACATCCGCAAGCGCGCCTACTCCCATCTATTGAGGGAAAGACGGACGAGCAACGTCCTGACAGGCTTGAGGGGAAAAACGTCCGTTGATGGTTGGCGTACTGCACGCCCGCCTACGGGGCTGCAGGGGAATCCACATTTGGAAGGTACCTGAAGATGTGTGCCTGTTCTTGGAGCTCCGCTAGTAGGGTAGCAAAGACACTCGTAGGCAGTACTGAATGCTGCTCCGTGCTACTTCTCCTCCGCTGGCAAATGCTTCACAGTCGCCCGAGGAAAGACGTTTAACAATCGATCTCCAAGAGAAACGAAACACATGATGCCATAAGGCGAAAGAATAGCAGGGCATCTCTTCACAAGCTTGTCCCTGATCTATAGCTGAGGGCAAACACTTGTGTGCTTGTGGGAGAGCCTGTGTCTTTCCTGGAAGCGTTTGGGAGTTTTGCTCAGACGCGTGTTTCCTCAAGTTCAAGAATCAAGATCTAGGATACCTGCAGACAGGTGCCTGTTTGTGTGGAGACAGTCTGTTTGAAACTGTGTTCCTCAGCGCCCGCTCTTTCTCCCCGTCGCTCCACACGCCTGGGAGTCCCTTTCTTTCTCTCCACAAGCACGTGTGTTGACTTCGTCGCACATGTGCATCTGCACAAGCGTTGAGCTCAGCAGAGTGTGTCTCTTGACACTTGATGTGCGTTGGCTGTGTCTGCGTGCTCCAGTGAAGAGAGAAACGGGAAATCATCTTGGTAGAGGCAACAAAGCAAAAGCGAGGCAGGATTGACATCTGCTCAACAGAGAGGGATTCCCTGCGCTGACACAGTTCACAGTTACACGAGAAGCAATCTGAGCGGTCCATCGACCGGAGACGTGTTTCCCAAGAGGTCGTTTAGCGAGTGAACAGCAGTGTGCGCGACTTTCAGGAGTGTGCCTGGAAAGTGCCAGAATCACCAGAGCACCTGTGCAAAAGCTGCTGCCTCTGTGACCGCATTGAGGCACGTTCCCGTGTCTGCGAGTATATAGACGGCTCTTTCGCGTTCACTCCGAGGGAAACGGTCCGCTATTGCTTCTGTGCGTACAGACGCGATTCCCTTGTCTCTTGCGAACACAGGGAACTCTGTGCATCCAAATCTACAGGCTAAGGACGCGTCTGCATATGTTTTGGTGAACAATCGAGTGTGCGTGTTCTGACAGCTGCCTCTATGCAGACGTCTCCACAGAGCCACTTCTGAATGCCCCGCAGCCCAGGACTGAATGGATACACTAACAAGTGCACCGGTGTGAGCAACCACATATGCAGAAGGACGTCTTTCATCTCACAGAAGCGCGAACGTCTTAGGGTTCAAGCACATGGCAGAAACAAGGTGTGAACAGATGCGCTGCTGCTATTTTCTCCGTTCGGCATGCTTCGTTGTAGCTCTCTTGCCGGTCGCCGGCTTAGCGGCTTGCTTTGCGCGACTAGCTCTGGGGAGAGGAGATAGCGCCGGAAACCTTGCCTTTTGCCTTCTTCGGCGCTGGAACCTGGTTGCTGCGCCTTCTCTTTGTCCATGTGCACACACACGATTCCTCAGCGAAAACCATGCAGAAACCTTTCCACGAGCACCCAGGGATGTGCACCCAGCACCACGTGCACGCACACGCAGCTAGAGAAAAGCACCTACCTTTTCACACACTGATGCCGAAGCAAACGCGTGGCCACACACACGCACACATCCGCAAGCGCGCCTACTCCCATCTATTGAGGGAAAGACGGACGAGCAACGTCCTGACAGGCTTGAGGGGAAAAACGTCCGTTGATGGTTGGCGTACTGCACGCCCGCCTACGGGGCTGCAGGGGAATCCACATTTGGAAGGTACCTGAAGATGTGTGCCTGTTCTTGGAGCTCCGCTAGTAGGGTAGCAAAGACACTCGTAGGCAGTACTGAATGCTGCTCCGTGCTACTTCTCCTCCGCTGGCAAATGCTTCACAGTCGCCCGAGGAAAGACGTTTAACAATCGATCTCCAAGAGAAACGAAACACATGATGCCATAAGGCGAAAGAATAGCAGGGCATCTCTTCACAAGCTTGTCCCTGATCTATAGCTGAGGGCAAACACTTGTGTGCTTGTGGGAGAGCCTGTGTCTTTCCTGGAAGCGTTTGGGAGTTTTGCTCAGACGCGTGTTTCCTCAAGTTCAAGAATCAAGATCTAGGATACCTGCAGACAGGTGCCTGTTTGTGTGGAGACAGTCTGTTTGAAACTGTGTTCCTCAGCGCCCGCTCTTTCTCCCCGTCGCTCCACACGCCTGGGAGTCCCTTTCTTTCTCTCCACAAGCACGTGTGTTGACTTCGTCGCACATGTGCATCTGCACAAGCGTTGAGCTCAGCAGAGTGTGTCTCTTGACACTTGATGTGCGTTGGCTGTGTCTGCGTGCTCCAGTGAAGAGAGAAACGGGAAATCATCTTGGTAGAGGCAACAAAGCAAAAGCGAGGCAGGATTGACATCTGCTCAACAGAGAGGGATTCCCTGCGCTGACACAGTTCACAGTTACACGAGAAGCAATCTGAGCGGTCCATCGACCGGAGACGTGTTTCCCAAGAGGTCGTTTAGCGAGTGAACAGCAGTGTGCGCGACTTTCAGGAGTGTGCCTGGAAAGTGCCAGAATCACCAGAGCATCTGTGCAAAAGCTGCTGCCTCTGTGACCGCATTGAGGCACGTTCCCGTGTCTCCGAGTACATAGACGGCTCTTTCGCGTTCACTCCGAGGGAAACGGTCCGCTATTGCTTCTGTGCGTACAGACGCGATTCCCTTGTCTCTTGCGAACACAGGGAACTCTGTGCATCCAAATCTACAGGCTAAGGACGCGTCTGCATATGTTTTGGTGAACAATCGAGTGTGCGTGTTCTGACAGCTGCCTCTATGCAGACGTCTCCACAGAGCCACTTCTGAATGCCCCGCAGCCCAGGACTGAATGGATACACTAACAAGTGCACCGGTGTGAGCAACCACATATGCAGAAGGACGTCTTTCATCTCACAGAAGCACGAACGTCTTGGCGTTCAAGCACATGGCAGAAACAAGGTGTGAACAGATGCGCTGCTGCTATTTTCTCCGTTCGGCATGCTTCGTTGTAGCTCTCTTGCCGGTCGCCGGCTTAGCGGCTTGCTTTGCGCGACGAGGTCTGCGGAGAGAAGGAGATAGCGCCGGAAACCTTGCCTTTTGCCTTCTTCGGCGCTGGAACCTGGTTGCTGCGCCTTCTCTTTGTCCATGTGCACACACACGATTCCTCAGCGAAAACCATGCAGAAACCTTTCCACGAGCACCCAGGGATGTGCACCCAGCACCACGTGCACGCACACGCAGCTAGAGAAAAGCACCTACCTTTTCACACACTGATGCCGAAGCAAACGCGTGGCCACACACACGCACACATCCGCAAGCGCGCCTACTCCCATCTATTGAGGGAAAGACGGACGAGCAACGTCCTGACAGGCTTGAGGGGAAAAACGTCCGTTGATGGTTGGCGTACTGCACGCCCGCCTACGGGGCTGCAGGGGAATCCACATTTGGAAGGTACCTGAAGATGTGTGCCTGTTCTTGGAGCTCCGCTAGTAGGGTAGCAAAGACACTCGTAGGCAGTACTGAATGCTGCTCCGTGCTACTTCTCCTCCGCTGGCAAATGCTTCACAGTCGCCCGAGGAAAGACGTTTAACAATCGATCTCCAAGAGAAACGAAACACATGATGCCATAAGGCGAAAGAATAGCAGGGCATCTCTTCACAAGCTTGTCCCTGATCTATAGCTGAGGGCAAACACTTGTGTGCTTGTGGGAGAGCCTGTGTCTTTCCTGGAAGCGTTTGGGAGTTTTGCTCAGACGCGTGTTTCCTCAAGTTCAAGAATCAAGATCTAGGATACCTGCAGACAGGTGCCTGTTTGTGTGGAGACAGTCTGTTTGAAACTGTGTTCCTCAGCGCCCGCTCTTTCTCCCCGTCGCTCCACACGCCTGGGAGTCCCTTTCTTTCTCTCCACAAGCACGTGTGTTGACATCGTCGCACATGTGCATCTGCACAAGCGTTGAGCTCAGCAGAGTGTGTCTCTTGACACTTGATGTGCGTTGGCTGTGTCTGCCTGCTCCAGTGAAGAGAGAAACGGGAAATCATCTTGGTAGAGGCAACAAAGCTAAACCGAGGCAGGATTGACATCTGCTCAACAGAGAGGGATTCCCTGCGCTGACACAGTTCACAGTTACACGAGAAGCAATCTGAGCGGTCCATCGACCGGAGACGTGTTTCCCAAGAGGTCGTTTAGCGAGTGAACAGCAGTGTGCGCGACTTTCAGGAGTGTGCCTGGAAAGTGCCAGAATCACCAGAGCATCTGTGCAAAAGCTGCTGCCTCTGTGACCGCATTGAGGCACGTTCCCGTGTCTCCGAGTACATAGACGGCTCTTTCGCGTTCACTCCGAGGGAAACGGTCCGCTATTGCTTCTGTGCGTACAGACGCGATTCCCTTGTCTCTTGCGAACACAGGGAACTCTGTGCATCCAAATCTACAGGCTAAGGACGCGTCTGCATATGTTTTGGTGAACAATCGAGTGTGCGTGTTCTGACAGCTGCCTCTATGCAGACGTCTCCACAGAGCCACTTCTGAATGCCCCGCAGCCCAGGACTGAATGGATACACTAACAAGTGCACCGGTGTGAGCAACCACATATGCAGAAGGACGTCTTTCATCTCACAGAAGCACGGACGTCTTTCTTCTCACAGAAGCACGAACGTCTTGGCGTTCAAGCACATGGCAGAAACAAGGTGTGAACAGATGCGCTGCTGCTATTTTCTCCGTTCGGCATGCTTCGTTGTAGCTCTCTTGCCGGTCGCCGGCTTAGCGGCTTGCTTTGCGCGACTAGGTCTGCGGAGAGAAGGAGATAGCGCCGGAAACCTTGCCTTTTGCCTTCTTCGGCGCTGGAACCTGGTTGCTGCGCCTTCTCTTTGTCCATGTGCACACACACGATTCCTCAGCGAAAACCATGCAGAAACCTTTCCACGAGCACCCAGGGATGTGCACCCAGCACCACGTGCACGCACACGCAGCTAGAGAAAAGCACCTACCTTTTCACACACTGATGCCGAAGCAAACGCGTGGCCACACACACGCACACATCCGCAAGCGCGCCTACTCCCATCTATTGAGGGAAAGACGGACGAGCAACGTCCTGACAGGCTTGAGGGGAAAAACGTCCGTTGATGGTTGGCGTACTGCACGCCCGCCTACGGGGCTGCAGGGGAATCCACATTTGGAAGGTACCTGAAGATGTGTGCCTGTTCTTGGAGCTCCGCTAGTAGGGTAGCAAAGACACTCGTAGGCAGCACTGAATGCTGCTCCGTGCTACTTCTCCGCCGGTGGCAAATGCTTCACAGTCGCCGGAGGAAAGACGTTTAACAATCGATCTCCAAGAGAAACGAAACACATGATGCCATAAGGCGAAAGAATAGCAGGGCATCTCTTCACAAGCTTGTCCCTGATCTATAGCTGAGGGCAAACACTTGTGTGCTTGTGGGAGAGCCTGTGTCTTTCCTGGAAGCGTTTGGGAGTTTTGCTCAGACGCGTGTTTCCTCAAGTTCAAGAATCAAGATCTAGGATACCTGCAGACAGGTGCCTGTTTGTGTGGAGACAGTCTGTTTGAAACTGTGTTCCTCAGCGCCCGCTCTTTCTCCCCGTCGCTCCACACGCCTGGGAGTCCCTTTCTTTCTCTCCACAAGCACGTGTGTTGACATCGTCGCACATGTGCATCTGCACAAGCGTTGAGCTCAGCAGAGTGTGTCTCTTGACACTTGATGTGCGTTGGCTGTGTCTGCCTGCTCCAGTGAAGAGAGAAACGGGAAATCATCTTGGTAGAGGCAACAAAGCTAAACCGAGGCAGGATTGACATCTGCTCAACAGAGACGGATTCCCTGCGCTGACACAGTTCACAGTTACACGAGAAGCAATCTGAGCGGTCCATCGACCGGAGACGTGTTTCCCAAGAGGTCGTTTAGCGAGTGAACAGCAGTGTGCGCGACTTTCAGGAGTGTGCCTGGAAAGTGCCAGAATCACCAGAGCACCTGTGCAAAAGCTGCTGCCTCTGTGACCGCATTGAGGCACGTTCCCGTGTCTCCGAGTACATAGACGGCTCTTTCGCGTTCACTCCGAGGGAAACGGTCCGCTATTGCTTCTGTGCGTACAGACGCGATTCCCTTGTCTCTTGCGAACACAGGGAACTCTGTGCATCCAAATCTACAGGCTAAGGACGCGTCTGCATATGTTTTGGTGAACAATCGAGTGTGCGTGTTCTGACAGCTGCCTCTATGCAGACGTCTCCACAGAGCCACTTCTGAATGCCCCGCAGCCCAGGACTGAATGGATACACTAACAAGTGCACCGGTGTGAGCAACCACATATGCAGAAGGACGTCTTTCATCTCACAGAAGCACGAACGTCTTGGCGTTCAAGCACATGGCAGAAACAAGGTGTGAACAGATGCGCTGCTGCTATTTTCTCCGTTCGGCATGCTTCGTTGTAGCTCTCTTGCCGGTCGCCGGCTTAGCGGCTTGCTTTGCGCGACTAGGTCTGCGGAGAGAAGGAGATAGATCCGGAAACCTTGCCTTTTGCCTTCTTCGGCGCTGGAACCTGGTTGCTGCGCCTTCTCTTTGTCCATGTGCACACACACGATTCCTCAGCGAAAACCATGCAGAAACCTTTCCACGAGCACCCAGGGATGTGCACCCAGCACCACGTGCACGCACACGCAGCTAGAGAAAAGCACCTACCTTTTCACACACTGATGCCGAAGCAAACGCGTGGCCACACACACGCACACATCCGCAAGCGCGCCTACTCCCATCTATTGAGGGAAAGACGGACGAGCAACGTCCTGACAGGCTTGAGGGGAAAAACGTCCGTTGATGGTTGGCGTACTGCACGCCCGCCTACGGGGCTGCAGGGGAATCCACATTTGGAAGGTACCTGAAGATGTGTGCCTGTTCTTGGAGCTCCGCTAGTAGGGTAGCAAAGACACTCGTAGGCAGCACTGAATGCTGCTCCGTGCTACTTCTCCGCCGGTGGCAAATGCTTCACAGTCGCCGGAGGAAAGACGTTTAACAATCGATCTCCAAGAGAAACGAAACACATGATGCCATAAGGCGAAAGAATAGCAGGGCATCTCTTCACAAGCTTGTCCCTGATCTATAGCTGAGGGCAAACACTTGTGTGCTTGTGGGAGAGCCTGTGTCTTTCCTGGAAGCGTTTGGGAGTTTTGCTCAGACGCGTGTTTCCTCAAGTTCAAGAATCAAGATCTAGGATACCTGCAGACAGGTGCCTGTTTGTGTGGAGACAGTCTGTTTGAAACTGTGTTCCTCAGCGCCCGCTCTTTCTCCCCGTCGCTCCACACGCCTGGGAGTCCCTTTCTTTCTCTCCACAAGCACGTGTGTTGACATCGTCGCACATGTGCATCTGCACAAGCGTTGAGCTCAGCAGAGTGTGTCTCTTGACACTTGATGTGCGTTGGCTGTGTCTGCCTGCTCCAGTGAAGAGAGAAACGGGAAATCATCTTGGTAGAGGCAACAAAGCTAAACCGAGGCAGGATTGACATCTGCTCAACAGAGACGGATTCCCTGCGCTGACACAGTTCACAGTTACACGAGAAGCAATCTGAGCGGTCCATCGACCGGAGACGTGTTTCCCAAGAGGTCGTTTAGCGAGTGAACAGCAGTGTGCGCGACTTTCAGGAGTGTGCCTGGAAAGTGCCAGAATCACCAGAGCATCTGTGCAAAAGCTGCTGCCTCTGTGACCGCATTGAGGCACGTTCCCGTGTCTCCGAGTACATAGACGGCTCTTTCGCGTTCACTCCGAGGGAAACGGTCCGCTATTGCTTCTGTGCGTACAGACGCGATTCCCTTGTCTCTTGCGAACACAGGGAACTCTGTGCATCCAAATCTACAGGCTAAGGACGCGTCTGCATATGTTTTGGTGAACAATCGAGTGTGCGTGTTCTGACAGCTGCCTCTATGCAGACGTCTCCACAGAGCCACTTCTGAATGCCCCGCAGCCCAGGACTGAATGGATACACTAACAAGTGCACCGGTGTGAGCAACCACATATGCAGAAGGACGTCTTTCATCTCACAGAAGCACGAACGTCTTGGCGTTCAAGCACATGGCAGAAACAAGGTGTGAACAGATGCGCTGCTGCTATTTTCTCCGTTCGGCATGCTTCGTTGTAGCTCTCTTGCCGGTCGCCGGCTTAGCGGCTTGCTTTGCGCGACTAGGTCTGCGGAGAGAAGGAGATAGCGCCGGAAACCTTGCCTTTTGCCTTCTTCGGCGCTGGAACCTGGTTGCTGCGCCTTCTCTTTGTCCATGTGCACACACACGATTCCTCAGCGAAAACCATGCAGAAACCTTTCCACGAGCACCCAGGGATGTGCACCCAGCACCACGTGCACGCACACGCAGCTAGAGAAAAGCACCTACCTTTTCACACACTGATGCCGAAGCAAACGCGTGGCCACACACACGCACACATCCGCAAGCGCGCCTACTCCCATCTATTGAGGGAAAGACGGACGAGCAACGTCCTGACAGGCTTGAGGGGAAAAACGTCCGTTGATGGTTGGCGTACTGCACGCCCGCCTACGGGGCTGCAGGGGAATCCACATTTGGAAGGTACCTGAAGATGTGTGCCTGTTCTTGGAGCTCCGCTAGTAGGGTAGCAAAGACACTCGTAGGCAGCACTGAATGCTGCTCCGTGCTACTTCTCCGCCGGTGGCAAATGCTTCACAGTCGCCGGAGGAAAGACGTTTAACAATCGATCTCCAAGAGAAACGAAACACATGATGCCATAAGGCGAAAGAATAGCAGGGCATCTCTTCACAAGCTTGTCCCTGATCTATAGCTGAGGGCAAACACTTGTGTGCTTGTGGGAGAGCCTGTGTCTTTCCTGGAAGCGTTTGGGAGTTTTGCTCAGACGCGTGTTTCCTCAAGTTCAAGAATCAAGATCTAGGATACCTGCAGACAGGTGCCTGTTTGTGTGGAGACAGTCTGTTTGAAACTGTGTTCCTCAGCGCCCGCTCTTTCTCCCCGTCGCTCCACACGCCTGGGAGTCCCTTTCTTTCTCTCCACAAGCACGTGTGTTGACATCGTCGCACATGTGCATCTGCACAAGCGTTGAGCTCAGCAGAGTGTGTCTCTTGACACTTGATGTGCGTTGGCTGTGTCTGCCTGCTCCAGTGAAGAGAGAAACGGGAAATCATCTTGGTAGAGGCAACAAAGCTAAACCGAGGCAGGATTGACATCTGCTCAACAGAGACGGATTCCCTGCGCTGACACAGTTCACAGTTACACGAGAAGCAATCTGAGCGGTCCATCGACCGGAGACGTGTTTCCCAAGAGGTCGTTTAGCGAGTGAACAGCAGTGTGCGCGACTTTCAGGAGTGTGCCTGGAAAGTGCCAGAATCACCAGAGCATCTGTGCAAAAGCTGCTGCCTCTGTGACCGCATTGAGGCACGTTCCCGTGTCTCCGAGTACATAGACGGCTCTTTCGCGTTCACTCCGAGGGAAACGGTCCGCTATTGCTTCTGTGCGTACAGACGCGATTCCCTTGTCTCTTGCGAACACAGGGAACTCTGTGCATCCAAATCTACAGGCTAAGGACGCGTCTGCATATGTTTTGGTGAACAATCGAGTGTGCGTGTTCTGACAGCTGCCTCTATGCAGACGTCTCCACAGAGCCACTTCTGAATGCCCCGCAGCCCAGGACTGAATGGATACACTAACAAGTGCACCGGTGTGAGCAACCACATATGCAGAAGGACGTCTTTCATCTCACAGAAGCACGAACGTCTTGGCGTTCAAGCACATGGCAGAAACAAGGTGTGAACAGATGCGCTGCTGCTATTTTCTCCGTTCGGCATGCTTCGTTGTAGCTCTCTTGCCGGTCGCCGGCTTAGCGGCTTGCTTTGCGCGACTAGGTCTGCGGAGAGAAGGAGATAGATCCGGAAACCTTGCCTTTTGCCTTCTTCGGCGCTGGAACCTGGTTGCTGCGCCTTCTCTTTGTCCATGTGCACACACACGATTCCTCAGCGAAAACCATGCAGAAACCTTTCCACGAGCACCCAGGGATGTGCACCCAGCACCACGTGCACGCACACGCAGCTAGAGAAAAGCACCTACCTTTTCACACACTGATGCCGAAGCAAACGCGTGGCCACACACACGCACACATCCGCAAGCGCGCCTACTCCCATCTATTGAGGGAAAGACGGACGAGCAACGTCCTGACAGGCTTGAGGGGAAAAACGTCCGTTGATGGTTGGCGTACTGCACGCCCGCCTACGGGGCTGCAGGGGAATCCACATTTGGAAGGTACCTGAAGATGTGTGCCTGTTCTTGGAGCTCCGCTAGTAGGGTAGCAAAGACACTCGTAGGCAGCACTGAATGCTGCTCCGTGCTACTTCTCCGCCGGTGGCAAATGCTTCACAGTCGCCGGAGGAAAGACGTTTAACAATCGATCTCCAAGAGAAACGAAACACATGATGCCATAAGGCGAAAGAATAGCAGGGCATCTCTTCACAAGCTTGTCCCTGATCTATAGCTGAGGGCAAACACTTGTGTGCTTGTGGGAGAGCCTGTGTCTTTCCTGGAAGCGTTTGGGAGTTTTGCTCAGACGCGTGTTTCCTCAAGTTCAAGAATCAAGATCTATGATACCTGCAGACAGGTGCCTGTTTGTGTGGAGACAGTCTGTTTGAAACTGTGTTCCTCAGCGCCCGCTCTTTCTCCCCGTCGCTCCACACGCCTGGGAGTCCCTTTCTTTCTCTCCACAAGCACGTGTGTTGACATCGTCGCACATGTGCATCTGCACAAGCGTTGAGCTCAGCAGAGTGTGTCTCTTGACACTTGATGTGCGTTGGCTGTGTCTGCCTGCTCCAGTGAAGAGAGAAACGGGAAATCATCTTGGTAGAGGCAACAAAGCTAAACCGAGGCAGGATTGACATCTGCTCAACAGAGACGGATTCCCTGCGCTGACACAGTTCACAGTTACACGAGAAGCAATCTGAGCGGTCCATCGACCGGAGACGTGTTTCCCAAGAGGTCGTTTAGCGAGTGAACAGCAGTGTGCGCGACTTTCAGGAGTGTGCCTGGAAAGTGCCAGAATCACCAGAGCATCTGTGCAAAAGCTGCTGCCTCTGTGACCGCATTGAGGCACGTTCCCGTGTCTCCGAGTACATAGACGGCTCTTTCGCGTTCACTCCGAGGGAAACGGTCCGCTATTGCTTCTGTGCGTACAGACGCGATTCCCTTGTCTCTTGCGAACACAGGGAACTCTGTGCATCCAAATCTACAGGCTAAGGACGCGTCTGCATATGTTTTGGTGAACAATCGAGTGTGCGTGTTCTGACAGCTGCCTCTATGCAGACGTCTCCACAGAGCCACTTCTGAATGCCCCGCAGCCCAGGACTGAATGGATACACTAACAAGTGCACCGGTGTGAGCAACCACATATGCAGAAGGACGTCTTTCATCTCACAGAAGCGCGAACGTCTTGGCGTTCAAGCACATGGCAGAAACAAGGTGTGAACAGATGCGCTGCTGCTATTTTCTCCGTTCGGCATGCTTCGTTGTAGCTCTCTTGCCGGTCGCCGGCTTAGCGGCTTGCTTTGCGCGACTAGCTCTGGGGAGAGGAGATAGCGCCGGAAACCTTGCCTTTTGCCTTCTTCGGCGCTGGAACCTGGTTGCTGCGCCTTCTCTTTGTCCATGTGCACACACACGATTCCTCAGCGAAAACCATGCAGAAACCTTACCTCGAGCACCCAGGGATGTGCACCCAGCACCACGTGCACGCACACGCAGCTAGAGAAAAGCACCTACCTTTTCACACACTGATGCCTAAGCAAACGCGTGGCCACACACACGCACACATCCGCAAGCGCGCCTACTCCCATCTATTGAGGGAAAGACGGACGAGCAACGTCCTGACAGGCTTGAGGGGAAAAACGTCCGTTGATGGTTGGCGTACTGCACGCCCGCCTACGGGGCTGCAGGGGAATCCACATTTGGAAGGTACCTGAAGATGTGTGCCTGTTCTTGGAGCTCCGCTAGTAGGGTAGCAAAGACACTCGTAGGCAGTACTGAATGCTGCTCCGTGCTACTTCTCCGCCGGTGGCAAATGCTTCACAGTCGCCGGAGGAAAGACGTTTAACAATCGATCTCCAAGAGAAACGAAACACATGATGCCATAAGGCGAAAGAATAGCAGGGCATCTCTTCACAAGCTTGTCCCTGATCTATAGCTGAGGGCAAACACTTGTGTGCTTGTGGGAGAGCCTGTGTCTTTCCTGGAAGCGTTTGGGAGTTTTGCTCAGACGCGTGTTTCCTCAAGTTCAAGAATCAAGATCTAGGATACCTGCAGACAGGTGCCTGTTTGTGTGGAGACAGTCTGTTTGAAACTGTGTTCCTCAGCGCCCGCTCTTTCTCCCCGTCGCTCCACACGCCTGGGAGTCCCTTTCTTTCTCTCCACAAGCACGTGTGTTGACTTCGTCGCACATGTGCATCTGCACAAGCGTTGAGCTCAGCAGAGTGTGTCTCTTGACACTTGATGTGCGTTGGCTGTGTGTGCGTGCTCCAGTGAAGAGAGAAACGGGAAATCATCTTGGTAGAGGCAACAAAGCAAAAGCGAGGCAGGATTGACATCTGCTCAACAGAGAGGGATTCCCTGCGCTGACACAGTTCACAGTTACACGAGAAGCAATCTGAGCGGTCCATCGACCGGAGACGTGTTTCCCAAGAGGTCGTTTAGCGAGTGAACAGCAGTGTGCGCGACTTTCAGGAGTGTGCCTGGAAAGTGCCAGAATCACCAGAGCATCTGTGCAAAAGCTGCTGCCTCTGTGACCGCATTGAGGCACGTTCCCGTGTCTCCGAGTACATAGACGGCTCTTTCGCGTTCACTCCGAGGGAAACGGTCCGCTATTGCTTCTGTGCGTACAGACGCGATTCCCTTGTCTCTTGCGAACACAGGGAACTCTGTGCATCCAAATCTACAGGCTAAGGACGCGTCTGCATATGTTTTGGTGAACAATCGAGTGTGCGTGTTCTGACAGCTGCCTCGATGCAGACGTCTCCACAGAGCCACTACTGAATGCCCCGCAGCCCAGGACTGAATGGATACACTAACAAGTGCACCGGTGTGAGCAACCACATATGCAGAAGGACGTCTTTCATCTCACAGAAGCGCGAACGTCTTGGCGTTCAAGCACATGGCAGAAACAAGGTGTGAACAGATGCGCTGCTGCTATTTTCTCCGTTCGGCATGCTTCGTTGTAGCTCTCTTGCCGGTCGCCGGCTTAGTGGCTTGCTTTGCGCGACTAGCTCTGGGGAGAGGAAATAGCGCCGGAAACCTTGCCTTTTGCCTTCTTCGGCGCTGGAACCTGGTTGCTGCGCCTTCTCTTTGTCCATGTGCACACACACGATTCCTCAGCGAAAACCATGCAGAAACCTTACCTCGAGCACCCAGGGATGTGCACCCAGCACCACGTGCACGCACACGCAGCTAGAGAAAAGCACCTACCTTTTCACACACTGATGCCGAAGCAAACGCGTGGCCACACACACGCACACATCCGCAAGCGCGCCTACTCCCATCTATTGAGGGAAAGACGGACGAGCAACGTCCTGACAGGCTTGAGGGGAAAAACGTCCGTTGATGGTTGGCGTACTGCACGCCCGCCTACGGGGCTGCAGGGGAATCCACATTTGGAAGGTACCTGAAGATGTGTGCCTGTTCTTGGAGCTCCGCTAGTAGGGTAGCAAAGACACTCGTAGGCAGTACTGAATGCTGCTCCGTGCTACTTCTCCTCCGCTGGCAAATGCTTCACAGTCGCCGGAGGAAAGACGTTTAACAATCGATCTCCAAGAGAAACGAAACACATGATGCCATAAGGCGAAAGAATAGCAGGGCATCTCTTCACAAGCTTGTCCCTGATCTATAGCTGAGGGCAAACACTTGTGTGCTTGTGGGAGAGCCTGTGTCTTTCCTGGAAGCGTTTGGGAGTTTTGCTCAGACGCGTGTTTCCTCAAGTTCAAGAATCAAGATCTAGGATACCTGCAGACAGGTGCCTGTTTGTGTGGAGACAGTCTGTTTGAAACTGTGTTCCTCAGCGCCCGCTCTTTCTCCCCGTCGCTCCACACGCCTGGGAGTCCCTTTCTTTCTCTCCACAAGCACGTGTGTTGACTTCGTCGCACATGTGCATCTGCACAAGCGTTGAGCTCAGCAGAGTGTGTCTCTTGACACTTGATGTGCGTTGGCTGTGTCTGCGTGCTCCAGTGAAGAGAGAAACGGGAAATCATCTTGGTAGAGGCAACAAAGCTAAACCGAGGCAGGATTGACATCTGCTCAACAGAGAGGGATTCCCTGCGCTGACACAGTTCACAGTTACACGAGAAGCAATCTGAGCGGTCCATCGACCGGAGACGTGTTTCCCAAGAGGTCGTTTAGCGAGTGAACAGCAGTGTGCGCGACTTTCAGGAGTGTGCCTGGAAAGTGCCAGAATCACCAGAGCATCTGTGCAAAAGCTGCTGCCTCTGTGACCGCATTGAGGCACGTTCCCGTGTCTCCGAGTACATAGACGGCTCTTTCGCGTTCACTCCGAGGGAAACGGTCCGCTATTGCTTCTGTGCGTACAGACGCGATTCCCTTGTCTCTTGCGAACACAGGGAACTCTGTGCATCCAAATCTACAGGCTAAGGACGCGTCTGCATATGTTTTGGTGAACAATCGAGTGTGCGTGTTCTGACAGCTGCCTCTATGCAGACGTCTCCACAGAGCCACTACTGAATGCCCCGCAGCCCAGGACTGAATGGATACACTAACAAGTGCACCGGTGTGAGCAACCACATATGCAGAAGGACGTCTTTCATCTCACAGAAGCGCGAACGTCTTGGCGTTCAAGCACATGGCAGAAACAAGGTGTGAACAGATGCGCTGCTGCTATTTTCTCCGTTCGGCATGCTTCGTTGTAGCTCTCTTGCCGGTCGCCGGCTTAGTGGCTTGCTTTGCGCGACTAGCTCTGGGGAGAGGAAATAGCGCCGGAAACCTTGCCTTTTGCCTTCTTCGGCGCTGGAACCTGGTTGCTGCGCCTTCTCTTTGTCCATGTGCACACACACGATTCCTCAGCGAAAACCATGCAGAAACCTTACCTCGAGCACCCAGGGATGTGCACCCAGCACCACGTGCACGCACACGCAGCTAGAGAAAAGCACCTACCTTTTCACACACTGATGCCTAAGCAAACGCGTGGCCACACACACGCACACATCCGCAAGCGCGCCTACTCCCATCTATTGAGGGAAAGACGGACGAGCAACGTCCTGACAGGCTTGAGGGGAAAAACGTCCGTTGATGGTTGGCGTACTGCACGCCCGCCTACGGGGCTGCAGGGGAATCCACATTTGGAAGGTACCTGAAGATGTGTGCCTGTTCTTGGAGCTCCGCTAGTAGGGTAGCAAAGACACTCGTAGGCAGTACTGAATGCTGCTCCGTGCTACTTCTCCTCCGCTGGCAAATGCTTCACAGTCGCCGGAGGAAAGACGTTTAACAATCGATCTCCAAGAGAAACGAAACACATGATGCCATAAGGCGAAAGAATAGCAGGGCATCTCTTCACAAGCTTGTCCCTGATCTATAGCTGAGGGCAAACACTTGTGTGCTTGTGGGAGAGCCTGTGTCTTTCCTGGAAGCGTTTGGGAGTTTTGCTCAGACGCGTGTTTCCTCAAGTTCAAGAATCAAGATCTAGGATACCTGCAGACAGGTGCCTGTTTGTGTGGAGACAGTCTGTTTGAAACTGTGTTCCTCAGCGCCCGCTCTTTCTCCCCGTCGCTCCACACGCCTGGGAGTCCCTTTCTTTCTCTCCACAAGCACGTGTGTTGACATCGTCGCACATGTGCATCTGCACAAGCGTTGAGCTCAGCAGAGTGTGTCTCTTGACACTTGATGTGCGTTGGCTGTGTCTGCCTGCTCCAGTGAAGAGAGAAACGGGAAATCATCTTGGTAGAGGCAACAAAGCTAAACCGAGGCAGGATTGACATCTGCTCAACAGAGACGGATTCCCTGCGCTGACACAGTTCACAGTTACACGAGAAGCAATCTGAGCGGTCCATCGACCGGAGACGTGTTTCCCAAGAGGTCGTTTAGCGAGTGAACAGCAGTGTGCGCGACTTTCAGGAGTGTGCCTGGAAAGTGCCAGAATCACCAGAGCATCTGTGCAAAAGCTGCTGCCTCTGTGACCGCATTGAGGCACGTTCCCGTGTCTCCGAGTACATAGACGGCTCTTTCGCGTTCACTCCGAGGGAAACGGTCCGCTATTGCTTCTGTGCGTACAGACGCGATTCCCTTGTCTCTTGCGAACACAGGGAACTCTGTGCATCCAAATCTACAGGCTAAGGACGCGTCTGCATATGTTTTGGTGAACAATCGAGTGTGCGTGTTCTGACAGCTGCCTCTATGCAGACGTCTCCACAGAGCCACTTCTGAATGCCCCGCAGCCCAGGACTGAATGGATACACTAACAAGTGCACCGGTGTGAGCAACCACATATGCAGAAGGACGTCTTTCATCTCACAGAAGCGCGAACGTCTTGGCGTTCAAGCACATGGCAGAAACAAGGTGTGAACAGATGCGCTGCTGCTATTTTCTCCGTTCGGCATGCTTCGTTGTAGCTCTCTTGCCGGTCGCCGGCTTAGCGGCTTGCTTTGCGCGACTAGGTCTGCGGAGAGAAGGAGATAGCGCCGGAAACCTTGCCTTTTGCCTTCTTCGGCGCTGGAACCTGGTTGCTGCGCCTTCTCTTTGTCCATGTGCACACACACGATTCCTCAGCGAAAACCATGCAGAAACCTTTCCACGAGCACCCAGGGATGTGCACCCAGCACCACGTGCACGCACACGCAGCTAGAGAAAAGCACCTACCTTTTCACACACTGATGCCTAAGCAAACGCGTGGCCACACACACGCACACATCCGCAAGCGCGCCTACTCCCATCTATTGAGGGAAAGACGGACGAGCAACGTCCTGACAGGCTTGAGGGGAAAAACGTCCGTTGATGGTTGGCGTACTGCACGCCCGCCTACGGGGCTGCAGGAGAATCCACATTTGGAAGGTACCTGAAGATGTGTGCCTGTTCTTGGAGCTCCGCTAGTAGGGTAGCAAAGACACTCGTAGGCAGTACTGAATGCTGCTCCGTGCTACTTCTCCGCCGGTGGCAAATGCTTCACAGTCGCCGGAGGAAAGACGTTTAACAATCGATCTCCAAGAGAAACGAAACACATGATGCCATAAGGCGAAAGAATAGCAGGGCATCTCTTCACAAGCTTGTCCCTGATCTATAGCTGAGGGCAAACACTTGTGTGCTTGTGGGAGAGCCTGTGTCTTTCCTGGAAGCGTTTGGGAGTTTTGCTCAGACGCGTGTTTCCTCAAGTTCAAGAATCAAGATCTAGGATACCTGCAGACAGGTGCCTGTTTGTGTGGAGACAGTCTGTTTGAAACTGTGTTCCTCAGCGCCCGCTCTTTCTCCCCGTCGCTCCACACGCCTGGGAGTCCCTTTCTTTCTCTCCACAAGCACGTGTGTTGACATCGTCGCACATGTGCATCTGCACAAGCGTTGAGCTCAGCAGAGTGTGTCTCTTGACACTTGATGTGCGTTGGCTGTGTCTGCCTGCTCCAGTGAAGAGAGAAACGGGAAAT
The DNA here is from genome assembly GCF_037038585.1 of Patagioenas fasciata. Taxonomy (NCBI): domain Eukaryota; kingdom Metazoa; phylum Chordata; class Aves; order Columbiformes; family Columbidae; genus Patagioenas; species Patagioenas fasciata. Next base: position 579,343 of record NW_027288666.1, on the reverse strand, counting down.
CATCTTGGTAGAGGCAACAAAGCTAAACCGAGGCAGGATTGACATCTGCTCAACAGAGACGGATTCCCTGCGCTGACACAGTTCACAGTTACACGAGAAGCAATCTGAGCGGTCCATCGACCGGAGACGTGTTTCCCAAGAGGTCGTTTAGCGAGTGAACAGCAGTGTGCGCGACTTTCAGGAGTGTGCCTGGAAAGTGCCAGAATCACCAGAGCATCTGTGCAAAAGCTGCTGCCTCTGTGACCGCATTGAGGCACGTTCCCGTGTCTCCGAGTACATAGACGGCTCTTTCGCGTTCACTCCGAGGGAAACGGTCCGCTATTGCTTCTGTGCGTACAGACGCGATTCCCTTGTCTCTTGCGAACACAGGGAACTCTGTGCATCCAAATCTACAGGCTAAGGACGCGTCTGCATATGTTTTGGTGAACAATCGAGTGTGCGTGTTCTGACAGCTGCCTCTATGCAGACGTCTCCACAGAGCCACTTCTGAATGCCCCGCAGCCCAGGACTGAATGGATACACTAACAAGTGCACCGGTGTGAGCAACCACATATGCAGAAGGACGTCTTTCATCTCACAGAAGCGCGAACGTCTTGGCGTTCAAGCACATGGCAGAAACAAGGTGTGAACAGATGCGCTGCTGCTATTTTCTCCGTTCGGCATGCTTCGTTGTAGCTCTCTTGCCGGTCGCCGGCTTAGCGGCTTGCTTTGCGCGACTAGCTCTGGGGAGAGGAAATAGCGCCGGAAACCTTGCCTTTTGCCTTCTTCGGCGCTGGAACCTGGTTGCTGCGCCTTCTCTTTGTCCATGTGCACACACACGATTCCTCAGCGAAAACCATGCAGAAACCTTACCTCGAGCACCCAGGGATGTGCACCCAGCACCACGTGCACGCACACGCAGCTAGAGAAAAGCACCTACCTTTTCACACACTGATGCCTAAGCAAACGCGTGGCCACACACACGCACACATCCGCAAGCGCGCCTACTCCCATCTATTGAGGGAAAGACGGACGAGCAACGTCCTGACAGGCTTGAGGGGAAAAACGTCCGTTGATGGTTGGCGTACTGCACGCCCGCCTACGGGGCTGCAGGGGAATCCACATTTGGAAGGTACCTGAAGATGTGTGCCTGTTCTTGGAGCTCCGCTAGTAGGGTAGCAAAGACACTCGTAGGCAGTACTGAATGCTGCTCCGTGCTACTTCTCCTCCGCTGGCAAATGCTTCACAGTCGCCGGAGGAAAGACGTTTAACAATCGATCTCCAAGAGAAACGAAACACATGATGCCATAAGGCGAAAGAATAGCAGGGCATCTCTTCACAAGCTTGTCCCTGATCTATAGCTGAGGGCAAACACTTGTGTGCTTGTGGGAGAGCCTGTGTCTTTCCTGGAAGCGTTTGGGAGTTTTGCTCAGACGCGTGTTTCCTCAAGTTCAAGAATCAAGATCTAGGATACCTGCAGACAGGTGCCTGTTTGTGTGGAGACAGTCTGTTTGAAACTGTGTTCCTCAGCGCCCGCTCTTTCTCCCCGTCGCTCCACACGCCTGGGAGTCCCTTTCTTTCTCTCCACAAGCACGTGTGTTGACATCGTCGCACATGTGCATCTGCACAAGCGTTGAGCTCAGCAGAGTGTGTCTCTTGACACTTGATGTGCGTTGGCTGTGTCTGCCTGCTCCAGTGAAGAGAGAAACGGGAAATCATCTTGGTAGAGGCAACAAAGCTAAACCGAGGCAGGATTGACATCTGCTCAACAGAGACGGATTCCCTGCGCTGACACAGTTCACAGTTACACGAGAAGCAATCTGAGCGGTCCATCGACCGGAGACGTGTTTCCCAAGAGGTCGTTTAGCGAGTGAACAGCAGTGTGCGCGACTTTCAGGAGTGTGCCTGGAAAGTGCCAGAATCACCAGAGCATCTGTGCAAAAGCTGCTGCCTCTGTGACCGCATTGAGGCACGTTCCCGTGTCTCCGAGTACATAGACGGCTCTTTCACGTTCACTCCGAGGGAAACGGTCCGCTATTGCTTCTGTGCGTACAGACGCGATTCCCTTGTCTCTTGCGAACACAGGGAACTCTGTGCATCCAAATCTACAGGCTAAGGACGCGTCTGCATATGTTTTGGTGAACAATCGAGTGTGCGTGTTCTGACAGCTGCCTCTATGCAGACGTCTCCACAGAGCCACTTCTGAATGCCCCGCAGCCCAGGACTGAATGGATACACTAACAAGTGCACCGGTGTGAGCAACCACATATGCAGAAGGACGTCTTTCATCTCACAGAAGCGCGAACGTCTTGGCGTTCAAGCACATGGCAGAAACAAGGTGTGAACAGATGCGCTGCTGCTATTTTCTCCGTTCGGCATGCTTCGTTGTAGCTCTCTTGCCGGTCGCCGGCTTAGCGGCTTGCTTTGCGCGACTAGGTCTGCGGAGAGAAGGAGATAGCGCCGGAAACCTTGCCTTTTGCCTTCTTCGGCGCTGGAACCTGGTTGCTGCGCCTTCTCTTTGTCCATGTGCACACACACGATTCCTCAGCGAAAACCATGCAGAAACCTTTCCACGAGCACCCAGGGATGTGCACCCAGCACCACGTGCACGCACACGCAGCTAGAGAAAAGCACCTACCTTTTCACACACTGATGCCTAAGCAAACGCGTGGCCACACACACGCACACATCCGCAAGCGCGCCTACTCCCATCTATTGAGGGAAAGACGGACGAGCAACGTCCTGACAGGCTTGAGGGGAAAAACGTCCGTTGATGGTTGGCGTACTGCACGCCCGCCTACGGGGCTGCAGGAGAATCCACATTTGGAAGGTACCTGAAGATGTGTGCCTGTTCTTGGAGCTCCGCTAGTAGGGTAGCAAAGACACTCGTAGGCAGTACTGAATGCTGCTCCGTGCTACTTCTCCGCCGGTGGCAAATGCTTCACAGTCGCCGGAGGAAAGACGTTTAACAATCGATCTCCAAGAGAAACGAAACACATGATGCCATAAGGCGAAAGAATAGCAGGGCATCTCTTCACAAGCTTGTCCCTGATCTATAGCTGAGGGCAAACACTTGTGTGCTTGTGGGAGAGCCTGTGTCTTTCCTGGAAGCGTTTGGGAGTTTTGCTCAGACGCGTGTTTCCTCAAGTTCAAGAATCAAGATCTAGGATACCTGCAGACAGGTGCCTGTTTGTGTGGAGACAGTCTGTTTGAAACTGTGTTCCTCAGCGCCCGCTCTTTCTCCCCGTCGCTCCACACGCCTGGGAGTCCCTTTCTTTCTCTCCACAAGCACGTGTGTTGACATCGTCGCACATGTGCATCTGCACAAGCGTTGAGCTCAGCAGAGTGTGTCTCTTGACACTTGATGTGCGTTGGCTGTGTCTGCCTGCTCCAGTGAAGAGAGAAACGGGAAATCATCTTGGTAGAGGCAACAAAGCTAAACCGAGGCAGGATTGACATCTGCTCAACAGAGAGGGATTCCCTGCGCTGACACAGTTCACAGTTACACGAGAAGCAATCTGAGCGGTCCATCGACCGGAGACGTGTTTCCCAAGAGGTCGTTTAGCGAGTGAACAGCAGTGTGCGCGACTTTCAGGAGTGTGCCTGGAAAGTGCCAGAATCACCAGAGCATCTGTGCAAAAGCTGCTGCCTCTGTGACCGCATTGAGGCACGTTCCCGTGTCTCCGAGTACATAGACGGCTCTTTCGCGTTCACTCCGAGGGAAACGGTCCGCTATTGCTTCTGTGCGTACAGACGCGATTCCCTTGTCTCTTGCGAACACAGGGAACTCTGTGCATCCAAATCTACAGGCTAAGGACGCGTCTGCATATGTTTTGGTGAACAATCGAGTGTGCGTGTTCTGACAGCTGCCTCTATGCAGACGTCTCCACAGAGCCACTTCTGAATGCCCCGCAGCCCAGGACTGAATGGATACACTAACAAGTGCACCGGTGTGAGCAACCACATATGCAGAAGGACGTCTTTCATCTCACAGAAGCGTGAACGTCTTGGCGTTCAAGCACATGGCAGAAACAAGGTGTGAACAGATGCGCTGCTGCTATTTTCTCCGTTCGGCATGCTTCGTTGTAGCTCTCTTGCCGGTCGCCGGCTTAGCGGCTTGCTTTGCGCGACTAGCTCTGGGGAGAGGAAATAGCGCCGGAAACCTTGCCTTTTGCCTTCTTCGGCGCTGGAACCTGGTTGCTGCGCCTTCTCTTTGTCCATGTGCACACACACGATTCCTCAGCGAAAACCATGCAGAAACCTTACCTCGAGCACCCAGGGATGTGCACCCAGCACCACGTGCACGCACACGCAGCTAGAGAAAAGCACCTACCTTTTCACACACTGATGCCTAAGCAAACGCGTGGCCACACACACGCACACATCCGCAAGCGCGCCTACTCCCATCTATTGAGGGAAAGACGGACGAGCAACGTCCTGACAGGCTTGAGGGGAAAAACGTCCGTTGATGGTTGGCGTACTGCACGCCCGCCTACGGGGCTGCAGGGGAATCCACATTTGGAAGGTACCTGAAGATGTGTGCCTGTTCTTGGAGCTCCGCTAGTAGGGTAGCAAAGACACTCGTAGGCAGTACTGAATGCTGCTCCGTGCTACTTCTCCTCCGCTGGCAAATGCTTCACAGTCGCCGGAGGAAAGACGTTTAACAATCGATCTCCAAGAGAAACGAAACACATGATGCCATAAGGCGAAAGAATAGCAGGGCATCTCTTCACAAGCTTGTCCCTGATCTATAGCTGAGGGCAAACACTTGTGTGCTTGTGGGAGAGCCTGTGTCTTTCCTGGAAGCGTTTGGGAGTTTTGCTCAGACGCGTGTTTCCTCAAGTTCAAGAATCAAGATCTAGGATACCTGCAGACAGGTGCCTGTTTGTGTGGAGACAGTCTGTTTGAAACTGTGTTCCTCAGCGCCCGCTCTTTCTCCCCGTCGCTCCACACGCCTGGGAGTCCCTTTCTTTCTCTCCACAAGCACGTGTGTTGACATCGTCGCACATGTGCATCTGCACAAGCGTTGAGCTCAGCAGAGTGTGTCTCTTGACACTTGATGTGCGTTGGCTGTGTCTGCCTGCTCCAGTGAAGAGAGAAACGGGAAATCATCTTGGTAGAGGCAACAAAGCTAAACCGAGGCAGGATTGACATCTGCTCAACAGAGATGGATTCCCTGCGCTGACACAGTTCACAGTTACACGAGAAGCAATCTGAGTGGTCCATCGACCGGAGACGTGTTTCCCAAGAGGTCGTTTAGCGAGTGAACAGCAGTGTGCGCGACTTTCAGGAGTGTGCCTGGAAAGTGCCAGAATCACCAGAGCATCTGTGCAAAAGCTGCTGCCTCTGTGACCGCATTGAGGCACGTTCCCGTGTCTCCGAGTACATAGACGGCTCTTTCGCGTTCACTCCGAGGGAAACGGTCCGCTATTGCTTCTGTGCGTACAGACGCGATTCCCTTGTCTCTTGCGAACACAGGGAACTCTGTGCATCCAAATCTACAGGCTAAGGACGCGTCTGCATATGTTTTGGTGAACAATCGAGTGTGCGTGTTCTGACAGCTGCCTCTATGCAGACGTCTCCACAGAGCCACTTCTGAATGCCCCGCAGCCCAGGACTGAATGGATACACTAACAAGTGCACCGGTGTGAGCAACCACATATGCAGAAGGACGTCTTTCATCTCACAGAAGCGCGAACGTCTTGGCGTTCAAGCACATGGCAGAAACAAGGTGTGAACAGATGCGCTGCTGCTATTTTCTCCGTTCGGCATGCTTCGTTGTAGCTCTCTTGCCGGTCGCCGGCTTAGCGGCTTGCTTTGCGCGACTAGGTCTGCGGAGAGAAGGAGATAGCGCCGGAAACCTTGCCTTTTGCCTTCTTCGGCGCTGGAACCTGGTTGCTGCGCCTTCTCTTTGTCCATGTGCACACACACGATTCCTCAGCGAAAACCATGCAGAAACCTTTCCACGAGCACCCAGGGATGTGCACCCAGCACCACGTGCACGCACACGCAGCTAGAGAAAAGCACCTACCTTTTCACACACTGATGCCTAAGCAAACGCGTGGCCACACACACGCACACATCCGCAAGCGCGCCTACTCCCATCTATTGAGGGAAAGACGGACGAGCAACGTCCTGACAGGCTTGAGGGGAAAAACGTCCGTTGATGGTTGGCGTACTGCACGCCCGCCTACGGGGCTGCAGGGGAATCCACATTTGGAAGGTACCTGAAGATGTGTGCCTGTTCTTGGAGCTCCGCTAGTAGGGTAGCAAAGACACTCGTAGGCAGTACTGAATGCTGCTCCGTGCTACTTCTCCGCCGCTGGCAAATGCTTCACAGTCGCCCGAGGAAAGACGTTTAACAATCGATCTCCAAGAGAAACGAAACACATGATGCCATAAGGCGAAAGAATAGCAGGGCATCTCTTCACAAGCTTGTCCCTGATCTATAGCTGAGGGCAAACACTTGTGTGCTTGTGGGAGAGCCTGTGTCTTTCCTGGAAGCGTTTGGGAGTTTTGCTCAGACGCGTGTTTCCTCAAGTTCAAGAATCAAGATCTAGGATACCTGCAGACAGGTGCCTGTTTGTGTGGAGACAGTCTGTTTGAAACTGTGTTCCTCAGCGCCCGCTCTTTCTCCCCGTCGCTCCACACGCCTGGGAGTCCCTTTCTTTCTCTCCACAAGCACGTGTGTTGACTTCGTCGCACATGTGCATCTGCACAAGCGTTGAGCTCAGCAGAGTGTGTCTCTTGACACTTGATGTGCGTTGGCTGTGTCTGCGTGCTCCAGTGAAGAGAGAAACGGGAAATCATCTTGGTAGAGGCAACAAAGCAAAAGCGAGGCAGGATTGACATCTGCTCAACAGAGAGGGATTCCCTGCGCTGACACAGTTCACAGTTACACGAGAAGCAATCTGAGCGGTCCATCGACCGGAGACGTGTTTCCCAAGAGGTCGTTTAGCGAGTGAACAGCAGTGTGCGCGACTTTCAGGAGTGTGCCTGGAAAGTGCCAGAATCACCAGAGCACCTGTGCAAAAGCTGCTGCCTCTGTGACCGCATTGAGGCACGTTCCCGTGTCTGCGAGTATATAGACGGCTCTTTCGCGTTCACTCCGAGGGAAACGGTCCGCTATTGCTTCTGTGCGTACAGACGCGATTCCCTTGTCTCTTGCGAACACAGGGAACTCTGTGCATCCAAATCTACAGGCTAAGGACGCGTCTGCATATGTTTTGGTGAACAATCGAGTGTGCGTGTTCTGACAGCTGCCTCTATGCAGACGTCTCCACAGAGCCACTTCTGAATGCCCCGCAGCCCAGGACTGAATGGATACACTAACAAGTGCACCGGTGTGAGCAACCACATATGCAGAAGGACGTCTTTCATCTCACAGAAGCGCGAACGTCTTGGCGTTCAAGCACATGGCAGAAACAAGGTGTGAACAGATGCGCTGCTGCTATTTTCTCCGTTCGGCATGCTTCGTTGTAGCTCTCTTGCCGGTCGCCGGCTTAGCGGCTTGCTTTGCGCGACTAGGTCTGCGGAGAGAAGGAGATAGCGCCGGAAACCTTGCCTTTTGCCTTCTTCGGCGCTGGAACCTGGTTGCTGCGCCTTCTCTTTGTCCATGTGCACACACACGATTCCTCAGCGAAAACCATGCAGAAACCTTTCCACGAGCACCCAGGGATGTGCACCCAGCACCACGTGCACGCACACGCAGCTAGAGAAAAGCACCTACCTTTTCACACACTGATGCCTAAGCAAACGCGTGGCCACACACACGCACACATCCGCAAGCGCGCCTACTCCCATCTATTGAGGGAAAGACGGACGAGCAACGTCCTGACAGGCTTGAGGGGAAAAACGTCCGTTGATGGTTGGCGTACTGCACGCCCGCCTACGGGGCTGCAGGGGAATCCACATTTGGAAGGTACCTGAAGATGTGTGCCTGTTCTTGGAGCTCCGCTAGTAGGGTAGCAAAGACACTCGTAGGCAGTACTGAATGCTGCTCCGTGCTACTTCTCCGCCGGTGGCAAATGCTTCACAGTCGCCGGAGGAAAGACGTTTAACAATCGATCCCCAAGAGAAACGAAACACATGATGCCATAAGGCGAAAGAATAGCAGGGCATCTCTTCACAAGCTTGTCCCTGATCTATAGCTGAGGGCAAACACTTGTGTGCTTGTGGGAGAGCCTGTGTCTTTCCTGGAAGCGTTTGGGAGTTTTGCTCAGACGCGTGTTTCCTCAAGTTCAAGAATCAAGATCTAGGATACCTGCAGACAGGTGCCTGTTTGTGTGGAGACAGTCTGTTTGAAACTGTGTTCCTCAGCGCCCGCTCTTTCTCCCCGTCGCTCCACACGCCTGGGAGTCCCTTTCTTTCTCTCCACAAGCACGTGTGTTGACATCGTCGCACATGTGCATCTGCACAAGCGTTGAGCTCAGCAGAGTGTGTCTCTTGACACTTGATGTGCGTTGGCTGTGTCTGCCTGCTCCAGTGAAGAGAGAAACGGGAAATCATCTTGGTAGAGGCAACAAAGCTAAACCGAGGCAGGATTGACATCTGCTCAACAGAGACGGATTCCCTGCGCTGACACAGTTCACAGTTACACGAGAAGCAATCTGAGCGGTCCATCGACCGGAGACGTGTTTCCCAAGAGGTCGTTTAGCGAGTGAACAGCAGTGTGCGCGACTTTCAGGAGTGTGCCTGGAAAGTGCCAGAATCACCAGAGCATCTGTGCAAAAGCTGCTGCCTCTGTGACCGCATTGAGGCACGTTCCCGTGTCTCCGAGTACATAGACGGCTCTTTCGCGTTCACTCCGAGGGAAACGGTCCGCTATTGCTTCTGTGCGTACAGACGCGATTCCCTTGTCTCTTGCGAACACAGGGAACTCTGTGCATCCAAATCTACAGGCTAAGGACGCGTCTGCATATGTTTTGGTGAACAATCGAGTGTGCGTGTTCTGACAGCTGCCTCTATGCAGACGTCTCCACAGAGCCACTTCTGAATGCCCCGCAGCCCAGGACTGAATGGATACACTAACAAGTGCACCGGTGTGAGCAACCACATATGCAGAAGGACGTCTTTCATCTCACAGAAGCGCGAACGTCTTGGCGTTCAAGCACATGGCAGAAACAAGGTGTGAACAGATGCGCTGCTGCTATTTTCTCCGTTCGGCATGCTTCGTTGTAGCTCTCTTGCCGGTCGCCGGCTTAGCGGCTTGCTTTGCGCGACTAGGTCTGCGGAGAGAAGGAGATAGCGCCGGAAACCTTGCCTTTTGCCTTCTTCGGCGCTGGAACCTGGTTGCTGCGCCTTCTCTTTGTCCATGTGCACACACACGATTCCTCAGCGAAAACCATGCAGAAACCTTTCCACGAGCACCCAGGGATGTGCACCCAGCACCACGTGCACGCACACGCAGCTAGAGAAAAGCACCTACCTTTTCACACACTGATGCCTAAGCAAACGCGTGGCCACACACACGCACACATCCGCAAGCGCGCCTACTCCCATCTATTGAGGGAAAGACGGACGAGCAACGTCCTGACAGGCTTGAGGGGAAAAACGTCCGTTGATGGTTGGCGTACTGCACGCCCGCCTACGGGGCTGCAGGGGAATCCACATTTGGAAGGTACCTGAAGATGTGTGCCTGTTCTTGGAGCTCCGCTAGTAGGGTAGCAAAGACACTCGTAGGCAGTACTGAATGCTGCTCCGTGCTACTTCTCCGCCGGTGGCAAATGCTTCACAGTCGCCGGAGGAAAGACGTTTAACAATCGATCCCCAAGAGAAACGAAACACATGATGCCATAAGGCGAAAGAATAGCAGGGCATCTCTTCACAAGCTTGTCCCTGATCTATAGCTGAGGGCAAACACTTGTGTGCTTGTGGGAGAGCCTGTGTCTTTCCTGGAAGCGTTTGGGAGTTTTGCTCAGACGCGTGTTTCCTCAAGTTCAAGAATCAAGATCTAGGATACCTGCAGACAGGTGCCTGTTTGTGTGGAGACAGTCTGTTTGAAACTGTGTTCCTCAGCGCCCGCTCTTTCTCCCCGTCGCTCCACACGCCTGGGAGTCCCTTTCTTTCTCTCCACAAGCACGTGTGTTGACATCGTCGCACATGTGCATCTGCACAAGCGTTGAGCTCAGCAGAGTGTGTCTCTTGACACTTGATGTGCGTTGGCTGTGTCTGCCTGCTCCAGTGAAGAGAGAAACGGGAAATCATCTTGGTAGAGGCAACAAAGCTAAACCGAGGCAGGATTGACATCTGCTCAACAGAGAGGGATTCCCTGCGCTGACACAGTTCACAGTTACACGAGAAGCAATCTGAGCGGTCCATCGACCGGAGACGTGTTTCCCAAGAGGTCGTTTAGCGAGTGAACAGCAGTGTGCGCGACTTTCAGGAGTGTGCCTGGAAAGTGCCAGAATCACCAGAGCATCTGTGCAAAAGCTGCTGCCTCTGTGACCGCATTGAGGCACGTTCCCGTGTCTCCGAGTACATAGACGGCTCTTTCGCGTTCACTCCGAGGGAAACGGTCCGCTATTGCTTCTGTGCGTACAGACGCGATTCCCTTGTCTCTTGCGAACACAGGGAACTCTGTGCATCCAAATCTACAGGCTAAGGACGCGTCTGCATATGTTTTGGTGAACAATCGAGTGTGCGTGTTCTGACAGCTGCCTCTATGCAGACGTCTCCACAGAGCCACTTCTGAATGCCCCGCAGCCCAGGACTGAATGGATACACTAACAAGTGCACCGGTGTGAGCAACCACATATGCAGAAGGACGTCTTTCATCTCACAGAAGCGCGAACGTCTTGGCGTTCAAGCACATGGCAGAAACAAGGTGTGAACAGATGCGCTGCTGCTATTTTCTCCGTTCGGCATGCTTCGTTGTAGCTCTCTTGCCGGTCGCCGGCTTAGCGGCTTGCTTTGCGCGACTAGGTCTGCGGAGAGAAGGAGATAGCGCCGGAAACCTTGCCTTTTGCCTTCTTCGGCGCTGGAACCTGGTTGCTGCGCCTTCTCTTTGTCCATGTGCACACACACGATTCCTCAGCGAAAACCATGCAGAAACCTTACCTCGAGCACCCAGGGATGTGCACCCAGCACCACGTGCACGCACACGCAGCTAGAGAAAAGCACCTACCTTTTCACACACTGATGCCTAAGCAAACGCGTGGCCACACACACGCACACATCCGCAAGCGCGCCTACTCCCATCTATTGAGGGAAAGACGGACGAGCAACGTCCTGACAGGCTTGAGGGGAAAAACGTCCGTTGATGGTTGGCGTACTGCACGCCCGCCTACGGGGCTGCAGGGGAATCCACATTTGGAAGGTACCTGAAGATGTGTGCCTGTTCTTGGAGCTCCGCTAGTAGGGTAGCAAAGACACTCGTAGGCAGTACTGAATGCTGCTCCGTGCTACTTCTCCGCCGGTGGCAAATGCTTCACAGTCGCCGGAGGAAAGACGTTTAACAATCGATCCCCAAGAGAAACGAAACACATGATGCCATAAGGCGAAAGAATAGCAGGGCATCTCTTCACAAGCTTGTCCCTGATCTATAGCTGAGGGCAAACACTTGTGTGCTTGTGGGAGAGCCTGTGTCTTTCCTGGAAGCGTTTGGGAGTTTTGCTCAGACGCGTGTTTCCTCAAGTTCAAGAATCAAGATCTAGGATACCTGCAGACAGGTGCCTGTTTGTGTGGAGACAGTCTGTTTGAAACTGTGTTCCTCAGCGCCCGCTCTTTCTCCCCGTCGCTCCACACGCCTGGGAGTCCCTTTCTTTCTCTCCACAAGCACGTGTGTTGACATCGTCGCACATGTGCATCTGCACAAGCGTTGAGCTCAGCAGAGTGTGTCTCTTGACACTTGATGTGCGTTGGCTGTGTCTGCCTGCTCCAGTGAAGAGAGAAACGGGAAATCATCTTGGTAGAGGCAACAAAGCTAAACCGAGGCAGGATTGACATCTGCTCAACAGAGAGGGATTCCCTGCGCTGACACAGTTCACAGTTACACGAGAAGCAATCTGAGCGGTCCATCGACCGGAGACGTGTTTCCCAAGAGGTCGTTTAGCGAGTGAACAGCAGTGTGCGCGACTTTCAGGAGTGTGCCTGGAAAGTGCCAGAATCACCAGAGCATCTGTGCAAAAGCTGCTGCCTCTGTGACCGCATTGAGGCACGTTCCCGTGTCTCCGAGTACATAGACGGCTCTTTCGCGTTCACTCCGAGGGAAACGGTCCGCTATTGCTTCTGTGCGTACAGACGCGATTCCCTTGTCTCTTGCGAACACAGGGAACTCTGTGCATCCAAATCTACAGGCTAAGGACGCGTCTGCATATGTTTTGGTGAACAATCGAGTGTGCGTGTTCTGACAGCTGCCTCTATGCAGACGTCTCCACAGAGCCACTTCTGAATGCCCCGCAGCCCAGGACTGAATGGATACACTAACAAGTGCACCGGTGTGAGCAACCACATATGCAGAAGGACGTCTTTCATCTCACAGAAGCGCGAACGTCTTGGCGTTCAAGCACATGGCAGAAACAAGGTGTGAACAGATGCGCTGCTGCTATTTTCTCCGTTCGGCATGCTTCGTTGTAGCTCTCTTGCCGGTCGCCGGCTTAGCGGCTTGCTTTGCGCGACTAGCTCTGGGGAGAGGAAATAGCGCCGGAAACCTTGCCTTTTGCCTTCTTCGGCGCTGGAACCTGGTTGCTGCGCCTTCTCTTTGTCCATGTGCACACACACGATTCCTCAGCGAAAACCATGCAGAAACCTTACCTCGAGCACCCAGGGATGTGCACCCAGCACCACGTGCACGCACACGCAGCTAGAGAAAAGCACCTACCTTTTCACACACTGATGCCTAAGCAAACGCGTGGCCACACACACGCACACATCCGCAAGCGCGCCTACTCCCATCTATTGAGGGAAAGACGGACGAGCAACGTCCTGACAGGCTTGAGGGGAAAAACGTCCGTTGATGGTTGGCGTACTGCACGCCCGCCTACGGGGCTGCAGGGGAATCCACATTTGGAAGGTACCTGAAGATGTGTGCCTGTTCTTGGAGCTCCGCTAGTAGGGTAGCAAAGACACTCGTAGGCAGTACTGAATGCTGCTCCGTGCTACTTCTCCTCCGCTGGCAAATGCTTCACAGTCGCCGGAGGAAAGACGTTTAACAATCGATCTCCAAGAGAAACGAAACACATGATGCCATAAGGCGAAAGAATAGCAGGGCATCTCTTCACAAGCTTGTCCCTGATCTATAGCTGAGGGCAAACACTTGTGTGCTTGTGGGAGAGCCTGTGTCTTTCCTGGAAGCGTTTGGGAGTTTTGCTCAGACGCGTGTTTCCTCAAGTTCAAGAATCAAGATCTAGGATACCTGCAGACAGGTGCCTGTTTGTGTGGAGACAGTCTGTTTGAAACTGTGTTCCTCAGCGCCCGCTCTTTCTCCCCGTCGCTCCACACGCCTGGGAGTCCCTTTCTTTCTCTCCACAAGCACGTGTGTTGACATCGTCGCACATGTGCATCTGCACAAGCGTTGAGCTCAGCAGAGTGTGTCTCTTGACACTTGATGTGCGTTGGCTGTGTCTGCCTGCTCCAGTGAAGAGAGAAACGGGAAATCATCTTGGTAGAGGCAACAAAGCTAAACCGAGGCAGGATTGACATCTGCTCAACAGAGAGGGATTCCCTGCGCTGACACAGTTCACAGTTACACGAGAAGCAATCTGAGCGGTCCATCGACCGGAGACGTGTTTCCCAAGAGGTCGTTTAGCGAGTGAACAGCAGTGTGCGCGACTTTCAGGAGTGTGCCTGGAAAGTGCCAGAATCACCAGAGCATCTGTGCAAAAGCTGCTGCCTCTGTGACCGCATTGAGGCACGTTCCCGTGTCTCCGAGTACATAGACGGCTCTTTCGCGTTCACTCCGAGGGAAACGGTCCGCTATTGCTTCTGTGCGTACAGACGCGATTCCCTTGTCTCTTGCGAACACAGGGAACTCTGTGCATCCAAATCTACAGGCTAAGGACGCGTCTGCATATGTTTTGGTGAACAATCGAGTGTGCGTGTTCTGACAGCTGCCTCTATGCAGACGTCTCCACAGAGCCACTTCTGAATGCCCCGCAGCCCAGGACTGAATGGATACACTAACAAGTGCACCGGTGTGAGCAACCACATATGCAGAAGGACGTCTTTCATCTCACAGAAGCGCGAACGTCTTGGCGTTCAAGCACATGGCAGAAACAAGGTGTGAACAGATGCGCTGCTGCTATTTTCTCCGTTCGGCATGCTTCGTTGTAGCTCTCTTGCCGGTCGCCGGCTTAGCGGCTTGCTTTGCGCGACTAGGTCTGCGGAGAGAAGGAGATAGCGCCGGAAACCTTGCCTTTTGCCTTCTTCGGCGCTGGAACCTGGTTGCTGCGCCTTCTCTTTGTCCATGTGCACACACACGATTCCTCAGCGAAAACCATGCAGAAACCTTTCCACGAGCACCTAGGGATGTGCACCCAGCACCACGTGCACGCACACGCAGCTAGAGAAAAGCACCTACCTTTTCACACACTGATGCCTAAGCAAACGCGTGGCCACACACACGCACACATCCGCAAGCGCGCCTACTCCCATCTATTGAGGGAAAGACGGACGAGCAACGTCCTGACAGGCTTGAGGGGAAAAACGTCCGTTGATGGTTGGCGTACTGCACGCCCGCCTACGGGGCTGCAGGGGAATCCACATTTGGAAGGTACCTGAAGATGTGTGCCTGTTCTTGGAGCTCCGCTAGTAGGGTAGCAAAGACACTCGTAGGCAGTACTGAATGCTGCTCCGTGCTACTTCTCCGCCGCTGGCAAATGCTTCACAGTCGCCCGAGGAAAGACGTTTAACAATCGATCTCCAAGAGAAACGAAACACATGATGCCATAAGGCGAAAGAATAGCAGGGCATCTCTTCACAAGCTTGTCCCTGATCTATAGCTGAGGGCAAACACTTGTGTGCTTGTGGGAGAGCCTGTGTCTTTCCTGGAAGCGTTTGGGAGTTTTGCTCAGACGCGTGTTTCCTCAAGTTCAAGAATCAAGATCTAGGATACCTGCAGACAGGTGCCTGTTTGTGTGGAGACAGTCTGTTTGAAACTGTGTTCCTCAGCGCCCGCTCTTTCTCCCCGTCGCTCCACACGCCTGGGAGTCCCTTTCTTTCTCTCCACAAGCACGTGTGTTGACTTCGTCGCACATGTGCATCTGCACAAGCGTTGAGCTCAGCAGAGTGTGTCTCTTGACACTTGATGTGCGTTGGCTGTGTCTGCGTGCTCCAGTGAAGAGAGAAACGGGAAATCATCTTGGTAGAGGCAACAAAGCAAAAGCGAGGCAGGATTGACATCTGCTCAACAGAGAGGGATTCCCTGCGCTGACACAGTTCACAGTTACACGAGAAGCAATCTGAGCGGTCCATCGACCGGAGACGTGTTTCCCAAGAGGTCGTTTAGCGAGTGAACAGCAGTGTGCGCGACTTTCAGGAGTGTGCCTGGAAAGTGCCAGAATCACCAGAGCACCTGTGCAAAAGCTGCTGCCTCTGTGACCGCATTGAGGCACGTTCCCGTGTCTGCGAGTATATAGACGGCTCTTTCGCGTTCACTCCGAGGGAAACGGTCCGCTATTGCTTCTGTGCGTACAGACGCGATTCCCTTGTCTCTTGCGAACACAGGGAACTCTGTGCATCCAAATCTACAGGCTAAGGACGCGTCTGCATATGTTTTGGTGAACAATCGAGTGTGCGTGTTCTGACAGCTGCCTCTATGCAGACGTCTCCACAGAGCCACTTCTGAATGCCCCGCAGCCCAGGACTGAATGGATACACTAACAAGTGCACCGGTGTGAGCAACCACATATGCAGAAGGACGTCTTTCATCTCACAGAAGCGCGAACGTCTTGGCGTTCAAGCACATGGCAGAAACAAGGTGTGAACAGATGCGCTGCTGCTATTTTCTCCGTTCGGCATGCTTCGTTGTAGCTCTCTTGCCGGTCGCCGGCTTAGCGGCTTGCTTTGCGCGACTAGCTCTGGGGAGAGGAAATAGCGCCGGAAACCTTGCCTTTTGCCTTCTTCGGCGCTGGAACCTGGTTGCTGCGCCTTCTCTTTGTCCATGTGCACACACACGATTCCTCAGCGAAAACCATGCAGAAACCTTACCTCGAGCACCCAGGGATGTGCACCCAGCACCACGTGCACGCACACGCAGCTAGAGAAAAGCACCTACCTTTTCACACACTGATGCCTAAGCAAACGCGTGGCCACACACACGCACACATCCGCAAGCGCGCCTACTCCCATCTATTGAGGGAAAGACGGGCGAGCAACGTCCTGACAGGCTTGAGGGGAAAAACGTCCGTTGATGGTTGGCGTACTGCACGCCCGCCTACGGGGCTGCAGGGGAATCCACATTTGGAAGGTACCTGAAGATGTGTGCCTGTTCTTGGAGCTCCGCTAGTAGGGTAGCAAAGACACTCGTAGGCAGTACTGAATGCTGCTCCGTGCTACTTCTCCTCCGCTGGCAAATGCTTCACAGTCGCCGGAGGAAAGACGTTTAACAATCGATCTCCAAGAGAAACGAAACACATGATGCCATAAGGCGAAAGAATAGCAGGGCATCTCTTCACAAGCTTGTCCCTGATCTATAGCTGAGGGCAAACACTTGTGTGCTTGTGGGAGAGCCTGTGTCTTTCCTGGAAGCGTTTGGGAGTTTTGCTCAGACGCGTGTTTCCTCAAGTTCAAGAATCAAGATCTAGGATACCTGCAGACAGGTGCCTGTTTGTGTGGAGACAGTCTGTTTGAAACTGTGTTCCTCAGCGCCCGCTCTTTCTCCCCGTCGCTCCACATGCCTGGGAGTCCCTTTCTTTCTCTCCACAAGCACGTGTGTTGACATCGTCGCACATGTGCATCTGCACAAGCGTTGAGCTCAGCAGAGTGTGTCTCTTGACACTTGATGTGCGTTGGCTGTGTCTGCCTGCTCCAGTGAAGAGAGAAACGGGAAATCATCTTGGTAGAGGCAACAAAGCTAAACCGAGGCAGGATTGACATCTGCTCAACAGAGAGGGATTCCCTGCGCTGACACAGTTCACAGTTACACGAGAAGCAATCTGAGCGGTCCATCGACCGGAGACGTGTTTCCCAAGAGGTCGTTTAGCGAGTGAACAGCAGTGTGCGCGACTTTCAGGAGTGTGCCTGGAAAGTGCCAGAATCACCAGAGCATCTGTGCAAAAGCTGCTGCCTCTGTGACCGCATTGAGGCACGTTCCCGTGTCTCCGAGTACATAGACGGCTCTTTCGCGTTCACTCCGAGGGAAACGGTCCGCTATTGCTTCTGTGCGTACAGACGCGATTCCCTTGTCTCTTGCGAACACAGGGAACTCTGTGCATCCAAATCTACAGGCTAAGGACGCGTCTGCATATGTTTTGGTGAACAATCGAGTGTGCGTGTTCTGACAGCTGCCTCTATGCAGACGTCTCCACAGAGCCACTTCTGAATGCCCCGCAGCCCAGGACTGAATGGATACACTAACAAGTGCACCGGTGTGAGCAACCACATATGCAGAAGGACGTCTTTCATCTCACAGAAGCGCGAACGTCTTGGCGTTCAAGCACATGGCAGAAACAAGGTGTGAACAGATGCGCTGCTGCTATTTTCTCCGTTCGGCATGCTTCGTTGTAGCTCTCTTGCCGGTCGCCGGCTTAGCGGCTTGCTTTGCGCGACTAGGTCTGCGGAGAGAAGGAGATAGCGCCGGAAACCTTGCCTTTTGCCTTCTTCGGCGCTGGAACCTGGTTGCTGCGCCTTCTCTTTGTCCATGTGCACACACACGATTCCTCAGCGAAAACCATGCAGAAACCTTTCCACGAGCACCCAGGGATGTGCACCCAGCACCACGTGCACGCACACGCAGCTAGAGAAAAGCACCTACCTTTTCACACACTGATGCCTAAGCAAACGCGTGGCCACACACACGCACACATCCGCAAGCGCGCCTACTCCCATCTATTGAGGGAAAGACGGACGAGCAACGTCCTGACAGGCTTGAGGGGAAAAACGTCCGTTGATGGTTGGCGTACTGCACGCCCGCCTACGGGGCTGCAGGGGAATCCACATTTGGAAGGTACCTGAAGATGTGTGCCTGTTCTTGGAGCTCCGCTAGTAGGGTAGCAAAGACACTCGTAGGCAGTACTGAATGCTGCTCCGTGCTACTTCTCCGCCGCTGGCAAATGCTTCACAGTCGCCCGAGGAAAGACGTTTAACAATCGATCTCCAAGAGAAACGAAACACATGATGCCATAAGGCGAAAGAATAGCAGGGCATCTCTTCACAAGCTTGTCCCTGATCTATAGCTGAGGGCAAACACTTGTGTGCTTGTGGGAGAGCCTGTGTCTTTCCTGGAAGCGTTTGGGAGTTTTGCTCAGACGCGTGTTTCCTCAAGTTCAAGAATCAAGATCTAGGATACCTGCAGACAGGTGCCTGTTTGTGTGGAGACAGTCTGTTTGAAACTGTGTTCCTCAGCGCCCGCTCTTTCTCCCCGTCGCTCCACACGCCTGGGAGTCCCTTTCTTTCTCTCCACAAGCACGTGTGTTGACTTCGTCGCACATGTGCATCTGCACAAGCGTTGAGCTCAGCAGAGTGTGTCTCTTGACACTTGATGTGCGTTGGCTGTGTCTGCGTGCTCCAGTGAAGAGAGAAACGGGAAATCATCTTGGTAGAGGCAACAAAGCAAAAGCGAGGCAGGATTGACATCTGCTCAACAGAGAGGGATTCCCTGCGCTGACACAGTTCACAGTTACACGAGAAGCAATCTGAGCGGTCCATCGACCGGAGACGTGTTTCCCAAGAGGTCGTTTAGCGAGTGAACAGCAGTGTGCGCGACTTTCAGGAGTGTGCCTGGAAAGTGCCAGAATCACCAGAGCACCTGTGCAAAAGCTGCTGCCTCTGTGACCGCATTGAGGCACGTTCCCGTGTCTGCGAGTATATAGACGGCTCTTTCGCGTTCACTCCGAGGGAAACGGTCCGCTATTGCTTCTGTGCGTACAGACGCGATTCCCTTGTCTCTTGCGAACACAGGGAACTCTGTGCATCCAAATCTACAGGCTAAGGACGCGTCTGCATATGTTTTGGTGAACAATCGAGTGTGCGTGTTCTGACAGCTGCCTCTATGCAGACGTCTCCACAGAGCCACTTCTGAATGCCCCGCAGCCCAGGACTGAATGGATACACTAACAAGTGCACCGGTGTGAGCAACCACATATGCAGAAGGACGTCTTTCATCTCACAGAAGCGCGAACGTCTTGGCGTTCAAGCACATGGCAGAAACAAGGTGTGAACAGATGCGCTGCTGCTATTTTCTCCGTTCGGCATGCTTCGTTGTAGCTCTCTTGCCGGTCGCCGGCTTAGCGGCTTGCTTTGCGCGACTAGCTCTGGGGAGAGGAGATAGCGCCGGAAACCTTGCCTTTTGCCTTCTTCGGCGCTGGAACCTGGTTGCTGCGCCTTCTCTTTGTCCATGTGCACACACACGATTCCTCAGCGAAAACCATGCAGAAACCTTACCTCGAGCACCCAGGGATGTGCACCCAGCACCACGTGCACGCACACGCAGCTAGAGAAAAGCACCTACCTTTTCACACACTGATGCCTAAGCAAACGCGTGGCCACACACACGCACACATCCGCAAGCGCGCCTACTCCCATCTATTGAGGGAAAGACGGACGAGCAACGTCCTGACAGGCTTGAGGGGAAAAACGTCCGTTGATGGTTGGCGTACTGCACGCCCGCCTACGGGGCTGCAGGGGAATCCACATTTGGAAGGTACCTGAAGATGTGTGCCTGTTCTTGGAGCTCCGCTAGTAGGGTAGCAAAGACACTCGTAGGCAGTACTGAATGCTGCTCCGTGCTACTTCTCCGCCGGTGGCAAATGCTTCACAGTCGCCGGAGGAAAGACGTTTAACAATCGATCTCCAAGAGAAACGAAACACATGATGCCATAAGGCGAAAGAATAGCAGGGCATCTCTTCACAAGCTTGTCCCTGATCTATAGCTGAGGGCAAACACTTGTGTGCTTGTGGGAGAGCCTGTGTCTTTCCTGGAAGCGTTTGGGAGTTTTGCTCAGACGCGTGTTTCCTCAAGTTCAAGAATCAAGATCTAGGATACCTGCAGACAGGTGCCTGTTTGTGTGGAGACAGTCTGTTTGAAACCGTGTTCCTCAGCGCCCGCTCTTTCTCCCCGTCGCTCCACACGCCTGGGAGTCCCTTTCTTTCTCTCCACAAGCACGTGTGTTGACTTCGTCGCACATGTGCATCTGCACAAGCGTTGAGCTCAGCAGAGTGTGTCTCTTGACACTTGATGTGCGTTGGCTGTGTCTGCGTGCTCCAGTGAAGAGAGAAACGGGAAATCATCTTGGTAGAGGCAACAAAGCAAAAGCGAGGCAGGATTGACATCTGCTCAACAGAGACGGATTCCATGCGCTGACACAGTTCACAGTTACACGAGAAGCAATCTGAGCGGTCCATCGACCGGAGACGTGTTTCCCAAGAGGTCGTTTAGCGAGTGAACAGCAGTGTGCGCGACTTTCAGGAGTGTGCCTGGAAAGTGCCAGAATCACCAGAGCATCTGTGCAAAAGCTGCTGCCTCTGTGACCGCATTGAGGCACGTTCCCGTGTCTCCGAGTACATAGACGGCTCTTTCGCGTTCACTCCGAGGGAAACGGTCCGCTATTGCTTCTGTGCGTACAGACGCGATTCCCTTGTCTCTTGCGAACACAGGGAACTCTGTGCATCCAAATCTACAGGCTAAGGACGCGTCTGCATATGTTTTGGTGAACAATCGAGTGTGCGTGTTCTGACAGCTGCCTCTATGCAGACGTCTCCACAGAGCCACTTCTGAATGCCCCGCAGCCCAGGACTGAATGGATACACTAACAAGTGCACCGGTGTGAGCAACCACATATGCAGAAGGACGTCTTTCATCTCACAGAAGCGCGAACGTCTTGGCGTTCAAGCACATGGCAGAAACAAGGTGTGAACAGATGCGCTGCTGCTATTTTCTCCGTTCGGCATGCTTCGTTGTAGCTCTCTTGCCGGTCGCCGGCTTAGCGGCTTCCTTTGCGCGACTAGGTCTGGGGAGAGAAGGAGATAGCGCCGGAAACCTTGCCTTTTGCCTTCTTCGGCGCTGGAACCTGGTTGCTGCGCCTTCTCTTTGTCCATGTGCACACACACGATTCCTCAGCGAAAACCATGCAGAAACCTTTCCACGAGCACCCAGGGATGTGCACCCAGCACCACGTGCACGCACACGCAGCTAGAGAAAAGCACCTACCTTTTCACACACTGATGCCTAAGCAAACGCGTGGCCACACACACGCACACATCCGCAAGCGCGCCTACTCCCATCTATTGAGGGAAAGACGGACGAGCAACGTCCTGACAGGCTTGAGGGGAAAAACGTCCGTTGATGGTTGGCGTACTGCACGCCCGCCTACGGGGCTGCAGGGGAATCCACATTTGGAAGGTACCTGAAGATGTGTGCCTGTTCTTGGAGCTCCGCTAGTAGGGTAGCAAAGACACTCGTAGGCAGTACTGAATGCTGCTCCGTGCTACTTCTCCGCCGGTGGCAAATGCTTCACAGTCGCCCGAGGAAAGACGTTTAACAATCGATCTCCAAGAGAAACGAAACACATGATGCCATAAGGCGAAAGAATAGCAGGGCATCTCTTCACAAGCTTGTCCCTGATCTATAGCTGAGGGCAAACACTTGTGTGCTTGTGGGAGAGCCTGTGTCTTTCCTGGAAGCGTTTGGGAGTTTTGCTCAGACGCGTGTTTCCTCAAGTTCAAGAATCAAGATCTAGGATACCTGCAGACAGGTGCCTGTTTGTGTGGAGACAGTCTGTTTGAAACTGTGTTCCTCAGCGCCCGCTCTTTCTCCCCGTCGCTCCACACGCCTGGGAGTCCCTTTCTTTCTCTCCACAAGCACGTGTGTTGACTTCGTCGCACATGTGCATCTGCACAAGCGTTGAGCTCAGCAGAGTGTGTCTCTTGACACTTGATGTGCGTTGGCTGTGTCTGCCTGCTCCAGTGAAGAGAGAAACGGGAAATCATCTTGGTAGAGGCAACAAAGCAAAAGCGAGGCAGGATTGACATCTGCTCAACAGAGAGGGATTCCCTGCGCTGACACAGTTCACAGTTACACGAGAAGCAATCTGAGCGGTCCATCGACCGGAGACGTGTTTCCCAAGAGGTCGTTTAGCGAGTGAACAGCAGTGTGCGCGACTTTCAGGAGTGTGCCTGGAAAGTGCCAGAATCACCAGAGCACCTGTGCAAAAGCTGCTGCCTCTGTGACCGCATTGAGGCACGTTCCCGTGTCTGCGAGTATATAGACGGCTCTTTCGCGTTCACTCCGAGGGAAACGGTCCGCTATTGCTTCTGTGCGTACAGACGCGATTCCCTTGTCTCTTGCGAACACAGGGAACTCTGTGCATCCAAATCTACAGGCTAAGGACGCGTCTGCATATGTTTTGGTGAACAATCGAGTGTGCGTGTTCTGACAGCTGCCTCTATGCAGACGTCTCCACAGAGCCACTTCTGAATGCCCCGCAGCCCAGGACTGAATGGATACACTAACAAGTGCACCGGTGTGAGCAACCACATATGCAGAAGGACGTCTTTCATCTCACAGAAGCGCGAACGTCTTGGCGTTCAAGCACATGGCAGAAACAAGGTGTGAACAGATGCGCTGCTGCTATTTTCTCCGTTCGGCATGCTTCGTTGTAGCTCTCTTGCCGGTCGCCGGCTTAGCGGCTTGCTTTGCGCGACTAGCTCTGGGGAGAGGAGATAGCGCCGGAAACCTTGCCTTTTGCCTTCTTCGGCGCTGGAACCTGGTTGCTGCGCCTTCTCTTTGTCCATGTGCACACACACGATTCCTCAGCGAAAACCATGCAGAAACCTTACCTCGAGCACCCAGGGATGTGCACCCAGCACCACGTGCACGCACACGCAGCTAGAGAAAAGCACCTACCTTTTCACACACTGATGCCTAAGCAAACGCGTGGCCACACACACGCACACATCCGCAAGCGCGCCTACTCCCATCTATTGAGGGAAAGACGGACGAGCAACGTCCTGACAGGCTTGAGGGGAAAAACGTCCGTTGATGGTTGGCGTACTGCACGCCCGCCTACGGGGCTGCAGGGGAATCCACATTTGGAAGGTACCTGAAGATGTGTGCCTGTTCTTGGAGCTCCGCTAGTAGGGTAGCAAAGACACTCGTAGGCAGTACTGAATGCTGCTCCGTGCTACTTCTCCTCCGCTGGCAAATGCTTCACAGTCGCCCGAGGAAAGACGTTTAACAATCGATCTCCAAGAGAAACGAAACACATGATGCCATAAGGCGAAAGAATAGCAGGGCATCTCTTCACAAGCTTGTCCCTGATCTATAGCTGAGGGCAAACACTTGTGTGCTTGTGGGAGAGCCTGTGTCTTTCCTGGAAGCGTTTGGGAGTTTTGCTCAGACGCGTGTTTCCTCAAGTTCAAGAATCAAGATCTAGGATACCTGCAGACAGGTGCCTGTTTGTGTGGAGACAGTCTGTTTGAAACTGTGTTCCTCAGCGCCCGCTCTTTCTCCCCGTCGCTCCACACGCCTGGGAGTCCCTTTCTTTCTCTCCACAAGCACGTGTGTTGACTTCGTCGCACATGTGCATCTGCACAAGCGTTGAGCTCAGCAGAGTGTGTCTCTTGACACTTGATGTGCGTTGGCTGTGTCTGCGTGCTCCAGTGAAGAGAGAAACGGGAAATCATCTTGGTAGAGGCAACAAAGCAAAAGCGAGGCAGGATTGACATCTGCTCAACAGAGAGGGATTCCCTGCGCTGACACAGTTCACAGTTACACGAGAAGCAATCTGAGCGGTCCATCGACCGGAGACGTGTTTCCCAAGAGGTCGTTTAGCGAGTGAACAGCAGTGTGCGCGACTTTCAGGAGTGTGC
Source organism: Patagioenas fasciata (assembly GCF_037038585.1). Lineage (NCBI taxonomy): Eukaryota > Metazoa > Chordata > Aves > Columbiformes > Columbidae > Patagioenas > Patagioenas fasciata. The sequence goes on along the minus strand of NW_027288666.1, from coordinate 555,400 downwards.
CTGGAAAGTGCCAGAATCACCAGAGCACCTGTGCAAAAGCTGCTGCCTCTGTGACCGCATTGAGGCACGTTCCCGTGTCTGCGAGTATATAGACGGCTCTTTCGCGTTCACTCCGAGGGAAACGGTCCGCTATTGCTTCTGTGCGTACAGACGCGATTCCCTTGTCTCTTGCGAACACAGGGAACTCTGTGCATCCAAATCTACAGGCTAAGGACGCGTCTGCATATGTTTTGGTGAACAATCGAGTGTGCGTGTTCTGACAGCTGCCTCTATGCAGACGTCTCCACAGAGCCACTTCTGAATGCCCCGCAGCCCAGGACTGAATGGATACACTAACAAGTGCACCGGTGTGAGCAACCACATATGCAGAAGGACGTCTTTCATCTCACAGAAGCGCGAACGTCTTGGCGTTCAAGCACATGGCAGAAACAAGGTGTGAACAGATGCGCTGCTGCTATTTTCTCCGTTCGGCATGCTTCGTTGTAGCTCTCTTGCCGGTCGCCGGCTTAGCGGCTTCCTTTGCGCGACTAGGTCTGGGGAGAGAAGGAGATAGCGCCGGAAACCTTGCCTTTTGCCTTCTTCGGCGCTGGAACCTGGTTGCTGCGCCTTCTCTTTGTCCATGTGCACACACACGATTCCTCAGCGAAAACCATGCAGAAACCTTTCCACGAGCACCCAGGGATGTGCACCCAGCACCACGTGCACGCACACGCAGCTAGAGAAAAGCACCTACCTTTTCACACACTGATGCCTAAGCAAACGCGTGGCCACACACACGCACACATCCGCAAGCGCGCCTACTCCCATCTATTGAGGGAAAGACGGACGAGCAACGTCCTGACAGGCTTGAGGGGAAAAACGTCCGTTGATGGTTGGCGTACTGCACGCCCGCCTACGGGGCTGCAGGGGAATCCACATTTGGAAGGTACCTGAAGATGTGTGCCTGTTCTTGGAGCTCCGCTAGTAGGGTAGCAAAGACACTCGTAGGCAGTACTGAATGCTGCTCCGTGCTACTTCTCCGCCGGTGGCAAATGCTTCACAGTCGCCCGAGGAAAGACGTTTAACAATCGATCTCCAAGAGAAACGAAACACATGATGCCATAAGGCGAAAGAATAGCAGGGCATCTCTTCACAAGCTTGTCCCTGATCTATAGCTGAGGGCAAACACTTGTGTGCTTGTGGGAGAGCCTGTGTCTTTCCTGGAAGCGTTTGGGAGTTTTGCTCAGACGCGTGTTTCCTCAAGTTCAAGAATCAAGATCTAGGATACCTGCAGACAGGTGCCTGTTTGTGTGGAGACAGTCTGTTTGAAACTGTGTTCCTCAGCGCCCGCTCTTTCTCCCCGTCGCTCCACACGCCTGGGAGTCCCTTTCTTTCTCTCCACAAGCACGTGTGTTGACTTCGTCGCACATGTGCATCTGCACAAGCGTTGAGCTCAGCAGAGTGTGTCTCTTGACACTTGATGTGCGTTGGCTGTGTCTGCGTGCTCCAGTGAAGAGAGAAACGGGAAATCATCTTGGTAGAGGCAACAAAGCAAAAGCGAGGCAGGATTGACATCTGCTCAACAGAGAGGGATTCCCTGCGCTGACACAGTTCACAGTTACATGAGAAGCAATCTGAGCGGTCCATCGACCGGAGACGTGTTTCCCAAGAGGTCGTTTAGCGAGTGAACAGCAGTGTGCGCGACTTTCAGGAGTGTGCCTGGAAAGTGCCAGAATCACCAGAGCATCTGTGCAAAAGCTGCTGCCTCTGTGACCGCATTGAGGCACGTTCCCGTGTCTGCGAGTATATAGACGGCTCTTTCGCGTTCACTCCGAGGGAAACGGTCCGCTATTGCTTCTGTGCGTACAGACGCGATTCCCTTGTCTCTTGCGAACACAGGGAACTCTGTGCATCCAAATCTACAGGCTAAGGACGCGTCTGCATATGTTTTGGTGAACAATCGAGTGTGCGTGTTCTGACAGCTGCCTCTATGCAGACGTCTCCACAGAGCCACTTCTGAATGCCCCGCAGCCCAGGACTGAATGGATACACTAACAAGTGCACCGGTGTGAGCAACCACATATGCAGAAGGACGTCTTTCATCTCACAGAAGCGCGAACGTCTTGGCGTTCAAGCACATGGCAGAAACAAGGTGTGAACAGATGCGCTGCTGCTATTTTCTCCGTTCGGCATGCTTCGTTGTAGCTCTCTTGCCGGTCGCCGGCTTAGCGGCTTGCTTTGCGCGACTAGGTCTGCGGAGAGGAGATAGCGCCGGAAACCTTGCCTTTTGCCTTCTTCGGCGCTGGAACCTGGTTGCTGCGCCTTCTCTTTGTCCATGTGCACACACACGATTCCTCAGCGAAAACCATGCAGAAACCTTACCTCGAGCACCCAGGGATGTGCACCCAGCACCACGTGCACGCACACGCAGCTAGAGAAAAGCACCTACCTTTTCACACACTGATGCCTAAGCAAACGCGTGGCCACACACACGCACACATCCGCAAGCGCGCCTACTCCCATCTATTGAGGGAAAGACGGACGAGCAACGTCCTGACAGGCTTGAGGGGAAAAACGTCCGTTGATGGTTGGCGTACTGCACGCCCGCCTACGGGGCTGCAGGGGAATCCACATTTGGAAGGTACCTGAAGATGTGTGCCTGTTCTTGGAGCTCCGCTAGTAGGGTAGCAAAGACACTCGTAGGCAGTACTGAATGCTGCTCCGTGCTACTTCTCCGCCGGTGGCAAATGCTTCACAGTCGCCGGAGGAAAGACGTTTAACAATCGATCTCCAAGAGAAACGAAACACATGATGCCATAAGGCGAAAGAATAGCAGGGCATCTCTTCACAAGCTTGTCCCTGATGTATAGCTGAGGGCAAACACTTGTGTGCTTGTGGGAGAGCCTGTGTCTTTCCTGGAAGCGTTTGGGAGTTTTGCTCAGACGCGTGTTTCCTCAAGTTCAAGAATCAAGATCTAGGATACCTGCAGACAGGTGCCTGTTTGTGTGGAGACAGTCTGTTTGAAACTGTGTTCCTCAGCGCCCGCTCTTTCTCCCCGTCGCTCCACACGCCTGGGAGTCCCTTTCTTTCTCTCCACAAGCACGTGTGTTGACTTCGTCGCACATGTGCATCTGCACAAGCGTTGAGCTCAGCAGAGTGTGTCTCTTGACACTTGATGTGCGTTGGCTGTGTCTGCGTGCTCCAGTGAAGAGAGAAACGGGAAATCATCTTGGTAGAGGCAACAAAGCAAAAGCGAGGCAGGATTGACATCTGCTCAACAGAGACGGATTCCCTGCGCTGACACAGTTCACAGTTACACGAGAAGCAATCTGAGCGGTCCATCGACCGGAGACGTGTTTCCCAAGAGGTCGTTTAGCGAGTGAACAGCAGTGTGCGCGACTTTCAGGAGTGTGCCTGGAAAGTGCCAGAATCACCAGAGCACCTGTGCAAAAGCTGCTGCCTCTGTGACCGCATTGAGGCACGTTCCCGTGTCTGCGAGTATATAGACGGCTCTTTCGCGTTCACTCCGAGGGAAACGGTCCGCTATTGCTTCTGTGCGTACAGACGCGATTCCCTTGTCTCTTGCGAACACAGGGAACTCTGTGCATCCAAATCTACAGGCTAAGGACGCGTCTGCATATGTTTTGGTGAACAATCGAGTGTGCGTGTTCTGACAGCTGCCTCTATGCAGACGTCTCCACAGAGCCACTTCTGAATGCCCCGCAGCCCAGGACTGAATGGATACACTAACAAGTGCACCGGTGTGAGCAACCACATATGCAGAAGGACGTCTTTCATCTCACAGAAGTGCGAACGTCTTGGCGTTCAAGCACATGGCAGAAACAAGGTGTGAACAGATGAGCTGCTGCTATTTTCTCCGTTCGGCATGCTTCGTTGTAGCTCTCTTGCCGGTCGCCGGCTTAGCGGCTTGCTTTGCGCGACTAGCTCTGGGGAGAGGAGATAGCGCCGGAAACCTTGCCTTTTGCCGCCTTCGGCGCTGGAACCTGGTTGCTGCGCCTTCTCTTTGTCCATGTGCACACACACGATTCCTCAGCGAAAACCATGCAGAAACCTTACCTCGAGCACCCAGGGATGTGCACCCAGCACCACGTGCACGCACACGCAGCTAGAGAAAAGCACCTACCTTTTCACACACTGATGCCTAAGCAAACGCGTGGCCACACACACGCACACATCCGCAAGCGCGCCTACTCCCATCTATTGAGGGAAAGACGGACGAACAACGTCCTGACAGGCTTGAGGGGAAATACGTCCATTGATGGTTGGCGTACTGCACGCCCGCCTACGGGGCTGCAGGGGAATCCACATTTGGAAGGTACCTGAAGATGTGTGCCTGTTCTTGGAGCTCCGCTAGTAGGGTAGCAAAGACACTCGTAGGCAGTACTGAATGCTGCTCCGTGCTACTTCTCCTCCGCTGGCAAATGCTTCACAGTCGCCCGAGGAAAGACGTTTAACAATCGATCTCCAAGAGAAACGAAACACATGATGCCATAAGGCGAAAGAATAGCAGGGCATCTCTTCACAAGCTTGTCCCTGATCTATAGCTGAGGGCAAACACTTGTGTGCTTGTGGGAGAGCCTGTGTCTTTCCTGGAAGCGTTTGGGAGTTTTGCTCAGACGCGTGTTTCCTCAAGTTCAAGAATCAAGATCTAGGATACCTGCAGACAGGTGCCTGTTTGTGTGGAGACAGTCTGTTTGAAACTGTGTTCCTCAGCGCCCGCTCTTTCTCCCCGTCGCTCCACACGCCTGGGAGTCCCTTTCTTTCTCTCCACAAGCACGTGTGTTGACTTCGTCGCACATGTGCATCTGCACAAGCGTTGAGCTCAGCAGAGTGTGTCTCTTGACACTTGATGTGCGTTGGCTGTGTCTGCGTGCTCCAGTGAAGAGAGAAACGGGAAATCATCTTGGTAGAGGCAACAAAGCAAAAGCGAGGCAGGATTGACATCTGCTCAACAGAGACGGATTCCCTGCGCTGACACAGTTCACAGTTACACGAGAAGCAATCTGAGCGGTCCATTGACCGGAGACGTGTTTCCCAAGAGGTCGTTTAGCGAGTGAACAGCAGTGTGCGCGACTTTCAGGAGTGTGCCTGGAAAGTGCCAGAATCACCAGAGCACCTGTGCAAAAGCTGCTGCCTCTGTGACCGCATTGAGGCACGTTCCCGTGTCTGCGAGTATATAGACGGCTCTTTCGCGTTCACTCCGAGGGAAACGGTCCGCTATTGCTTCTGTGCGTACAGACGCGATTCCCTTGTCTCTTGCGAACACAGGGAACTCTGTGCATCCAAATCTACAGGCTAAGGACGCGTCTGCATATGTTTTGGTGAACAATCGAGTGTGCGTGTTCTGACAGCTGCCTCTATGCAGACGTCTCCACAGAGCCACTTCTGAATGCCCCGCAGCCCAGGACTGAATGGATACACTAACAAGTGCACCGGTGTGAGCAACCACATATGCAGAAGGACGTCTTTCATCTCACAGAAGCGCGAACGTCTTGGCGTTCAAGCACATGGCAGAAACAAGGTGTGAACAGATGCGCTGCTGCTATTTTCTCCGTTCGGCATGCTTCGTTGTAGCTCTCTTGCCGGTCGCCGGCTTAGCGGCTTGCTTTGCGCGACTAGGTCTGCGGAGAGAAAGAGATAGCGCCGGAAACCTTGCCTTTTGCCTTCTTCGGCGCTGGAACCTGGTTGCTGCGCCTTCTCTTTGTCCATGTGCACACACACGATTCCTCAGCGAAAACCATGAAGAAACCTTTCCACGAGCACCCAGGGATGTGCACCCAGCACCAGGTGCACGCACACGCAGCAAGAGAAAAGCACCTACCTTTTCACTACACTGATGCCTAAGCAAACACGTGGCCACACACACGCACACATCCGCAAGCGCGCCTACTCCCATCTATTGAGGGAAAGACGGACGAGCAACGTCCTGACAGGCTTGAGGGGAAAAACGTCCGTTGATGGTTGGCGTACTGCACGCCCGCCTACGGGGCTGCAGGGGAATCCACATTTGGAAGGTACCTGAAGATGTGTGCCTGTTCTTGGAGCTCCGCTAGTAGGGTAGCAAAGACACTCGTAGGCAGTACTGAATGCTGCTCCGTGCTACTTCTCCGCCGGTGGCAAATGCTTCACAGTCGCCGGAGGAAAGACGTTTAACAATCGATCTCCAAGAGAAACGAAACACATGATGCCATAAGGCGAAAGAATAGCAGGGCATCTCTTCACAAGCTTGTCCCTGATGTATAGCTGAGGGCAAACACTTGTGTGCTTGTGGGAGAGCCTGTGTCTTTCCTGGAAGCGTTTGGGAGTTTTGCTCAGACGCGTGTTTCCTCAAGTTCAAGAATCAAGATCTAGGATACCTGCAGACAGGTGCCTGTTTGTGTGGAGACAGTCTGTTTGAAACTGTGTTCCTCAGCGCCCGCTCTTTCTCCCCGTCGCTCCACACGCCTGGGAGTCCCTTTCTTTCTCTCCACAAGCACGTGTGTTGACTTCGTCGCACATGTGCATCTGCACAAGCGTTGAGCTCAGCAGAGTGTGTCTCTTGACACTTGATTTGCGTTGGCTGTGTCTGCGTGCTCCAGTGAAGAGAGAAACGGGAAATCATCTTGGTAGAGGCAACAAAGCAAAAGCGAGGCAGGATTGACATCTGCTCAACAGAGAGGGATTCCCTGCGCTGACACAGTTCACAGTTACACGAGAAGCAATCTGAGCGGTCCATCGACCGGAGACGTGTTTCCCAAGAGGTCGTTTAGCGAGTGAACAGCAGTGTGCGCGACTTTCAGGAGTGTGCCTGGAAAGTGCCAGAATCACCAGAGCACCTGTGCAAAAGCTGCTGCCTCTGTGACCGCATTGAGGCACGTTCCCGTGTCTGCGAGTATATAGACGGCTCTTTCGCTTTCACTCCGAGGGAAACGGTCCGCTATTGCTTCTGTGCGTACAGACGCGATTCCCTTGTCTCTTGCGAACACAGGGAACTCTGTGCATCCAAATCTACAGGCTAAGGACGCGTCTGCATATGTTTTGGTGAACAATCGAGTGTGCGTGTTCTGACAGCTGCCTCTATGCAGACGTCTCCACAGAGCCACTTCTGAATGCCCCGCAGCCCAGGACTGAATGGGTACACTAACAAGTGCACCGGTGTGAGCAACCACATATGCAGAAGGACGTCTTTCATCTCACAGAAGCGCGAACGTCTTGGCGTTCAAGCACATGGCAGAAACAAGGTGTGAACAGATGAGCTGCTGCTATTTTCTCCGTTCGGCATGCTTCGTTGTAGCTCTCTTGCCGGTCGCCGGCTTAGCGGCTTGCTTTGCGCGACTAGCTCTGGGGAGAGGAGATAGCGCCGGAAACCTTGCCTTTTGCCTTCTTCGGCGCTGGAACCTGGTTGCTGCGCCTTCTCTTTGTCCATGTGCACACACACGATTCCTCAGCGAAAACCATGCAGAAACCTTACCTCGAGCACCCAGGGATGTGCACCCAGCACCACGTGCACGCACACGCAGCTAGAGAAAAGCACCTACCTTTTCACACACTGATGCCTAAGCAAACGCGTGGCCACACACACGCACACATCCGCAAGCGCGCCTACTCCCATCTATTGAGGGAAAGACAGACGAGCAACGTCCTGACAGGCTTGAGGGGAAAAACGTCCGTTGATGGTTGGCGTACTGCACGCCCGCCTACGGGGCTGCAGGGGAATCCACATTTGGAAGGTACCTGAAGATGTGTGCCTGTTCTTGGAGCTCCGCTAGTAGGGTAGCAAAGACACTCGTAGGCAGTACTGAATGCTGCTCCGTGCTACTTCTCCGCCGGTGGCAAATGCTTCACAGTCGCCGGAGGAAAGACGTTTAACAATCGATCTCCAAGAGAAACGAAACACATGATGCCATAAGGCGAAAGAATAGCAGGGCATCTCTTCACAAGCTTGTCCCTGATGTATAGCTGAGGGCAAACACTTGTGTGCTTGTGGGAGAGCCTGTGTCTTTCCTGGAAGCGTTTGGGAGTTTTGCTCAGACGCGTGTTTCCTCAAGTTCAAGAATCAAGATCTAGGATACCTGCAGACAGGTGCCTGTTTGTGTGGAGACAGTCTGTTTGAAACTGTGTTCCTCAGCGCCCGCTCTTTCTCCCCGTCGCTCCACACGCCTGGGAGTCCCTTTCTTTCTCTCCACAAGCACGTGTGTTGACTTCGTCGCACATGTGCATCTGCACAAGCGTTGAGCTCAGCAGAGTGTGTCTCTTGACACTTGATGTGCGTTGGCTGTGTCTGCGTGCTCCAGTGAAGAGAGAAACGGGAAATCATCTTGGTAGAGGCAACAAAGCAAAAGCGAGGCAGGATTGACATCTGCTCAACAGAGACGGATTCCCTGCGCTGACACAGTTCACAGTTACACGAGAAGCAATCTGAGCGGTCCATCGACCGGAGACGTGTTTCCCAAGAGGTCGTTTAGCGAGTGAACAGCAGTGTGCGCGACTTTCAGGAGTGTGCCTGGAAAGTGCCAGAATCACCAGAGCACCTGTGCAAAAGCTGCTGCCTCTGTGACCGCATTGAGGCACGTTCCCGTGTCTCCGAGTACATAGACGGCTCTTCCGCGTTCACTCCGAGGGAAACGGTCCGCTATTGCTTCTGTGCGTACAGACGCGATTCCCTTGTCTCTTGCGAACACAGGGAACTCTGTGCATCCAAATCTACAGGCTAAGGACGCGTCTGCATATGTTTTGGTGAACAATCGAGTGTGCGTGTTCTGACAGCTGCCTCTATGCAGACGTCTCTACAGAGCCACTTCTGAATGCCCCGCAGCCCAGGACTGAATGGATACACTAACAAGTGCACCGGTGTGAGCAACCACATATGCAGAAGGACGTCTTTCATCTCACAGAAGCACGAACGTCTTGGCGTTCAAGCACATGGCAGAAACAAGGTGTGAACAGATGAGCTGCTGCTATTTTCTCCGTTCGGCATGCTTCGTTGTATCTCTCTTGCCGGTCGCCGGCTTAGCGGCTTGCTTTGCGCGACTAGGTCTGCGGAGAGAAGGAGATAGCGCCGGAAACCTTGCCTTTTGCCTTCTTCGGCGCTGGAACCTGGTTGCTGCGCCTTCTCTTTGTCCATGTGCACACACACGATTCCTCAGCGAAAACCATGCAGAAACCTTTCCACGAGCACCCAGGGATGTGCACCCAGCACCACGTGCACGCACACGCAGCTAGAGAAAAGCACCTACCTTTTCACACACTGATGCCTAAGCAAACGCGTGGCCACACACACGCACACATCCGCAAGCGCGCCTACTCCCATCTATTGAGGGAAAGACGGACGAGCAACGTCCTGACAGGCTTGAGGGGAAAAACGTCCGTTGATGGTTGGCGTACTGCACGCCCGCCTACGGGGCTGCAGGGGAATCCACATTTGGAAGGTACCTGAAGATGTGTGCCTGTTCTTGGAGCTCCGCTAGTAGGGTAGCAAAGACACTCGTAGGCAGTACTGAATGCTGCTCCGTGCTACTTCTCCTCCGCTGGCAAATGCTTCACAGTCGCCCGAGGAAAGACGTTTAACAATCGATCTCCAAGAGGAACGAAACACATGATGCCATAAGGCGAAAGAATAGCAGGGCATCTCTTCACAAGCTTGTCCCTGATCTATAGCTGAGGGCAAACACTTGTGTGCTTGTGGGAGAGCCTGTGTCTTTCCTGGAAGCGTTTGGGAGTTTTGCTCAGACGCGTGTTTCCTCAAGTTCAAGAATCAAGATCTAGGATACCTGCAGACAGGTGCCTGTTTGTGTGGAGACAGTCTGTTTGAAACTGTGTTCCTCAGCGCCCGCTCTTTCTCCCCGTCGCTCCACACGCCTGGGAGTCCCTTTCTTTCTCTCCACAAGCACGTGTGTTGACTTCGTCGCACATGTGCATCTGCACAAGCGTTGAGCTCAGCAGAGTGTGTCTCTTGACACTTGATGTGCGTTGGCTGTGTCTGCGTGCTCCAGTGAAGAGAGAAACGGGAAATCATCTTGGTAGAGGCAACAAAGCAAAAGCGAGGCAGGATTGACATCTGCTCAACAGAGACGGATTCCCTGCGCTGACACAGTTCACAGTTACACGAGAAGCAATCTGAGCGGTCCATCGACCGGAGACGTGTTTCCCAAGAGGTCGTTTAGCGAGTGAACAGCAGTGTGCGCGACTTTCAGGAGTGTGCCTGGAAAGTGCCAGAATCACCAGAGCATCTGTGCAAAAGCTGCTGCCTCTGTGACCGCATTGAGGCACGTTCCCGTGTCTCCGAGTATATAGACGGCTCTTCCGCGTTCACTCCGAGGGAAACGGTCCGCTATTGCTTCTGTGCGTACAGACGCGATTCCCTTGTCTCTTGCGAACACAGGGAACTCTGTGCATCCAAATCTACAGGCTAAGGACGCGTCTGCATATGTTTTGGTGAACAATCGAGTGTGCGTGTTCTGACAGCTGCCTCTATGCAGACGTCTCCACAGAGCCACTTCTGAATGCCCCGCAGCCCAGGACTGAATGGATACACTAACAAGTGCACCGGTGTGAGCAACCACATATGCAGAAGGACGTCTTTCATCTCACAGAAGCGCGAACGTCTTGGCGTTCAAGCACATGGCAGAAACAAGGTGTGAACAGATGCGCTGCTGCTATTTTCTCCGTTCGGCATGCTTCGTTGTAGCTCTCTTGCCGGTCGCCGGCTTAGCGGCTTCCTTTGCGCGACTAGGTCTGGGGAGAGAAGGAGATAGCGCCGGAAACCTTGCCTTTTGCCTTCTTCGGCGCTGGAACCTGGTTGCTGCGCCTTCTCTTTGTCCATGTGCACACACACGATTCCTCAGCGAAAACCATGCAGAAACCTTACCTCGAGCACCCAGGGATGTGCACCCAGCACCACGTGCACGCACACGCAGCTAGAGAAAAGCACCTACCTTTTCACACACTGATGCCTAAGCAAACGCGTGGCCACACACACGCACACATCCGCAAGCGCGCCTACTCCCATCTATTGAGGGAAAGACGGACGAGCAACGTCCTGACAGGCTTGAGGGGAAAAACGTCCGTTGATGGTTGGCGTACTGCACGCCCGCCTACGGGGCTGCAGGGGAATCCACATTTGGAAGGTACCTGAAGATGTGTGCCTGTTCTTGGAGCTCCGCTAGTAGGGTAGCAAAGACACTCGTAGGCAGTACTGAATGCTGCTCCGTGCTACTTCTCCTCCGCTGGCAAATGCTTCACAGTCGCCCGAGGAAAGACGTTTAACAATCGATCTCCAAGAGAAACGAAACACATGATGCCATAAGGCGAAAGAATAGCAGGGCATCTCTTCACAAGCTTGTCCCTGATCTATAGCTGAGGGCAAACACTTGTGTGCTTGTGGGAGAGCCTGTGTCTTTCCTGGAAGCGTTTGGGAGTTTTGCTCAGACGCGTGTTTCCTCAAGTTCAAGAATCAAGATCTAGGATACCTGCAGACAGGTGCCTGTTTGTGTGGAGACAGTCTGTTTGAAACTGTGTTCCTCAGCGCCCGCTCTTTCTCCCCGTCGCTCCACGCGCCTGGGAGTCCCTTTCTTTCTCTCCACAAGCACGTGTGTTGACTTCGTCGCACATGTGCATCTGCACAAGCGTTGAGCTCAGCAGAGCGTGTCTCTTGACACTTGATGTGCGTTGGCTGTGTCTGCGTGCTCCAGTGAAGAGAGAAACGGGAAATCATCTTGGTAGAGGCAACAAAGCAAAAGCGAGGCAGGATTGACATCTGCTCAACAGAGACGGATTCCCTGCGCTGACACAGTTCACAGTTACACGAGAAGCAATCTGAGCGGTCCATCGACCGGAGACGTGTTTCCCAAGAGGTCGTTTAGCGAGTGAACAGCAGTGTGCGCGACTTTCAGGAGTGTGCCTGGAAAGTGCCAGAATCACCAGAGCATCTGTGCAAAAGCTGCTGCCTCTGTGACCGCATTGAGGCACGTTCCCGTGTCTCCGAGTATATAGACGGCTCTTCCGCGTTCACTCCGAGGGAAACGGTCCGCTATTGCTTCTGTGCGTACAGACGCGATTCCCTTGTCTCTTGCGAACACAGGGAACTCTGTGCATCCAAATCTACAGGCTAAGGACGCGTCTGCATATGTTTTGGTGAACAATCGAGTGTGCGTGTTCTGACAGCTGCCTCTATGCAGACGTCTCCACAGAGCCACTTCTGAATGCCCCGCAGCCCAGGACTGAATGGATACACTAACAAGTGCACCGGTGTGAGCAACCACATATGCAGAAGGACGTCTTTCATCTCACAGAAGCGCGAACGTCTTGGCGTTCAAGCACATGGCAGAAACAAGGTGTGAACAGATGAGCTGCTGCTATTTTCTCCGTTCGGCATGCTTCATTCTAGCTCTCTTGCCGGTCGCCGGCTTAGCGGCTTCCTTTGCGCGACTAGGTCTGGGGAGAGAAGGAGATAGCGCCGGAAACCTTGCCTTTTGCCTTCTTCGGCGCTGGAACCTGGTTGCTGCGCCTTCTCTTTGTCCATGTGCACACACACGATTCCTCAGCGAAAACCATGCAGAAACCTTACCTCGAGCACCCAGGGATGTGCACCCAGCACCACGTGCACGCACACGCAGCTAGAGAAAAGCACCTACCTTTTCACACACTGATGCCTAAGCAAACGCGTGGCCACACACACGCACACATCCGCAAGCGCGCCTACTCCCATCTATTGAGGGAAAGACGGACGAGCAACGTCCTGACAGGCTTGAGGGGAAAAACGTCCGTTGATGGTTGGCGTACTGCACGCCCGCCTACGGGGCTGCAGGGGAATCCACATTTGGAAGGTACCTGAAGATGTGTGCCTGTTCTTGGAGCTCCGCTAGTAGGGTAGCAAAGACACTCGTAGGCAGTACTGAATGCTGCTCCGTGCTACTTCTCCTCCGCTGGCAAATGCTTCACAGTCGCCCGAGGAAAGACGTTTAACAATCGATCTCCAAGAGAAACGAAACACATGATGCCATAAGGCGAAAGAATAGCAGGGCATCTCTTCACAAGCTTGTCCCTGATCTATAGCTGAGGGCAAACACTTGTGTGCTTGTGGGAGAGCCTGTGTCTTTCCTGGAAGCGTTTGGGAGTTTTGCTCAGACGCGTGTTTCCTCAAGTTCAAGAATCAAGATCTAGGATACCTGCAGACAGGTGCCTGTTTGTGTGGAGACAGTCTGTTTGAAACTGTGTTCCTCAGCGCCCGCTCTTTCTCCCCGTCGCTCCACACGCCTGGGAGTCCCTTTCTTTCTCTCCACAAGCACGTGTGTTGACTTCGTCGCACATGTGCATCTGCACAAGCGTTGAGCTCAGCAGAGTGTGTCTCTTGACACTTGATGTGCGTTGGCTGTGTCTGCGTGCTCCAGTGAAGAGAGAAACGGGAAATCATCTTGGTAGAGGCAACAAAGCAAAAGCGAGGCAGGATTGACATCTGCTCAACAGAGACGGATTCCCTGCGCTGACACAGTTCACAGTTACACGAGAAGCAATCTGAGCGGTCCATCGACCGGAGACGTGTTTCCCAAGAGGTCGTTTAGCGAGTGAACAGCAGTGTGCGCGACTTTCAGGAGTGTGCCTGGAAAGTGCCAGAATCACCAGAGCACCTGTGCAAAAGCTGCTGCCTCTGTGACCGCATTGAGGCACGTTCCCGTGTCTCCGAGTACATAGACGGCTCTTCCGCGTTCACTCCGAGGGAAACGGTCCGCTATTGCTTCTGTGCGTACAGACGCGATTCCCTTGTCTCTTGCGAACACAGGGAACTCTGTGCATCCAAATCTACAGGCTAAGGACGCGTCTGCATATGTTTTGGTGAACAATCGAGTGTGCGTGTTCTGACAGCTGCCTCTATGCAGACGTCTCCACAGAGCCACTTCTGAATGCCCCGCAGCCCAGGACTGAATGGATACACTAACAAGTGCACCGGTGTGAGCAACCACATATGCAGAAGGACGTCTTTCATCTCACAGAAGCGCGAACGTCTTGGCATTCAAGCACATGGCAGAAACAAGGTGTGAACAGATGAGCTGCTGCTATTTTCTCCGTTCGGCATGCTTCGTTGTAGCTCTCTTGCCGGTCGCCGGCTTAGCGGCTTGCTTTGCGCGACTAGGTCTGCGGAGAGAAGGAGATAGCGCCAGAAACCTTGCCTTTTGCCTTCTTCGGCGCTGGAACCTGGTTGCTGCGCCTTCTCTTTGTCCATGTGCACACACACGATTCCTCAGCGAAAACCATGCAGAAACCTTACCTCGAGCACCCAGGGATGTGCACCCAGCACCACGTGCACGCACACGCAGCTAGAGAAAAGCACCTACCTTTTCACACACTGATGCCTAAGCAAACGCGTGGCCACACACACGCACACATCCGCAAGCGCGCCTACTCCCATCTATTGAGGGAAAGACGGACGAGCAACGTCCTGACAGGCTTGAGGGGAAAAACGTCCGTTGATGGTTGGCGTACTGCACGCCCGCCTACGGGGCTGCAGGGGAATCCACATTTGGAAGGTACCTGAAGATGTGTGCCTGTTCTTGGAGCTCCGCTAGTAGGGTAGCAAAGACACTCGTAGGCAGTACTGAATGCTGCTCCGTGCTACTTCTCCTCCGCTGGCAAATGCTTCACAGTCGCCCGAGGAAAGACGTTTAACAATCGATCTCCAAGAGAAACGAAACACATGATGCCATAAGGCGAAAGAATAGCAGGGCATCTCTTCACAAGCTTGTCCCTGATCTATAGCTGAGGGCAAACACTTGTGTGCTTGTGGGAGAGCCTGTGTCTTTCCTGGAAGCGTTTGGGAGTTTTGCTCAGACGCGTGTTTCCTCAAGTTCAAGAATCAAGATCTAGGATACCTGCAGACAGGTGCCTGTTTGTGTGGAGACAGTCTGTTTGAAACTGTGTTCCTCAGCGCCCGCTCTTTCTCCCCGTCGCTCCACACGCCTGGGAGTCCCTTTCTTTCTCTCCACAAGCACGTGTGTTGACTTCGTCGCACATGTGCATCTGCACAAGCGTTGAGCTCAGCAGAGTGTGTCTCTTGACACTTGATGTGCGTTGGCTGTGTCTGCGTGCTCCAGTGAAGAGAGAAACGGGAAATCATCTTGGTAGAGGCAACAAAGCAAAAGCGAGGCAGGATTGACATCTGCTCAACAGAGACGGATTCCCTGCGCTGACACAGTTCACAGTTACACGAGAAGCAATCTGAGCGGTCCATCGACCGGAGACGTGTTTCCCAAGAGGTCGTTTAGCGAGTGAACAGCAGTGTGCGCGACTTTCAGGAGTGTGCCTGGAAAGTGCCAGAATCACCAGAGCATCTGTGCAAAAGCTGCTGCCTCTGTGACCGCATTGAGGCACGTTCCCGTGTCTCCGAGTACATAGACGGCTCTTCCGCGTTCACTCCGAGGGAAACGGTCCGCTATTGCTTCTGTGCGTACAGACGCGATTCCCTTGTCTCTTGCGAACACAGGGAACTCTGTGCATCCAAATCTACAGGCTAAGGACGCGTCTGCATATGTTTTGGTGAACAATCGAGTGTGCGTGTTCTGACAGCTGCCTCTATGCAGACGTCTCCACAGAGCCACTTCTGAATGCCCCGCAGCCCAGGACTGAATGGATACACTAACAAGTGCACCGGTGTGAGCAACCACATATGCAGAAGGACGTCTTTCATCTCACAGAAGCGCGAACGTCTTGGCATTCAAGCACATGGCAGAAACAAGGTGTGAACAGATGAGCTGCTGCTATTTTCTCCGTTCGGCATGCTTCGTTGTATCTCTCTTGCCGGTCGCCGGCTTAGCGGCTTGCTTTGCGCGACTAGGTCTGCGGAGAGAAGGAGATAGCGCCGGAAACCTTGCCTTTTGCCTTCTTCGGCGCTGGAACCTGGTTGCTGCGCCTTCTCTTTGTCCATGTGCACACACACGATTCCTCAGCGAAAACCATGCAGAAACCTTTCCACGAGCACCCAGGGATGTGCACCCAGCACCACGTGCACGCACACGCAGCTAGAGAAAAGCACCTACCTTTTCACACACTGATGCCTAAGCAAACGCGTGGCCACACACACGCACACATCCGCAAGCGCGCCTACTCCCATCTATTGAGGGAAAGACGGACGAGCAACGTCCTGACAGGCTTGAGGGGAAAAACGTCCGTTGATGGTTGGCGTACTGCACGCCCGCCTACGGGGCTGCAGGGGAATCCACATTTGGAAGGTACCTGAAGATGTGTGCCTGTTCTTGGAGCTCCGCTAGTAGGGTAGCAAAGACACTCGTAGGCAGTACTGAATGCTGCTCCGTGCTACTTCTCCTCCGCTGGCAAATGCTTCACAGTCGCCCGAGGAAAGACGTTTAACAATCGATCTCCAAGAGAAACGAAACACATGATGCCATAAGGCGAAAGAATAGCAGGGCATCTCTTCACAAGCTTGTCCCTGATCTATAGCTGAGGGCAAACACTTGTGTGCTTGTGGGAGAGCCTGTGTCTTTCCTGGAAGCGTTTGGGAGTTTTGCTCAGACGCGTGTTTCCTCAAGTTCAAGAATCAAGATCTAGGATACCTGCAGACAGGTGCCTGTTTGTGTGGAGACAGTCTGTTTGAAACTGTGTTCCTCAGCGCCCGCTCTTTCTCCCCGTCGCTCCACACGCCTGGGAGTCCCTTTCTTTCTCTCCACAAGCACGTGTGTTGACTTCGTCGCACATGTGCATCTGCACAAGCGTTGAGCTCAGCAGAGTGTGTCTCTTGACACTTGATGTGCGTTGGCTGTGTCTGCGTGCTCCAGTGAAGAGAGAAACGGGAAATCATCTTGGTAGAGGCAACAAAGCAAAAGCGAGGCAGGATTGACATCTGCTCAACAGAGACGGATTCCCTGCGCTGACACAGTTCACAGTTACACGAGAAGCAATCTGAGCGGTCCATCGACCGGAGACGTGTTTCCCAAGAGGTCGTTTAGCGAGTGAACAGCAGTGTGCGCGACTTTCAGGAGTGTGCCTGGAAAGTGCCAGAATCACCAGAGCACCTGTGCAAAAGCTGCTGCCTCTGTGACCGCATTGAGGCACGTTCCCGTGTCTCCGAGTACATAGACGGCTCTTCCGCGTTCACTCCGAGGGAAACGGTCCGCTATTGCTTCTGTGCGTACAGACGCGATTCCCTTGTCTCTTGCGAACACAGGGAACTCTGTGCATCCAAATCTACAGGCTAAGGACGCGTCTGCATATGTTTTGGTGAACAATCGAGTGTGCGTGTTCTGACAGCTGCCTCTATGCAGACGTCTCCACAGAGCCACTTCTGAATGCCCCGCAGCCCAGGACTGAATGGATACACTAACAAGTGCACCGGTGTGAGCAACCACATATGCAGAAGGACGTCTTTCATCTCACAGAAGCGCGAACGTCTTGGCGTTCAAGCACATGGCAGAAACAAGGTGTGAACAGATGAGCTGCTGCTATTTTCTCCGTTCGGCATGCTTCGTTGTATCTCTCTTGCCGGTCGCCGGCTTAGCGGCTTGCTTTGCGCGACTAGGTCTGCGGAGAGAAGGAGATAGCGCCGGAAACCTTGCCTTTTGCCTTCTTCGGCGCTGGAACCTGGTTGCTGCGCCTTCTCTTTGTCCATGTGCACACACACGATTCCTCAGCGAAAACCATGCAGAAACCTTACCTCGAGCACCCAGGGATGTGCACCCAGCACCACGTGCACGCACACGCAGCTAGAGAAAAGCACCTACCTTTTCACACACTGATGCCTAAGCAAACGCGTGGCCACACACACGCACACATCCGCAAGCGCGCCTACTCCCATCTATTGAGGGAAAGACGGACGAGCAACGTCCTGACAGGCTTGAGGGGAAAAACGTCCGTTGATGGTTGGCGTACTGCACGCCCGCCTACGGGGCTGCAGGGGAATCCACATTTGGAAGGTACCTGAAGATGTGTGCCTGTTCTTGGAGCTCCGCTAGTAGGGTAGCAAAGACACTCGTAGGCAGTACTGAATGCTGCTCCGTGCTACTTCTCCTCCGCTGGCAAATGCTTCACAGTCGCCCGAGGAAAGACGTTTAACAATCGATCTCCAAGAGAAACGAAACACATGATGCCATAAGGCGAAAGAATAGCAGGGCATCTCTTCACAAGCTTGTCCCTGATCTATAGCTGAGGGCAAACACTTGTGTGCTTGTGGGAGAGCCTGTGTCTTTCCTGGAAGCGTTTGGGAGTTTTGCTCAGACGCGTGTTTCCTCAAGTTCAAGAATCAAGATCTAGGATACCTGCAGACAGGTGCCTGTTTGTGTGGAGACAGTCTGTTTGAAACTGTGTTCCTCAGCGCCCGCTCTTTCTCCCCGTCGCTCCACACGCCTGGGAGTCCCTTTCTTTCTCTCCACAAGCACGTGTGTTGACTTCGTCGCACATGTGCATCTGCACAAGCGTTGAGCTCAGCAGAGTGTGTCTCTTGACACTTGATGTGCGTTGGCTGTGTCTGCGTGCTCCAGTGAAGAGAGAAACGGGAAATCATCTTGGTAGAGGCAACAAAGCAAAAGCGAGGCAGGATTGACATCTGCTCAACAGAGACGGATTCCCTGCGCTGACACAGTTCACAGTTACACGAGAAGCAATCTGAGCGGTCCATCGACCGGAGACGTGTTTCCCAAGAGGTCGTTTAGCGAGTGAACAGCAGTGTGCGCGACTTTCAGGAGTGTGCCTGGAAAGTGCCAGAATCACCAGAGCATCTGTGCAAAAGCTGCTGCCTCTGTGACCGCATTGAGGCACGTTCCCGTGTCTCCGAGTACATAGACGGCTCTTCCGCGTTCACTCCGAGGGAAACGGTCCGCTATTGCTTCTGTGCGTACAGACGCGATTCCCTTGTCTCTTGCGAACACAGGGAACTCTGTGCATCCAAATCTACAGGCTAAGGACGCGTCTGCATATGTTTTGGTGAACAATCGAGTGTGCGTGTTCTGACAGCTGCCTCTATGCAGACGTCTCCACAGAGCCACTTCTGAATGCCCCGCAGCCCAGGACTGAATGGATACACTAACAAGTGCACCGGTGTGAGCAACCACATATGCAGAAGGACGTCTTTCATCTCACAGAAGCGCGAACGTCTTGGCATTCAAGCACATGGCAGAAACAAGGTGTGAACAGATGAGCTGCTGCTATTTTCTCCGTTCGGCATGCTTCGTTGTAGCTCTCTTGCCGGTCGCCGGCTTAGCGGCTTGCTTTGCGCGACTAGGTCTGCGGAGAGAAGGAGATAGCGCCGGAAACCTTGCCTTTTGCCTTCTTCGGCGCTGGAACCTGGTTGCTGCGCCTTCTCTTTGTCCATGTGCACACACACGATTCCTCAGCGAAAACCATGCAGAAACCTTACCTCGAGCACCCAGGGATGTGCACCCAGCACCACGTGCACGCACACGCAGCTAGAGAAAAGCACCTACCTTTTCACACACTGATGCCTAAGCAAACGCGTGGCCACACACACGCACACATCCGCAAGCGCGCCTACTCCCATCTATTGAGGGAAAGACGGACGAGCAACGTCCTGACAGGCTTGAGGGGAAAAACGTCCGTTGATGGTTGGCGTACTGCACGCCCGCCTACGGGGCTGCAGGGGAATCCACATTTGGAAGGTACCTGAAGATGTGTGCCTGTTCTTGGAGCTCCGCTAGTAGGGTAGCAAAGACACTCGTAGGCAGTACTGAATGCTGCTCCGTGCTACTTCTCCTCCGCTGGCAAATGCTTCACAGTCGCCCGAGGAAAGACGTTTAACAATCGATCTCCAAGAGAAACGAAACACATGATGCCATAAGGCGAAAGAATAGCAGGGCATCTCTTCACAAGCTTGTCCCTGATCTATAGCTGAGGGCAAACACTTGTGTGCTTGTGGGAGAGCCTGTGTCTTTCCTGGAAGCGTTTGGGAGTTTTGCTCAGACGCGTGTTTCCTCAAGTTCAAGAATCAAGATCTAGGATACCTGCAGACAGGTGCCTGTTTGTGTGGAGACAGTCTGTTTGAAACTGTGTTCCTCAGCGCCCGCTCTTTCTCCCCGTCGCTCCACACGCCTGGGAGTCCCTTTCTTTCTCTCCACAAGCACGTGTGTTGACTTCGTCGCACATGTGCATCTGCACAAGCGTTGAGCTCAGCAGAGTGTGTCTCTTGACACTTGATGTGCGTTGGCTGTGTCTGCGTGCTCCAGTGAAGAGAGAAACGGGAAATCATCTTGGTAGAGGCAACAAAGCAAAAGCGAGGCAGGATTGACATCTGCTCAACAGAGACGGATTCCCTGCGCTGACACAGTTCACAGTTACACGAGAAGCAATCTGAGCGGTCCATCGACCGGAGACGTGTTTCCCAAGAGGTCGTTTAGCGAGTGAACAGCAGTGTGCGCGACTTTCAGGAGTGTGCCTGGAAAGTGCCAGAATCACCAGAGCATCTGTGCAAAAGCTGCTGCCTCTGTGACCGCATTGAGGCACGTTCCCGTGTCTCCGAGTATATAGACGGCTCTTCCGCGTTCACTCCGAGGGAAACGGTCCGCTATTGCTTCTGTGCGTACAGACGCGATTCCCTTGTCTCTTGCGAACACAGGGAACTCTGTGCATCCAAATCTACAGGCTAAGGACGCGTCTGCATATGTTTTGGTGAACAATCGAGTGTGCGTGTTCTGACAGCTGCCTCTATGCAGACGTCTCCACAGAGCCACTTCTGAATGCCCCGCAGCCCAGGACTGAATGGATACATTAACAAGTGCACCGGTGTGAGCAACCACATATGCAGAAGGACGTCTTTCATCTCACAGAAGCGCGAACGTCTTGGCGTTCAAGCACATGGCAGAAACAAGGTGTGAACAGATGCGCTGCTGCTATTTTCTCCGTTCGGCATGCTTCGTTGTAGCTCTCTTGCCGGTCGCCGGCTTAGCGGCTTCCTTTGCGCGACTAGGTCTGGGGAGAGAAGGAGATAGCGCCGGAAACCTTGCCTTTTGCCTTCTTCGGCGCTGGAACCTGGTTGCTGCGCCTTCTCTTTGTCCATGTGCACACACACGATTCCTCAGCGAAAACCATGCAGAAACCTTACCTCGAGCACCCAGGGATGTGCACCCAGCACCACGTGCACGCACACGCAGCTAGAGAAAAGCACCTACCTTTTCACACACTGATGCCTAAGCAAACGCGTGGCCACACACACGCACACATCCGCAAGCGCGCCTACTCCCATCTATTGAGGGAAAGACGGACGAGCAACGTCCTGACAGGCTTGAGGGGAAAAACGTCCATTGATGGCTGGCGTACTGCACGCCCGCCTACGGGGCTGCAGGGGAATCCACATTTGGAAGGTACCTGAAGATGTGTGCCTGTTCTTGGAGCTCCGCTAGTAGGGTAGCAAAGACACTCGTAGGCAGTACTGAATGCTGCTCCGTGCTACTTCTCCTCCGCTGGCAAATGCTTCACAGTCGCCCGAGGAAAGACGTTTAACAATCGATCTCCAAGAGAAACGAAACACATGATGCCATAAGGCGAAAGAATGGCAGGGCATCTCTTCACAAGCTTGTCCCTGATCTATAGCTGAGGGCAAACACTTGTGTGCTTGTGGGAGAGCCTGTGTCTTTCCTGGAAGCGTTTGGGAGTTTTGCTCAGACGCGTGTTTCCTCAAGTTCAAGAATCAAGATCTAGGATACCTGCAGACAGGTGCCTGTTTGTGTGGAGACAGTCTGTTTGAAACTGTGTTCCTCAGCGCCCGCTCTTTCTCCCCGTCGCTCCACACGCCTGGGAGTCCCTTTCTTTCTCTCCACAAGCACGTGTGTTGACTTCGTCGCACATGTGCATCTGCACAAGCGTTGAGCTCAGCAGAGTGTGTCTCTTGACACTTGATGTGCGTTGGCTGTGTCTGCGTGCTCCAGTGAAGAGAGAAACGGGAAATCATCTTGGTAGAGGCAACAAAGCAAAAGCGAGGCAGGATTGACATCTGCTCAACAGAGAAGGATTCCCTGCGCTGACACAGTTCACAGTTACACGAGAAGCAATCTGAGCGGTCCACCGACCGGAGACGTGTTTCCCAAGAGGTCGTTTAGCGAGTGAACAGCAGTGTGCGCGACTTTCAGGAGTGTGCCTGGAAAGTGCCAGAATCACCAGAGCATCTGTGCAAAAGCTGCTGCCTCTGTGACCGCATTGAGGCACGTTCCCGTGTCTCCGAGTATATAGACGGCTCTTCCGCGTTCACTCCGAGGGAAACGGTCCGCTATTGCTTCTGTGCGTACAGACGCGATTCCCTTGTCTCTTGCGAACACAGGGAACTCTGTGCATCCAAATCTACAGGCTAAGGACGCGTCTGCATATGTTTTGGTGAACAATCGAGTGTGCGTGTTCTGACAGCTGCCTCTATGCAGACGTCTCCACAGAGCCACTTCTGAATGCCCCGCAGCCCAGGACTGAATGGATACACTAACAAGTGCACCGGTGTGAGCAACCACATATGCAGAAGGACGTCTTTCATCTCACAGAAGCGCGAACGTCTTGGCGTCCAAGCACATGGCAGAAACAAGGTGTGAACAGATGCGCTGCTGCTATTTTCTCCGTTCGGCATGCTTCGTTGTAGCTCTCTTGCCGGTCGCCGGCTTAGCGGCTTCCTTTGCGCGACTAGGTCTGGGGAGAGAAGGAGATAGCGCCGGAAACCTTGCCTTTTGCCTTCTTCGGCGCTGGAACCTGGTTGCTGCGCCTTCTCTTTGTCCATGTGCACACACACGATTCCTCAGCGAAAACCATGCAGAAACCTTACCTCGAGCACCCAGGGATGTGCACCCAGCACCACGTGCACGCACACGCAGCTAGAGAAAAGCACCTACCTTTTCACACACTGATGCCTAAGCAAACGCGTGGCCACACACACGCACACATCCGCAAGCGCGCCTACTCCCATCTATTGAGGGAAAGACGGACGAGCAACGTCCTGACAGGCTTGAGGGGAAAAACGTCCGTTGATGGCTGGCGTACTGCACGCCCGCCTACGGGGCTGCAGGGGAATCCACATTTGGAAGGTACCTGAAGATGTGTGCCTGTTCTTGGAGCTCCGCTAGTAGGGTAGCAAAGACACTCGTAGGCAGTACTGAATGCTGCTCCGTGCTACTTCTCCTCCGCTGGCAAATGCTTCACAGTCGCCGGAGGAAAGACGTTTAACAATCGATCTCCAAGAGAAACGAAACACATGATGCCATAAGGCGAAAGAATGGCAGGGCATCTCTTCACAAGCTTGTCCCTGATCTATAGCTGAGGGCAAACACTTGTGTGCTTGTGGGAGAGCCTGTGTCTTTCCTGGAAGCGTTTGGGAGTTTTGCTCAGACGCGTGTTTCCTCAAGTTCAAGAATCAAGATCTAGGATACCTGCAGACAGGTGCCTGTTTGTGTGGAGACAGTCTGTTTGAAACTGTGTTCCTCAGCGCCCGCTCTTTCTCCCCGTCGCTCCACACGCCTGGGAGTCCCTTTCTTTCTCTCCACAAGCACGTGTGTTGACTTCGTCGCACATGTGCATCTGCACAAGCGTTGAGCTCAGCAGAGTGTGTCTCTTGACACTTGATGTGCGTTGGCTGTGTCTGCGTGCTCCAGTGAAGAGAGAAACGGGAAATCATCTTGGTAGAGGCAACAAAGCAAAAGCGAGGCAGGATTGACATCTGCTCAACAGAGAAGGATTCCCTGCGCTGACACAGTTCACAGTTACACGAGAAGCAATCTGAGCGGTCCATCGACCGGAGACGTGTTTCCCAAGAGGTCGTTTAGCGAGTGAACAGCAGTGTGCGCGACTTTCAGGAGTGTGCCTGGAAAGTGCCAGAATCACCAGAGCATCTGTGCAAAAGCTGCTGCCTCTGTGACCGCATTGAGGCACGTTCCCGTGTCTCCGAGTATATAGACGGCTCTTCCGCGTTCACTCCGAGGGAAACGGTCCGCTATTGCTTCTGTGCGTACAGACGCGATTCCCTTGTCTCTTGCGAACACAGGGAACTCTGTGCATCCAAATCTACAGGCTAAGGACGCGTCTGCATATGTTTTGGTGAACAATCGAGTGTGCGTGTTCTGACAGCTGCCTCTATGCAGACGTCTCCACAGAGCCACTTCTGAATGCCCCGCAGCCCAGGACTGAATGGATACACTAACAAGTGCACCGGTGTGAGCAACCACATATGCAGAAGGACGTCTTTCATCTCACAGAAGCGCGAACGTCTTGGCGTCCAAGCACATGGCAGAAACAAGGTGTGAACAGATGAGCTGCTGCTATTTTCTCCGTTCGGCATGCTTCGTTGTAGCTCTCTTGCCGGTCGCCGGCTTAGCGGCTTCCTTTGCGCGACTAGGTCTGGGGAGAGAAGGAGATAGCGCCGGAAACCTTGCCTTTTGCCTTCTTCGGCGCTGGAACCTGGTTGCTGCGCCTTCTCTTTGTCCATGTGCACACACACGATTCCTCAGCGAAAACCATGCAGAAACCTTACCTCGAGCACCCAGGGATGTGCACCCAGCACCACGTGCACGCACACGCAGCTAGAGAAAAGCACCTACCTTTTCACACACTGATGCCTAAGCAAACGCGTGGCCACACACACGCACACATCCGCAAGCGCGCCTACTCCCATCTATTGAGGGAAAGACAGACGAGCAACGTCCTGACAGGCTTGAGGGGAAAAACGTCCGTTGATGGTTGGCGTACTGCACGCCCGCCTACGGGGCTGCAGGGGAATCCACATTTGGAAGGTACCTGAAGATGTGTGCCTGTTCTTGGAGCTCCGCTAGTAGGGTAGCAAAGACACTCGTAGGCAGTACTGAATGCTGCTCCGTGCTACTTCTCCTCCGCTGGCAAATGCTTCACAGTCGCCCGAGGAAAGACGTTTAACAATCGATCTCCAAGAGAAACGAAACACATGATGCCATAAGGCGAAAGAATAGCAGGGCATCTCTTCACAAGCTTGTCCCTGATCTATAGCTGAGGGCAAACACTTGTGTGCTTGTGGGAGAGCCTGTGTCTTTCCTGGAAGCGTTTGGGAGTTTTGCTCAGACGCGTGTTTCCTCAAGTTCAAGAATCAAGATCTAGGATACCTGCAGACAGGTGCCTGTTTGTGTGGAGACAGTCTGTTTGAAACTGTGTTCCTCAGCGCCCGCTCTTTCTCCCCGTCGCTCCACACGCCTGGGAGTCCCTTTCTTTCTCTCCACAAGCACGTGTGTTGACTTCGTCGCACATGTGCATCTGCACAAGCGTTGAGCTCAGCAGAGTGTGTCTCTTGACACTTGATGTGCGTTGGCTGTGTCTGCGTGCTCCAGTGAAGAGAGAAACGGGAAATCATCTTGGTAGAGGCAACAAAGCAAAAGCGAGGCAGGATTGACATCTGCTCAACAGAGACGGATTCCCTGCGCTGACACAGTTCACAGTTACACGAGAAGCAATCTGAGCGGTCCATCGACCGGAGACGTGTTTCCCAAGAGGTCGTTTAGCGAGTGAACAGCAGTGTGCGCGACTTTCAGGAGTGTGCCTGGAAAGTGCCAGAATCACCAGAGCATCTGTGCAAAAGCTGCTGCCTCTGTGACCGCATTGAGGCACGTTCCCGTGTCTCCGAGTATATAGACGGCTCTTCCGCGTTCACTCCGAGGGAAACGGTCCGCTATTGCTTCTGTGCGTACAGACGCGATTCCCTTGTCTCTTGCGAACACAGGGAACTCTGTGCATCCAAATCTACAGGCTAAGGACGCGTCTGCATATGTTTTGGTGAACAATCGAGTGTGCGTGTTCTGACAGCTGCCTCTATGCAGACGTCTCCACAGAGCCACTTCTGAATGCCCCGCAGCCCAGGACTGAATGGATACACTAACAAGTGCACCGGTGTGAGCAACCACATATGCAGAAGGACGTCTTTCATCTCACAGAAGCGCGAACGTCTTGGCGTCCAAGCACATGGCAGAAACAAGGTGTGAACAGATGCGCTGCTGCTATTTTCTCCGTTCGGCATGCTTCGTTGTAGCTCTCTTGCCGGTCGCCGGCTTAGCGGCTTCCTTTGCGCGACTAGGTCTGGGGAGAGAAGGAGATAGCGCCGGAAACCTTGCCTTTTGCCTTCTTCGGCGCTGGAACCTGGTTGCTGCGCCTTCTCTTTGTCCATGTGCACACACACGATTCCTCAGCGAAAACCATGCAGAAACCTTACCTCGAGCACCCAGGGATGTGCACCCAGCACCACGTGCACGCACACGCAGCTAGAGAAAAGCACCTACCTTTTCACACACTGATGCCTAAGCAAACGCGTGGCCACACACACGCACACATCCGCAAGCGCGCCTACTCCCATCTATTGAGGGAAAGACGGACGAGCAACGTCCTGACAGACTTGAGGGGAAAAACGTCCGTTGATGGTTGGCGTACTGCACGCCCGCCTACGGGGCTGCAGGGGAATCCACATTTGGAAGGTACCTGAAGATGTGTGCCTGTTCTTGGAGCTCCGCTAGTAGGGTAGCAAAGACACTCGTAGGCAGTACTGAATGCTGCTCCGTGCTACTTCTCCTCCGCTGGCAAATGCTTCACAGTCGCCCGAGGAAAGACGTTTAACAATCGATCTCCAAGAGAAACGAAACACATGATGCCATAAGGCGAAAGAATAGCAGGGCATCTCTTCACAAGCTTGTCCCTGATCTATAGCTGAGGGCAAACACTTGTGTGCTTGTGGGAGAGCCTGTGTCTTTCCTGGAAGCGTTTGGGAGTTTTGCTCAGACGCGTGTTTCCTCAAGTTCAAGAATCAAGATCTAGGATACCTGCAGACAGGTGCCTGTTTGTGTGGAGACAGTCTGTTTGAAACTGTGTTCCTCAGCGCCCGCTCTTTCTCCCCGTCGCTCCACACGCCTGGGAGTCCCTTTCTTTCTCTCCACAAGCACGTGTGTTGACTTCGTCGCACATGTGCATCTGCACAAGCGTTGAGCTCAGCAGAGTGTGTCTCTTGACACTTGATGTGCGTTGGCTGTGTCTGCGTGCTCCAGTGAAGAGAGAAACGGGAAATCATCTTGGTAGAGGCAACAAAGCAAAAGCGAGGCAGGATTGACATCTGCTCAACAGAGACGGATTCCCTGCGCTGACACAGTTCACAGTTACACGAGAAGCAATCTGAGCAGTCCATCGACCGGAGACGTGTTTCCCAAGAGGTCGTTTAGCGAGTGAACAGCAGTGTGCGCGACTTTCAGGAGTGTGCCTGGAAAGTGCCAGAATCACCAGAGCACCTGTGCAAAAGCTGCTGCCTCTGTGACCGCATTGAGGCACGTTCCCGTGTCTCCGAGTACATAGACGGCTCTTTCGCGTTCACTCCGAGGGAAACGGTCCGCTATTGCTTCTGTGCGTACAGACGCGATTCCCTTGTCTCTTGCGAACACAGGGAACTCTGTGCATCCAAATCTACAGGCTAAGGACGCGTCTGCATATGTTTTGGTGAACAATCGAGTGTGCGTGTTCTGACAGCTGCCTCTATGCAGACGTCTCCACAGAGCCACTTCTGAATGCCCCGCAGCCCAGGACTGAATGGATACACTAACAAGTGCACCGGTGTGAGCAACCACATATGCAGAAGGACGTCTTTCATCTCACAGAAGCGCGAACGTCTTGGCGTTCAAGCACATGGCAGAAACAAGGTGTGAACAGATGCGCTGCTGCTATTTTCTCCGTTCGGCATGCTTCGTTGTAGCTCTCTTGCCGGTCGCCGGCTTAGCGGCTTGCTTTGCGCGACTAGGTCTGCGGAGAGAAGGAGATAGCGCCGGAAACCTTGCCTTTTGCCTTCTTCGGCGCTGGAACCTGGTTGCTGCGCCTTCTCTTTGTCCATGTGCACACACACGATTCCTCAGCGAAAACCATGCAGAAACCTTTCCACGAGCACCCAGGGATGTGCACCCAGCACCACGTGCACGCACACGCAGCTAGAGAAAAGCACCTACCTTTTCACACACTGATGCCTAAGCAAACGCGTGGCCACACACACGCACACATCCGCAAGCGCGCCTACTCCCATCTATTGAGGGAAAGACGGACGAGCAACGTCCTGACAGGCTTGAGGGGAAAAACGTCCGTTGATGGTTGGCGTACTGCACGCCCGCCTACGGGGCTGCAGGGGAATCCACATTTGGAAGGTACCTGAAGATGTGTGCCTGTTCTTGGAGCTCCGCTAGTAGGGTAGCAAAGACACTCGTAGGCAGTACTGAATGCTGCTCCGTGCTACTTCTCCTCCGCTGGCAAATGCTTCACAGTCGCCCGAGGAAAGACGTTTAACAATCGATCTCCAAGAGAAACGAAACACATGATGCCATAAGGCGAAAGAATGGCAGGGCATCTCTTCACAAGCTTGTCCCTGATCTATAGCTGAGGGCAAACACTTGTGTGCTTGTGGGAGAGCCTGTGTCTTTCCTGGAAGCGTTTGGGAGTTTTGCTCAGACGCGTGTTTCCTCAAGTTCAAGAATCAAGATCTAGGATACCTGCAGACAGGTGCCTGTTTGTGTGGAGACAGTCTGTTTGAAACTGTGTTCCTCAGCGCCCGCTCTTTCTCCCCGTCGCTCCACACGCCTGGGAGTCCCTTTCTTTCTCTCCACAAGCACGTGTGTTGACTTCGTCGCACATGTGCATCTGCACAAGCGTTGAGCTCAGCAGAGTGTGTCTCTTGACACTTGATGTGCGTTGGCTGTGTCTGCGTGCTCCAGTGAAGAGAGAAACGGGAAATCATCTTGGTAGAGGCAACAAAGCAAAAGCGAGGCAGGATTGACATCTGCTCAACAGAGACGGATTCCCTGCGCTGACACAGTTCACAGTTACACGAGAAGCAATCTGAGCGGTCCATCGACCGGAGACGTGTTTCCCAAGAGGTCGTTTAGCGAGTGAACAGCAGTGTGCGCGACTTTCAGGAGTGTGCCTGGAAAGTGCCAGAATCACCAGAGCATCTGTGCAAAAGCTGCTGCCTCTGTGACCGCATTGAGGCACGTTCCCGTGTCTACGAGTATATAGACGGCTCTTCCGCGTTCACTCCGAGGGAAACGGTCCGCTATTGCTTCTGTGCGTACAGACGCGATTCCCTTGTCTCTTGCGAACACAGGGAACTCTGTGCATCCAAATCTACAGGCTAAGGACGCGTCTGCATATGTTTTGGTGAACAATCGAGTGTGCGTGTTCTGACAGCTGCCTCTATGCAGACGTCTCCACAGAGCCACTTCTGAATGCCCCGCAGCCCAGGACTGAATGGATACACTAACAAGTGCACCGGTGTGAGCAACCACATATGCAGAAGGACGTCTTTCATCTCACAGAAGCGCGAACATCTTGGCGTCCAAGCACATGGCAGAAACAAGGTGTGAACAGATGCGCTGCTGCTATTTTCTCCGTTCGGCATGCTTCGTTGTAGCTCTCTTGCCGGTCGCCGGCTTAGCGGCTTCCTTTGCGCGACTAGGTCTGGGGAGAGAAGGAGATAGCGCCGGAAACCTTGCCTTTTGCCTTCTTCGGCGCTGGAACCTGGTTGCTGCGCCTTCTCTTTGTCCATGTGCACACACACGATTCCTCAGCGAAAACCATGCAGAAACCTTACCTCGAGCACCCAGGGATGTGCACCCAGCACCACGTGCACGCACACGCAGCTAGAGAAAAGCACCTACCTTTTCACACACTGATGCCTAAGCAAACGCGTGGCCACACACACGCACACATCCGCAAGCGCGCCTACTCCCATCTATTGAGGGAAAGACAGACGAGCAACGTCCTGACAGGCTTGAGGGGAAAAACGTCCGTTGATGTTTGGCGTACTGCACGCCCGCCTACGGGGCTGCAGGGGAATCCACATTTGGAAGGTACCTGAAGATGTGTGCCTGTTCTTGGAGCTCCGCTAGTAGGGTAGCAAAGACACTCGTAGGCAGTACTGAATGCTGCTCCGTGCTACTTCTCCTCCGCTGGCAAATGCTTCACAGTCGCCCGAGGAAAGACGTTTAACAATCGATCTCCAAGAGAAACGAAACACATGATGCCATAAGGCGAAAGAATAGCAGGGCATCTCTTCACAAGCTTGTCCCTGATCTATAGCTGAGGGCAAACACTTGTGTGCTTGTGGGAGAGCCTGTGTCTTTCCTGGAAGCGTTTGGGAGTTTTGCTCAGACGCGTGTTTCCTCAAGTTCAAGAATCAAGATCTAGGATACCTGCAGACAGGTGCCTGTTTGTGTGGAGACAGTCTGTTTGAAACTGTGTTCCTCAGCGCCCGCTCTTTCTCCCCGTCGCTCCACACGCCTGGGAGTCCCTTTCTTTCTCTCCACAAGCACGTGTGCTGACTTCGTCGCACATGTGCATCTGCACAAGCGTTGAGCTCAGCAGAGTGTGTCTCTTGACACTTGATGTGCGTTGGCTGTGTCTGCGTGCTCCAGTGAAGAGAGAAACGGGAAATCATCTTGGTAGAGGCAACAAAGCAAAACCGAGGCAGGATTGACATCTGCTCAACAGAGAAGGATTCCCTGCGCTGACACAGTTCACAGTTACACGAGAAGCAATCTGAGCGGTCCATCGACCGGAGACGTGTTTCCCAAGAGGTCGTTTAGCGAGTGAACAGCAGTGTGCGCGACTTTCAGGAGTGTGCCTGGAAAGTGCCAGAATCACCAGAGCATCTGTGCAAAAGCTGCTGCCTCTGTGACCGCATTGAGGCACGTTCCCGTGTCTACGAGTATATAGACGGCTCTTCCGCGTTCACTCCGAGGGAAACGGTCCGCTATTGCTTCTGTGCGTACAGACGCGATTCCCTTGTCTCTTGCGAACACAGGGAACTCTGTGCATCCAAATCTACAGGCTAAGGACGCGTCTGCATATGTTTTGGTGAACAATCGAGTGTGCGTGTTCTGACAGCTGCCTCTATGCAGACGTCTCCACAGAGCCACTTCTGAATGCCCCGCAGCCCAGGACTGAATGGATACACTAACAAGTGCACCGGTGTGAGCAACCACATATGCAGAAGGACGTCTTTCATCTCACAGAAGCGCGAACGTCTTGGCGTCCAAGCACATGGCAGAAACAAGGTGTGAACAGATGCGCTGCTGCTATTTTCTCCGTTCGGCATGCTTCGTTGTAGCTCTCTTGCCGGTCGCCGGCTTAGCGGCTTCCTTTGCGCGACTAGGTCTGGGGAGAGAAGGAGATAGCGCCGGAAACCTTGCCTTTTGCCTTCTTCGGCGCTGGAACCTGGTTGCTGCGCCTTCTCTTTGTCCATGTGCACACACACGATTCCTCAGCGAAAACCATGCAGAAACCTTACCTCGAGCACCCAGGGATGTGCACCCAGCACCACGTGCACGCACACGCAGCTAGAGAAAAGCACCTACCTTTTCACACACTGATGCCTAAGCAAACGCGTGGCCACACACACGCACACATCCGCAAGCGCGCCTACTCCCATCTATTGAGGGAAAGACAGACGAGCAACGTCCTGACAGGCTTGAGGGGAAAAACGTCCGTTGATGGTTGGCGTACTGCACGCCCGCCTACGGGGCTGCAGGGGAATCCACATTTGGAAGGTACCTGAAGATGTGTGCCTGTTCTTGGAGCTCCGCTAGTAGGGTAGCAAAGACACTCGTAGGCAGTACTGAATGCTGCTCCGTGCTACTTCTCCTCCGCTGGCAAATGCTTCACAGTCGCCCGAGGAAAGACGTTTAACAATCGATCTCCAAGAGAAACGAAACACATGATGCCATAAGGCGAAAGAATAGCAGGGCATCTCTTCACAAGCTTGTCCCTGATCTATAGCTGAGGGCAAACACTTGTGTGCTTGTGGGAGAGCCTGTGTCTTTCCTGGAAGCGTTTGGGAGTTTTGCTCAGACGCGTGTTTCCTCAAGTTCAAGAATCAAGATCTAGGATACCTGCAGACAGGTGCCTGTTTGTGTGGAGACAGTCTGTTTGAAACTGTGTTCCTCAGCGCCCGCTCTTTCTCCCCGTCGCTCCACACGCCTGGGAGTCCCTTTCTTTCTCTCCACAAGCACGTGTGTTGACTTCGTCGCACATGTGCATCTGCACAAGCGTTGAGCTCAGCAGAGTGTGTCTCTTG
Organism: Patagioenas fasciata; assembly: GCF_037038585.1. Lineage (NCBI taxonomy): Eukaryota > Metazoa > Chordata > Aves > Columbiformes > Columbidae > Patagioenas > Patagioenas fasciata. The sequence goes on along the minus strand of NW_027288666.1, from coordinate 523,392 downwards.
ACACTTGATGTGCGTTGGCTGTGTCTGCGTGCTCCAGTGAAGAGAGAAACGGGAAATCATCTTGGTAGAGGCAACAAAGCAAAAGCGAGGCAGGATTGACATCTGCTCAACAGAGACGGATTCCCTGCGCTGACACAGTTCACAGTTACACGAGAAGCAATCTGAGCAGTCCATCGACCGGAGACGTGTTTCCCAAGAGGTCGTTTAGCGAGTGAACAGCAGTGTGCGCGACTTTCAGGAGTGTGCCTGGAAAGTGCCAGAATCACCAGAGCACCTGTGCAAAAGCTGCTGCCTCTGTGACCGCATTGAGGCACGTTCCCGTGTCTCCGAGTACATAGACGGCTCTTTCGCGTTCACTCCGAGGGAAACGGTCCGCTATTGCTTCTGTGCGTACAGACGCGATTCCCTTGTCTCTTGCGAACACAGGGAACTCTGTGCATCCAAATCTACAGGCTAAGGACGCGTCTGCATATGTTTTGGTGAACAATCGAGTGTGCGTGTTCTGACAGCTGCCTCTATGCAGACGTCTCCACAGAGCCACTTCTGAATGCCCCGCAGCCCAGGACTGAATGGATACACTAACAAGTGCACCGGTGTGAGCAACCACATATGCAGAAGGACGTCTTTCATCTCACAGAAGCGCGAACGTCTTGGCGTTCAAGCACATGGCAGAAACAAGGTGTGAACAGATGCGCTGCTGCTATTTTCTCCGTTCGGCATGCTTCGTTGTAGCTCTCTTGCCGGTCGCCGGCTTAGCGGCTTGCTTTGCGCGACTAGGTCTGCGGAGAGAAGGAGATAGCGCCGGAAACCTTGCCTTTTGCCTTCTTCGGCGCTGGAACCTGGTTGCTGCGCCTTCTCTTTGTCCATGTGCACACACACGATTCCTCAGCGAAAACCATGCAGAAACCTTTCCACGAGCACCCAGGGATGTGCACCCAGCACCACGTGCACGCACACGCAGCTAGAGAAAAGCACCTACCTTTTCACACACTGATGCCTAAGCAAACGCGTGGCCACACACACGCACACATCCGCAAGCGCGCCTACTCCCATCTATTGAGGGAAAGACGGACGAGCAACGTCCTGACAGGCTTGAGGGGAAAAACGTCCGTTGATGGTTGGCGTACTGCACGCCCGCCTACGGGGCTGCAGGGGAATCCACATTTGGAAGGTACCTGAAGATGTGTGCCTGTTCTTGGAGCTCCGCTAGTAGGGTAGCAAAGACACTCGTAGGCAGTACTGAATGCTGCTCCGTGCTACTTCTCCTCCGCTGGCAAATGCTTCACAGTCGCCCGAGGAAAGACGTTTAACAATCGATCTCCAAGAGAAACGAAACACATGATGCCATAAGGCGAAAGAATGGCAGGGCATCTCTTCACAAGCTTGTCCCTGATCTATAGCTGAGGGCAAACACTTGTGTGCTTGTGGGAGAGCCTGTGTCTTTCCTGGAAGCGTTTGGGAGTTTTGCTCAGACGCGTGTTTCCTCAAGTTCAAGAATCAAGATCTAGGATACCTGCAGACAGGTGCCTGTTTGTGTGGAGACAGTCTGTTTGAAACTGTGTTCCTCAGCGCCCGCTCTTTCTCCCCGTCGCTCCACACGCCTGGGAGTCCCTTTCTTTCTCTCCACAAGCACGTGTGTTGACTTCGTCGCACATGTGCATCTGCACAAGCGTTGAGCTCAGCAGAGTGTGTCTCTTGACACTTGATGTGCGTTGGCTGTGTCTGCGTGCTCCAGTGAAGAGAGAAACGGGAAATCATCTTGGTAGAGGCAACAAAGCAAAAGCGAGGCAGGATTGACATCTGCTCAACAGAGACGGATTCCCTGCGCTGACACAGTTCACAGTTACACGAGAAGCAATCTGAGCGGTCCATCGACCGGAGACGTGTTTCCCAAGAGGTCGTTTAGCGAGTGAACAGCAGTGTGCGCGACTTTCAGGAGTGTGCCTGGAAAGTGCCAGAATCACCAGAGCATCTGTGCAAAAGCTGCTGCCTCTGTGACCGCATTGAGGCACGTTCCCGTGTCTACGAGTATATAGACGGCTCTTCCGCGTTCACTCCGAGGGAAACGGTCCGCTATTGCTTCTGTGCGTACAGACGCGATTCCCTTGTCTCTTGCGAACACAGGGAACTCTGTGCATCCAAATCTACAGGCTAAGGACGCGTCTGCATATGTTTTGGTGAACAATCGAGTGTGCGTGTTCTGACAGCTGCCTCTATGCAGACGTCTCCACAGAGCCACTTCTGAATGCCCCGCAGCCCAGGACTGAATGGATACACTAACAAGTGCACCGGTGTGAGCAACCACATATGCAGAAGGACGTCTTTCATCTCACAGAAGCGCGAACATCTTGGCGTCCAAGCACATGGCAGAAACAAGGTGTGAACAGATGCGCTGCTGCTATTTTCTCCGTTCGGCATGCTTCGTTGTAGCTCTCTTGCCGGTCGCCGGCTTAGCGGCTTCCTTTGCGCGACTAGGTCTGGGGAGAGAAGGAGATAGCGCCGGAAACCTTGCCTTTTGCCTTCTTCGGCGCTGGAACCTGGTTGCTGCGCCTTCTCTTTGTCCATGTGCACACACACGATTCCTCAGCGAAAACCATGCAGAAACCTTACCTCGAGCACCCAGGGATGTGCACCCAGCACCACGTGCACGCACACGCAGCTAGAGAAAAGCACCTACCTTTTCACACACTGATGCCTAAGCAAACGCGTGGCCACACACACGCACACATCCGCAAGCGCGCCTACTCCCATCTATTGAGGGAAAGACGGACGAGCAACGTCCTGACAGGCTTGAGGGGAAAAACGTCCGTTGATGGCTGGCGTACTGCACGCCCGCCTACGGGGCTGCAGGGGAATCCACATTTGGAAGGTACCTGAAGATGTGTGCCTGTTCTTGGAGCTCCGCTAGTAGGGTAGCAAAGACACTCGTAGGCAGTACTGAATGCTGCTCCGTGCTACTTCTCCTCCGCTGGCAAATGCTTCACAGTCGCCCGAGGAAAGACGTTTAACAATCGATCTCCAAGAGAAACGAAACACATGATGCCATAAGGCGAAAGAATGGCAGGGCATCTCTTCACAAGCTTGTCCCTGATCTATAGCTGAGGGCAAACACTTGTGTGCTTGTGGGAGAGCCTGTGTCTTTCCTGGAAGCGTTTGGGAGTTTTGCTCAGACGCGTGTTTCCTCAAGTTCAAGAATCAAGATCTAGGATACCTGCAGACAGGTGCCTGTTTGTGTGGAGACAGTCTGTTTGAAACTGTGTTCCTCAGCGCCCGCTCTTTCTCCCCGTCGCTCCACACGCCTGGGAGTCCCTTTCTTTCTCTCCACAAGCACGTGTGTTGACTTCGTCGCACATGTGCATCTGCACAAGCGTTGAGCTCAGCAGAGTGTGTCTCTTGACACTTGATGTGCGTTGGCTGTGTCTGCGTGCTCCAGTGAAGAGAGAAACGGGAAATCATCTTGGTAGAGGCAACAAAGCAAAACCGAGGCAGGATTGACATCTGCTCAACAGAGAAGGATTCCCTGCGCTGACACAGTTCACAGTTACACGAGAAGCAATCTGAGCGGTCCATCGACCGGAGACGTGTTTCCCAAGAGGTCGTTTAGCGAGTGAACAGCAGTGTGCGCGACTTTCAGGAGTGTGCCTGGAAAGTGCCAGAATCACCAGAGCATCTGTGCAAAAGCTGCTGCCTCTGTGACCGCATTGAGGCACGTTCCCGTGTCTCCGAGTATATAGACGGCTCTTCCGCGTTCACTCCGAGGGAAACGGTCCGCTATTGCTTCTGTGCGTACAGACGCGATTCCCTTGTCTCTTGCGAACACAGGGAACTCTGTGCATCCAAATCTACAGGCTAAGGACGCGTCTGCATATGTTTTGGTGAACAATCGAGTGTGCGTGTTCTGACAGCTGCCTCTATGCAGACGTCTCCACAGAGCCACTTCTGAATGCCCCGCAGCCCAGGACTGAATGGATACACTAACAAGTGCACCGGTGTGAGCAACCACATATGCAGAAGGACGTCTTTCATCTCACAGAAGCGCGAACGTCTTGGCGTCCAAGCACATGGCAGAAACAAGGTGTGAACAGATGAGCTGCTGCTATTTTCTCCGTTCGGCATGCTTCGTTGTAGCTCTCTTGCCGGTCGCCGGCTTAGCGGCTTCCTTTGCGCGACTAGGTCTGGGGAGAGAAGGAGATAGCGCCGGAAACCTTGCCTTTTGCCTTCTTCGGCGCTGGAACCTGGTTGCTGCGCCTTCTCTTTGTCCATGTGCACACACACGATTCCTCAGCGAAAACCATGCAGAAACCTTACCTCGAGCACCCAGGGATGTGCACCCAGCACCACGTGCACGCACACGCAGCTAGAGAAAAGCACCTACCTTTTCACACACTGATGCCTAAGCAAACGCGTGGCCACACACACGCACACATCCGCAAGCGCGCCTACTCCCATCTATTGAGGGAAAGACAGACGAGCAACGTCCTGACAGGCTTGAGGGGAAAAACGTCCGTTGATGGTTGGCGTACTGCACGCCCGCCTACGGGGCTGCAGGGGAATCCACATTTGGAAGGTACCTGAAGATGTGTGCCTGTTCTTGGAGCTCCGCTAGTAGGGTAGCAAAGACACTCGTAGGCAGTACTGAATGCTGCTCCGTGCTACTTCTCCTCCGCTGGCAAATGCTTCACAGTCGCCCGAGGAAAGACGTTTAACAATCGATCTCCAAGAGAAACGAAACACATGATGCCATAAGGCGAAAGAATAGCAGGGCATCTCTTCACAAGCTTGTCCCTGATCTATAGCTGAGGGCAAACACTTGTGTGCTTGTGGGAGAGCCTGTGTCTTTCCTGGAAGCGTTTGGGAGTTTTGCTCAGACGCGTGTTTCCTCAAGTTCAAGAATCAAGATCTAGGATACCTGCAGACAGGTGCCTGTTTGTGTGGAGACAGTCTGTTTGAAACTGTGTTCCTCAGCGCCCGCTCTTTCTCCCCGTCGCTCCACACGCCTGGGAGTCCCTTTCTTTCTCTCCACAAGCACGTGTGCTGACTTCGTCGCACATGTGCATCTGCACAAGCGTTGAGCTCAGCAGAGTGTGTCTCTTGACACTTGATGTGCGTTGGCTGTGTCTGCGTGCTCCAGTGAAGAGAGAAACGGGAAATCATCTTGGTAGAGGCAACAAAGCAAAACCGAGGCAGGATTGACATCTGCTCAACAGAGACGGATTCCCTGCGCTGACACAGTTCACAGTTACACGAGAAGCAATCTGAGCGGTCCATTGACCGGAGACGTGTTTCCCAAGAGGTCGTTTAGCGAGTGAACAGCAGTGTGCGCGACTTTCAGGAGTGTGCCTGGAAAGTGCCAGAATCACCAGAGCATCTGTGCAAAAGCTGCTGCCTCTGTGACCGCATTGAGGCACGTTCCCGTGTCTACGAGTATATAGACGGCTCTTCCGCGTTCACTCCGAGGGAAACGGTCCGCTATTGCTTCTGTGCGTACAGACGCGATTCCCTTGTCTCTTGCGAACACAGGGAACTCTGTGCATCCAAATCTACAGGCTAAGGACGCGTCTGCATATGTTTTGGTGAACAATCGAGTGTGCGTGTTCTGACAGCTGCCTCTATGCAGACGTCTCCACAGAGCCACTTCTGAATGCCCCGCAGCCCAGGACTGAATGGATACACTAACAAGTGCACCGGTGTGAGCAACCACATATGCAGAAGGACGTCTTTCATCTCACAGAAGCGCGAACGTCTTGGCGTCCAAGCACATGGCAGAAACAAGGTGTGAACAGATGCGCTGCTGCTATTTTCTCCGTTCGGCATGCTTCGTTGTAGCTCTCTTGCCGGTCGCCGGCTTAGCGGCTTCCTTTGCGCGACTAGGTCTGGGGAGAGAAGGAGATAGCGCCGGAAACCTTGCCTTTTGCCTTCTTCGGCGCTGGAACCTGGTTGCTGCGCCTTCTCTTTGTCCATGTGCACACACACGATTCCTCAGCGAAAACCATGCAGAAACCTTACCTCGAGCACCCAGGGATGTGCACCCAGCACCACGTGCACGCACACGCAGCTAGAGAAAAGCACCTACCTTTTCACACACTGATGCCTAAGCAAACGCGTGGCCACACACACGCACACATCCGCAAGCGCGCCTACTCCCATCTATTGAGGGAAAGACGGACGAGCAACGTCCTGACAGGCTTGAGGGGAAAAACGTCCGTTGATGGCTGGCGTACTGCACGCCCGCCTACGGGGCTGCAGGGGAATCCACATTTGGAAGGTACCTGAAGATGTGTGCCTGTTCTTGGAGCTCCGCTAGTAGGGTAGCAAAGACACTCGTAGGCAGTACTGAATGCTGCTCCGTGCTACTTCTCCTCCGCTGGCAAATGCTTCACAGTCGCCCGAGGAAAGACGTTTAACAATCGATCTCCAAGAGAAACGAAACACATGATGCCATAAGGCGAAAGAATGGCAGGGCATCTCTTCACAAGCTTGTCCCTGATCTATAGCTGAGGGCAAACACTTGTGTGCTTGTGGGAGAGCCTGTGTCTTTCCTGGAAGCGTTTGGGAGTTTTGCTCAGACGCGTGTTTCCTCAAGTTCAAGAATCAAGATCTAGGATACCTGCAGACAGGTGCCTGTTTGTGTGGAGACAGTGTGTTTGAAACTGTGTTCCTCAGCGCCCGCTCTTTCTCCCCGTCGCTCCACACGCCTGGGAGTCCCTTTCTTTCTCTCCACAAGCACGTGTGTTGACTTCGTCGCACATGTGCATCTGCACAAGCGTTGAGCTCAGCAGAGTGTGTCTCTTGACACTTGATGTGCGTTGGCTGTGTCTGCGTGCTCCAGTGAAGAGAGAAACGGGAAATCATCTTGGTAGAGGCAACAAAGCAAAAGGGAGGCAGGATTGACATCTGCTCAACAGAGACGGATTCCCTGCGCTGACACAGTTCACAGTTACACGAGAAGCAATCTGAGCGGTCCATCGACCGGAGACGTGTTTCCCAAGAGGTCGTTTAGCGAGTGAACAGCAGTGTGCGCGACTTTCAGGAGTGTGCCTGGAAAGTGCCAGAATCACCAGAGCATCTGTGCAAAAGCTGCTGCCTCTGTGACCGCATTGAGGCACGTTCCCGTGTCTCCGAGTATATAGACGGCTCTTCCGCGTTCACTCCGAGGGAAACGGTCCGCTATTGCTTCTGTGCGTACAGACGCGATTCCCTTGTCTCTTGCGAACACAGGGAACTCTGTGCATCCAAATCTACAGGCTAAGGACGCGTCTGCATATGTTTTGGTGAACAATCGAGTGTGCGTGTTCTGACAGCTGCCTCTATGCAGACGTCTCCACAGAGCCACTTCTGAATGCCCCGCAGCCCAGGACTGAATGGATACACTAACAAGTGCACCGGTGTGAGCAACCACATATGCAGAAGGACGTCTTTCATCTCACAGAAGCGCGAACGTCTTGGCGTCCAAGCACATGGCAGAAACAAGGTGTGAACAGATGAGCTGCTGCTATTTTCTCCGTTCGGCATGCTTCGTTGTAGCTCTCTTGCCGGTCGCCGGCTTAGCGGCTTCCTTTGCGCGACTAGGTCTGGGGAGAGAAGGAGATAGCGCCGGAAACCTTGCCTTTTGCCTTCTTCGGCGCTGGAACCTGGTTGCTGCGCCTTCTCTTTGTCCATGTGCACACACACGATTCCTCAGCGAAAACCATGCAGAAACCTTACCTCGAGCACCCAGGGATGTGCACCCAGCACCACGTGCACGCACACGCAGCTAGAGAAAAGCACCTACCTTTTCACACACTGATGCCTAAGCAAACGCGTGGCCACACACACGCACACATCCGCAAGCGCGCCTACTCCCATCTATTGAGGGAAAGACAGACGAGCAACGTCCTGACAGGCTTGAGGGGAAAAACGTCCGTTGATGGTTGGCGTACTGCACGCCCGCCTACGGGGCTGCAGGGGAATCCACATTTGGAAGGTACCTGAAGATGTGTGCCTGTTCTTGGAGCTCCGCTAGTAGGGTAGCAAAGACACTCGTAGGCAGTACTGAATGCTGCTCCGTGCTACTTCTCCTCCGCTGGCAAATGCTTCACAGTCGCCCGAGGAAAGACGTTTAACAATCGATCTCCAAGAGAAACGAAACACATGATGCCATAAGGCGAAAGAATAGCAGGGCATCTCTTCACAAGCTTGTCCCTGATCTATAGCTGAGGGCAAACACTTGTGTGCTTGTGGGAGAGCCTGTGTCTTTCCTGGAAGCGTTTGGGAGTTTTGCTCAGACGCGTGTTTCCTCAAGTTCAAGAATCAAGATCTAGGATACCTGCAGACAGGTGCCTGTTTGTGTGGAGACAGTCTGTTTGAAACTGTGTTCCTCAGCGCCCGCTCTTTCTCCCCGTCGCTCCACACGCCTGGGAGTCCCTTTCTTTCTCTCCACAAGCACGTGTGTTGACTTCGTCGCACATGTGCATCTGCACAAGCGTTGAGCTCAGCAGAGTGTGTCTCTTGACACTTGATGTGCGTTGGCTGTGTCTGCGTGCTCCAGTGAAGAGAGAAACGGGAAATCATCTTGGTAGAGGCAACAAAGCAAAAGCGAGGCAGGATTGACATCTGCTCAACAGAGACGGATTCCCTGCGCTGACACAGTTCACAGTTACACGAGAAGCAATCTGAGCGGTCCATCGACCGGAGACGTGTTTCCCAAGAGGTCGTTTAGCGAGTGAACAGCAGTGTGCGCGACTTTCAGGAGTGTGCCTGGAAAGTGCCAGAATCACCAGAGCACCTGTGCAAAAGCTGCTGCCTCTGTGACCGCATTGAGGCACGTTCCCGTGTCTCCGAGTACATAGACGGCTCTTCCGCGTTCACTCCGAGGGAAACGGTCCGCTATTGCTTCTGTGCGTACAGACGCGATTCCCTTGTCTCTTGCGAACACAGGGAACTCTGTGCATCCAAATCTACAGGCTAAGGACGCGTCTGCATATGTTTTGGTGAACAATCGAGTGTGCGTGTTCTGACAGCTGCCTCTATGCAGACGTCTCCACAGAGCCACTTCTGAATGCCCCGCAGCCCAGGACTGAATGGATACACTAACAAGTGCACCGGTGTGAGCAACCACATATGCAGAAGGACGTCTTTCATCTCACAGAAGCACGAACGTCTTGGCGTTCAAGCACATGGCAGAAACAAGGTGTGAACAGATGCGCTGCTGCTATTTTCTCCGTTCGGCATGCTTCGTTGTAGCTCTCTTGCCGGTCGCCAGCTTAGCGACTTGCTTTGCGCGACTAGGTCTGCGGAGAGAAGGAGATAGCGCCGGAAACCTTGCCTTTTGCCTTCTTCGGCGCTGGAACCTGGTTGCTGCGCCTTCTCTTTGTCCATGTGCACACACACGATTCCTCAGCGAAAACCATGCAGAAACCTTTCCACGAGCACCCAGGGATGTGCACCCAGCACCACGTGCACGCACACGCAGCTAGAGAAAAGCACCTACCTTTTCACACACTGATGCCTAAGCAAACGCGTGGCCACACACACGCACACATCCGCAAGCGCGCCTACTCCCATCTATTGAGGGAAAGACGGACGAGCAACGTCCTGACAGGCTTGAGGGAAAAACGTCCGTTGATGGTTGGCGTACTGCACGCCCGCCTACGGGGCTGCAGGGGAATCCACATTTGGAAGGTACCTGAAGATGTGTGCCTGTTCTTGGAGCTCCGCTAGTAGGGTAGCAAAGACACTCGTAGGCAGTACTGAATGCTGCTCCGTGCTACTTCTCCTCCGCTGGCAAATGCTTCACAGTCGCCCGAGGAAAGACGTTTAACAATCGATCTCCAAGAGAAACGAAACACATGATGCCATAAGGCGAAAGAATGGCAGGGCATCTCTTCACAAGCTTGTCCCTGATCTATAGCTGAGGGCAAACACTTGTGTGCTTGTGGGAGAGCCTGTGTCTTTCCTGGAAGCGTTTGGGAGTTTTGCTCAGACGCGTGTTTCCTCAAGTTCAAGAATCAAGATCTAGGATACCTGCAGACAGGTGCCTGTTTGTGTGGAGACAGTGTGTTTGAAACTGTGTTCCTCAGCGCCCGCTCTTTCTCCCCGTCGCTCCACACGCCTGGGAGTCCCTTTCTTTCTCTCCACAAGCACGTGTGTTGACTTCGTCGCACATGTGCATCTGCACAAGCGTTGAGCTCAGCAGAGTGTGTCTCTTGACACTTGATGTGCGTTGGCTGTGTCTGCGTGCTCCAGTGAAGAGAGAAACGGGAAATCATCTTGGTAGAGGCAACAAAGCAAAAGCGAGGCAGGATTGACATCTGCTCAACAGAGACGGATTCCCTGCGCTGACACAGTTCACAGTTACACGAGAAGCAATCTGAGCGGTCCATCGACCGGAGACGTGTTTCCCAAGAGGTCGTTTAGCGAGTGAACAGCAGTGTGCGCGACTTTCAGGAGTGTGCCTGGAAAGTGCCAGAATCACCAGAGCATCTGTGCAAAAGCTGCTGCCTCTGTGACCGCATTGAGGCACGTTCCCGTGTCTCCGAGTATATAGACGGCTCTTCCGCGTTCACTCCGAGGGAAACGGTCCGCTATTGCTTCTGTGCGTACAGACGCGATTCCCTTGTCTCTTGCGAACACAGGGAACTCTGTGCATCCAAATCTACAGGCTAAGGACGCGTCTGCATATGTTTTGGTGAACAATCGAGTGTGCGTGTTCTGACAGCTGCCTCTATGCAGACGTCTCCACAGAGCCACTTCTGAATGCCCCGCAGCCCAGGACTGAATGGATACACTAACAAGTGCACCGGTGTGAGCAACCACATATGCAGAAGGACGTCTTTCATCTCACAGAAGCGCGAACGTCTTGGCGTCCAAGCACATGGCAGAAACAAGGTGTGAACAGATGAGCTGCTGCTATTTTCTCCGTTCGGCATGCTTCGTTGTAGCTCTCTTGCCGGTCGCCGGCTTAGCGGCTTCCTTTGCGCGACTAGGTCTGGGGAGAGAAGGAGATAGCGCCGGAAACCTTGCCTTTTGCCTTCTTCGGCGCTGGAACCTGGTTGCTGCGCCTTCTCTTTGTCCATGTGCACACACACGATTCCTCAGCGAAAACCATGCAGAAACCTTACCTCGAGCACCCAGGGATGTGCACCCAGCACCACGTGCACGCACACGCAGCTAGAGAAAAGCACCTACCTTTTCACACACTGATGCCTAAGCAAACGCGTGGCCACACACACGCACACATCCGCAAGCGCGCCTACTCCCATCTATTGAGGGAAAGACAGACGAGCAACGTCCTGACAGGCTTGAGGGGAAAAACGTCCGTTGATGGTTGGCGTACTGCACGCCCGCCTACGGGGCTGCAGGGGAATCCACATTTGGAAGGTACCTGAAGATGTGTGCCTGTTCTTGGAGCTCCGCTAGTAGGGTAGCAAAGACACTCGTAGGCAGTACTGAATGCTGCTCCGTGCTACTTCTCCTCCGCTGGCAAATGCTTCACAGTCGCCCGAGGAAAGACGTTTAACAATCGATCTCCAAGAGAAACGAAACACATGATGCCATAAGGCGAAAGAATAGCAGGGCATCTCTTCACAAGCTTGTCCCTGATCTATAGCTGAGGGCAAACACTTGTGTGCTTGTGGGAGAGCCTGTGTCTTTCCTGGAAGCGTTTGGGAGTTTTGCTCAGACGCGTGTTTCCTCAAGTTCAAGAATCAAGATCTAGGATACCTGCAGACAGGTGCCTGTTTGTGTGGAGACAGTCTGTTTGAAACTGTGTTCCTCAGCGCCCGCTCTTTCTCCCCGTCGCTCCACACGCCTGGGAGTCCCTTTCTTTCTCTCCACAAGCACGTGTGTTGACTTCGTCGCACATGTGCATCTGCACAAGCGTTGAGCTCAGCAGAGTGTGTCTCTTGACACTTGATGTGCGTTGGCTGTGTCTGCGTGCTCCAGTGAAGAGAGAAACGGGAAATCATCTTGGTAGAGGCAACAAAGCAAAAGCGAGGCAGGATTGACATCTGCTCAACAGAGACGGATTCCCTGCGCTGACACAGTTCACAGTTACACGAGAAGCAATCTGAGCGGTCCATCGACCGGAGACGTGTTTCCCAAGAGGTCGTTTAGCGAGTGAACAGCAGTGTGCGCGACTTTCAGGAGTGTGCCTGGAAAGTGCCAGAATCACCAGAGCACCTGTGCAAAAGCTGCTGCCTCTGTGACCGCATTGAGGCACGTTCCCGTGTCTCCGAGTACATAGACGGCTCTTCCGCGTTCACTCCGAGGGAAACGGTCCGCTATTGCTTCTGTGCGTACAGACGCGATTCCCTTGTCTCTTGCGAACACAGGGAACTCTGTGCATCCAAATCTACAGGCTAAGGACGCGTCTGCATATGTTTTGGTGAACAATCGAGTGTGCGTGTTCTGACAGCTGCCTCTATGCAGACGTCTCCACAGAGCCACTTCTGAATGCCCCGCAGCCCAGGACTGAATGGATACACTAACAAGTGCACCGGTGTGAGCAACCACATATGCAGAAGGACGTCTTTCATCTCACAGAAGCACGAACGTCTTGGCGTTCAAGCACATGGCAGAAACAAGGTGTGAACAGATGCGCTGCTGCTATTTTCTCCGTTCGGCATGCTTCGTTGTAGCTCTCTTGCCGGTCGCCGGCTTAGCGACTTGCTTTGCGCGACTAGGTCTGCGGAGAGAAGGAGATAGCGCCGGAAACCTTGCCTTTTGCCTTCTTCGGCGCTGGAACCTGGTTGCTGCGCCTTCTCTTTGTCCATGTGCACACACACGATTCCTCAGCGAAAACCATGCAGAAACCTTTCCACGAGCACCCAGGGATGTGCACCCAGCACCACGTGCACGCACACGCAGCTAGAGAAAAGCACCTACCTTTTCACACACTGATGCCTAAGCAAACGCGTGGCCACACACACGCACACATCCGCAAGCGCGCCTACTCCCATCTATTGAGGGAAAGACGGACGAGCAACGTCCTGACAGGCTTGAGGGAAAAACGTCCGTTGATGGTTGGCGTACTGCACGCCCGCCTACGGGGCTGCAGGGGAATCCACATTTGGAAGGTACCTGAAGATGTGTGCCTGTTCTTGGAGCTCCGCTAGTAGGGTAGCAAAGACACTCGTAGGCAGTACTGAATGCTGCTCCGTGCTACTTCTCCTCCGCTGGCAAATGCTTCACAGTCGCCCGAGGAAAGACGTTTAACAATCGATCTCCAAGAGAAACGAAACACATGATGCCATAAGGCGAAAGAATAGCAGGGCATCTCTTCACAAGCTTGTCCCTGATCTATAGCTGAGGGCAAACACTTGTGTGCTTGTGGGAGAGCCTGTGTCTTTCCTGGAAGCGTTTGGGAGTTTTGCTCAGACGCGTGTTTCCTCAAGTTCAAGAATCAAGATCTAGGATACCTGCAGACAGGTGCCTGTTTGTGTGGAGACAGTCTGTTTGAAACTGTGTTCCTCAGCGCCCGCTCTTTCTCCCCGTCGCTCCACACGCCTGGGAGTCCCTTTCTTTCTCTCCACAAGCACGTGTGTTGACTTCGTCGCACATGTGCATCTGCACAAGCGTTGAGCTCAGCAGAGTGTGTCTCTTGACACTTGATGTGCGTTGGCTGTGTCTGCGTGCTCCAGTGAAGAGAGAAACGGGAAATCATCTTGGTAGAGGCAACAAAGCAAAAGGGAGGCAGGATTGACATCTGCTCAACAGAGACGGATTCCCTGCGCTGACACAGTTCACAGTTACACGAGAAGCAATCTGAGCGGTCCATCGACCGGAGACGTGTTTCCCAAGAGGTCGTTTAGCGAGTGAACAGCAGTGTGCGCGACTTTCAGGAGTGTGCCTGGAAAGTGCCAGAATCACCAGAGCACCTGTGCAAAAGCTGCTGCCTCTGTGACCGCATTGAGGCACGTTCCCGTGTCTGCGAGTATATAGACGGCTCTTTCGCGTTCACTCCGAGGGAAACGGTCCGCTATTGCTTCTGTGCGTACAGACGCGATTCCCTTGTCTCTTGCGAACACAGGGAACTCTGTGCATCCAAATCTACAGGCTAAGGACGCGTCTGCATATGTTTTGGTGAACAATCGAGTGTGCGTGTTCTGACAGCTGCCTCTATGCAGACGTCTCCACAGAGCCACTTCTGAATGCCCCGCAGCCCAGGACTGAATGGATACACTAACAAGTGCACCGGTGTGAGCAACCACATATGCAGAAGGACGTCTTTCATCTCACAGAAGCGCGAACGTCTTGGCGTTCAAGCACATGGCAGAAACAAGGTGTGAACAGATGCGCTGCTGCTATTTTCTCCGTTCGGCATGCTTCGTTGTAGCTCTCTTGCCGGTCGCCGGCTTAGCGGCTTCCTTTGCGCGACTAGGTCTGCGGAGAGAAGGAGATAGCGCCGGAAACCTTGCCTTTTGCCTTCTTCGGCGCTGGAACCTGGTTGCTGCGCCTTCTCTTTGTCCATGTGCACACACACGATTCCTCAGCGAAAACCATGCAGAAACCTTACCTCGAGCACCCAGGGATGTGCACCCAGCACCACGTGCACGCACACGCAGCTAGAGAAAAGCACCTACCTTTTCACACACTGATGCCTAAGCAAACGCGTGGCCACACACACGCACACATCCGCAAGCGCGCCTACTCCCATCTATTGAGGGAAAGACGGACGAGCAACGTCCTGACAGGCTTGAGGGGAAAAACGTCCGTTGATGGCTGGCGTACTGCACGCCCGCCTACGGGGCTGCAGGGGAATCCACATTTGGAAGGTACCTGAAGATGTGTGCCTGTTCTTGGAGCTCCGCTAGTAGGGTAGCAAAGACACTCGTAGGCAGTACTGAATGCTGCTCCGTGCTACTTCTCCTCCGCTGGCAAATGCTTCACAGTCGCCCGAGGAAAGACGTTTAACAATCGATCTCCAAGAGAAACGAAACACATGATGCCATAAGGCGAAAGAATAGCAGGGCATCTCTTCACAAGCTTGTCCCTGATCTATAGCTGAGGGCAAACACTTGTGTGCTTGTGGGAGAGCCTGTGTCTTTCCTGGAAGCGTTTGGGAGTTTTGCTCAGACGCGTGTTTCCTCAAGTTCAAGAATCAAGATCTAGGATACCTGCAGACAGGTGCCTGTTTGTGTGGAGACAGTCTGTTTGAAACTGTGTTCCTCAGCGCCCGCTCTTTCTCCCCGTCGCTCCACACGCCTGGGAGTCCCTTTCTTTCTCTCCACAAGCACGTGTGTTGACTTCGTCGCACATGTGCATCTGCACAAGCGTTGAGCTCAGCAGAGTGTGTCTCTTGACACTTGATGTGCGTTGGCTGTGTCTGCGTGCTCCAGTGAAGAGAGAAACGGGAAATCATCTTGGTAGAGGCAACAAAGCAAAAGCGAGGCAGGATTGACATCTGCTCAACAGAGACGGATTCCCTGCGCTGACACAGTTCACAGTTACACGAGAAGCAATCTGAGCGGTCCATCGACCGGAGACGTGTTTCCCAAGAGGTCGTTTAGCGAGTGAACAGCAGTGTTCGCGACTTTCAGGAGTGTGCCTGGAAAGTGCCAGAATCACCAGAGCACCTGTGCAAAAGCTGCTGCCTCTGTGACCGCATTGAGGCACGTTCCCGTGTCTGCGAGTATATAGACGGCTCTTTCGCGTTCACTCTGAGGGAAACGGTCCGCTATTGCTTCTGTGCGTACAGACGCGATTCCCTTGTCTCTTGCGAACACAGGGAACTCTGTGCATCCAAATCTACAGGCTAAGGACGCGTCTGCATATGTTTTGGTGAACAATCGAGTGTGCGTGTTCTGACAGCTGCCTCTATGCAGACGTCTCCACAGAGCCACTTCTGAATGCCCCGCAGCCCAGGACTGAATGGATACACTAACAAGTGCACCGGTGTGAGCAACCACATATGCAGAAGGACGTCTTTCATCTCACAGAAGCGCGAACGTCTTGGCGTTCAAGCACATGGCAGAAACAAGGTGTGAACAGATGCGCTGCTGCTATTTTCTCCGTTCGGCATGCTTCGTTGTAGCTCTCTTGCCGGTCGCCGGCTTAGCGGCTTCCTTTGCGCGACTAGGTCTGGGGAGAGAAGGAGATAGCGCCGGAAACCTTGCCTTTTGCCTTCTTCGGCGCTGGAACCTGGTTGCTGCGCCTTCTCTTTGTCCATGTGCACACACACGATTCCTCAGCGAAAACCATGCAGAAACCTTACCTCGAGCACCCAGGGATGTGCACCCAGCACCACGTACACGCACACGCAGCTAGAGAAAAGCACCTACCTTTTCACACACTGATGCCTAAGCAAACGCGTGGCCACACACACGCACACATCCGCAAGCGCGCCTACTCCCATCTATTGAGGGAAAGACGGACGAGCAACGTCCTGACAGGCTTGAGGGGAAAAACGTCCGTTGATGGCTGGCGTACTGCACGCCCGCCTACGGGGCTGCAGGGGAATCCACATTTGGAAGGTACCTGAAGATGTGTGCCTGTTCTTGGAGCTCCGCTAGTAGGGTAGCAAAGACACTCGTAGGCAGTACTGAATGCTGCTCCGTGCTACTTCTCCTCCGCTGGCAAATGCTTCACAGTCGCCCGAGGAAAGACGTTTAACAATCGATCTCCAAGAGAAACGAAACACATGATGCCATAAGGCAAAAGAATGGCAGGGCATCTCTTCACAAGCTTGTCCCTGATCTATAGCTGAGGGCAAACACTTGTGTGCTTGTGGGAGAGCCTGTGTCTTTCCTGGAAGCGTTTGGGAGTTTTGCTCAGACGCGTGTTTCCTCAAGTTCAAGAATCAAGATCTAGGATACCTGCAGACAGGTGCCTGTTTGTGTGGAGACAGTCTGTTTGAAACTGTGTTCCTCAGCGCCCGCTCTTTCTCCCCGTCGCTCCACACGCCTGGGAGTCCCTTTCTTTCTCTTCACAAGCACGTGTGTTGACTTCGTCACACATGTGCATCTGCACAAGCGTTGAGCTCAGCAGAGTGTGTCTCTTGACACTTGATGTGCGTTGGCTGTGTCTGCGTGCTCCAGTGAAGAGAGAAACGGGAAATCATCTTGGTAGAGGCAACAAAGCAAAAGCGAGGCAGGATTGACATCTGCTCAACAGAGACGGATTCCCTGCGCTGACACAGTTCACAGTTACACGAGAAGCAATCTGAGCGGTCCATCGACCGGAGACGTGTTTCCCAAGAGGTCGTTTAGCGAGTGAACAGCAGTGTGCGCGACTTTCAGGAGTGTGCCTGGAAAGTGCCAGAATCACCAGAGCATCTGTGCAAAAGCTGCTGCCTCTGTGACCGCATTGAGGCACGTTCCCGTGTCTCCGAGTACATAGACGGCTCTTCCGCGTTCACTCCGAGGGAAACGGTCCGCTATTGCTTCTGTGCGTACAGACGCGATTCCCTTGTCTCTTGCGAACACAGGGAACTCTGTGCATCCAAATCTACAGGCTAAGGACGCGTCTGCATATGTTTTGGTGAACAATCGAGTGTGCGTGTTCTGACAGCTGCCTCTATGCAGACGTCTCCACAGAGCCACTTCTGAATGCCCCGCAGCCCAGGACTGAATGGATACACTAACAAGTGCACCGGTGTGAGCAACCACATATGCAGAAGGACGTCTTTCATCTCACAGAAGCACGAACGTCTTGGCGTTCAAGCACATGGCAGAAACAAGGTGTGAACAGATGCGCTGCTGCTATTTTCTCCGTTCGGCATGCTTCGTTGTAGCTCTCTTGCCGGTCGCCGGCTTAGCGACTTGCTTTGCGCGACTAGGTCTGCGGAGAGAAGGAGATAGCGCCGGAAACCTTGCCTTTTGCCTTCTTTGGTGCTGGAACCTGGTTGCTGCGCCTTCTCTTTGTCCATGTGCACACACACGATTCCTCAGCGAAAACCATGCAGAAACCTTACCTCGAGCACCCAGGGATGTGCACCCAGCACCACGTGCACGCACACGCAGCTAGAGAAAAGCACCTACCTTTTCACACACTGATGCCTAAGCAAACGCGTGGCCACACACACGCACACATCCGCAAGCGCGCCTACTCCCATCTATTGAGGGAAAGACGGACGAGCAACGTCCTGACAGGCTTGAGGGGAAAAACGTCCGTTGATGGTTGGCGTACTGCACGCCCGCCTACGGGGCTGCAGGGGAATCCACATTTGGAAGGTACCTGAAGATGTGTGCCTGTTCTTGGAGCTCCGCTAGTAGGGTAGCAAAGACACTCGTAGGCAGTACTGAATGCTGCTCCGTGCTACTTCTCCTCCGCTGGCAAATGCTTCACAGTCGCCCGAGGAAAGACGTTTAACAATCGATCTCCAAGAGAAACGAAACACATGATGCCATAAGGCGAAAGAATAGCAGGGCATCTCTTCACAAGCTTGTCCCTGATCTATAGCTGAGGGCAAACACTTGTGTGCTTGTGGGAGAGCGTGTGTCTTTCCTGGAAGCGTTTGGGAGTTTTGCTCAGACGCGTGTTTCCTCAAGTTCAAGAATCAAGATCTAGGATACCTGCAGACAGGTGCCTGTTTGTGTGGAGACAGTCTGTTTGAAACTGTGTTCCTCAGCGCCCGCTCTTTCTCCCCGTCGCTCCACACGCCTGGGAGTCCCTTTCTTTCTCTCCACAAGCACGTGTGTTGACTTCGTCGCACATGTGCATCTGCACAAGCGTTGAGCTCAGCAGAGTGTGTCTCTTGACACTTGATGTGCGTTGGCTGTGTCTGCGTGCTCCAGTGAAGAGAGAAACGGGAAATTATCTTGGTAGAGGCAACAAAGCAAAAGCGAGGCAGGATTGACATCTTTATATTTTCTACCACATTCATCTGGAGACGAGGAGGAAAGCCATCAGGCCTGAATGGATTAGGCCCAATCAAAAACCCCGGCTACTTGAGACACTTAGACTAAGCCTAAAATGCAAAGATCTCTCCATAAGGATGGGTTTTATACTCTACTTCCACAATCTGCTGGCAGTACAAAAGAATAAGCGGCAGATCTACTTAGGCTGAGTCACGGTGCTTTGCTCCTAAGACCATGCATGCCATGGGAATATTTCAGCATTTCTGCTCTGGTTTTCAGTGTATTACACCAAAACAACCACCTGATTACGTCATTTCAAGAGCAACAGCAGCAATTTGCAGAATTCAGCTTCTTTGGGGAACTGAGAAATTGCTGAGCTGACACCAAGTCCTGCTGTGTCCCTGTCACCCGCAGAGTGCCCGCATCCTCACCACGGTAGCGGGCATTGTGACAAAGGTTCTATGTCAGCTGGGTGTGGCAGCCGAGCGCCCCCTAGGGGAGGGGGAGCCTGTCAGCCCCGGGCCTGTCACTGCCTGCTGTCCCCCCTGTCACCAGCGAGGCCTCGGAAAAGTTTCCAAAACATCCCCAGACTTGGGTCCAGCATGGCTAAAAGTCTCCAAGAGACAAGTCGGAAAGAAGGATATGGAACAAAGGGAGAAAGCGAAGGGAGCAAGCCAAAGGGAGGGAAGAGGAAAATCTAGTGCCGGGCTGCAGGA
Source organism: Patagioenas fasciata (assembly GCF_037038585.1). Classification (NCBI taxonomy): domain Eukaryota; kingdom Metazoa; phylum Chordata; class Aves; order Columbiformes; family Columbidae; genus Patagioenas; species Patagioenas fasciata. The sequence goes on along the minus strand of NW_027288666.1, from coordinate 503,900 downwards.
CTGAAATGGAGGAATGGAAAGACAAAAGCCAGGAAGCAGGAGAGTTTGAGAAAAGGAGAGAGGAAAGAAGAGACATGCAGCCAGACGAGGGCTTAGTGAGAGAGGCTGGGAGAGAGAACAGGATGAGAAGGAAATAAGGCAAGGCAAAATACGCCAAAGGACGTTTCCGTGCTTTATATTTCCTACCACATTCATCTGGAGACAAGGAGGAAAGCCATCAGCCCTGATGGATTAGGCCCAATCAAAAACCCCGGCTACTTGCGACACTTAGACTAAGCCTAAAATGCAAAGATCTCTCCATAAGGATGGGTTTTATACTCTACTTCCACAATCTGCTGGCAGTACAAAAGAATAAGCGGCAGATCTCCTTAGGCTGAGTCACGGTGCTTTGCTCCTAAGACCATGCATACCATGGGAATATTTCAGCATTTCTGCTCTGGTTTTCAGTGTATTACACCAAAACACGCACCTGATGACGTCATTTCAAGAGCAACAGCAGCAATTTGCAGAATTCAGCTTCTTTGGGGAACTGAGAAATTGCTGAGCTGACACCAAGTCCTGCTGTGTCCCTGTCACCCGCAGAGTGCCCGCATCCTCACCACGGCGGCGGGCATTGTGACAAAGGTTCTATGTCAGGTGGGTGTGGCAGCCGAGCGTCCCCTAGGGGTGTGGGAGCCTGTCAGCCGCGGGCCTGTCACTGCCTGCTGTCTCCCCCCTCAGCAGCAAGGCCTCTGAAAAGTTTCCAAAACATCCCCAGACTGGGGTCCAGCGTGGCCAAAAGTCTCCAAGAGACAAGTCGGAAAAAAGGATATGGAACAAAGGGAGAAAGCGAAGGGAGCAAGCCAAAGGGAGGGAAGAGGAATATCTAGTGCCGGGCTGCAGGACTGAAATGGAGGAATGGAAAGACAAAAGCCAGGAAGCAGGAGAGTTTGAGAAAAGGAGAGAGGAAAGAGGAGACATGCAGCCAGACGAGGGGTTAGTGAGAGAGGCTGGCACAGTGAACAGGATGAGAAGAAAATAAGGCAAGGCAAGGCTGGGCCAAAGGACGTTTCCTTGCTTTATATTTTCTACCACATTCATCTGGAGACGAGGAGGAAAGCCATCATACCTGATGGATTAGGCCCAATCAAAAACCCCGGCTACTTGCGACACTTAGACCAAGCCTAAAATGCAAAGATCTCTCCATAAGGATGGGTTTTATACTCTACTTCCACAATCTGCTGGCAGTACAAAAGAATAAGCGGCAGATCTCCTTAGGCTGAGTCACGGTGCTTTGCTCCTAAGACCATGCATACCATGGGAATATTTCAGCATTTCTGCTCTGGTTTTCAGTGTATTACACCAAAACACCCACCTGATGACGTCATTTCAAGAACAACAGCAGCAATTTGCAGAATTCAGCTTCTTTGGGGAACTGAGAAATTGCTGAGCTGACACCAAGTCCTGCTGTGTCCCTGTCACCCGCAGAGTGCCCGCATCCTCACCACGGTAGCGGGCATTGTCACAAAGGTTCTATGTCAGCTGGGTGTGGCAGCCGAGCGCCCCCTAGGGGAGGGGGAGCCTGTCAGCCCCGGGCCTGTCACTGCCTGTTGTCTCCCCTGTCACCAGCGAGGCCTCTGAAAAGTTTCCAAAACATCCCCAGACTTGGGTCCAGCGTGGCCAAAAGTCTCCAAGAGACAAGTCGGAAAGAAGGATATGGAACAAAGGGAAAAAGCGAAGGGAGCAAGCCAAAGGGAGGGAAGAGGAAAATCTAGTGCCGGGCTGCAGGACTGAAATGGAGGAATGGAAAGACAAAAGCCAGGAAGCAGGAGAGTTTGAGAAAAGGAGAGAGGAAAGAAGAGACATGCAGCCAGATGAGGGCTTAGTGAGAGAGGCTGGGACAGAGAACAGGATGAGAAGGAAATAAGGCAAGACAAAATACGCCAAAGGACGTTTCCTTGCTTTATATTTTCTACCACATTCATCTGGAGACGAGGAGGAAAGCCATCAGACCTGATGGATTAGGCCCAATCAAAAACCCCGGCTACTTGAGACACTTAGACTAAGCCTAAAATGCAAAGATCTCTCCATAAGGATGGGTTTTATACTCTACTTCCACAATCTGCTGGCAGTACAAAAGAATAAGCGGCAGATCTCCTTAGGCTGAGTCACGGTGCTTTGCTCCTAAGACCATGCATACCATGGGAATATTTCAGCATTTCTGCTCTGGTTTTCAGTGTATTACACAAAAACACCCACCTGATGACGTCATTTCAAGAGCAACAGCAGCAACTGGCAGAATTCAGCTTCTTTGGGGAACTGAGAAATTGCTGAGCTGACACCAAGTCCTGCTGTGTCCCTGTCACCCGCAGAGTGCCCACATCCTCACCACTGTAGCGGGCATTGTGACAAAGGTTCTATGTCAGCTGGGTGTGGCAGCCGAGCGCCCCCTAGGGGTGGGGGAGCCTGTCAGCCCTGGGCCTGTCACTGCCTGCTGTCTCCCCCCTCGGCAGCGAGGCCTCTGAAAAGTTTCCAAAAGATCCCCAGACTTGGGTCCAGCGTGGCCAAAAGTCTCCAAGAGACAAGTCGGAAAGAAGGATATGGAACAAAGGGAGAAAGGGAAGGGAGCAAGCCAAAGGGAGGGAAGAGGAAAATCTAGTGCTGAGCTGCAGGACTGAAATGGAGGAATGCAAAGACAAAAGCCAGGAAGCAGGAGAGTTTGAGAAAAGGAGAGAGGAAAGAAGAGACATGCAGCCAGACGAGGGCTTAGTGAGAGAGGCTGGCACAGAGAACAGGATGAGAAGGAAATAAGGCAAGGCAAGGCTGGGCCAAAGGACGTTTCCTTGCTTTATATTTTCTACCACATTCATCTGGAGACGAGGAGGAAAGCCATCAGACCTGATGGATTAGGCCCAATCAAAAACCCCGGCTACTTGCGACACTTAGACCAAGCCTAAAATGCAAAGATCTCTCCATAAGGATGGGTTTTATACTCTACTTCCACAATCTGCTGGCAGTACAAAAGAATAAGCGGCAGATCTACTTAGGCTGAGTCACGGTGCTTTGCTCCTAAGACCATGCATACCATGGGAATATTTCAGAATTTCTGCTCTGGTTTTCAGTGTATTACACCAAAACACCCACCTGATGACATCATTTCAAGAGCAACAGGAGCAATTTGCAGAATTCAGCTTCTTTGGGGAACTGAGAAATTGCTGAGCTGACACCAAGTCCTGCTGTGTCCCTGTCACCCGCAGAGTGCCCACATCCTCACCACGGTAGCGGGCATTGTGACAAAGGTTCTATGTCAGCTGGGTGTGGCAGCCGAGCGCCCCCTAGGGGAGGGGGAGCCTGTCAGCCCCGGGCCTGTCACTGCCTGCTGTCTCCCCCCTCAGCAGCGAGGCCCCTGAAAAGTTTCCAAAACATCCCCAGACTGGGGTCCAGCGTGGCCAAAAGTCTCCAAGAGACAAGTCGGAAAGAAGGATATGGAACAAAGGGAGAAAGCGAAGGGAGCAAGACAAAGGGAGGGAAGAGGAATAACTAGTGCCGGGCTGCAGGACTGAAATGGAGGAATGGAAAGACAAAACCCAGGAAGCAGGAGAGTTTGAGAAAAGGAGAGAGGAAAGAAGAGACATGCAGCCAGACGAGGGCTTAGTGAGAGAGGCTGGGACAGAGAACAGGATGAGAAGGAAATAAGGCAAGGCAAGGCTGGGCCAAAGGACGTTTCCTTGTTTTATATTTTCTACCACATTCATCTGGAGACGAGGAGGAAAGCCATCAGACCTGATGGATTAGGCCCAATCAAAATCCCCGGCTACTTGAGACACTTAGACTAAGCCTAAAATGCAAAGATCTCTCCATAAGGATGGGTTTTATACTCTACTTCCACAATCTGCTGGCAGTACAAAAGAATAAGCGGCAGATCTCCTTAGGCTGAGTCACGGTGGTTTGCTCCTAAGACCATGCATATCATGGGAATATTTCAGCATTTCTGCTCTGGTTTTCAGTGTATTACACCAAAACATGCACCTGATGACGTCATTTCAAGAACAACAGCAGCAATTTGCAGAATTCAGCTTCTTTGGGGAACTGAGAAATTGCTGAGCTGACACCAAGTCCTGCTGTGTCCCTGTCACCCGCAGAGTGCCCGCATCCTCACCACGGTAGCGGGCATTGTCACAAAGGTTCTATGTCAGCTGGGTGTGGCAGCCGAGCGCCCCCTAGGGGAGGGGGAGCCTGTCAGCCCCGGGCCTGTCACTGCCTGTTGTCTCCCCTGTCACCAGCGAGGCCTCTGAAAAGTTTCCAAAACATCCCCAGACTTGGGTCCAGCGTGGCCAAAAGTCTCCAAGAGACAAGTCGGAAAGAAGGATATGGAACAAAGGGAAAAAGCGAAGGGAGCAAGCCAAAGGGAGGGAAGAGGAAAATCTAGTGCCGGGCTGCAGGACTGAAATGGAGGAATGGAAAGACAAAAGCCAGGAAGCAGGAGAGTTTGAGAAAAGGAGAGAGGAAAGAAGAGACATGCAGCCAGATGAGGGCTTAGTGAGAGAGGCTGGGACAGAGAACAGGATGAGAAGGAAATAAGGCAAGACAAAATACGCCAAAGGACGTTTCCTTGCTTTATATTTTCTACCACATTCATCTGGAGACGAGGAGGAAAGCCATCAGACCTGATGGATTAGGCCCAATCAAAAACCCCGGCTACTTGAGACACTTAGACTAAGCCTAAAATGCAAAGATCTCTCCATAAGGATGGATTTTATACTCTACTTCCACAATCTGCTGGCAGTACAAAAGAATAAGCGGCAGATCTCCTTAGGCTGAGTCACGGTGCTTTGCTCCTAAGACCATGCATACCATGGGAATATTTCAGCATTTCTGCTCTGGTTTTCAGTGTATTACACAAAAACACCCACCTGATGACGTCATTTCAAGAGCAACAGCAGCAACTGGCAGAATTCAGCTTCTTTGGGGAACTGAGAAATTGCTGAGCTGACACCAAGTCCTGCTGTGTCCCTGTCACCCGCAGAGTGCCCACATCCTCACCACTGTAGCGGGCATTGTGACAAAGGTTCTATGTCAGCTGGGTGTGGCAGCCGAGCGCCCCCTAGGGGTAAGGGAGCCTGTCAGCCCCGGGCCTGTCACTGCCTGCTGTCTCCCCCCTCGGCAGCGAGGCCTCTGAAAAGTTTCCAAAAGATCCCCAGACTTGGGTCCAGCGTGGCCAAAAGTCTCCAAGAGACAAGTCGGAAAGAAGGATATGGAACAAAGGGAGAAAGCGAAGGGAGCAAGCCAAAGGGAGGGAAGAGGAAAATCTAGTGCCGGGCTGCAGGACTGAAATGGAGGAATGGAAAGACAAAAGCCAGGAAGCAGGAGAGTTTGAGAAAAGGAGAGAGGAAAGAGGAGACATGCAGCCAGACGAGGGCTTAGTGAGAGAGGCTGGGACAGAGAACAGGATGAGAAGGAAATAAGGCAAGGCAAGGCTGGGCCAAAGGACGTTTCCTTGCTTTATATTTTCTACCACATTCATCTGGAGACGAGGAGGAAAGCCATCAGACCTGATGGATTAGGCCCAATCAAAAACCCCGGCTACTTGAAACACTTAGACTAAGCCTAAAATGCAAAGATCTCTCCATAAGGATGGGTTTTATACTCTACTTCCACAATCTGCTGGCAGTACAAAAGAATAAGCGGCAGATCTCCTTAGGCTGAGTCACGGTGCTTTGCTCCTAAGACCATGCATACCATGGGAATATTTCAGCATTTCTGCTCTGGTTTTCAGTGTATTACACCAAAACACCCACCTGATGACGTCATTTCAAGAGCAACAGCAGCAATTTGCAGAATTCAGCTTCTTTGGGGAACTGAGAAATTGCTGAGCTGACACCAAGTCCTGCTGTGTCCCTGTCACCCGCAGAGTGCCCGCATCGTCACCACGGTAGCGGGCATTGTGACAAAGGTTCTATGTCAGCTGGGTGTGGCAGCCGAGCGCCCCCTAGGGGAGGGGGAGCCTGTCAGCCCCGGGCCTGTCACTGCCTGCTGTCTCCCCCCTCAGCAGCGAGGCCTCTGAAAAGTTTCCAAAACATCCCCAGACTTGGGTCCAGCATGGCCAAAAGTCTCCAAGAGACAAGTCGGAAAGAAGGATATGGAACAAAGGGAGAAAGCGAAGGGAGCAAGCCAAAGGGAGGGAAGAGGAAAATCTAGTGCCGGGCTGCAGGACTGAAATGGAGGAATGGAAAGACAAAAGCCAGGAAGCAGGAGAGTTTGAGAAAAGGAGAGAGGAAAGAAGAGACATGCAGCCAGACGAGGGGTTAGTGAGAGAGGCTGGGACAGAGAACAGGATGAGAAGAAAATAAGGCAAGACAAAATACGCCAAAGGACGTTTCCTTGCTTTATATTTTCTACCACATTCATCTGGAGACGAGGAGGAAAGCCATCAGACCTGATGGATTAGGCCCAATCAAAAACCCCGGCTACTTGCGACACTTAGACTAAGCCTAAAATGCAAAGATCTCTCCATAAGGATGGGTTTTATACTCTACTTCCACAATCTGCTGGCAGTACAAAAGAATAAGCGGCAGATCTACTTAGGCTGAGTCACGGTGCTTTGCTCCTAACACCATGCATACCATGGGAATATTTCAGCATTTCTGCTCTGGTTTTCAGTGTATTACACCAAAACACCCACCTGATGACATCATTTCAAGAGCAACAGCAGCAATTTGCAGAATTCAGCTTCTTTGGGGAACTGAGAAATTGCTGAGCTGACACCAAGTCCTGCTGTGTCCCTGTCACCCGCAGAGTGCCCGCATCCTCACCACGGTGGCGGGCATTGTGACAAAGGTTCTATGTCAGCTGGGTGTGGCAGCCGAGCGCCCCCTAGGGGAGGGGGAGCCTGTCAGCCCCGGGCCTGTCACTGCCTGTTGTCTCCCCTGTCACCAGCGAGGCCTCTGAAAAGTTTCCAAAACATCCCCAGACTTGGGTCCAGCGTGGCCAAAAGTCTCCAAGAGACAAGTCGGAAAGAAGGATATGGAACAAAGGGAAAAAGCGAAGGGAGCAAGCCAAAGGGAGAGAAGAGGAAAATCTAGTGCCGGGCTGCAGGACTGAAATGGAGGAATGGAAAGACAAAAGCCAGGAAGCAGGAGAGTTTAAGAAAAGGAGAGAGGAAAGAAGAGACATGCAGCCAGACGAGGGCTTAGTGAGACAGGCTGGCACAGAGAACAGGATGAGAAGGAAATAAGGCAAGGCAAAATATGCCAAAGGACGTTTCCGTGCTTTATATTTCCTACCACATTCATCTGGAGACAAGGAGGAAAGCCATCAGACCTGATGGATTAGGCCCAATCAAAAACCCCGGCTACTTGAGACACTTAGACTAAGCCTAAAATGCAAAGATCTCTCCATAAGGATGGGTTTTATACTCTACTTCCACAATCTGCTGGCAGTACAAAAGAATAAGCGGCAGATCTCCTTAGGCTGAGTCACGGTGCTTTGCTCCTAACACCATGCATACCATGGGAATATTTCAGCATTTCTGCTCTGGTTTTCAGTTTATTATACAAAAACACCCACCTGATGACGTCATTTCAAGAGCAACAGCAGCAATTTGTAGAATTCAGCTTCTTTGGGGAACTCAGAAATTGCTGAGATGACACCAAGTCCTGCTGTGTCCCTGTCACCCGCAGAGTGCCCGCATCCTCACCACGGCGGCGGGCATTGTGACAAAGGTTCTATGTCAGATGGGTGTGGCAGCCGAGCGCCCCCTAGGGGAGGGGGAGCCTGTCAGCCCCGGGCCTGTCACTGCCTGCTGTCTCCCCCCTCAGCAGCGAGGCCCCTGAAAAGTTTCCAAAACATCCCCAGACTTGGGTCGAGTGTGGCCAAAAGTCTCCAAGAGACAAGTCGGAAAGAAGGATATGGAACAAAGGGAGAAAGCGAAGGGAGCAAGCCAAAGGGAGGGAAGAGGAAAATCTAGTGCCGGGCTGCAGGACTGAAATGGAGGAAAGACAAAAGCCAGGAAGCAGGAGAGTTTGAGAAAAGGAGAGAGGAAAGAAGAGACATGCAGCCAGACGAGGGCTTAGTGAGAGAGGCTGGCACAGAGAACAGGATGAGAAAGAAATAAGGCAAGACAAAATACGCCAAAGGACGTTTCCTTGCTTTATATTTTCTACCACATTCATCTGGAGACGAGGAGGAAAGCCATCAGACCTGATGGATTAGGCCCAATCAAAAACCCCGGCTACTTGCGACACTTAGACTAAGCCTAAAATGCAAAGATCTCTCCATAAGGATGGGTTTTATACTCTACTTCCACAATCTGCTGGCAGTACAAAAGAATAAGCGGCAGATCTCCTTAGGCTGAGTCACGGTGCTTTGCTCCTAAGACCATGCATACCATGGGAATATTTCAGCATTTCTGCTCTGGTTTTCAGTGTATTACACCAAAACACCCACCTGATGACATCATTTCAAGAGCAACAGCAGCAATTTGCAGAATTCAGCTTCTTTGGGGAACTGAGAAATTGCTGAGCTGACACCAAGTCCTGCTGTGTCCCTGTCACCCGCAGAGTGCCCACATCCTCACCACGGTAGCGGGCATTGTGACAAAGGTTCTATGTCAGCTGGGTGTGGCAGCCGAGCGCCCCCTAGGGGAGGGGGAGCCTGTCAGCCCCGGGCCTGTCACTGCCTGCTGTCTCCCCCCTCAGCAGCGAGGCCCCTGAAAAGTTTCCAAAACATCCCCAGACTGGGGTCCAGCGTGGCCAAAAGTCTCCAAGAGACAAGTCGGAAAGAAGGATATGGAACAAAGGGAGAAAGCGAAGGGAGCAAGACAAAGGGAGGGAAGAGGAATAACTAGTGCCGGGCTGCAGGAATGAAATGGAGGAATGGAAAGACAAAACCCAGGAAGCAGGAGAGTTTGAGAAAAGGAGAGAGGAAAGAAGAGACATGCAGCCAGACGAGGGCTTAGTGAGAGAGGCTGGGACAGAGAACAGGATGAGAAGGAAATAAGGCAAGGCAAGGCTGGGCCAAAGGACGTTTCCTTGTTTTATATTTTCTACCACATTCATCTGGAGACGAGGAGGAAAGCCATCAGACCTGATGGATTAGGCCCAATCAAAATCCCCGGCTACTTGAGACACTTAGACTAAGCCTAAAATGCAAAGATCTCTCCATAAGGATGGGTTTTATACTCTACTTCCACAATCTGCTGGCAGTACAAAAGAATAAGCGGCAGATCTCCTTAGGCTGAGTCACGGTGCTTTGCTCCTAAGACCATGCATATCATGGGAATATTTCAGCATTTCTGCTCTGGTTTTCAGTGTATTACACCAAAACACGCACCTGATGACGTCATTTCAAGAACAACAGCAGCAATTTGCAGAATTCAGCTTCTTTGGGGAACTGAGAAATTGCTGAGCTGACACCAAGTCCTGCTGTGTCCCTGTCACCCGCAGAGTGCCCGCATCCTCACCACGGTAGCGGGCATTGTCACAAAGGTTCTATGTCAGCTGGGTGTGGCAGCCGAGCGCCCCCTAGGGGAGGGGGAGCCTGTCAGCCCCGGGCCTGTCACTGCCTGTTGTCTCCCCTGTCACCAGCGAGGCCTCTGAAAAGTTTCCAAAACATCCCCAGACTTGGGTCCAGCGTGGCCAAAAGTCTCCAAGAGACAAGTCGGAAAGAAGGATATGGAACAAAGGGAAAAAGCGAAGGGAGCAAGCCAAAGGGAGGGAAGAGGAAAATCTAGTGCCGGGCTGCAGGACTGAAATGGAGGAATGGAAAGACAAAAGCCAGGAAGCAGGAGAGTTTGAGAAAAGGAGAGAGGAAAGAAGAGACATGCAGCCAGATGAGGGCTTAGTGAGACAGGCTGGGACAGAGAACAGGATGAGAAGGAAATAAGGCAAGACAAAATACGCCAAAGGACGTTTCCTTGCTTTATATTTTCTACCACATTCATCTGGAGACGAGGAGGAAAGCCATCAGACCTGATGGATTAGGCCCAATCAAAAACCCCGGCTACTTGAGACACTTAGACTAAGCCTAAAATGCAAAGATCTCTCCATAAGGATGGGTTTTATACTCTACTTCCACAATCTGCTGGCAGTACAAAAGAATAAGCGGCAGATCTCCTTAGGCTGAGTCACGGTGCTTTGCTCCTAAGACCATGCATACCATGGGAATATTTCAGCATTTCTGCTCTGGTTTTCAGTGTATTACACAAAAACACCCACCTGATGACGTCATTTCAAGAGCAACAGCAGCAACTGGCAGAATTCAGCTTCTTTGGGGAACTGAGAAATTGCTGAGCTGACACCAAGTCCTGCTGTGTCCCTGTCACCCGCAGAGTGCCCACATCCTCACCACTGTAGCGGGCATTGTGACAAAAGTTCTATGTCAGCTGGGTGTGGCAGCCGAGCGCCCCCTAGGGGTGGGGGAGCCTGTCAGCCCTGGGCCTGTCACTGCCTGCTGTCTCCCCCCTCGGCAGCGAGGCCTCTGAAAAGTTTCCAAAAGATCCCCAGACTTGGGTCCAGCGTGGCCAAAAGTCTCCAAGAGACAAGTCGGAAAGAAGGATATGGAACAAAGGGAGAAAGGGAAGGGAGCAAGCCAAAGGGAGGGAAGAGGAAAATCTAGTGCTGAGCTGCAGGACTGAAATGGAGGAATGCAAAGACAAAAGCCAGGAAGCAGGAGAGTTTGAGAAAAGGAGAGAGGAAAGAAGAGACATGCAGCCAGACGAGGGCTTAGTGAGAGAGGCTGGCACAGAGAACAGGATGAGAAGGAAATAAGGCAAGGCAAGGCTGGGCCAAAGGACGTTTCTTTGCTTTATATTTTCTACCACATTCATCTGGAGACGAGGAGAAAAGCCATCAGACCTGATGGATTAGGCCCAATCAAAAATCCCGGCTACTTGAGACACTTAGACTAAGCCTAAAATGCAAAGATCTCTCCATAAGGATGGGTTTTATACTCTACTTCCACAATCTGCTGGCAGTACAAAAGAATAAGCGGCAGATCTACTTAGGCTGAGTCACGGTGCTTTGCTCCTAAGACCATGCATACCATGGGAATATTTCAGCATTTCTGCTCTGGTTTTCAGTGTATTACACCAAAACACCCACCTGATGACATCATTTCAAGAGCAACAGCAGCAATTTGCAGAATTCAGCTTCTTTGGGGAACTGAGAAATTGCTGAGCTGACACCAAGTCCTGCTGTGTCTCTGCCACCCACGGAGTGCCCGCATCCTCACCACGGTAGCGCACATTGTGACAAAGGTTCTATGTCAGCTGGGTGTGACAGCCGAGCGCCCCCTAGGGGAGGGGGAGCCTGTCAGCCCCGGGCCTGTCACTGCCTGCTGTCTCCCCCCTCAGCAGCGAGGCCTCTGAAAAGTTTCCAAAACATCCCCAGACTTGGGTCCAGCGTGGCCAAAAGTCTCCAAGAGACAAGTCGGAAAGAAGGATATGGAACAAAGGGAAAAAGCGAAGGGAGCAAGCCAAAGGGAGAGAAGAGGAAAATCTAGTGCCGGGCTGCAGGACTGAAATGGAGGAATGGAAAGACAAAAGCCAGGAAGCAGGAGAGTTTAAGAAAAGGAGAGAGGAAAGAAGAGACATGCAGCCAGACGAGGGCTTAGTGAGACAGGCTGGCACAGAGAACAGGATGAGAAGGAAATAAGGCAAGGCAAAATATGCCAAAGGACGTTTCCGTGCTTTATATTTCCTACCACATTCATCTGGAGACAAGGAGGAAAGCCATCAGACCTGATGGATTAGGCCCAATCAAAAACCCCGGCTACTTGAGACACTTAGACTAAGCCTAAAATGCAAAGATCTCTCCATAAGGATGGGTTTTATACTCTACTTCCACAATCTGCTGGCAGTACAAAAGAATAAGCGGCAGATCTCCTTAGGCTGAGTCACGGTGCTTTGCTCCTAACACCATGCATACCATGGGAATATTTCAGCATTTCTGCTCTGGTTTTCAGTTTATTATACAAAAACACCCACCTGATGACGTCATTTCAAGAGCAACAGCAGCAATTTGTAGAATTCAGCTTCTTTGGGGAACTCAGAAATTGCTGAGATGACACCAAGTCCTGCTGTGTCCCTGTCACCCGCAGAGTGCCCGCATCCTCACCACGGCGGCGGGCATTGTGACAAAGGTTCTATGTCAGATGGGTGTGGCAGCCGAGCGCCCCTAGGGGAGGGGGAGCCTGTCAGCCCCGGGCCTGTCACTGCCTGCTGTCTCCCCCCTCAGCAGCGAGGCCCCTGAAAAGTTTCCAAAACATCCCCAGACTTGGGTCGAGTGTGGCCAAAAGTCTCCAAGAGACAAGTCGGAAAGAAGGATATGGAACAAAGGGAGAAAGCGAAGGGAGCAAGCCAAAGGGAGGGAAGAGGAAAATCTAGTGCCGGGCTGCAGGACTGAAATGGAGGAAAGACAAAAGCCAGGAAGCAGGAGAGTTTGAGAAAAGGAGAGAGGAAAGAAGAGACATGCAGCCAGACGAGGGCTTAGTGAGAGAGGCTGGCACAGAGAACAGGATGAGAAAGAAATAAGGCAAGACAAAATACGCCAAAGGACGTTTCCTTGCTTTATATTTTCTACCACATTCATCTGGAGACGAGGAGGAAAGCCATCAGACCTGATGGATTAGGCCCAATCAAAAACCCCGGCTACTTGCGACACTTAGACTAAGCCTAAAATGCAAAGATCTCTCCATAAGGATGGGTTTTATACTCTACTTCCACAATCTGCTGGCAGTACAAAAGAATAAGCGGCAGATCTCCTTAGGCTGAGTCACGGTGCTTTGCTCCTAAGACCATGCATACCATGGGAATATTTCAGCATTTCTGCTCTGGTTTTCAGTGTATTACACCAAAACACCCACCTGATGACATCATTTCAAGAGCAACAGCAGCAATTTGCAGAATTCAGCTTCTTTGGGGAACTGAGAAATTGCTGAGCTGACACCAAGTCCTGCTGTGTCCCTGTCACCCGCAGAGTGCCCACATCCTCACCACGGTAGCGGGCATTGTGACAAAGGTTCTATGTCAGCTGGGTGTGGCAGCCGAGCGCCCCCTAGGGGAGGGGGAGCCTGTCAGCCCCGGGCCTGTCACTGCCTGCTGTCTCCCCCCTCAGCAGCGAGGCCCCTGAAAAGTTTCCAAAACATCCCCAGACTGGGGTCCAGCGTGGCCAAAAGTCTCCAAGAGACAAGTCGGAAAGAAGGATATGGAACAAAGGGAGAAAGCGAAGGGAGCAAGACAAAGGGAGGGAAGAGGAATAACTAGTGCCGGGCTGCAGGAATGAAATGGAGGAATGGAAAGACAAAACCCAGGAAGCAGGAGAGTTTGAGAAAAGGAGAGAGGAAAGAAGAGACATGCAGCCAGACGAGGGCTTAGTGAGAGAGGCTGGGACAGAGAACAGGATGAGAAGGAAATAAGGCAAGGCAAGGCTGGGCCAAAGGACGTTTCCTTGTTTTATATTTTCTACCACATTCATCTGGAGACGAGGAGGAAAGCCATCAGACCTGATGGATTAGGCCCAATCAAAATCCCCGGCTACTTGAGACACTTAGACTAAGCCTAAAATGCAAAGATCTCTCCATAAGGATGGGTTTTATACTCTACTTCCACAATCTGCTGGCAGTACAAAAGAATAAGCGGCAGATCTCCTTAGGCTGAGTCACGGTGCTTTGCTCCTAAGACCATGCATATCATGGGAATATTTCAGCATTTCTGCTCTGGTTTTCAGTGTATTACACCAAAACACGCACCTGATGACGTCATTTCAAGAACAACAGCAGCAATTTGCAGAATTCAGCTTCTTTGGGGAACTGAGAAATTGCTGAGCTGACACCAAGTCCTGCTGTGTCCCTGTCACCCGCAGAGTGCCCGCATCCTCACCACGGTAGCGGGCATTGTCACAAAGGTTCTATGTCAGCTGGGTGTGGCAGCCGAGCGCCCCCTAGGGGAGGGGGAGCCTGTCAGCCCCGGGCCTGTCACTGCCTGTTGTCTCCCCTGTCACCAGCGAGGCCTCTGAAAAGTTTCCAAAACATCCCCAGACTTGGGTCCAGCGTGGCCAAAAGTCTCCAAGAGACAAGTCGGAAAGAAGGATATGGAACAAAGGGAAAAAGCGAAGGGAGCAAGCCAAAGGGAGGGAAGAGGAAAATCTAGTGCCGGGCTGCAGGACTGAAATGGAGGAATGGAAAGACAAAAGCCAGGAAGCAGGAGAGTTTGAGAAAAGGAGAGAGGAAAGAAGAGACATGCAGCCAGATGAGGGCTTAGTGAGACAGGCTGGGACAGAGAACAGGATGAGAAGGAAATAAGGCAAGACAAAATACGCCAAAGGACGTTTCCTTGCTTTATATTTTCTACCACATTCATCTGGAGACGAGGAGGAAAGCCATCAGACCTGATGGATTAGGCCCAATCAAAAACCCCGGCTACTTGAGACACTTAGACTAAGCCTAAAATGCAAAGATCTCTCCATAAGGATGGGTTTTATACTCTACTTCCACAATCTGCTGGCAGTACAAAAGAATAAGCGGCAGATCTCCTTAGGCTGAGTCACGGTGCTTTGCTCCTAAGACCATGCATACCATGGGAATATTTCAGCATTTCTGCTCTGGTTTTCAGTGTATTACACAAAAACACCCACCTGATGACGTCATTTCAAGAGCAACAGCAGCAACTGGCAGAATTCAGCTTCTTTGGGGAACTGAGAAATTGCTGAGCTGACACCAAGTCCTGCTGTGTCCCTGTCACCCGCAGAGTGCCCACATCCTCACCACTGTAGCGGGCATTGTGACAAAAGTTCTATGTCAGCTGGGTGTGGCAGCCGAGCGCCCCCTAGGGGTGGGGGAGCCTGTCAGCCCTGGGCCTGTCACTGCCTGCTGTCTCCCCCCTCGGCAGCGAGGCCTCTGAAAAGTTTCCAAAAGATCCCCAGACTTGGGTCCAGCGTGGCCAAAAGTCTCCAAGAGACAAGTCGGAAAGAAGGATATGGAACAAAGGGAGAAAGGGAAGGGAGCAAGCCAAAGGGAGGGAAGAGGAAAATCTAGTGCTGAGCTGCAGGACTGAAATGGAGGAATGCAAAGACAAAAGCCAGGAAGCAGGAGAGTTTGAGAAAAGGAGAGAGGAAAGAAGAGACATGCAGCCAGACGAGGGCTTAGTGAGAGAGGCTGGCACAGAGAACAGGATGAGAAGGAAATAAGGCAAGGCAAGGCTGGGCCAAAGGACGTTTCCTTGCTTTATATTTTCTACCACATTCATCTGGAGACGAGGAGAAAAGCCATCAGACCTGATGGATTAGGCCCAATCAAAAATCCCGGCTACTTGAGACACTTAGACTAAGCCTAAAATGCAAAGATCTCTCCATAAGGATGGGTTTTATACTCTACTTCCACAATCTGCTGGCAGTACAAAAGAATAAGCGGCAGATCTACTTAGGCTGAGTCACGGTGCTTTGCTCCTAAGACCATGCATACCATGGGAATATTTCAGCATTTCTGCTCTGGTTTTCAGTGTATTACACCAAAACACCCACCTGATGACATCATTTCAAGAGCAACAGCAGCAATTTGCAGAATTCAGCTTCTTTGGGGAACTGAGAAATTGCTGAGCTGACACCAAGTCCTGCTGTGTCTCTGCCACCCACGGAGTGCCCGCATCCTCACCACGGTAGCGCACATTGTGACAAAGGTTCTATGTCAGCTGGGTGTGACAGCCGAGCGCCCCCTAGGGGAGGGGGAGCCTGTCAGCCCCGGGCCTGTCACTGCCTGCTGTCTCCCCCCTCAGCAGCGAGGCCTCTGAAAAGTTTCCAAAACATCCCCAGACTTGGGTCCAGCGTGGCCAAAAGTCTCCAAGAGACAAGTCGGATAGAAGGATATGGAACAAAGCGAGAAAGCGAAGGGAGCAAGCCAAAGGGAGGGAAGAGGAAAATCTAGTGCCGGGCTGCAGGACTGAAATGGAGGAATGGAAAGACAAAAGCCAGGAAGCAGGAGAGTTTGAGAAAAGGAGAGAGGAAAGAGGAGACATGCAGCCAGACGAGGGCTTAGTGAGAGAGGCTGGGACAGAGAACAGGATGAGAAGGAAATAAGGCAAGGCAAGGCTGGGCCAAAGGACGTTTCCTTGCTTTATATTTTCTACCACATTCATCTGGAGACGAGGAGGAAAGCCATCAGACCTGATGGATTAGGCCCAATCAAAAACCCCGGCTACTTGAAACACTTAGACTAAGCCTAAAATGCAAAGATCTCTCCATAAGGATGGGTTTTATACTCTACTTCCACAATCTGCTGGCAGTACAAAAGAATAAGCGGCAGATCTCCTTAGGCTGAGTCACGGTGCTTTGCTCCTAAGACCATGCATACCATGGGAATATTTCAGCATTTCTGCTCTGGTTTTCAGTGTATTACACCAAAACACCCACCTGATGACATCATTTCAAGAGCAACAGCAGCAATTTGCAGAATTCAGCTTCTTTGGGGAACTGAGAAATTGCTGAGCTGACACCAAGTCCTGCTGTGTCCCTGTCACCCGCAGAGTGCCCGCATCGTCACCACGGTAGCGGGCATTGTGACAAAGGTTCTATGTCAGCTGGGTGTGGCAGCCGAGCGCCCCCTAGGGGAGGGGGAGCCTGTCAGCCCCGGGCCTGTCACTGCCTGCTGTCTCCCCCCTCAGCAGCGAGGCCTCTGAAAAGTTTCCAAAACATCCCCAGACTTGGGTCCAGCATGGCCAAAAGTCTCCAAGAGACAAGTCGGAAAGAAGGATATGGAACAAAGGGAGAAAGCGAAGGGAGCAAGCCAAAGGGAGGGAAGAGGAAAATCTAGTGCCGGGCTGCAGGACTGAAATGGAGGAATGGAAAGACAAAAGCCAGGAAGCAGGAGAGTTTGAGAAAAGGAGAGAGGAAAGAAGAGACATGCAGCCAGACGAGGGGTTAGTGAGACAGGCTGGGACAGAGAACAGGATGAGAAAGAAATAAGGCAAGACAAAATACGCCAAAGGACGTTTCCTTGCTTTATATTTTCTACCACATTCATCTGGAGACGAGGAGGAAAGCCATCAGACCTGATGGATTAGGCCCAATCAAAAACCCCGGCTACTTGCGACACTTAGACTAAGCCTAAAATGCAAAGATCTCTCCATAAGGATGGGTTTTATACTCTACTTCCACAATCTGCTGGCAGTACAAAAGAATAAGCGGCAGATCTACTTAGGCTGAGTCACGGTGCTTTGCTCCTAACACCATGCATACCATGGGAATATTTCAGCATTTCTGCTCTGGTTTTCAGTGTATTACACCAAAACACCCACCTGATGACATCATTTCAAGAGCAACAGCAGCAATTTGCAGAATTCAGCTTCTTTGGGGAACTGAGAAATTGCTGAGCTGACACCAAGTCCTGCTGTGTCCCTGTCACCCGCAGAGTGCCCGCATCCTCACCACGGTGGCGGGCATTGTGACAAAGGTTCTATGTCAGCTGGGTGTGGCAGCCGAGCGCCCCCTAGGGGAGGGGGAGCCTGTCAGCCCCGGGCCTGTCACTGCCTGTTGTCTCCCCTGTCACCAGCGAGGCCTCTGAAAAGTTTCCAAAACATCCCCAGACTTGGGTCCAGCGTGGCCAAAAGTCTCCAAGAGACAAGTCGGAAAGAAGGATATGGAACAAAGGGAAAAAGCGAAGGGAGCAAGCCAAAGGGAGAGAAGAGGAAAATCTAGTGCCGGGCTGCAGGACTGAAATGGAGGAATGGAAAGACAAAAGCCAGGAAGCAGGAGAGTTTGAGAAAAGGAGAGAGGAAAGAAGAGACATGCAGCCAGACGAGGGCTTAGTGAGACAGGCTGGCACAGAGAACAGGATGAGAAGGAAATAAGGCAAGGCAAAATATGCCAAAGGACGTTTCCGTGCTTTATATTTCCTACCACATTCATCTGGAGACAAGGAGGAAAGCCATCAGACCTGATGGATTAGGCCCAATCAAAAACCCCGGCTACTTGAGACACTTAGACTAAGCCTAAAATGCAAAGATCTCTCCATAAGGATGGGTTTTATACTCTACTTCCACAATCTGCTGGCAGTACAAAAGAATAAGCGGCAGATCTCCTTAGGCTGAGTCACGGTGCTTTGCTCCTAAGACCATGCATACCATGGGAATATTTCAGCATTTCTGCTCTGGTTTTCAGTTTATTATACAAAAACACCCACCTGATGACGTCATTTCAAGAGCAACAGCAGCAATTTGTAGAATTCAGCTTCTTTGGGGAACTCAGAAATTGCTGAGATGACACCAAGTCCTGCTGTGTCCCTGTCACCCGCAGAGTGCCCGCATCCTCACCACGGCGGCGGGCATTGTGACAAAGGTTCTATGTCAGATGGGTGTGGCAGCCGAGCGCCCCTAGGGGAGGGGGAACCTGTCAGCCCCGGGCCTGTCACTGCCTGCTGTCTCCCCCCTCAGCAGCGAGGCCCCTGAAAAGTTTCCAAAACATCCCCAGACATGGGTCGAGTGTGGCCAAAAGTCTCCAAGAGACAAGTCGGAAAGAAGGATATGGAACAAAGGGAGAAAGCGAAGGGAGCAAGCCAAAGGGAGGGAAGAGGAAAATCTAGTGCCGGGCTGCAGGACTGAAATGGAGGAAAGACAAAAGCCAGGAAGCAGGAGAGTTTGAGAAAAGGAGAGAGGAAAGAAGAGACATGCAGCCAGACGAGGGCTTAGTGAGAGAGGCTGGCACAGAGAACAGGATGAGAAAGAAATAAGGCAAGACAAAATACGCCAAAGGACGTTTCCTTGCTTTATATTTTCTACCACATTCATCTGGAGACGAGGAGGAAAGCCATCAGACCTGATGGATTAGGCCCAATCAAAAACCCCGGCTACTTGCGACACTTAGACTAAGCCTAAAATGCAAAGATCTCTCCATAAGGATGGGTTTTATACTCTACTTCCACAATCTGCTGGCAGTACAAAAGAATAAGCGGCAGATCTCCTTAGGCTGAGTCACGGTGCTTTGCTCCTAAGACCATGCATACCATGGGAATATTTCAGCATTTCTGCTCTGGTTTTCAGTGTATTACACCAAAACACCCACCTGATGACATCATTTCAAGAGCAACAGCAGCAATTTGCAGAATTCAGCTTCTTTGGGGAACTGAGAAATTGCTGAGCTGACACCAAGTCCTGCTGTGTCCCTGTCACCCGCACAGTGCCCGCATCCTCACCACGGCAGCAGGCATTGTGACAAAGGTTCTATGTCAGGTGGGTGTGGAAGCCGAGCGCCCCCTAGGAGAGTGGGAGCCTGTCAGCCGCGGGCCTGTCACTGCCTGCTGTCTCCCCCCTCTGCAGCAAGGCCTCTGAAAAGTTTCCAAAACATCCCCAGACTGGAGTCCAGCGTGGCCAAAAGTCTCCAAGAGACAAGTCGGAAAGAAGGATATGGAACAAAGGGAGAAAGCGAAGGGAGCAAGCCAAAGGGAGGGAAGAGGAATATCTAGTGCCGGGCTGCAGGACTGAAATGGAGGAATGGAAAGACAAAAGCCAGGAAGCAGGAGAGTTTGAGAAAAGGAGAGAGGAAAGAGGAGACATGCAGCCAGACGAGGGCTTAGTGAGAGAGGCTGGGACAGAGAACAGGATGAGAAGGAAATAAGGCAAGGCAAGGCTGGGCCAAAGGACGTTTCCTTGCTTTATATTTTCTACCACATTCATCTGGAGACGAGGAGGAAAGCCATCAGACCTGATGGATTAGGCCCAATCAAAATCCCCGGCTACTTGAGACACTTAGACTAAGCCTAAAATGCAAAGATCTCTCCATAAGGATGGGTTTTATACTCTACTTCCACAATCTGCTGGCAGTACAAAAGAATAAGCGGCAGATCTCCTTAGGCTGAGTCACGGTGCTTTGCTCCTAAGACCATGCATACCATGGGAATATTTCAGCATTTCTGCTCTGGTTTTCAGTGTATTACACCAAAACACCCACCTGATGACGTCATTTCAAGAGCAACAGCAGCAATTTGCAGAATTCAGCTTCTTTGGGGAACTGAGAAATTGCTGAGCTGACACCAAGTCCTGCTGTGTCCTTGTCACCCGCAGAGTGCCCGCATCCTCACCACGGCAGCGGGCATTGTGACAAAGGTTCTATGTCAGGTGGGTGTGGCAGCCGAGCGTCCCCTAGGGGTGTGGGAGCCTGTCAGCCGCGGGCCTGTCACTGCCTGCTGTCTCCCCCCTCAGCAGCAAGGCCTCTGAAAAGTTTCCAAAACATCCCCAGACTGGGGTCCAGCGTGGCCAAAAGTCTCCAAGAGACAAGTCGGAAAAAAGGATATGGAACAAAGGGAGAAAGCGAAGGGAGCAAGCCAAAGGGAGGGAAGAGGAATATCTAGTGCCGGGCTGCAGGACTGAAATGGAGGAATGGCAAGACAAAAGCCAGGAAGCAGGAGAGTTTGAGAAAAGGAGAGAGGAAAGAGGAGACATGCAGCCAGACGAGGGGTTAGTGAGAGAGGCTGGCACAGTGAACAGGATGAGAAGAAAATAAGGCAAGGCAAGGCTGGGCCAAAGGACGTTTCCTTGCTTTATATTTTCTACCACATTCATCTGGAGACGAGGAGGAAAGCCATCAGACCTGATGGATTAGGCCCAATCAAAAACCCCGGCTACTTGAAACACTTAGACTAAGCCTAAAATGCAAAGATCTCTCCATAAGGATGGGTTTTATACTCTACTTCCACAATCTGCTGGCAGTACAAAAGAATAAGCGGCAGATCTCCTTAGGCTGAGTCACGGTGCTTTGCTCCTAAGACCATGCATACCATGGGAATATTTCAGCATTTCTGCTCTGGTTTTCAGTGTATTACACCAAAACACCCACCTGATGACGTCATTTCAAGAGCAACAGCAGCAATTTGCAGAATTCAGCTTCTTTGGGGAACTGAGAAATTGCTGAGCTGACACCAAGTCCTGCTGTGTCCCTGTCACCCGCAGAGTGCCCGCATCCTCACCACGGTAGCGGGCATTGTGACAAAGGTTCTATGTCAGCTGGGTGTGGCAGCCGAGCGCCCCCTAGGGGAGGGGGAGCCTGTCAGCCCCGGGCCTGTCACTGCCTGCTGTCTCCCCCCTCAGCAGCGAGGCCTCTGAAAAGTTTCCAAAACATCCCCAGACTTGGGTCCAGCATGGCCAAAAGTCTCCAAGAGACAAGTCGGAAAGAAGGATATGGAACAAAGGGAGAAAGCGAAGGGAGCAAGCCAAAGGGAGGGAAGAGGAAAATCTAGTGCCGGGCTGCAGGACTGAAATGGAGGAATGGAAAGACAAAAGCCAGGAAGCAGGAGAGTTTGAGAAAAGGAGAGAGGAAAGAAGAGACATGCAGCCAGACGAGGGGTTAGTGAGACAGGCTGGGACAGAGAACAGGATGAGAAGAAAATAAGGCAAGACAAAATACGCCAAAGGACGTTTCCTTGCTTTATATTTTCTACCACATTCATCTGGAGACGAGGAGGAAAGCCATCAGACCTGATGGATTAGGCCCAATCAAAAACCCCGGCTACTTGCGACACTTAGACTAAGCCTAAAATGCAAAGATCTCTCCATAAGGATGGGTTTTATACTCTACTTCCACAATCTGCTGGCAGTACAAAAGAATAAGCGGCAGATCTACTTAGGCTGAGTCACGGTGCTTTGCTCCTAACACCATGCATACCATGGGAATATTTCAGCATTTCTGCTCTGGTTTTCAGTGTATTACACCAAAACACCCACCTGATGACATCATTTCAAGAGCAACAGCAGCAATTTGCAGAATTCAGCTTCTTTGGGGAACTGAGAAATTGCTGAGCTGACACCAAGTCCTGCTGTGTCCCTGTCACCCGCAGAGTGCCCGCATCCTCACCACGGTGGCGGGCATTGTGACAAAGGTTCTATGTCAGCTGGGTGTGGCAGCCGAGCGCCCCCTAGGGGAGGGGGAGCCTGTCAGCCCCGGGCCTGTCACTGCCTGTTGTCTCCCCTGTCACCAGCGAGGCCTCTGAAAAGTTTCCAAAACATCCCCAGACTTGGGTCCAGCGTGGCCAAAAGTCTCCAAGAGACAAGTCGGAAAGAAGGATATGGAACAAAGGGAAAAAGCGAAGGGAGCAAGCCAAAGGGAGAGAAGAGGAAAATCTAGTGCCGGGCTGCAGGACTGAAATGGAGGAATGGAAAGACAAAAGCCAGGAAGCAGGAGAGTTTGAGAAAAGGAGAGAGGAAAGAAGAGACATGCAGCCAGACGAGGGCTTAGTGAGACAGGCTGGCACAGAGAACAGGATGAGAAGGAAATAAGGCAAGGCAAAATATGCCAAAGGACGTTTCCGTGCTTTATATTTCCTACCACATTCATCTGGAGACAAGGAGGAAAGCCATCAGACCTGATGGATTAGGCCCAATCAAAAACCCCGGCTACTTGAGACACTTAGACTAAGCCTAAAATGCAAAGATCTCTCCATAAGGATGGGTTTTATACTCTACTTCCACAATCTGCTGGCAGTACAAAAGAATAAGCGGCAGATCTACTTAGGCTGAGTCACGGTGCTTTGCTCCTAAGACCATGCATACCATGGGAATATTTCAGCATTTCTGCTCTGGTTTTCAGTGTATTACACCAAAACACCCACCTGATGACATCATTTCAAGAGCAACAGCAGCAATTTGCAGAATTCAGCTTCTTTGGGGAACTGAGAAATTGCTGAGCTGACACCAAGTCCTGCTGTGTCCCTGTCACCCGCAGAGTGCCCGCATCCTCACCACGGTAGCGGGCATTGTGACAAAGGTTCTATGTCAGCTGGGTGTGGCAGCCGAGCGCCCCCTAGGGGAGGGGGAGCCTGTCAGCCCCGGGCCTGTCACTGCCTGCTGTCTCCCCCCTCAGCAGCGAGGCCTCTGAAAAGTTTCCAAAACATCCCCAGACTTGGGTCCAGCGTGGCCAAAAGTCTCCAAGAGACAAGTCGGAAAGAAGGATATGGAACAAAGGGAGAAAGCGAAGGGAGCAAGCCAAAGGGAGGGAAGAGGAAAATCTAGTGCCGGGCTGCAGGACTGAAATGGAGGAATGGAAAGACAAAAGCCAGGAAGCAGGAGAGTTTGAGAAAAGGAGAGAGGAAAGAAGAGACATGCAGCCAGACGAGGGGTTAGTGAGACAGGCTGGGACAGAGAACAGGATGAGAAAGAAATAAGGCAAGACAAAATACGCCAAAGGACGTTTCCTTGCTTTATATTTTCTACCACATTCATCTGGAGACGAGGAGGAAAGCCATCAGACCTGATGGATTAGGCCCAATCAAAAACCCCGGCTACTTGCGACACTTAGACTAAGCCTAAAATGCAAAGATCTCTCCATAAGGATGGGTTTTATACTCTACTTCCACAATCTGCTGGCAGTACAAAAGAATAAGCGGCAGATCTACTTAGGCTGAGTCACGGTGCTTTGCTCCTAACACCATGCATACCATGGGAATATTTCAGCATTTCTGCTCTGGTTTTCAGTGTATTACACCAAAACACCCACCTGATGACATCATTTCAAGAGCAACAGCAGCAATTTGCAGAATTCAGCTTCTTTGGGGAACTGAGAAATTGCTGAGCTGACACCAAGTCCTGCTGTGTCCCTGTCACCCGCAGAGTGCCCGCATCCTCACCACGGTGGCGGGCATTGTGACAAAGGTTCTATGTCAGCTGGGTGTGGCAGCCGAGCGCCCCCTAGGGGAGGGGGAGCCTGTCAGCCCCGGGCCTGTCACTGCCTGTTGTCTCCCCTGTCACCAGCGAGGCCTCTGAAAAGTTTCCAAAACATCCCCAGACTTGGGTCCAGCGTGGCCAAAAGTCTCCAAGAGACAAGTCGGAAAGAAGGATATGGAACAAAGGGAAAAAGCGAAGGGAGCAAGCCAAAGGGAGAGAAGAGGAAAATCTAGTGCCGGGCTGCAGGACTGAAATGGAGGAATGGAAAGACAAAAGCCAGGAAGCAGGAGAGTTTGAGAAAAGGAGAGAGGAAAGAAGAGACATGCAGCCAGACGAGGGCTTAGTGAGACAGGCTGGCACAGAGAACAGGATGAGAAGGAAATAAGGCAAGGCAAAATATGCCAAAGGACGTTTCCGTGCTTTATATTTCCTACCACATTCATCTTGAGACAAGGAGGATTGCCATCAGACCTGATGGATTAGGCCCAATCAAAATCCCCGGCTACTTGAGACACTTAGACTAAGCCTAAAATGCAAAGATCTCTCCATAAGGATGGGTTTTATACTCTACTTCCACAATCTGCTGGCAGTACAAAAGAATAAGCGGCAGATCTCCTTAGGCTGAGTCACGGTGCTTTGCTCCTAAGACCATGCATACCATGGGAATATTTCAGCATTTCTGCTCTGGTTTTCAGTTTATTATACAAAAACACCCACCTGATGACGTCATTTCAAGAGCAACAGCAGCAATTTGTAGAATTCAGCTTCTTTGGGGAACTCAGAAATTGCTGAGATGACACCAAGTCCTGCTGTGTCCCTGTCACCCGCAGAGTGCCCGCATCCTCACCACGGCGGCGGGCATTGTGACAAAGGTTCTATGTCAGATGGGTGTGGCAGCCGAGCGCCCCTATGGGAGGGGGAACCTGTCAGCCCCGGGCCTGTCACTGCCTGCTGTCTCCCCCCTCAGCAGCGAGGCCCCTGAAAAGTTTCCAAAACATCCCCAGACATGGGTCGAGTGTGGCCAAAAGTCTCCAAGAGACAAGTCGGAAAGAAGGATATGGAACAAAGGGAGAAAGCGAAGGGAGCAAGCCAAAGGGAGGGAAGAGGAAAATCTAGTGCCGGGCTGCAGGACTGAAATGGAGGAAAGACAAAAGCCAGGAAGCAGGAGAGTTTGAGAAAAGGAGAGAGGAAAGAAGAGACATGCAGCCAGACGAGGGCTTAGTGAGAGAGGCTGGCACAGAGAACAGGATGAGAAAGAAATAAGGCAAGACAAAATACGCCAAAGGACGTTTCCTTGCTTTATATTTTCTACCACATTCATCTGGAGACGAGGAGGAAAGCCATCAGACCTGATGGATTAGGCCCAATCAAAAACCCCGGCTACTTGCGACACTTAGACTAAGCCTAAAATGCAAAGATCTCTCCATAAGGATGGGTTTTATACTCTACTTCCACAATCTGCTGGCAGTACAAAAGAATAAGCGGCAGATCTACTTAGGCTGAGTCACGGTGCTTTGCTCCTAAGACCATGCATACCATGGGAATATTTCAGCATTTCTGCTCTGGTTTTCAGTGTATTACACCAAAACACCCACCTGATGACATCATTTCAAGAGCAACAGCAGCAATTTGCAGAATTCAGCTTCTTTGGGGAACTGAGAAATTGCTGAGCTGACACCAAGTCCTGCTGTGTCCCTGTCACCCGCACAGTGCCCGCATCCTCACCACGGCAGCAGGCATTGTGACAAAGGTTCTATGTCAGGTGGGTGTGGAAGCCGAGCGCCCCCTAGGAGAGTGGGAGCCTGTCAGCCGCGGGCCTGTCACTGCCTGCTGTCTCCCCCCTCTGCAGCAAGGCCTCTGAAAAGTTTCCAAAACATCCCCAGACTGGAGTCCAGCGTGGCCAAAAGTCTCCAAGAGACAAGTCGGAAAGAAGGATATGGAACAAAGGGAGAAAGCGAAGGGAGCAAGCCAAAGGGAGGGAAGAGGAATATCTAGTGCCGGGCTGCAGGACTGAAATGGAGGAATGGAAAGACAAAAGCCAGGAAGCAGGAGAGTTTGAGAAAAGGAGAGAGGAAAGAGGAGACATGCAGCCAGACGAGGGCTTAGTGAGAGAGGCTGGGACAGAGAACAGGATGAGAAGGAAATAAGGCAAGGCAAGGCTGGGCCAAAGGACGTTTCCTTGCTTTATATTTTCTACCACATTCATCTGGAGACGAGGAGGAAAGCCATCAGACCTGATGGATTAGGCCCAATCAAAATCCCCGGCTACTTGAGACACTTAGACTAAGCCTAAAATGCAAAGATCTCTCCATAAGGATGGGTTTTATACTCTACTTCCACAATCTGCTGGCAGTACAAAAGAATAAGCGGCAGATCTCCTTAGGCTGAGTCACGGTGCTTTGCTCCTAAGACCATGCATACCATGGGAATATTTCAGCATTTCTGCTCTGGTTTTCAGTGTATTACACCAAAACACCCACCTGATGACGTCATTTCAAGAGCAACAGCAGCAATTTGCAGAATTCAGCTTCTTTGGGGAACTGAGAAATTGCTGAGCTGACACCAAGTCCTGCTGTGTCCCTGTCACCCGCAGAGTGCCCGCATCCTCACCACGGTAGCGGGCATTGTGACAAAGGTTCTATGTCAGCTGGGTGTGGCAGCCGAGCGCCGCCTAGGGGAGGGGGAGCCTGTCAGCCCCGGGCCTGTCACTGCCTGCTGTCTCCCCCCTCAGCAGCGAGGCCTCTGAAAAGTTTCCAAAACATCCCCAGACTTGGGTCCAGCATGGCCAAAAGTCTCCAAGAGACAAGTCGGAAAGAAGGATATGGAACAAAGGGAGAAAGCGAAGGGAGCAAGCCAAAGGGAGGGAAGAGGAAAATCTAGTGCCGGGCTGCAGGACTGAAATGGAGGAATGGAAAGACAAAAGCCAGGAAGCAGGAGAGTTTGAGAAAAGGAGAGAGGAAAGAAGAGACATGCAGCCAGACGAGGGGTTAGTGAGACAGGCTGGGACAGAGAACAGGATGAGAAGAAAATAAGGCAAGACAAAATACGCCAAAGGACGTTTCCTTGCTTTATATTTTCTACCACATTCATCTGGAGACGAGGAGGAAAGCCATCAGACCTGATGGATTAGGCCCAATCAAAAACCCCGGCTACTTGCGACACTTAGACTAAGCCTAAAATGCAAAGATCTCTCCATAAGGATGGGTTTTATACTCTACTTCCACAATCTGCTGGCAGTACAAAAGAATAAGCGGCAGATCTACTTAGGCTGAGTCACGGTGCTTTGCTCCTAACACCATGCATACCATGGGAATATTTCAGCATTTCTGCTCTGGTTTTCAGTGTATTACACCAAAACACCCACCTGATGACATCATTTCAAGAGCAACAGCAGCAATTTGCAGAATTCAGCTTCTTTGGGGAACTGAGAAATTGCTGAGCTGACACCAAGTCCTGCTGTGTCCCTGTCACCCGCAGAGTGCCCGCATCCTCACCACGGTGGCGGGCATTGTGACAAAGGTTCTATGTCAGCTGGGTGTGGCAGCCGAGCGCCCCCTAGGGGAGGGGGAGCCTGTCAGCCCCGGGCCTGTCACTGCCTGTTGTCTCCCCTGTCACCAGCGAGGCCTCTGAAAAGTTTCCAAAACATCCCCAGACTTGGGTCCAGCGTGGCCAAAAGTCTCCAAGAGACAAGTCGGAAAGAAGGATATGGAACAAAGGGAAAAAGCGAAGGGAGCAAGCCAAAGGGAGAGAAGAGGAAAATCTAGTGCCGGGCTGCAGGACTGAAATGGAGGAATGGAAAGACAAAAGCCAGGAAGCAGGAGAGTTTGAGAAAAGGAGAGAGGAAAGAAGAGACATGCAGCCAGACGAGGGCTTAGTGAGACAGGCTGGCACAGAGAACAGGATGAGAAGGAAATAAGGCAAGGCAAAATATGCCAAAGGACGTTTCCGTGCTTTATATTTCCTACCACATTCATCTGGAGACAAGGAGGAAAGCCATCAGACCTGATGGATTAGGCCCAATCAAAAACCCCGGCTACTTGAGACACTTAGACTAAGCCTAAAATGCAAAGATCTCTCCATAAGGATGGGTTTTATACTCTACTTCCACAATCTGCTGGCAGTACAAAAGAATAAGCGGCAGATCTCCTTAGGCTGAGTCACGGTGCTTTGCTCCTAAGACCATGCATACCATGGGAATATTTCAGCATTTCTGCTCTGGTTTTCAGTTTATTATACAAAAACACCCACCTGATGACGTCATTTCAAGAGCAACAGCAGCAATTTGTAGAATTCAGCTTCTTTGGGGAACTCAGAAATTGCTGAGATGACACCAAGTCCTGCTGTGTCCCTGTCACCCGCAGAGTGCCCGCATCCTCACCACGGCGGCGGGCATTGTGACAAAGGTTCTATGTCAGATGGGTGTGGCAGCCGAGCGCCCCTATGGGAGGGGGAGCCTGTCAGCCCCGGGCCTGTCACTGCCTGCTGTCTCCCCCCTCAGCAGCGAGGCCCCTGAAAAGTTTCCAAAACATCCCCAGACATGGGTCGAGTGTGGCCAAAAGTCTCCAAGAGACAAGTCGGAAAGAAGGATATGGAACAAAGGGAGAAAGCGAAGGGAGCAAGCCAAAGGGAGGGAAGAGGAAAATCTAGTGCCGGGCTGCAGGACTGAAATGGAGGAAAGACAAAAGCCAGGAAGCAGGAGAGTTTGAGAAAAGGAGAGAGGAAAGAAGAGACATGCAGCCAGACGAGGGCTTAGTGAGAGAGGCTGGCACAGAGAACAGGATGAGAAAGAAATAAGGCAAGACAAAATACGCCAAAGGACGTTTCCTTGCTTTATATTTTCTACCACATTCATCTGGAGACGAGGAGGAAAGCCATCAGACCTGATGGATTAGGCCCAATCAAAAACCCCGGCTACTTGCGACACTTAGACTAAGCCTAAAATGCAAAGATCTCTCCATAAGGATGGGTTTTATACTCTACTTCCACAATCTGCTGGCAGTACAAAAGAATAAGCGGCAGATCTCCTTAGGCTGAGTCACGGTGCTTTGCTCCTAAGACCATGCATACCATGGGAATATTTCAGCATTTCTGCTCTGGTTTTCAGTGTATTACACCAAAACACCCACCTGATGACATCATTTCAAGAGCAACAGCAGCAATTTGCAGAATTCAGCTTCTTTGGGGAACTGAGAAATTGCTGAGCTGACACCAAGTCCTGCTGTGTCCCTGTCACCCGCACAGTGCCCGCATCCTCACCACGGCAGCAGGCATTGTGACAAAGGTTCTATGTCAGGTGGGTGTGGAAGCCGAGCGCCCCCTAGGAGAGTGGGAGCCTGTCAGCCGCGGGCCTGTCACTGCCTGCTGTCTCCCCCCTCTGCAGCAAGGCCTCTGAAAAGTTTCCAAAACATCCCCAGACTGGAGTCCAGAGTGGCCAAAAGTCTCCAAGAGACAAGTCGGAAAGAAGGATATGGAACAAAGGGAGAAAGCGAAGGGAGCAAGCCAAAGGGAGGGAAGAGGAATATCTAGTGCCGGGCTGCAGGACTGAAATGGAGGAATGGAAAGACAAAAGCCAGGAAGCAGGAGAGTTTGAGAAAAGGAGAGAGGAAAGAGGAGACATGCAGCCAGACGAGGGCTTAGTGAGAGAGGCTGGGACAGAGAACAGGATGAGAAGGAAATAAGGCAAGGCAAGGCTGGGCCAAAGGACGTTTCCTTGCTTTATATTTTCTACCACATTCATCTGGAGACGAGGAGGAAAGCCATCAGACCTGATGGATTAGGCCCAATCAAAATCCCCGGCTACTTGAGACACTTAGACTAAGCCTAAAATGCAAAGATCTCTCCATAAGGATGGGTTTTATACTCTACTTCCACAATCTGCTGGCAGTACAAAAGAATAAGCGGCAGATCTCCTTAGGCTGAGTCACGGTGCTTTGCTCCTAAGACCATGCATACCATGGGAATATTTCAGCATTTCTGCTCTGGTTTTCAGTGTATTACACCAAAACACCCACCTGATGACGTCATTTCAAGAGCAACAGCAGCAATTTGCAGAATTCAGCTTCTTTGGGGAACTGAGAAATTGCTGAGCTGACACCAAGTCCTGCTGTGTCCTTGTCACCCGCAGAGTGCCCGCATCCTCACCACGGCAGCGGGCATTGTGACAAAGGTTCTATGTCAGGTGGGTGTGGCAGCCGAGCGTCCCCTAGGGGTGTGGGAGCCTGTCAGCCGCGGGCCTGTCACTGCCTGCTGTCTCCCCCCTCAGCAGCAACGCCTCTGAAAAGTTTCCAAAACATCCCCAGACTGGGGTCCAGCGTGGCCAAAAGTCTCCAAGAGACAAGTCGGAAAAAAGGATATGGAACAAAGGGAGAAAGCGAAGGGAGCAAGCCAAAGGGAGGGAAGAGGAATATCTAGTGCCGGGCTGCAGGACTGAAATGGAGGAATGGAAAGACAAAAGCCAGGAAGCAGGAGAGTTTGAGAAAAGGAGAGAGGAAAGAGGAGACATGCAGCCAGACGAGGGGTTAGTGAGAGAGGCTGGCACAGTGAACAGGATGAGAAGAAAATAAGGCAAGGCAAGGCTGGGCCAAAGGACGTTTCCTTGCTTTATATTTTCTACCACATTCATCTGGAGACGAGGAGGAAAGCCATCAGACCTGATGGATTAGGCCCAATCAAAAACCCCGGCTACTTGCGACACTTAGACCAAGCCTAAAATGCAAAGATCTCTCCATAAGGATGGGTTTTATACTCTACTTCCACAATCTGCTGGCAGTACAAAAGAATAAGCGGCAGATCTACTTAGGCTGAGTCACGGTGCTTTGCTCCTAAGACCATGCATACCATGGGAATATTTCAGCATTTCTGCTCTGGTTTTCAGTGTATTACACCAAAACACCCACCTGATGACATCATTTCAAGAGCAACAGCAGCAATTTGCAGAATTCAGCTTCTTTGGGGAACTGAGAAATTGCTGAGCTGACACGAAGTCCTGCTGTGTCCCTGTCACCCGCAGAGTGCCCACATCCTCACCACGGTAGCGGGCATTGTGACAAAGGTTCTATGTCAGGTGGGTGTGGCAGCCGAGCGCCCCCTAGGGGAGGGGGAGCCTGTCAGCCCCGGGCCTGTCACTGCCTGCTGTCTCCCCCCTCAGCAGCAAGGCCTCTGAAAAGTTTCCAAAACATCCCCAGACTGGGGTCCAGCGTGGCCAAAAGTCTCCAAGAGACAAGTCGGAAAGAAGGATATGGAACAAAGGGAGAAAGGGAAGGGAGCAAGCCAAAGGGAGGGAAGAGGAAAATCTAGTGCCGGGCTGCAGGACTGAAATGGAGGAATGGAAAGACAAAAGCCAGGAAGCAGGAGAGTTTGAGAAAAGGAGAGAGGAAAGAAGAGACATGCAGCCAGACGAGGGCTTAGTGAGAGAGGCTGGGACAGAGAACAGGATGAGAAGGAAATAAGGCAAGGCAAGGCTGGGCTAAAGGACGTTTCCTTGCTTTATATTTTCTACCACATTCATCTGGAGACGAGGAGGAATGCCATCAGACCTGATGGATTAGGCCCAATCAAAAACCCCGGCTACTTGAGACACTTAGACTAAGCCTAAAATGCAAAGATCTCTCCATAAGGATGGGTTTTATACTCTACTTCCACAATCTGCTGGCAGTACAAAAGAATAAGCGGCAGATCTACTTAGGCTGAGTCACGGTGGTTTGCTCCTAAGACCATGCATACCATGGGAATACTTCAGCATTTCTGCTCTGGTTTTCAGTGTATTACACCAAAACACCCACCTGATGACGTCATTTCAAGAGCAACAGCAGCAATTTGCAGAATTCAACTTCTTTGGGGAACTGAGAACTTGCTGAGCTGACACCAAGTCCTGCTGTGTCCCTGTCACCCGCAGAGTGCCCGCATCCTCACCACGGTAGCGGGCATTGTGACAAAGGTTCTATTTCAGCTGGGTGTGGCAGCCGAGCGCCCCCTAGGGGAGGGGGAGCCTGTCAGCCCCGGGCCTGTCACTGCCTGCTGTCCCCCCTGTCAGCCGCAAGGCCTCTGAAAAGTTTCCAAAACATCCCCAGACTTGGGTCCAGCGTGGCCAAAAGTCTCCAAGAGACAAGTCGGAAAGAAGGATATGGAACAAAGGGAGAAAGCGAAGGGAGCAAGCCAAAGGGAGGGAAGAGGAAAATCTAGTGCCGGGCTGCAGGACTGAAATGGAGGAATGGAAAGACAAAAGCCAGGAAGCAGGAGAGTTTGAGAAAAGGAGAGAGGAAAGAAGAGACATGCAGCCAGACGAGGGGTTAGTGAGAGAGGCTGGGACAGAGAACAGGATGAGAAGAAAATAAGGCAAGACAAAATACGCCAAAGGACGTTTCCTTGCTTTATATTTTCTACCACATTCATCTGGAGACGAGGAGGAAAGCCATCAGACCTGATGGATTAGGCCCAATCAAAAACCCCGGCTACTTGAGACACTTAGACTAAGCCTAAAATGCAAAGATCTCTCCATAAGGATGGGTTTTATACTCTACTTCCACAATCTGCTGGCAGTACAAAAGAATAAGCAGCAGATCTACTTAGGCTGAGTCACGGTGCTTTGCTCCTAAGACCATCCATACCATGGGAATATTTCAGCATTTCTGCTCTGGTTTTCAGTGTATTACACCAAAACACCCACCTGATGACGTCATTTCAAGAACAACAGCAGCAATTTGCAGAATTCAGCTTCTTTGGGGAAATGAGAAATTGCTGAGCTGACACCAAGTCCTGCTGTGTCCCTGTCACCCGCAGAGTGCCCGCATCCTCACCAAGGTAGCGGGCATTGTGACAAAGGTTCTATGTCCGCTGGGTGTGGCAGCTGAGCGCCCCCTAGCGGAGGGGGAGCCTGTCAGCCCTGGGCCTGTCACTGCCTGCTGTCCCCGCTGTCAGCAGCGAGGCCTCTGAAAAGTTTCCAAAACATCCCCAGACTTGGGTCCAGCGTGGCCAAAAGTCTCCAAGAGACAAGTCGGAAAGAAGGATATGGAACAAAGAGAGAAAGCGAAGGGAGCAAGCCACAGGGAGGGAAGAGGAAAATCTAGTGCCGGGCTGCAGGACTGAAATGGAGGAATGGAAAGACAAAAGCCAGGAAGCAGGAGAGTTTGAGAAAAGGAGAGAGGAAAGAAGAGACATGCAGCCAGACGAGGGGTTAGTGAGAGAGGCTGGCACAGAGAACAGGATGAGAAGGAAATAAGGCAAGACAAAATACGCCAAAGGACGTTTCCTTGCTTTATATTTTCTACCACATTCATCTGGAGACGAGGAGGAAAGCCATCAGACCTGATGGATTAGGACCAAGCAAAAACCCCGGCTACTTGAGACACTTAGACTAAGCCTAAAATGCAAAGATCTCTCCATAAGGATGGTTTCTATACTCTACTTCCACAATCTGCTGGCAGTACAAAAGAATAAGCGGCAGATCTCCTTAGGCTGAGTCACGGTGCTTTGCTCCTAAGACCATCCATACCATGGGAATATTTCAGCATTTCTGCTCTGGTTTTCAGTGTATTACACAAAAACACCCAACTGACGATGTCATTGCAAGAGCAACATCAGCAATTTGCAGAATTCAGCTTCTTTGGGGAACTCAGAAATTGCTGAGCTGACACCAAGTCCTGCTGTGTCCCTGTCACCCGCAGAGTGCCAGCATCCTCACCACGGTAGCGGGCATTGTGACAAAGGTTCTATGTCAGCTGGGTGTGGCAGCCGAGCGCCCCCTAGGGGAGGGGGAGCCTGTCAGCCCCGGGCCTGTCACTGCCTGCTGTCTCCCCCGTCAGCAGCGAGGCCTCTGAAAAGTTTCCAAAACATCCCCAGACTTGGGTCCAGCGTGGCCAAAAGTCTCCAAGAGACAAGTCGGAAAGAAGGATATGGAACAAAGGGAGAAAGCGAAGGGAGCAAGCCAAAGGGAGGGAAGAGGAAAATCTAGTGCCAGGCTGCAGGACTGAAATGGAGGAATGGAAAGACAAAAGCCAGGAAGCAGGAGAGTTTGAGAAAAGGAGAGAGGAAAGAAGAGACATGCAGCCAGATGAAGGGTTAGTGAGAGAGGCTGGCACAGAGAACAGGATGAGAAGGAAATAAGGCAAGGCAAAATACGCCAAAGGACGTTTCCTTGCTTTATATTTTCTACCACATTCATCTGGAGACGAGGAGGAAAGCCATCAGACCTGATGGATTAAGCCAAATCAAAAACCCCGGCTACTTGAGACACTTAGACTAAGCCTAAAATGCAAAGATCTCTCCATAAGGATGGTTTTTGTACTCTACTTCCAGAATCTGCTGGCAGTACAAAAGAATAAGTGGCAGATCTACTTAGGCTGAGTCACGGTGCTTTGCTCCTAAGACCATGCATACCATGGGAATATTTCAGCATTTCTGCTCTGGTTTTCAGTGTATTACACCAAAACACTCACCTGATGACGTCATTTCAAGAGCAACAGCAGCAATTTGCAGAATTCAGCTTCTTTGGGGAACTCAGAAATTGCTGAGCTGACACCAAGTCCTGCTGTGTCCCTGTCACCCGCAGAGTGCCCGCATCCTCACCACGGTAGCGGGCATTGTGACAAAGGTTCTATGTCAGCTGGGTGTGGCAGCCGAGCGCCCCCTAGGGCAGGGGGAGCCTGTCAGCCCCGGGCCTGTCACTGCCTGCTGTCTCCCCCCTCAGCAGCGAGGCCTCTGAAAAGTTTCCAAAACATCCCCAGACTTGGGTCCAGCGTGGCCAAAAGTCTCCAAGAGACAAGTCGGAAAGAAGGATATGGAACAAAGGGAGAAAGCGAAGGGAGCAAGCCAAAGGGAGGGAAGAGGAAAATCTAGTGCCGGGCTGCAGGACTGAAATGGAGGAATGGAAAGACAAAAGCCAGGAAGCAGGAGAGTTTGAGAAAAGGAGAGAGGAAAGAAGAGACATGCAGCCAGACGAGGGCTTAGTGAGACAGGCTGGGACAGAGAACAGGATGAGAAGGAAATAAGGCAAGGCAAAATACGCCAAAGGACGTTTCCTTGCTTTATATTTTCTAACACATTCATCTGGAGACAAGGAGGAAAGCCATCAGACCTGATGGATTAGGCCCAATGAAAAACCCCGGCTACTTGAGACACTTAGACTAAGCCTAAAATGCAAAGATCTCTCCATAAGGATGGGTTTTATACTCTACTTCCACAATCTGCTGGCAGTACAAAAGAATAAGCGGCAGATCTACTTAGGCTGAGTCACGGTGGTTTTGTGCAGAGACCATGCATACCATGGGAATATTTCAGCATTTCTGCTCTGGTTTTCAGTGTATTACACCAAAACACCCACCTGATGACATCATTTCAAGAGCAACAGCAGCGATTTGCAGAATTCATCTTCTTTAGGGAACTCAGAAATTGCTGAGCTGACACCAAGTCCTGCTGTGTCCCTGTCACCCGCAGAGTGCCCGCATCCTCACCAGGGTAGCGGGCATTGTGACAAAGGTTCTATGTCAGCTGGGTGTGGCAGCCGAGCGCCCCCTAGGGGAGGGGGAGCCTGTCAGCCCCGGGCCTGTCACTGCCTGCTGTCTCCCCGCTCAGCAGCGAGGCCTCTGAAAAGTTTCCAAAACATCCCCAGACTTGGATCCAGCGCGGCCAAAAGTCTCCAAGAGACAAGTCGGAAAGAAGTATATGGAACAAAGGGAGAAAGCGAAGGGAGCAAGCCAAAGGGAAGGAAGAGGAAAATCTAGTGCTGGGCTGCAGGACTGAAATGGAGGAATGGAAAGACAAAAGCCAGGAAGCAGGAGAGTTTGAGAAAAGGAGAGAGGAAAGAACAGACAGGCAGCCAGACGAGGGGTTAGTGAGAGAGGCTGGGACAGAGAACAGGATGAGAAGGAAATAAGGCAAGGCAAAATACGCCAAAGGACGTTTCCTTGCTTTATATTTTCTACCACATTCATCTGGAGACGAGGAGGAAAGCCATCAGACCTGATGGATTAGGCCCAATCAAAAACCCCGGCTACTTGAGATACTTAGACTAAGCCTAAAATGCAAAGATCTCTCCATAAGGATGGGTTTTATACTCTACTTCCACAATCTGCTGGTAGTACAAGAGAATTAGCGGCAGATCTACTAAGGCTGAGTCACGGTGCTTTGCTCCTAAGACCATGCATACCATGGGAATATTTCAGCATTTCTGCCCTGGTTTTCAGTGTATTACACAAAAACACCCACCTGATGACGTCATTTTAAGAGCAACAGCAGCAATTTGCAGAATTCAGCTTCTTTGGGGAACTGAGAAATTGCTGAGCTGACACCAAGTCCTGCTGTGTCCCTGTCACCCGCAGAGTGCCCGCATCCTCACCACGGTAGCGGGCATTGTGACAAAGGTTCTATATCAGCTGGGTGTGGCAGCCGACCGCCTCCTAGGGGAGGGGGAGTCTGTCAGCCCCGGGCCTGTCACTGCCTGCTGTCCCCCCGTCACCAGCGAGGCCTCGGAAATATTTCCAAAACATCCCCAGACTTGAGTCCAGCGTGGCCAAAAGTCTCCAAGAGACAAGTCGGAAAGAAGGATATGGAACAAAGGGAGAAAGCGAAGGGAGCAAGCCAAAGGGAGGGAAGAGGAAAATCTAGTGCCGGGCTGCAGGACTGAAATGGAGGAATGGAAGGACAAAAGCCAGGAAGCAGGAGAGTTTGAGAAAAGGAGAGAGGAAAGAAGAGACATGCAGCCAGACGAGGGCTTAGTGAGACAGGCTGGGACAGAGAACAGGATGAGAAGGAAATAAGGCAAGGCAAGGCTGGGCCAAAGGATGTTTCCTTGCTTTATATTTTCTACCACATTCATCTGGAGACGAGGAGGAAAGCCATCAGACCTGATGGGTTAGGCCCAATCAAAAGCCCCGGCTACTTGAGACACTTAGACTAAGCATAAAATGCAAAGATCTCTCCATAAGGATGGGTTTTATACTCTACTGCCACAATCTGCTGGCAGTATAAAAGAATAAGCGGCAGATCTACTTAGGCTGAGTCACGGTGGTTTTGTGCAGAGACCATGCATACCATGGGAATATTTCAGCATTTCTGCTCTGGTTTTCAGTGTATTACACCAAAACACCCACCTGATGACATCATTTCAAGAGCAACAGCAGCGATTTGCAGAATTCAGCTTCTTTGGGGAACTCAGAAATTGCTGAGCTGACACCAAGTCCTGCTGTGTCCCTGTCACCCGCAGAGTGCCCGCATCCTCACCACAGTAGTGGGCATTGTGACAAAGGTTCTATGACAGCTGGGTGTGGCAGCTGAGCGCCCCCTAGGGCAGGGGGAGCCTGTCAGCCCCGGGCCTGTCACTGCCTGCTGTCTCCCCCCTCAGCAGCAAGGCCTCTGAAAAGTTTCCAAAACATCCCCAGACTTGGGTCCAGCGTGGCCAAAAGTCTCCAAGAGACAAGTCGGAAAGAAGGATATGGAACAAAGGGAGAAAGCGAAGGGAGCAAGCCAAAGGGAGGGAAGAGGAAAATCTAGTGCCGGGCTGCAGGACTGAAATGGAGGAATGGCAAGACAAAAGCCAGGAAGCAGGAGAGTTTGAGAAAAGGAGAGAGGAAAGAAGAGACATGCAGCCAGACGAGGGCTTAGTGAGAGAGGCTGGCACAGAGAACAGGATGAGAAGGAAATAAGGCAAGGCAAGGCTGGGCCAAAGGACGTTTCCTTGCTTTATATTTTCTACCACATTCATCTGGAGACGAGGAGGAAAGCCATCAGACCTGATGGATCAGGACCAATCAAAAACCCCGGCCACTTGAGACACTTAGACTAAGCCTAAAATGCAAAGATCTCTCCATAAGGATGGGTTTTATACTCTACTTCCACAATCTGCTGGCAGTACAAAAGAATAAGCGGCAGATCTCCTTAGGCTGAGTCACTGTGCTTTGCTCCTAAGACCATGCATACCATGGGAATATTTCAGCATTTCTGCTCTGGTTTTCAGTGTATTACACCAAAACACCCACCTGATGACATCATTCAAGAGCAACAGCAGCAATTTGCAGAATTCAGCTTCTTTGGGGAACTGAGAACTTGCTGAGCTGACACCAAGACCTGCTGTGTCCCTGTCACCCGCAGAGTGCCCGCATCCTCACCACGGTAGCGGGCATTGTGACAAAGGTTCTATGTCAGATGGGTGTGGCAGCCGAGCGCCCCCTAGGGGAGGGGGAGCCTGTCAGCCTCGGGCCTGTCACTGCCTGCTGTCTCCCCCCTTAGCAGCGAGGCCTCTGAAAATTTTCCAAAACATCCCCAGACTTGGGTCCAGCGTGGCCAAAAGTCTCCAAGAGACAAGTCGGAAGGAAGGATATGGAACAAAGGGAGAACGCGAAGGGAGCAAGGCAAAGGGAGGGAAGAGGAAAATCTAGTGCTGGGCTGCAGGACTGAAATGGAGGAATGGAAAGACAAAAGCCAGGAAGCAGGAGAGTTTGAGAAAAGGAGAGAGGAAAGAAGAGACATGCAGCCAGACGAGGGGTTAGTGAGAGAGGCTGGCACAGAGAACAGGATGAGAAGGAAATAAGGCAAGGCAAATTACGCCAAAGGACGTTTCCTTGCTTTATATTTTCTACCACATTCATCTGGAGACGAGGAGGAAAGCCATCAGACCTGATGGATTAGGCCCAATCAAAGACCCCGGCTACTTGAGACACTTAGACTAAGCCTAAAATGCAAAGATCTCTCCATAAGGATGGGTTTTACACTCTACTTCCACAATCTGCTGGCAGTACAAAAGAATAAGCGGCAGATCTCCTTAGGCTGAGTCACGGTGCTTTGCTCCTAACACCATGCATAGCATGGGAATATTTCAGCATTTCTGCTCTGGTTTTCAGTGTATTACACAAAAACACCCACCTGATGACATCATTGCAAGAGCAACAGCAGCAATTTGCAGAATTCAGCTTCTTTGGGGAACTGAGAAATTGCTGAGCTGACACCAAGTCCTGCTGTGTCCCTGTCACCCGCAGAGTGCCCGCATCCTCACCACGGTAGCGGGCATTGTGACAAAGGTTCTATGTCAGCTGGGTGTGGCAGCCGAGCGCCCCCTAGGGGAGGGGGAGCCTGTCAGCCCCGGGCCTGTCACTGCCTGCTGTCTCCCCCCTCAGCAGCGAGGCCTCTGAAAAGTTTCCAAAACATCCCCAGACTTGGGTCCAGCGTGGCCAAAAGTCTCCAAGAGACAAGTCGGAAAGAAGGATATGGAACAAAGGGAGAAAGCGAAGGGAGCAAGCCAAAGGGAGGGAAGAGGAAAATCTAGTGCCGGGCTGCAGGACTGAAATGGAGGAATGGAAAGACAAAAGCCAGGAAGCAGGAGAGTTTGAGAAAAGGAGAGAGGAAAGAAGAGACATGCAGCCAGACGAGGGGTTAGTGAGAGAGGCTGGCACAGAGAACAGGATGAGAACGAAATAAGGCAAGGCAAAATACGCCAAAGGACGTTTCCTTGCTTTATATTTTCTACCACATTCATCTGGAGACGAGGAGGAAAGCCATCAGACCTGATGGATTAAGCCAAATCAAAAACCCCGGCTACTTGAGACACTTAGACTAAGCCTAAAATGCAAAGATCTCACCATAAGGATGGGTTTTATACTCTACTTCCACAATCTTCTGGCAGTACAAAAGAATAAGCGGCAGATCTCCTTAGGCTGAGTCACGGTGCTTTGCTCCTAAGACCATGCATACCATGGGAATATTTCAGCATTTCTGCTCTGGTTTTCAGTGTATTACACCAAAACACTCACCTGACGATGTCATTTCAAGAGCAACAGCAGCAATTTGCAGAATTCAGCTTCTTTGGGGAACTCAGAAATTGCTGAGCTGACACCAAGTCCTGCTGTGTCCCTGTCACCCGCAGAGTGCCCGCATCCTCACCACGGTAGCGGGCATTGTGACAAAGGTTCTATGTCAGCTGGGTGTGGCAGCCGAGCGCCCCCTAGGGGAGGGGGAGCCTGTCAGCCCCGGGCCTGTCACTGCCTGCTGTCTCCCCCCTCAGCAGCAAGGCCTCGGAAAAGTTTCCAAAACATCCCCAGACTTGGGTCCAGCGTGGCCAAAAGTCTCCAAGAGACAAGTCGGAAAGAAGGATATGGAACAAAGGGAGAAAGCGAAGGGAGCAAGCCAAAGGGAGGGAAGAGGAAAATCTAGTGCCGGGCTGCAGGACTGAAATGGAGGAATGGAAAGACAAAAGCCAGGAAGCAGGAGAGTTTGAGAAAAGGAGAGAGGAAAGAAGAGACATGCAGCCAGACGAGGGGTTAGTGAGACAGGCTGGGACAGAGAACAGGATGAGAAGGAAATAAGGCAAGGCAAATTACGCCAAAGGACGTTTGCTTGCTTTATATTTTCTACCACATTCATCTGGAGATGAGGAGGAAAGCCATCAGACCTGATGGATTAGGCCCAATCAAAAACCCCGGCTACTTGAGACACTTAGACTAAGCCTAAAATGCAAAGATCTCTCCATAAGGATGGTTTTTATACTCTACTTCCACAATCTGCTGGCAGTACAAAAGAATAAGCGGCAGATCTACTTAGGCTGAGTCACGGTGGTTTTGTGCAGAGACCATGCATACCATGGGAATATTTCAGCATTTCTGCCCTGGTTTTCAGTGTATTACACCAAAACACCCACCTGATGACGTCATTGCAAGAGCAACAGCAGCAATTTGCAGAATTCAGCTTCTTTGGGGAACTGAGAAATTGCTGAGCTGACACCAAGTCCTGCTGTGTCCCTGTCACCCGCAGAGTGCCCGCATCCTCACCACGGTAGCGGGCATTGTGACAAAGGTTCTATGTCAGCTGGGTGTGGCAGCCGAGCGCCCCCTAGGGGAGGGGGAGCCTGTCAGCCCCGGGCCTGTCACTGCCTGCTGTCTCCCCCCTCAGCAGCGAGGCCTCTGAAAAGTTTCCAAAACATCCCCAGACTTGGGTCCAGCGTGGCCAAAAGTCTCCAAGAGACAAGTCGGAAAGAAGGATATGGAACAAAGGGAGAAAGCGAAGGGAGCAAGCCAAAGGGAGGGAAGAGGAAAATCTAGTGCCGGGCTGCAGGACTGAAATGGAGGAATGGCAAGACAAAAGCCAGGAAGCAGGAGAGTTTGAGAAAAGGAGAGAGGAAAGAAGAGACATGCAGCCAGACGAGGGCTTAGTGAGACAGGCTGGGACAGAGAACAGGATGAGAAGGAAATAAGGCAAGGCAAAATACGCCAAAGGACGTTTCCTTGCTTTATATTTTCTAACACATTCATCTGGAGACAAGGAGGAAAGCCATCAGACCTGATGGATTAGGCCCAATCAAAAACCCCGGCTACTTGAGACACTTAGACTAAGCCTAAAATGCAAAGATCTCTCCATAAGGATGGTTTTTATACTCTACTTCCACAATCTGCTGGCAGTACAAAAGAATAAGCGGCAGATCTCCTTAGGCTGAGTCACGGTGCTTTGCTCCTAAGACCATGCATACCATGGGAATACTTCAGCATTTCTGCTCTGGTTTTCAGTGTATTACACCAAATCACCCACCTGATGACATCATTTCAAGAGAAGCAGCAGCAATTTGCAGAATTCAGCTTCTTTGGGGAACTGAGAAATTGCTGAGCTGACACCAAGTCCTGCTGTGTCCCTGTCACCCACAGAGTGCCCGCATCCTCACCACGGTAGCGGGCATTGTGACAAAGGTTCTATGTCAGCTGGGTGTGGCAGCCGAGCGCCCCCTAGGGGAGGGGGAGCCTGTCAGCCCCGGGCCTGTCACTGCCTGCTGTCTCCCCCCTCAGCAGCGAGGCCTCTGAAAAGTTTCCAAAACATCCCCAGACTTGGGTCCAGCGTGGCCAAAAGTCTCCAAGAGACAAGTCGGAAAGAAGGATATGGAACAAAGGGAGAAAGCGAAGGGAGCAAGCCAAAGGGAGGGAAGAGGAAAATCTAGTGCCGGGCTGCAGGACTGAAATGGAGGAATGGAAAGACAAAAGCCAGGAAGCAGGAGAGTTTGAGAAAAGGAGAGAGGAAAGAAGAGACATGCAGCCAGACGAGGGGTTAGTGAGACAGGCTGGGACAGAGAACAGGATGAGAAGGAAATAAGGCAAGGCAAGGCTGGGCCAAAGGACGTTTGCTTGCTTTATATTTTCTACCACATTCATCTGGAGACGAGGAGGAAAGCCATCAGACCTGATGGATTAGGCCCAATCAAAAACCCCGGCTACTTGAGACACTTAGACTAAGCCTAAAATGCTAAGATCTCTCCATAAGGATGGGTTTTATACTCTACTTCCACAATCTGCTGGCAGTACAAAAGAATAAGCGGCAGATCTCCTTAGGCTGAGTCACGGTGCTTTGCTCCTAAGACCATGCATATCATGGGAATATTTCAGCATTTCTGCTCTGGGTTTCAGTGTATTACACAAAAACACCCACCTGATGACATCATTTCAACAGCAACAGCAGCAATTTGCAGAATTCAGCTTCTTTGGGGAACTGAGAAATTGCTGAGTTGACACCGAGTCCTGCTGTGTCCCTGTCACCCTCAGAGTGCCTGCATCCTCACCACGGTGGCGGGCATTGTGACAAAGGTTCTATGTCCGATGGGTTTGGCAGCCGAGCGCCCCCTAGGGGAGGGGGAGCCTGTCAGCCCCGGGCCTGTCACTGCCTGTTATCTCCCCCTGTCACCAGCGAGGCCCCTGAAAAGTATCCAAAACATGCCCAGATTTGGGTCCAGCGTGGCCAAAAGTCTCCAAGAGACAAGTCGGAAAGAAGGATATGGAACAAAGGGAGAAAGGGAAGGGAGCAAGCCGAAGGGAGGGAAGAGGAAAATCTAGTGCTGAGCTGCAGGACTGAAATGGAGGAATGGAAAGACAAAAGCCAGGAAGCATGAGAGTTTGAGAAAAGGAGAGAGGAAAGAAGAGACATGCAGCCAGACGAGGGCTTAGTGAGAGAGGCTGGCACAGAGAACAGGATGAGAAGGAAATAAGGCAAGGCAAAATACGCCAAAGGACATTTCCTTGCTTTATATTTTCTACCACATTCATCTGGAGACGAGGAGGAAAGCCATCAGACCTGATGGATTAGGTCCAATCAAAAACCCCGGCTACTTGAGACACTTAGACTAAGCCTAAAATGCAAAGATCTCTCCATAAGGATGGGTTTTATACTCTACTTCCACAATCTGCTGGCAGTACAAAAGAATAAGCGGCAGATCTCCTTAGGCTGAGTCACGGTGCTTTGCTCCTAAGACCATGCATACCATGGGAATATTTCAGCATTTCTGCTCTGGTTTTCAGTGTATTACACCAAAACACCCACCTGATGACATCATTTCAAGAACAACA
Source organism: Patagioenas fasciata (assembly GCF_037038585.1). Classification (NCBI taxonomy): domain Eukaryota; kingdom Metazoa; phylum Chordata; class Aves; order Columbiformes; family Columbidae; genus Patagioenas; species Patagioenas fasciata. Next base: position 460,985 of record NW_027288666.1, on the reverse strand, counting down.
GCAGCAATTTGAAGATTTCAGCTTCTTTGGGGAACTGAGAAATTGCTGAGCTGACACCAAGTCCTGCTGTGTCCCTGTCACCCGCAGAGTGCCCGCATCCTCACCACGGTAGCGGGCATTGTGACAAAGGTTCTATGTCAGCTGGGTGTGGCAGCCGAGCGCCCCCTAGGGGAGGGGGAGCCTGTCAGGCCCGGGCCTGTCACTGCCTGCTGTCTCCCCCCTCAGCAGCAAGGCCTCTGAAAAGTTTCCAAAACATCCCGAGACTTGGGTCCAGCGTGGCCAAAAGTCTCCAAGAGACAAGTCGGAAAGAAGGATATGGAACAAAGGGAGAAAGCGAAGGGAGCAAGCCAAAGGGAGGGAAGAGGAATATCTAGTGCCGGGCTGCAGGACTGAAATGGAGGAATGGAAAGACAAAAGCCAGGAAGCAGGAGAGTTTGAGAAAAGGAGAGAGGAAAGAGGAGACATGCAGCCAGACGAGGGGTTAGTGAGAGAGGCGGGGACAGAGAACAGGATGAGAAGGAAATAAGGCTAGGCAAGGCTGGGCCAAAGGACGTTTCCTTGCTTTATATTTTCTACCACATTCATCTGGAGACGAGGAGGAAAGCCATCAGACCTGATGGATTAGGCCCAATCAAAAACCCCGGCTACTTGAGACACTTAGACTAAGCCTAAAATGCAAAGATCTATCCATAAGGATGGGTTTTATACTCTACTTCCACAATCTGCTGGCAGTACAAAAGAATAAGCGGCATATCTCCTTAGGCTGAGTCACGGTGCTTTGCTCCTAAGACCATGCATATCATGGGAATATTTCAGCATTTCTGCTCTGGTTTTCAGTGTATTACACAAAAACACCCACCTGATGACATCATTTCAAGAACAACAGCAGCAATTTGCAGAATTCAGCTTCTTTGGGGAACTGAGAAATTGCTGAGCTGACACCAAGTCCTGCTGTGTCCCTGTCACCCGCAGAGTACCCGCACCCTCACCACGGTAGCGGGCATTGTGACAAAGGTTCTATGTCAGCTGGGTGTGGCAGCCGAGCGCCCCCTAGGGGAGGGGGAGCCTGTCAGCCCCGGGCCTGTCACTGCCTGCTGTCCCCCCTGTCACCAGCGAGGCCTCGGAAAGTTTCCAAAACATCCCCAGACTTGGGTCCAGCGTGGCCAAAAGTCTCCAAGAGACAAGTCGGAAAGAAGGATATGGAACAAAGGGAGAAAGCGAAGGGAGCAAGCCAAAGGGAGGGAAGAGGAAAATCTAGTGCCGGGCTGCAGGACTGAAATGGAGGAATGGAAAGACAAAAGCCAGGAAGCAGGAGAGTTTGAGAAAAGGAGAGAGGAAAGAAGAGACAGGCAGCCAGACGAGGGGTTAGTGAGAGAGGCTGGGACAGAGAACAGGATGAGAAGGAAATAAGGCAAGACAAAATACGCCAAAGGAGGTTTCCTTGCTTTATATTTTCTACCACATTCATCTGGAGACGAGGAGGAAAGCCATCAGACCTGATGGATTAGGCCCAATCAAAAACCCCGGCTACTTGAGACACTTAGACTAAGCCTAAAATGCAAAGATCTCTCCATAAGGATGGGTTTTATACTCTACTTCCACAATCTGCTGGCAGTACAAAAGAATAAGCGGCAGATCTCCTTAGGCTGAGTCACGGTGCTTTGCTCCTAAGACCATGCATACCATGGGAATATTTCAGCATTTCTGCTCTGGTTTTCAGTGTATTACACCAAAACACCCACCTGATGACATCATTTCAAGAACAACAGCAGCAATTTGCAGAATTCAGCTTCTTTGGGGAACTGAGAAATTGCTGAGCTGACACCAAGTCCTGCTGTGTCCCTGTCACCCGCAGAGTGCCCGCATCCTCACCACGGTAGCGGGCATTGTGACAAAGGTTCTATGTCAGCTGGGTGTGGCAGCCGAGCGCCCCCTAGGGGAGTGGAAGCCTGTCAGGCCCGGGCCTGTCACTGCCTGCTGTCTCCCCCCTCAGCAGCAAGGCCTCGGAAAAGTTTCCAAAACATCCCGAGACTTGGGTCCAGCGTGGCCAAAAGTCTCCAAGAGACAAGTCGGAAAGAAGGATATGGAACAAAGGGAGAAAGCGAAGGGAGCAAGCCAAAGGGAGGGAAGAGGAATATCTAGTGCCGGGCTGCAGGACTGAAATGGAGGAATGGAAAGACAAAAGCCAGGAAGCAGGAGAGTTTGAGAAAAGGAGAGAGGAAAGAGGAGACATGCAGCCAGACGAGGGCTTAGTGAGAGAGGCTGGGACAGAGAACAGGATGAGAAGGAAATAAGGCTAGGCAAGGCTGGGCCAAAGGACGTTTCCTTGCTTTATATTTTCTACCACATTCATCTGGAGACGAGGAGGAAAGCCATCAGACCTGATGGATTAGGCCCAATCAAAAACCCCGGCTACTTAAGACACTTAGACTAAGCCTAAAATGCAAAGATCTCTCCATAAGGATGGGTTTTATACTCTACTTCCACAATCTGCTGGCAGTACAAAAGAATAAGCGGCAGATATCCTTAGGCTGAGTCACGGTGCTTTGCTCCTAAGACCATGCATACCATGGGAATATTTCAGCATTTCTGCTCTGGTTTTCAGTGTATTACACAAAAACACCCACCTGATGACGTCATTTCAAGAACAACAGCAGCAATTTGCAGAATTCAGCTTCTTTGGGGAACTGAGAAATTGCTGAGCTGACACCAAGTCGTGCTGTGTCTTTGTCACCCACGCATCCTCACCACGGTAGCGGGCATTGTGACAAAGGTTCTATGTCAGCTGGGTGTGGCAGCCGAGCGCCCCCTAGGGGAGGGGCAGCCTGTCAGCCCCGGGCCTGTCACTGCCTGCTGTCCCCCCTGTCACCAGCGAGGCCTCGGAAAAGTATCCAAAACATCCCCAGACTTGGGTCCAGCGTGGCCAAAAGTCTCCAAGAGACAAGTCGGAAAGAAGGATATGGAACAAAGGGAGAAAGCGAAGGGAGCAAGCCAAAGGGAGGGAAGAGGAAAATCTAGTGCCGGGCTGCAGGACTGAAATGGAGGAATGGAAAGACAAAAGCCAGGAAGCAGGAGAGTTTGAGAAAAGGAGAGAGGAAAGAAGAGACATGCAGCCAGACGAGGGCTTAGTGAGAGAGGCTGGCACAGAGAACAGGATGAGAAGGAAATAAGGCAAGGCAAAATACGCCAAAGGACATTTCCTTGCTTTATATTTTCTACCACATTCATCTGGAGACGAGGAGGAAAGCCATCAGACCTGCTGGATTAGGCCCAATCAAAAACCCCGGCTACTTGAGACGCTTAGACTAAGCCTAAAATGCAAAGATCTCTCCATAAGGATGGGTTTTATACTCTACTTCCACAATCTGCTGGCAGTACAAAAGAATAAGCGGCAGATATCCTTAGGCTGAGTCACGGTGCTTTGCTCCTAAGACCATGCATACCATGGGAATATTTCAGCATTTCTGCTCTGGTTTTCAGTGTATTACACCAAAACACTCACCTGATGACATCATTTCAAGAGCAACAGCAGCAATTTGCAGAATTCAGCTTCTTTGGGGAACTCAGAAATTGCTGAGCTGACACCAAGTCCTGCTGTGTCCCTGTCACCCGCAGAGTGCCCGCATCCTCACCACGGTGGCGGGCATTGTGACAAAGGTTCTATGTCAGCTGGGTGTGGCAGCCGAGCGCCCCTAGGGGAGGGGGAGCCTGTCAGCCCCGACCCTGTCACAGCCTGCTGTCTCCCCCCTCAGCAGCGAGGCCTCTGAAAAGTTTCCAAAACATCCCCAGACTTGGGTCCAGCGTGGCCAAAAGTCTCCAAGAGACAAGTCGGAAAGAAGGATATGGAACAAAGGGAGAAAGGGAAGGGAGCAAGCCAAAGGGAGGGAAGAGGAAAATCTAGTGCCGGGCTGCAGGACTGAAATGGAGGAATGGAAAGACAAAAGCCAGGAAGCAGGAGAGTTTGAGAAAAGGAGAGAGGAAAGAAGAGACATGCAGCCAGACGAGGGGTTAGTGAGACAGGCTGGGACAGAGAACAGGATGAGAAGGAAATAAGGCAAGGCAAAATACGCCAAAGGACGTTTCATTGCTTTATATTTTCTAACACATTCATCTGGAGACAAGGAGGAAAGCCATCAGACCTGATGGATTAGGCCCAATCAAAAACCCCGGCTACTTGAGACACTTAGACTAAGCCTAAAATGCAAAGATCTCTCCATAAGGATGGGTTTTATACTCTACTTCCACAATCTGCTGGCAGTACAAAAGAATAAGCGGCAGATCTCCTTAGGCTGAGTCACGGTGCTTTGCTCCTAAGACCATGCATACCATGGGAATATTTCAGCATTTCTGCTCTGGTTTTCAGTGTATTACACCAAAACACCCACCTGATGACGTCATTTCAAGAGCAACAGCAGCAATTTGCAGAATTCAGCTTCTTTGGGGAACTGAGAAATTGCTGAGCTGACACCAAGTCCTGCTGTGTCCCTGTCACCCGCAGAGTGCCCGGATCCTCACCACGGTAGCGGGCATTGTGACAAAGGTTCTATGTCAGCTGGGTGTGGCGGCCGAGCGCCCCCTAGGGGAGGGGGAGCCTGTCAGCCCCGGGCCTGTCACTGCCTGCTGTCCTCCCTGTCACCAGCGAGGCCCCTGAAAAGTATCCAAAACATCCCCAGACTTGGGTCCAGCGTGGCCAAAAGTCTCCAAGAGACAAGTCGGAAAGAAGGATATGGAACAAAGCGAGAAAGCGAAGGGAGCAAGCCAAAGGGAGGGAAGAGGAAAATCTAGTGCCGGGTTGCAGGACTGAAATGGAGGAATGGAAAGACAAAAGCCAGGAAGCAGGAGAGTTTGAGAAAAGGAGAGAGGAAAGAGGAGACATGCAGCCAGACGAGGGGTTAGTGAGAGAGGCTGGGACAGAGAACAGGATGAGAAGGAAATAAGGCAAGACAAAATACGCCAAAGGACGTTTCCTTGCTTTATATTTTCTACCACATTCATCTGGAGACGAGGAGGAAAGCCATGAGACCTGATGGATTAGGCCCAATCAAAAATCCCGGCTACTTGAGACGCTTAGACTAAGCCTAAAATGCAAAGATCTCTCCATAAGGATGGGTTTTATACTCTACTTCCACAATCTGCTGGCAGTACAAAAGAATAAGCGGCAGATATCCTTAGGCTGAGTCACGGTGCTTTGCTCCTAAGACCATGCATACCATGGGAATATTTCAGCATTTCTGCTCTGGTTTTCAGTGTATTACACCAAAACACTCACCTGATGACATCATTTCAAGAGCAACAGCAGCAATTTGCAGAATTCAGCTTCTTTGGGGAACTCAGAAATTGCTGAGCTGACACCAAGTCCTGCTGTGTCCCTGTCACCCGCAGAGTGCCCGCATCCTCACCACGGTGGCGGGCATTGTGACAAAGGTTCTATGTCAGCTGGGTGTGGCAGCCGAGCGCCCCTAGGGGAGGGGGAGCCTGTCAGCCCCGACCCTGTCACAGCCTGCTGTCTCCCCCCTCAGCAGCGAGGCCTCTGAAAAGTTTCCAAAACATCCCCAGACTTGGGTCCAGCGTGGCCAAAAGTCTCCAAGAGACAAGTCGGAAAGAAGGATATGGAACAAAGGGAGAAAGGGAAGGGAGCAAGCCAAAGGGAGGGAAGAGGAAAATCTAGTGCCGGGCTGCAGGACTGAAATGGAGGAATGGAAAGACAAAAGCCAGGAAGCAGGAGAGTTTGAGAAAAGGAGAGAGGAAAGAAGAGACATGCAGCCAGACGAGGGGTTAGTGAGACAGGCTGGGACAGAGAACAGGATGAGAAGGAAATAAGGCAAGGCAAAATACGCCAAAGGACGTTTCATTGCTTTATATTTTCTAACACATTCATCTGGAGACAAGGAGGAAAGCCATCAGACCTGATGGATTAGGCCCAATCAAAAACCCCGGCTACTTGAGACACTTAGACTAAGCCTAAAATGCAAAGATCTCTCCATAAGGATGGGTTTTATACTCTACTTCCACAATCTGCTGGCAGTACAAAAGAATAAGCGGCAGATCTCCTTAGGCTGAGTCACGGTGCTTTGCTCCTAAGACCATGCATACCATGGGAATATTTCAGCATTTCTGCTCTGGTTTTCAGTGTATTACACCAAAACACCCACCTGATGACGTCATTTCAAGAGCAACAGCAGCAATTTGCAGAATTCAGCTTCTTTGGGGAACTGAGAAATTGCTGAGCTGACACCAAGTCCTGCTGTGTCCCTGTCACCCGCAGAGTGCCCGGATCCTCACCACGGTAGCGGGCATTGTGACAAAGGTTCTATGTCAGCTGGGTGTGGCGGCCGAGCGCCCCCTAGGGGAGGGGGAGCCTGTCAGCCCCGGGCCTGTCACTGCCTGCTGTCCTCCCTGTCACCAGCGAGGCCCCTGAAAAGTATCCAAAACATCCCCAGACTTGGGTCCAGCGTGGCCAAAAGTCTCCAAGAGACAAGTCGGAAAGAAGGATATGGAACAAAGCGAGAAAGCGAAGGGAGCAAGCCAAAGGGAGGGAAGAGGAAAATCTAGTGCCGGGTTGCAGGACTGAAATGGAGGAATGGAAAGACAAAAGCCAGGAAGCAGGAGAGTTTGAGAAAAGGAGAGAGGAAAGAGGAGACATGCAGCCAGACGAGGGGTTAGTGAGAGAGGCTGGGACAGAGAACAGGATGAGAAGGAAATAAGGCAAGACAAAATACGCCAAAGGACGTTTCCTTGCTTTATATTTTCTACCACATTCATCTGGAGACGAGGAGGAAAGCCATGAGACCTGAATGGATTAGGCCCAATCAAAAATCCCGGCTACTTGAGACACTTAGACTAAGCCTAAAATGCAAAGATCTCTCCATAAGGATGGGTTTTATACTCTACTTCCACAATCTGCTGGCAGTACAAAAGAATAAGCGGCAGATCTCCTTAGGCTGAGTCACAGTGCTTTGCTCCTAAGACCATGCATACCATGGGAATATTTCAGCATTTCTTCTCTGGTTTTCAGTGTATTACACAAAAACACCCACCTGATGACGTCATTTCAAGAGCAACAGCAGCAATTTGCAGAATTCAGCTTCTTTGGGGAACTGAGAAATTGCTGAGCTGACACCAAGTCCTGCTGTGTCCCTGTCACCCACAGAGTGCCCGCATCCTCACCACGGTAGCGGGCATTGTGACAAAAGTTCTATGTCAGCTGGGTGTGGCAGCCGAGCGCCCCCTAGGGGAGGGGGAGCCTGTCAGCCCCGGGCCTGTCACTGCCTGCTGTCCCCCCTGTCACCAGCGAGGCCCCGGAAAAGTATCCAAAACATCCCCAGACTTGGGTCCAGCGTGGCCAAAAGTCTCCAAGAGACAAGTCGGAAAGAAGGATATGGAACAAAGCGAGAAAGCGAAGGGAGCAAGCCAAAGGGAGGGAAGAGGAAAATCTAGTGCCGGGCTGCAGGATTGAAATGGAGGAATGGAAAGACAAAAGCCAGGAAGCAGGAGAGTTTGAGAAAAGGAGAGAGGAAAGAGGAGACATGCAGCCAGACGAGGGGTTAGTGAGAGAGGCTGGCACAGAGAACAGGATGAGGAGGAAATAAGGCAAGACAAAATACGCCAAAGGACGTTTCCTTGCTTTATATTTTCTACCACATTCATCTGGAGACGAGGAGGAAAGCCATCAGACCTGATGGATTAGGCCCAATCAAAAATCCTGGCTACTTGAGACACTTAGACTAAGCCTAAAATGCAAAGATCTCTCCATAAGGATGGGTTTTATACTCTACTTCCACAATCTGCTGGCAGTACAAAAGAATAAGCGGCAGATCTACTTAGGCTGAGTCACGGTGCTTTGCTCCTAAGACCATGCATACCATGGGAATATTTCAGCATTTCTGCTCTGGTTTTCAGTGTATTACACCAAAACACCCACCTGATGACGTCATTTCAAGAGCAACAGCAGCAATTTGCAGAATTCAGCTTCTTTGGGGAACTGAGAAATTGCTGACCTGACACCAAGTCCTGCTGTGTCCCTATCACCCACAGAGTGCCCACATCCTCACCACGGTAGCGGGCATTGTGACAAAGGTTCTATGTCAGCTGGGTGTGGCAGCCGAGCGCCCCCTAGGGGAGGGGGAGCCTTGTAGCCTCAGGCCTGTCACTGCCTGCTGTCCCCCCTGTCAACAGCGAGGCCTCTGAAAAGTTTCCACAACATCCCCAGACTTGGGTCCAGCGTGGCCAAAAGTCTCCAAGAGACAAGTAGGAAAGAAGGATATGGAACAAAGGGAGAAAGCAAAGGCAGCAAGCCAAAGGGAGGGAAGAGGAAAATCTAGTGCCGGGCTGCAGGACTGAAATGGAGGAATGGAAAAGACAAAAGCCAGGAAGCAGGAGAGTTTGAGAAAAGGAGAGAGGAAAGAGGAGACATGCAGCCAGACGAGGGGTTAGTGAGAGAGGCTGGCACAAAGAACAGGATGAGAAGGAAATAAGGCAAGGCAAGGCTGGGCCAAAGGACGTTTCCTTGCTTTATATTTTCTACCACATTCATCTGGAGACGAGGAGGAAAGCCATCAGACCTGAATGGATTAGGCCCAATCAAAAACCCCGGCTACTTGAGACACTTAGACTAAGCCTAAAATGCAAAGATCTCTCCATAAGGATGGGTTTTATACTCTACTTCCACAATCTGCTGGCAGTACAAAAGAATAAGCGGCAGATCTCCTTAGGCTGAGTCACGGTGCTTTGCTCCTAAGACCATGCATAGCATGGGAATATTTCAGCATTTCTGCTCTGGTTTTCAGTGTATTACACCAAAACACCCACCTGATGACATCATTTCAAGAGCAACAGCAGCAATTTGCAGAATTCAGCTTCTTTGGGGAACTGAGAAATTGCTGAGCTGACACCAAGTCCTGCTGGGTCCCTGTCACCCGCAGAGTGCCCGCATCCTCACCACGGTAGCGGGCACTGTGACAAAGGTTCTATGTCAGCTGGGGGTGGCAGCCGAGCGCCCCCTAGGGGACGGGGAGCTTGTCAGCCCCGGGCCTGTCACTGCCTGCTGTCTCCCCCCTCAGCAGCGAGGCCTCTGATAAGTTTCCAAAACATCCCCAGACTTGGGTCCAGCGTGGCCAAAAGTCTCCAAGAGACAAGTCGGAAAGAAGGATATGGAACAAAGGGAGAAAGCGAAGGGAGCAAGCCAAAGGGAGGGAAGAGGAAAATCTAGTGCTGGGCTGCCGGACTGAAATGGAGGAATGGAAAGACAAAAGCCAGGAAGCAGGAGAGTTTGAGAAAAGGAGAGAGGAAAGAAGAGACATGCAGCCAGACGAGGGTTTAGTGAGAGAGGCTGGCACAGAGAACAGGATGAGAAGGAAATAAGGCAAGGCAAGGCTAGGCCAAAGAACATTTCCTTGCTTTATATTTTCTACCACATTCATCTGGAGACGAGGAGGAAAGCCATCAGACCTGATGGATTAGGCCCAATCAAAAACCCCGGCTACTTGAGACACTTAGACTAAGCCTAAAATGCAAAGATCTCTCCATAAGGATGGTGTTTAAACTCTACTTCCACAATCTGCTGGCACTACACAAGAATAAGCGGCAGATCTACTTAGGCTGAGTCACAGTGCTTTGCTCCTAAGACCATGGATACCATGGGAATATTTCAGCATTTCTGCTCTGGTTTTCAGTGTATTACACCAAAACACCCACCTGATGACATCATTGCAACAGCAACAGCAGCAATTTGCAGAATTCAGCTTCTTTGGGGAACTGAGAAATTGCTGAGCTGACACCAAGTCCTGCTGTGTCCCTGTCATCCGCAGAGTGCCCGCATCCTCACCACGGTAGCGGGCATTATGACAAAGGTTCTATGTCAGCTGGGTGTGGCAGCCGAGCACCCCCTAGGGGAGGGGGAGCCTGTCAGCCCCGGGCCTGTCACTGCCTGCTCTCTCCCCCCTCAGCAGCGAAGCCTCTGAAAAGTCTCCAAAACATTCCCAGACTTGGGTGCAGCGTGGCCAAAAGTCTCCAAGAGACAAGTCGGAAAGAAGGATATGGAACAAAGGGAGAAAGCGAAGGGAGCCAGCCAAAGGGAGGGAAGAGGAAAATCTAGTGCTGGGCTGCAGGACTGAAATGGAGGAATGGAAAGACAAAAGCCAGGAAGCAGGAGAGTTTGAGAAAAGGAGAGAGGAAAGAAGAGACATGCAGCCAGACGAGGGGTTAGTGAGAGAGGCTGGCACAGAGAACAGGATGAGAAGGAAATAAGGCAAGGCAAAATACGCCAAAGGACGTTTCCTTGCTTTATATTTTCTACCACATTCATCTGGAGACGAGGAGGAAAGCCATCAGACCTGATGGATTAGGCCCAATCAAAAACCCCGGCTACTTGAGATACTTAGACTAAGCCTAAAATGTAAAGATCTCTCCATAAGGATGGTTTTTATACTCTACTTCCACAATCTGCTGGCAGTACAAAAGAATAAGCGGCAGATCTACTTAGGCTGAGTCACGGTGCTTTGCTCCTAAGACCATGCATACCATGGGAATATTTCAGCATTTCTGCTCTGGTTTTCAGTGTATTACACCAAAACACCCACCTGATGACATCATTTCAAGAGCAACAGCAGCAATTTGCAGAATTCAGCTTCTTTGGGGAACTGAGAAATTGCTGACCTGACACCAAGTCCTGCTGTGTCCCTGTCACCCGCAGAGTGCCCGCATCCTCACCACGGTAGCGGGCGTTGTGACAAAGGTTCTATGTCAGCTGGGTGTGGCAGCCGAGTGCCCCCTAGGGGAGGGGGAGCCTGTCAGCCCCAGGCCTGTCACTGCCTGCTGTCTCCCCCTTCAGCAGCGAGGCCTCTTGAAAATTTTCCAAAACATCCCCAGACTTGGGTCCAGCGTGGCCAAAAGTCTCCAAGAGACAAGTCGGAAGGAAGGATATGGAACAAAGGGAGAACGCGAAGGGAGCAAGGCAAAGGGAGGGAAGAGGAAAATCTAGTGCCGGGCTGCAGGAGTGAAATGGAGGAATGGAAAGACTAAAGCCAGGAAGCAGGACAGTTTGAGAAAAGGAGAGAGGAAAGAAGAGACATGCAGCCAGACGAGGGGTTAGTGAGACAGGCTGGCACAGAGAACAGGATGAGAAGGAAATAAGGCAAGGCAAAATACGCCAAAGGACGTTTCCTTGCTTTATATTTTCTACCACATTCATCTGGAGACGAGGAGGAAAGCCATCAGACCTGATGGATTAGGCCCAATCAAAAACCCCGGCTACTTGAGACACTTAGACTAAGCCTAAAATGCAAAGATCTCTCCATAAGGATGGTTTTTATACTCTACTTCCACAATCTGCTGGCAGTACAAAAGAATAAGCGGCAGATCTCCTTAGGCTGAGTCACAGTGCTTTGCTCCTAAGACCATGCATACCATGGGAATATTTCAGCATTTCTGCTCTGGTTTTCAGTGTATTACATCAAAACACGCACCTGATGACGTCATTTCAAGAGCAACAGCAGCAATTTGCAGAATTCAGCTTCTTTGGGGAACTGAGAAATTGCTGAGCTGAACACCAAGTCCTGCTGTGTCCCTGTCACCCGCATAGTGCCCGCATCCTCACCACGGTAGCGGGCATTGTGACAAAGGTTCTATGTCAGCTGGGTGTGGCAGCCGAGCGCCCCCTAGGGGAGGGGGAGCCAGTCAGCCCCAGGCCTGTCACTGCCTGCTGTCTCCCCCCTCAGCAGCGAGGCCTCTTGAAAAGTTTCCAAAACATCCCCAGACTTGGGTCCAGCGTGGCCAAAAGTCTCCAAGAGACAAGTCGGAAAGAAGGATATGGAACAAAGGGAGAAAGCGAAGGGAGCCAGCCAAAGGGAGAGAAGAGGAAAATCTAGTGCCGGGCTGCAGGACTGAAATGGAGGAATGGAAAGACAAAAGCCAGGAAGCAGGAGAGTTTGAGAAAAGGAGAGAGGAAAGAAGAGACATGCAGCCAGACGAGGGGTTAGTGAGACAGGCTGGGACAGAGAACAGGATGAGAAGGAAATAAGGCAAGGCAAAATACGCCAAAGGACGTTTCCTTGCTTTATATTTTCTAACACATTCATCTGGAGACAAGGAGGAAAGCCATCAGACCTGATGGATTAGGCCCAATCAAAAACCCCGGCTATTTGAGTCACTTAGACTAAGCCTAAAATGCAAAGATCTCTCCATAAGGATGGGTTTTATACTCTACTTCCACAATCTGCTGGCAGTACAAAAGAATAAGCGGCAGATCTCCTTAGGCTGAGTCACGGTGCTTTGCTCCTAAGACCATGCATACCATGGGAATATTTCAGCATTTCTTCTCTGGTTTTCAGTGTATTACACAAAAACACCCACCTGATGACGTCATTTCAAGAGCAACAGCAGCAATTTGCAGAATTCAGCTTCTTTGGGGAACTGAGAAATTGCTGAGCTGACACCAAGTCCTGCTGTGTCCCTGTCACCCGCAGAGTGCCCGCATCCTCACCACGGTAGCGGGCATTGTGACAAAGGTTCTATGTCAGCTGGGTGTGGCAGCCGAGCGCCCCCTAGGGGAGCGGGAGCCTGTCAGCCCCGGGCCTGTCACTGCCTGCTGTCCCCCCTGTCACCAGCGAGGCCTCGGAAAAGTTTCCAAAACATCCCCAGACTTGGGTCCAGCGTGGCCAAAAGTCTCCAAGAGACAAGTCGGAAAGAAGGATATTGAACAAAGGGAGAAAGCGAAGGGAGCAAGCCAAAGGGAGGGAAGAGGAATATCTAGTGCCGGGCTGCAGGACTGAAATGGAGGAATGGAAAGACAAAAGCCAGGAAGCAGGAGAGTTTGAGAAAAGGAGAGAGGAAAGAAGAGACATGCAGCCAGACGAGGGGTTAGTGAGACAGGCTGGCACAGAGAACAGGATGAGAAGGAAATAAGGCAAGGCAAAATACGCCAAAGGACGTTTCCTTGCTTTATATTTTCTACCACATTCATCTGGAGACGAGGAGGAAAGCCATCAGACCTGATGGATTAGGCCCAATCATAAACCCCGGCTACTTGAGATACTTAGACTAAGCCTAAAATGCAAAGATCTCTCCATAAGGATGGGTTTTATACTCTACTTCCACAATCTGCTGGCAGTGCAAAAGAATAAGCGGCAGATCTCCTTAGGCTGAGTCACGGTGCTTTGCTCCTAAGACCATGCATACCATGGGAATATTTCAGCATTTCTGCTCTGGTTTTCAGTGTATTACACCAAAACACCCACCTGATGACATCATTTCAAGAGCAACAGCAGCAATTTGCAGAATTCAGCTTCTTTGGGGAACTGAGAAATTGCTGAGCTGACACCAAGTCCTGCTGTGTCCCTGTCACCCGCAGAGTGCCCGCATCCTCACCACGGTAGCGGGCATTGTGACAAAGGTTCTATGTCAGCTGGGTGTGGCAGTCGAGCGCCCCCTAGGGGAGGGGGAGCCTGTCAGCCCCGGGCCTGTCACTGCCTGCTATCCCCCCTGTCAGCAGCAAGGCCTCTGAAAAGTTTCCAAAACATCCCCAGACTTGGGTCCAGCGTGGCCAAAAGTCTCCAAGAGACAAGTCGGAAAGAAGGATATGGAACCAAGGGAGAAAGGGAAGGGAGCAAGCCAAAGGGAGGGAAGAGGAAAATCTAGTGCCGGGCTGCAGGACTGAAATGGAGGAATGGAAAGACTAAAGCCAGGAAGCAGGACAGTTTGAGAAAAGGAGAGAGGAAAGAAGAGACATGCAGCCAGACGAGGGCTTAGTGAGACAGGCTGGCACAGAGAACAGGATGAGAAGGAAATAAGGCAAGGCAAAATACGCCAAAGGACGTTTCCTTGCTTTATATTTTCTACCACATTCATCTGGAGACGAGGAGGAAAGCCATCAGACCTGATGGATTAGGCCCAATCAAAAACCCCAGCTACTTGAGACACTTAGACTAAGCCTAAAATGCAAAGATCTCTCCATAAGGATGGTTTTTATACTCTACTTCCACAATCTGCTGGCAGTACAAAAGAATAAGCGGCAGATCTCCTTAGGCTGAGTCACAGTGCTTTGCTCCTAAGACCATGCATACCATGGGAATATTTCAGCATTTCTGCTCTGGTTTTCAGTGTATTAGATCAAAACACGCACCTGATGACGTCATTTCAAGAGCAACAGCAGCAATTTGCAGAATTCAGCTTCTTTGGGGAACTGAGAAATTGCTGAGCTGAACACCAAGTCCTGCTGTGTCCCTGTCACCCGCATCGTGCCCGCATGCTCACCACGGTAGCGGGCATTGTGACAAAGGTTCTATGTCAGCTGGGTGTGGCAGCCGAGCGCCCCCTAGGGGAGGGGGAGCCAGTCAGCCCCAGGCCTGTCACTGCCTGCTGTCTCCCCCCTCAGCAGCAAGGCCTCTTGAATAGTTTCCAAAACATCCCCAGAATTGGGTCCAGCGTGGCCAAAAGTCTCCAAGAGACAAGTCGGAAAGAAGGATATGGAACAAAGGGAGAAAGCGAAGGGAGCCAGCCAAAGGGAGGGAAGAGGAAAATCTAGTGCCGGGCTGCAGGACTGAAATGGAGGAATGGAAAGACAAAAGCCAGGAAGCAGGAGAGTTTGAGAAAAGGAGAGAGGAAAGAAGAGACATGCAGCCAGACGAGGGGTTAGTGAGACAGGCTGGGACAGAGAACAGGATGAGAAGGAAATAAGGCAAGGCAAAATACGCCAAAGGACGTTTCCTTGCTTTATATTTTGTAACACATTCATCTGGAGACAAGGAGGAAAGCCATCAGACCTGATGGATTAGGCCCAATCAAAAACCCCGGCTACTTGAGACACTTAGACTAAGCCTAAAATGCAAAGATCTCTCCATAAGGATGGGTTTTATACTCTACTTCCACAATCTGCTGGCAGTGCAAAAGAATAAGCGGCAGATCTACTTAGGCTGAGTCACGGTGCTTTGCTCCTAAGACCATGCATACCATGGGAATATTTCAGCATTTCTGCTCTGGTTTTCAGTGTATTACACCAAAACACCCACCTGATGACGTCATTTCAAGAGCAACAGCAGCAATTTGCAGAATTCAGCTTCTTTGGGGAACTGAGAAATTGCTGAGCTGACACCAAGTCCTGCTGTGTCCCTGTCACCCGCAGAGTGCCCGCATCCTCACCACGGTAGCGGGCATTGTGACAAAGGTTCTATGTCAGCTGGGTGTGGCAGCCGAGTGCCCCCTAGGGGAGGGGGAGCCTGTCAGCCCCGGGCCTGTCACTGCCTGCTGTCTCCCCCCTCAGCAGCGAGGCCTCTTGAAAAGTTTCCAAAACATCCCCAGACTTGGGTCCAGCGTGGCCAAAAGTCTCCAAGAGACAAGTCGGAAAGAAGGATATGGAACAAAGGGAGAAAGCGAAGGGAGCCAGCCAAAGGGAGGGAAGAGGAAAATCTAGTGCCGGGCTGCAGGACTGAAATGGAGGAATGGAAAGACTAAAGCCAGGAAGCAGGAGAGTTTGAGAAAAGGAGAGAGGAAAGAAGAGACATGCAGCCAGACGAGGGGTTAGTGAGACAGGCTGGGACAGAGAACAGGATGAGAAGGAAATAAGGCAAGGCAAAATACGCCAAAGGACGTTTCATTGCTTTATATTTTCTAACACATTCATCTGGAGACAAGCAGAAAAGCCATCAGACCTGATGGATTAGGCCCAATCAAAAATCCCGGCTACTTGAGACACTTAGACTAAGCCTAAAATGCAAAGATCTCTCCATAAGGATGGGTTTTATACTCTACTTCCACAATCTGCTGGCAGTGCAAAAGAATAAGCGGCAGATCTCCTTAGGCTCAGTCACGGTGCTTTGCTCCTAAGACCATGCATAGCATGGGAATATTTCAGCATTTCTGCTCTGGTTTTCAGTGTATTACACCAAAACACCCACCTGATGACATCATTTCAAGAGCAACAGCAGCAATTTGCAGAATTCAGCTTCTTTGGGGAACTGAGAAATTGCTGAGCTGACACCAAGTCCTGCTGTGTCCCTGTCACCCGCAGAGTGCCCGCATCCTCACCACGGTAGCGGGCATTGTGACAAAGGTTCTATGTCAGCTGGGTGTGGCAGTCGAGCGCCCCCTAGGGGAGGGGGAGCCTGTCAGCCCCGGGCCTGTCACTGCCTGCTATCCCCCCTGTCAGCAGCAAGGCCTCTGAAAAGTTTCCAAAACATCCCCAGACTTGGGTCCAGCGTGGCCAAAAGTCTCCAAGAGACAAGTCGGAAAGAAGGATATGGAACCAAGGGAGAAAGCGAAGGGAGCAAGCCAAAGGGAGGGAAGAGGAAAATCTAGTGCCGGGCTGCAGGACTGAAATGGAGGAATGGAAAGACTAAAGCCAGGAAGCAGGACAGTTTGAGAAAAGGAGAGAGGAAAGAAGAGACATGCAGCCAGACGAGGGGTTAGTGAGACAGGCTGGCACACAGAACAGGATGAGAAGGAAATACGGCAAGGCAAGGCTGGGCCAAAGGACGTTTCCTTGCTTTATATTTTCTACCAAATTCATCTGGAGATGAGGAGGAAAGCCATCAGACCTGATGGCTTAGGCCCAAACAAAAACCCCGGCTACTTGAGACACTTAGACTAAGCCTAAAATGCAAAGATCTCTCCATAAGGATGGTTTCTATACTCTACTTCCACAATCTGCTGGCAGTACAAAAGAATAAGTGGCAGATCTACTTAGGCTGAGTCACGGTGCTTTGCTCCTAAGACCATGCATACCATGGGAATATTTCAGCATTTCTGCTCTGGATTTTAGTGTATTACACCAAAACACCCACCTGATGACATCATTTCAAGAGCAACAGCAGCAATTTGCAGAATTCAGCTTCTTTGGGGAACTGAGAACTTGCTGAGCTGACACCAAGTCCTGCTGTGTCCCTGTCACCCGCAGAGTGCCCGCATCCTCACCACGGTAGCGGGCATTGTGACAAAGGTTCTATGTCAGCTGGGTGTGGCAGCCGAGTGCCCCCTAGGGGAGGGGGAGCCTGTCAGCCCCGGGCCTGTCACTGCCTGCTGTCTCCCCCCTCAGCAGCGAGGCCTCTTGAAAAGTTTCCAAAACATCCCCAGACTTGGGTCCAGCGTGGCCAAAAGTCTCCAAGAGACAAGTCGGAAAGAAGGATATGGAACAAAGGGAGAAAGCGAAGGGAGCCAGCCAAAGGGAGGGAAGAGGAAAATCTAGTGCCGGGCTGCAGGACTGAAATGGAGGAATGGAAAGACAAAAGCCAGGAAGCAGGAGAGTTTGAGAAAAGGAGAGAGGAAAGAAGAGACATGCAGCCAGACGAGGGGTTAGTGAGACAGGCTGGGACAGAGAACAGGATGAGAAGGAAATAAGGCAAGGCAAAATACGCCAAAGGACGTTTCATTGCTTTATATTTTCTAACACATTCATCTGGAGACAAGCAGAAAAGCCATCAGACCTGATGGATTAGGCCCAATCAAAAATCCCGGCTACTTGAGACACTTAGACTAAGCCTAAAATGCAAAGATCTCTCCATAAGGATGGGTTTTATACTCTACTTCCACAATCTGCTGGCAGTGCAAAAGAATAAGCGGCAGATGTCCTTAGGCTGAGTCACGGTGCTTTGCTCCTAAGACCATGCATAGCATGGGAATATTTCAGCATTTCTGCTCTGGTTTTCAGTGTATTACACCAAAACACCCACCTGATGACATCATTTCAAGAGCAACAGCAGCAATTTGCAGAATTCAGCTTCTTTGGGGAACTGAGAAATTGCTGAGCTGACACCAAGTCCTGCTGTGTCCCTGTCACCCGCAGAGTGCCCGCATCCTCACCACGGTAGCGGGCATTGTGACAAAGGTTCTATGTCAGCTGGGTGTGGCAGTCGAGCGCCCCCTAGGGGAGGGGGAGCCTGTCAGCCCCGGGCCTGTCACTGCCTGCTATCCCCCCTGTCAGCAGCAAGGCCTCTGAAAAGTTTCCAAAACATCCCCAGACTTGGGTCCAGCGTGGCCAAAAGTCTCCAAGAGACAAGTCGGAAAGAAGGATATGGAACCAAGGGAGAAAGCGAAGGGAGCAAGCCAAAGGGAGGGAAGAGGAAAATCTAGTGCCGGGCTGCAGGACTGAAATGGAGGAATGGAAAGACTAAAGCCAGGAAGCAGGACAGTTTGAGAAAAGGAGAGAGGAAAGAAGAGACATGCAGCCAGACGAGGGGTTAGTGAGACAGGCTGGCACACAGAACAGGATGAGAAGGAAATATGGCAAGGCAAGGCTGGGCCAAAGGACGTTTCCTTGCTTTATATTTTCTACCAAATTCATCTGGAGATGAGGAGGAAAGCCATCAGACCTGATGGCTTAGGCCCAAACAAAAACCCCGGCTACTTGAGACACTTAGACTAAGCCTAAAATGCAAAGATCTCTCCATAAGGATGGTTTCTATACTCTACTTCCACAATCTGCTGGCAGTACAAAAGAATAAGTGGCAGATCTACTTAGGCTGAGTCACGGTGCTTTGCTCCTAAGACCATGCATACCATGGGAATATTTCAGCATTTCTGCTCTGGATTTTAGTGTATTACACCAAAACACCCACCTGATGACATCATTTCAAGAGCAACAGCAGCAATTTGCAGAATTCAGCTTCTTTGGGGAACTGAGAACTTGCTGAGCTGACACCAAGTCCTGCTGTGTCCCTGTCACGCGCAGAGTGCCCGCATCCTCACCACGGTAGCGGGCATTGTAACAAAGGTTCTATGTCAGCTGGATGTGGCAGCCGAGTGCCCCTAGGGGAGGGGGAGCATGTCAGGCCCAGGCCTGTTACTGCCTGCTGTCCCCCCCGTCAGCAGTGAGGCCTATGAAAAGTTTCCAAAACATCCCCAGACTTGGGTCCAGCGTGGCCAAAAGTCTCCAAGAGACAAGTCGGAAAGAAGGATATGGAACAAAGGGAGAAATCGAAGGGAGCAAGACAAAGGGAAGGAAGAGGAAAATCTAGTGCCGGGCTGCAGGACTGAAATGGAGGAATGGAAAGACAAAAGCCAGGAAGCAGGAGAGTTTGAGAAAAGGAGAGAGTAAAGAAGAGACATGCAGCCAGACGAGGGCTTAGTGAGAGAGGCTGGCACAGAGAACAGGATGAGAAGGAAATAAGGCAAGGCAAAATACGCCAAAGGACGTTTCCTTGCTTTATATTTTCTACCACGTTCATCTGGAGACGAGGAGGAAAGCCATCAGACCTGATGGATTAGGCCCAAACAAAAACCCCGGCTACTTGAGACACTTAGACTAAGCCTAAAATGCAAAGATCTCACCATAAGGATGGGTTTTATACTCTACTTCCACAATCTGCTGGCAGTACAAAAGAATAAGCGGCAGATCTCCTTAGGCTGAGTCACGGTGCTTTGCTCCTAAGACCATGCATACCATGGGTATTTTTCAGCATTTCTGCTCTGGTTTTCAGTGTATTACACCAAAACACCCACCTGATGACATCATTTCAAGAGCAACAGCAGCAATTTGCAGAATTCAGCTTCTTTGGGGAACTCAGAAATTGCTGAGCTGACACCAAGTCCTGCTGTGTCCCTATCACCCGCAGAGTGCCCGCATCCTCACCACGGTAGCGGGCATTGTGACAAAGGTTCTATGTCAGCTGTTGCTCTTGCGTCCGTCAAGAGAGCTACAACGAAGCATGCCGAACGGAGAAAATAGCAGCAGCTCATCTGTTCACACCTTGTTTCTGCCGTGTGCTCGAACGCCAAGATGTTCGTGCTGCTGTGAGATGAAAGACGTCCTTCTGAAGATGTGGTTGCTCTACACCGGTCCACTTGTTAGTGTATCCATTCAGTGCTGGGCTGCGGGGCATTCAGAAGTGGCTCTGTGGAGACGTCTGCATAGAGGCAGCTGTCAGAACACGCACACTCTATTGTTCACCAAAACATATGCAGACGCGTCCTTACCCTATAGATTTCGATGCACAGAGTTCCCTGTGTTCGCAAGAGACAAGGGAATCGAATCTGTACGCACAGAAGCAATACCGGACCGTTTCCCTCGGAGTGAACACGTAAGAGCCGTCTATACACTCGCAGACACGGGAACGTGCCTCAATGCTGTCACAGAGGCAGCAGCTTTTGCACAGATGCTCTGGTGATTCTGGCACTTTCCAGGCACACTCCTGAAAGTCGCGCACACTGCTGTTCACTCGCTAAACGACCTCTTGGGAAACACGTCTCCGGTCGATGGACCGCTCAGATTGCTTCTCGTGTAACTGTGAACTGTGTCAGCGCAGGGAATCCGTCTCTGTTGAGCAGATGTCAATCCTGCCTCGCTTTTGCTTTGTTGCCTCTACCAAGATGATTTCCCGTTTCTCTCTTCACTGGAGCACGCAGACACAGCCAACGCACATCAAGTGTCAAGAGACACACTCTGCTGAGCTCAACGCTTGTGCAGATGCACATGTGCGACGAAGTCAACACACGTGCTTGTGGAGAGAAAGAAAGGGACTCCCAGGCGTGTGGAGCGACGGGGAGAAAGAGCGGGCGCTGAGGAACACAGTTTCAAACAGACTGTCTCCACACAAACAGGCACCTGTCTGCAGGTATCCTAGATCTTGATTCTTGAACTTGAGGAAACATGCGTCTGAGCAAAACTCCCAAACGCTTCCAGGAAAGACACAGGCTCTCCCACAAGCATACAAGTGTTTGCCCTCAGCTATAGATCAGGGACAAGCTTGTAAAGAGATGCCCTGCTATTCTTTCACCTTATGGCATCATGTGTTTCATTTCTCTTGGAAATCGATTGCTAAGTGTCTTTCCTCGGGCGACTGTGAAGCATTTGCCACCGGAGGAGAAGTAGCACGGAGCAGCATTCAGTACTGTCTACGTCACGGCCCCTTATAAGACAGCGGCACTGGCGCACACACACACACAGGAGACGGCAGCACTGGCGCACACACACACACACAGGAGACGGCAGCACTACTTAAAAACTTCAAGACGCTGGGAAGCAGTGCCAGTCCCTTAGACTGGAGGGGTACAGAGCACAGCTGCCGATGCAGCCCAGAACTACACCTCCTGAACTCTGGATCCTTTGGGGCACTCCTGGGTCCCCTCCTGAACTCTGGATCCTTTGGGGCACTCCTGGGTCCCCTCCTAAGCTCTTGGGTCCTTTGGGGAACTCTTGGGTACCCTCAGAACTCCTGGGTTCACCCCTAAACTCCTGGGTCCTTTGGGGCACTCCTGGGTCTCCTCAGTACTCTTGGGTTCCCCCCTGAACTCCTGGGTCCTTTGGGGCACTGCTGGGTCCCCTCCCGAACTCCTAGGTGGGTCCCCTCCCGAACTCCTGGGTGGGTCCCCTCCCGAACTCTTGGGTACTTTGGGGCACTCCTGGGTCCCCTCAGAACGCCTGGGTTCCCCCCTGAACTCCTGGGTCCTTTGGGGCATTCCTGGGTCCCCTCCTGAACTCTGGATCCTTGGGGCACTCCTGGTCCCCCTCCTGAACTCCTGAATGGGTCCCCTCAGAACTCCTGGGTCCCCTCCTGAAGTCCTGGGTGGGTCACTCCTGAACTCTTGGGCGGGTCACCTCCTGAACTCTTGGGCGGGTCCCCTCCCGAACTCCTGGGCGGGTCCCCTCCCGAACTCCTGGGCGGGTCCCCTCCCGAACTCCTGGGCGGGTCCCCTCCCGAACTCCTGGGTACTTTGGGGCACTCCTGGGTCCCCTCAGGACGCCTGGGTTCCCCCCTGAACTCCTGCGTCCTTTGGGGCATTCCTGTGTTCCCTCCTGAACTCTGGATCCTTTGGGGCACTCCTGGGTCCCCTCCTGAAGTCCTGGGCGGGTCCCCTCCTGAACTCCTGGGCGGGTCCCCTCCTGAACTCCTGGGCGGGTCCCCTCCTGAACTCCTGGGCGGGTCCCCTCCTGAACTCCTGGGCGGGTCCCCTCCTGAACTCTGGATCCTTTGGGGCACTCTTGGGTCCCCTCCTGAACTCCTGGGTCCTTTGGGGCACTCCTGGTCCCCCTCCGGAACTCCTGAATGGGTCCCCACAGAACTCCTGGGTCCCCTCCTGAAGTCCTGGGTGGGTCCCGCCATGAACTCCTGGGTGGGGCCCTGCTGAACTTTTGGGTCCCACCCTGAACTCCTGGGTCCTTTGGAGCACTCCTGGTCCCCCTCCTCAGCTCATGAATGGGTCCCTCCTGAACTCCTGCATGGATCCCTCCTGAAGTACTGGGTGGGTCCCTCCTGAAATCTTGTGTCCACTCCTGAACTCTGGATCCTTTGGGGCACTCCTGGGTTCCCCCCTGAACTCTTGGGTCCTTTGGGGCACTGCTGGGTCCCCTCCTGAACTCCTGGGTGGGTCCCCTCCTGAACTCCTGGGTGGGTCCCCTCCTGAACTCCTGGGTGGGTCCCCTCCTGAACTCCTGGGTCGTTTGGGGCACTCTTGGGTCCCCTAAGAACTCCTGGGACCCCCTCTGAACTCCTGGGTCCTTTGGGGCACTCCTGGGTCCCCTCCTGAACTCTGGATCCTTTGGGGCACTCCTGGGTCCCCTCCTGAACTCCTGGGTCCTTTGGGGCACTCCTGGTCCCCCTCCTGAACTCCTGAATGGGTCCCCTCAGAACTCCTGGGTCCCCTCCTGAAGTCCTGGGTGGGTCACTCCTGAACTCCTGGGCGGGTCCCCTCCTGAACTCCTGGGCGGGTCCCCTCCTGAACTCCTGGGCGGGTCCCCTCCTGAACTCCTGGGCGGGTCCCCTCCTGAACTCCTGGGCGGGTCCCCTCCTGAACTCCTGGGCGGGTTCCGCCATGCAGTGCTGGGTGGGTCCCTCATGAACTCTTGGGTCCCCTCCTGAACTCCTGGGTGGGTCCCCTCCTGAACTCCTGGGTCCTTTGGGGCACTCTTGGGTCCCCCACTGAACTCCTGGGTCCCCCACTGAACTCTGGATCATTTGGTGCACTCCTGGGTCCCCTCCTAAGCTCTTGGGTCCTTTGGGGAACTCTTGGGTCCCCTCAGAACTTCTGGGTTCACCCCTGAACTCCTGGGTCCTTTGGGGAACTCCTGGGTCTCCTCAGTAGTCTTGGGGATCCCCCCTGAACTCCTGGGTCCTTTGGGGCACTGCTGGGTCCCCTCCCGAACTCCTGGGTGGGTCCCCTCCCGAACTCTGGGGTACTTTGGGGCACTCCTGGGTCCCCTCAGAACGCCTGGTTTCCCCGCTGAACTCCTGGGTCCTTTGGGGCATTCCTGGGTTCCCTCCTGAACTCTGGATCCTTTGGGGCACTCCTGGGTCCCCTCCTGAACTCCTGGGTCCTTTGGGGCACTCCTGGTCCCCCTCCTGAACTCCTGAATGGGTCCCCTCAGAACTCCTGGGTCCCCTCCTGAAGTCCTGGGTGGGTTCCTCCTGAACTCCTGGGTGGGTCCCTCCTGAACTTTTGGGTCCCACCCTGAACTCCTGGGTCCTTTGGGGCACTCTTGGTCCCCCTCCTGAACTACTGAATGGGTCCCTCCTGAACTCCTGAATGGGTCCCCTCAGAACTCCTGGGTCCCCTCCTGAAGTCCTGACTGGGTCCCGCCATGAAGTCCTTGGTGGTTCCCTCCTGAACTCTTGGGTCTCCTCCTGACCCCTGGATCCTTTGGGGCTCTCCTGGGTCCCCTCCTGAACTCTGGATCCTTTGGGGCACTCCTGGGTTCCCCCCTGAACTCCTGGGTCCTTTGGGGCACTGCTGGGTCCCCTCCTGAACTCCTGGGTGGGTCCCTCCTGAACTCCTGGGTGGGTCCCTCCTGAACTCCTGGGTCCTTTGGGGCACTCTTGGGTCTCCTCAGAACTCCTGGGTTTTCCACTGAACTCCTGGGTCCTTTGGGGCACTCCTGGGTCCGCTCCTGAACTCCTGGGTCCCCTCCTGAATTCTTCAGTCCCTTCCTGAACTCCTGGGCGGGTCCCCTCCTGAACTCCTGGGCGGGTCCCCTCCTGAACTCCTGGGCGGGTCCCCTCCTGAACTCCTGGGCGGGTCCCCTCCTGAACTCCTGGGCGGGTCCCCTCCTGAACTCCTGGGCGGGTCCCCTCCTGAACTCCTGGGCGGGTCCCCTCCTGAACTCCTGGGCGGGTCCCCTCCTGAACTCCTGGGCGGGTCCCCTCCTGAACTCCTGGGCGGGTCCCCTCCTGAACTCTGGATCCTTTGGGGCACTCTTGGGTCCCCTCCTGAACTCCTGGGTCCTTTGGGGCACTCCTGGTCCCCCTCCTGAACTCCTGAATGGGTCCCCTCAGAACTCCTGGGTCCCCTCCTGAAGTCCTGGGTGGGTCCCTCCTGAACTCTTGAGTCCCCTCCTGAACTCTGGATCCTTTCGGGCACTCCTGAGTCCCCTCCTGAACTCTGGATCCTTTGGGGCACTCCTGGGTCCCCTCCTGAACTCTGGATCCTTTGGGGCACTCCTGGGTTCCCCTCCTGAACTCTGGATCCTTTGGGGCACTCCTGGGTCCCCTCCTAAGCTCTTGGGTCCTTTGGGGAACTCTTGGGTCCCCTCAGAACTCCTGGGTTCACCCCTAAACTCCTCGGTCCTTTGGGGCACTCCTGGGTCTCCTCAGTACTCATGGGTTCCCCCCTGAACTCCTGGGTCCTTTGGGGCACTGCTGGGTCCCCTCCCGAACTCCTAGGTGGGTCCCCTCCCGAACTCCTGGGTGGGTCCCCTACCGAACTCCTGGGTACTTTGGGGCACTCCTGGGTCCCCTCAGAACGCCTGGGTTCCCCCCTGAACTCCTGGGTCCTTTGGGGCATTCCTGGGTCCCCTCCTGAACTCTGGATCCTTTGGGCACTCCTTGTCCCCCTCCTGAACTCCTGAATGGGTCCCCTCAGAACTCATGGGTCCCCTCCTGAAGTCCTGGGTGGGTCCCCCTCCTGAACTCCTGGGTGGGTCCCTCCTGAACTTTTGGGTCCCACCCTGAACTCCTGGGTCCTTTGGGGCACTCCTGGTCTCCCTCCTGAACTATTGAATGGGTCCCTCCTGAACTCCTGAATGGGTCCCTCCTGAACTCCTGAATGGGCCCCCTCAGAACTCCTGGGTCCCCTCCTGAAGTCCTGGGTGGGTCCCGCCATGAAGTGCTGGGTGGGTCACTCCTGAACTCTTGGGTCCCCTCCTGAACCCTGGATCCTTTGGGGCACTCCTGGGTCCCCTCCTGAACTCTGGATCCTTTGGGGCACTCCTGGGTTCCCCCCTGAACTCCTGGGTCCTTTGGGGCACTGCTGGGTCCCCACCTAAACTCCTGGGTGCGTCCCTCCTGAACTCCTGGGTGGGTCCCTCCTGATCTCTTGGGTGCCCTCCTGATCTCTTGGGTCCTTTGGGGCACTCTTGGGTCCCCTCAGAACTCCTGGGTTCCCCACTGAACTCCTGGGTCCTTTGGGGCACTCCTGGTCCCCCTCCTGAACTCTTCTTTCCCCCACTGAACTCCTGGGTCCTTTGGGGCACTCCTGGGTCCTCTCCTGAACTCTGGATCTATTGGGGCACTCCTGGGTTCCCCCCTGAACTCCTGGGTCCTTTGGGGCACTGCTGGGTCCCCACCTAAACTCCTGGGTGCGTCCCTCCTGAACTCCTGGGTGGGTCCCTCCTGATCTCTTGGGTGCCCTCCTGATCACTTGGGTCCCCTCAGAACTCCTGGGTTCCCCACTGAACTCCTGGGTCCTTTGGGGCACTCCTGGTCCCCCTCCTGAACTCTTCGTTCCCCCACTGAACTCTTGGGTCCTTTGGGGCACTCCTGGGTCCCCTCCTGAACTCTTGGGTCCCCTCCTGAACTCTGGATCCTTTGGGGCACTCCTGGGTCCCCTCCTAAGCTCTTGGGTCCTTTGGGGAACTCTTGGGTCCCCTCAGAACTCCTGGGTTCACCCCTGAACTCCTGGGTCCTTTGGGGCACTTCTGGGTCTCCTCAGTACTCTTGGGTTCCCCCCTGAACTCTTGGGTCCTTTGGGGCACTGCTGGGTCCCCTCTTGAACTCCTGGGTAGGTCCCCTCTTGAACTCCTGGGTGCCCTACTGATCTCTTGGGTCCTTTGGGGTACTCTTGGGTCTCCTCAGAACTCCTGGGTTCCCCCCTGAACTCCTGGGTCCTTTGGGGCATTCCTGGGTCCTCTCCTGAACTCTGGATCCTTTGTGGCACTCCTGGGTCCCCTCCTGAACTCCTGGGTCCGCTCCTGAACTCTTGGGTTACCCCCTGAACTCCTAGGTCCCCTCCTGAATTCTTCAGTCCCTCCCTGAACTCCTGGGCGGGTCCCTCCTGAACTCCTGTGCGGGTCCCTCCTGAACTCCTGAGCGGTTCCCCTCCTGAACTCCTGGGCGGGTCCCCTCCTGAACTCCTGGGCGGGTCCCCTCCTGAACTCTTTGGTCCTTTGGGGCACTTCTGGGTCCCCTCCTGAACTCCTGAATGGGTCCCTCCTGAACTCCTGGGTCCCCTCCTGAAGTCCTGGGTGGGTCCCGACATGAAGTCCTGGGTGGGTCCCTCCTGAATTCTTGGGTCCCCTCCGGAACTCCGGATCCTTTGGGGCACTCCTGGGTCCCCTCCTGAATTCCGGATCCTTTGGGGCACTCCTGGGTTCCCCCCTGAACTCCTGGGTCCTTTGGGGCACTGCTGGGTCCCCTCCTGAACTCCTGGGTGGGTCCCCTCCTGAACTCCTGGGTGGGTCCCCTCCTGAACTCCTGGGTGGGTCCCCTCCTGAACTCCTGGGTGGGTCCCCTCCTGAACTCCTGGGTGGGTCCCCTCCTGAACTCCTGGGTGGGTCCCCTCCTGAACTCCTGGGTGGGTCCCCTCCTGAACTCCTGGGTGGGTCCCCTCCTGAACTCCTGGGTGGGTCCCCTCCTGAACTCCTGGGTGGGTCCCCTCCTGAACTCCTGGGTGGGTCCCCTCCTGAACTCCTGGGTCCTTTGGGTCACTCTTGTGTCCCCTCAGAACTCCTGGGTTCCCCACTGAACTCCTGGGTCCTTTGGGGTACTCCTGGGTCCCCTCCTGAACTCTTGGGTCCCCTCCTGAACTCTTGGGTCCTTTGGGGCACTCCTGGGCTCCCCCTCTAAGCTCTTGGGTCCCTTGGGGCACTCTTGGGTCCCCTCAGAACTCCTGGGTTCCCCCCTGAACTCCTGGGTCCTTTGGGGCACTGCTGGGTCCCCTCCTGAACTCCTGGGTGGGTCCCTCCTGAACTCCTGGGTGGGTCCCTCCTGATCCCTTGGGTGCCCTCCTGATCCCTTGGGTGCCCTCCTGATCCCTTGGGTGCCCTCCTGATCCCTTGGGTGCCCTCCTGATCCCTTGGGTCCTTTGGGGCACTCTTGGGTCTCCTCAGAACTCCTGGGTTCCCCACTGAACTCCTGGGTCCTTTGGGGCACTCCTGGGTCCTCTCCTGAACTCCTGGGTCCGCTCCTGAACTCCTGGGTTACCCCCTGAACTCCTAGGTCCCCTCCTGAACTCTTCAGTCCCTCCCTGAACTCCCGGTCCCCTCCTGAACTCCTGGGCGGGTGCCCTCCTGAACTCCTGGGCGGGTGCCCTCCTGAACTCCTGGGCGGGTGCCCTCCTGAACTCTGGATCCTTTGGGGCACTCGTGGGTCCCCTCCTGAACTCTGGATCCTTTGGGGCACTCCTGGATCCCCTCCTGAACTCTGGATCCTTTGGGGCACTCCTGGATCCCCTCCTGAACTCTGGATCCTTTGGGGCACTCCTGGGTTCCCCCCTGAACTCCTGGGTCCTTTGGGGCACTGCTGGGTCCCCACCTAAACTCCTGGGTGGGTCCCTCCTGAACTCCTGGGTGGGTCCCTCCTGATCTCTTGGGTGCCCTCCTGATCACTTGGGTCCCCTCAGAACTCCTGGGTTCCCCACTGAACTCCTGGGTCCTTTGGGGCACTCCTGGTCCCCCTCCTGAACTCTTCGTTCCCCCACTGAACTCCTGGGTCCTTTGGGGCACTCCTGGGTCCCCTCCTGAACTCTTGGGTCCCCTCCTGAACTCTGGATCCTTTGGGGCACTCCTGGGTCCCCTCCTAAGCTCTTGGGTCCTTTGGGGAACTCTTGGGTCCCCTCAGAACTCCTGGGTTCACCCCTGAACTCCTGGGTCCTTTGGGGCACTTCTGGGTCTCCTCAGTACTCTTGGGTTCCCCCCTGAACTCTTGGGTCCTTTGGGGCACTGCTGGGTCCCCTCTTGAACTCCTGGGTAGGTCCCCTCTTGAACTCCTGGGTGCCCTACTGATCTCTTGGGTCCTTTGGGGTACTCTTGGGTCTCCTCAGAACTCCTGGGTTCCCCCCTGAACTCCTGGGTCCTTTGGGGCATTCCTGGGTCCTCTCCTGAACTCTGGATCCTTTGTGGCACTCCTGGGTCCCCTCCTGAACTCCTGGGTCCGCTCCTGAACTCTTGGGTTACCCCCTGAACTCCTAGGTCCCCTCCTGAATTCTTCAGTCCCTCCCTGAACTCCTGGGCGGGTCCCTCCTGAACTCCTGTGCGGGTCCCTCCTGAACTCCTGAGCGGGTCCCCTCCTGAACTCCTGAGCGGGTCCCCTCCTGAACTCCTGAGCGGGTCCCCTCCTGAACTCTTTGGTCCTTTGGGGCACTTCTGGGTCCCCTCCTGAACTCCTGAATGGGTCCCTCCTGAACTCCTGGGTCCCCTCCTGAAGTCCTGGGTGGGTCCCGACATGAAGTCCTGGGTGGGTCCCTCCTGAATTCTTGGGTCCCCTCCGGAACTCTGGATCCTTTGGGGCACTCCTGGGTCCCCTCCTGAATTCCGGATCCTTTGGGGCACTCCTGGGTTCCCCCCTGAACTCCTGGGTCCTTTGGGGCACTGCTGGGTCCCCTCCTGAACTCCTGGGTGGGTCCCCTCCTGAACTCCTGGGTGGGTCCCCTCCTGAACTCCTGGGTGGGTCCCCTCCTGAACTCCTGGGTGGGTCCCCTCCTGAACTCCTGGGTGGGTCCCCTCCTGAACTCCTGGGTGGGTCCCCTCCTGAACTCCTGGGTGGGTCCCCTCCTGAACTCCTGGGTGGGTCCCCTCCTGAACTCCTGGGTGGGTCCCCTCCTGAACTCCTGGGTGGGTCCCCTCCTGAACTCCTGGGTGGGTCCCCTCCTGAACTCCTGGGTGGGTCCCCTCCTGAACTCCTGGGTGGGTCCCCTCCTGAACTCCTGGGTCCTTTGGGTCACTCTTGTGTCCCCTCAGAACTCCTGGGTTCCCCACTGAACTCCTGGGTCCTTTGGGGTACTCCTGGGTCCCCTCCTGAACTCTTGGGTCCCCTCCTGAACTCTTGGGTCCTTTGGGGCACTCCTGGGCTCCCCCTCTAAGCTCTTGGGTCCCTTGGGGCACTCTTGGGTCCCCTCAGAACTCCTGGGTTCCCCCCTGAACTCCTGGGTCCTTTGGGGCACTGCTGGATCCCCTCCTGAACTCCTGGGTGGGTCCCTCCTGAACTCCTGGGTGGGTCCCTCCTGATCCCTTGGGTGCCCTCCTGATCCCTTGGGTGCCCTCCTGATCCCTTGGGTGCCCTCCTGATCCCTTGGGTGCCCTCCTGATCCCTTGGGTGCCCTCCTGATCCCTTGGGTCCTTTGGGGCACTCTTGGGTCTCCTCAGAACTCCTGGGTTCCCCACTGAACTCCTGGGTCCTTTGGGGCACTCCTGGGTCCGCTCCTGAACTCCTGGGTCCGCTCCTGAACTCCTGGGTCCGCTCCTGAACTCCTGGGTCCGCTCCTGAACTCTTCAGTCCCTCCCTGAACTCCCGGTCCCCTCCTGAACTCCTGGGCGGGTGCCCTCCTGAACTCCTGGGCGGGTGCCCTCCTGAACTCTGGATCCTTTGGGGCACTCTTGGGTCCCCTCCTGAACTCCTGGGTCCTTTGGGGCACTCCTGGTTCCCCTCCTGAACTACTGAATGGGTCCCCTCAGAACTCCTGGGTCCCCTCCTGAACTCTGGATCCTTTGGCGCACTCCTGGGTCCCCTCCTGAACTCTGGATCCTTTGGGGCACTCCTGGGTCCCCTCCTGAACTCTGGATCCTTTGGGGCACTCCTGGTTCCCTTCCTGAACTCTGGATCCTTTGGGGCACTCCTGGATCCCCTCCTGAACTCTGGATCCTTTGGGGCACTCCTGGGTCCCCTCCTGAACTCTGGATCCTTTGGGGCACTCCTGGGTCCCCTCCTAAGCTCCTGGGTCCTTTGGGGAACTCTTGGGTCCCCTCAGAACGCCTGGGTTCCCCCCTGAACTCCTGGGTCCTTTGGGGCATTCCTGGGTCCCCTTCTGAACTCTGGATCCTTTGGGGCACTCCTGGATCCCCTCTTGAACTCTGGATCCTTTGGGGCACTCCTGGATCCCCTCCTGAACTCTGGATCCTTTGGGGCACTCCTGGGTCCCCTCCTGAACTCTGGATCCTTTGGGGCACTCCTGGGTCCCCTCCTAAGCTCCTGGGTCCTTTGGGGCACTCCTGGGTCCCCTCAGAACGCCTGGGTTCCCCCCTGAACTCCTGGGTCCTTTGGGGCATTCCTGGGTCCCCTTCTGAACTCTGGATCCTTTGGGGCACTCCTGGTCCCCCTCCTGAACTCCTGAATGGGTCCCCTCAGAACTCATGGGTCCCCTCCTGAAGTCCTGGGTGGGTCCCTCCTGAACTTTTGGGTCCCACCCTAAACTCCTGGGTCCTTTGGGGCACTCCTGGTCTCCCTCCTGAACTCCTGAATGGGTCCCGCCATGAAGTCCTGGGTGGGTCCCTCCTGAACTCTTGGGTCCCCTCCTGAACCCTGGATCCTTTGGGGCACTCCTGGGTCCCCTCCTGAACTCTCGATCCTTTGGGGCATTCCTGGGTCCTTTGGGGCACTGCTGGGTCCCCACCTGAACTCCTGGTTGGGTCCCTCCTGAACTCCTGGGTGGGTCCTTCCTGATCTCTTGGGTGCCCTCCTGATCACTTGGGTGCCCTCCTGATCACTTGGGTCCTTTGGGGCACTCTTGGGTCCCCTCAGAACTCCTGGGTTCCCCACTGAACTCCTGGGTCCTTTGGGGCACTCCTGGGTCCTTTCCTGAACTCTTGGGTCCCCTCCTGAACTCTGGATCCTTTGGGGCACTCCTGGGTCCCCTCCTAAGCTCTTGGGTCCTTTGGGGAACTCTTGGGTCCCCTCAGAACTCCTGGGTTCACCCCTGAACTCCTAGGTCTTTTGGGGCACTTCTGGGTCTCCTCAGTACTCTTGGGTTTCCCCCTGAACTCTTGGGTCCTTTGGGGCACTGCTGGGTCCCCTCCCGAACTCCTGGGTGGGTCCCCTCTTGAACTCCTGGGTGGGTCCCTCCCGAACTCTTGGGTACTTTGGGGCACTCCTGGGTTCCCTCAGAACGACTGGGTTCCCCCCTGAACTCCTGGGTCCTTCGGGGCATTCCTGGGTCCTCTCCTGAACTCTGGATCCGTTGGGGCACTCCTGGGTCCCCTCCTGAACTCCTGGGTCCTTTGGGGCACTCCTGGGTCCGCTCCTGAACGCTTGGGTTACCCCCTGAACTCCTAAGTCCCCTCCTGAATTCTTCAGTCCCTCCCTGAACTCCTGGGCAGGTCCCTCCTGAACTCCTGGGCAGGTCCCCTCCTGAACTCTTGGGTCCTTTGGGGCACTTCTGGGTCCCCTCCTGAACTCCTGAATGGGTCCCCTCCTGAACTCCTGAATGGGTCCCCTCCTGAACTCCTGAATGGGTCCCCTCCTGAACTCCTGGGTGGGTACCGCCATGAAGTCCTGGGTGGGTCCCTCCTGAATTCTTGGGTCCCCTCCGGAACTCTGGATCCTTTGGGGCACTCCTGGTTCCCCTCCTGAACTCTGGATCCTTTGGGGCACTCCTGGGTTCCCCCCTGAACTCCTGGGTCCTTTGGGTCACTCTTGTGTCCCCTCAGAACTCCTGGGTTCCCCACTGAACTCCTGGGTCCTTTGGGGTACTCCTGGGTCCCCTCCTGAACTCTTGGGTCCCCTCCTGAACTCTTGGGTCCTTTGTGGCACTCCTGGGCTCCCCCTCTAAGCTCTTGGGTCCCTTGGGGCACTCTTGGGTCCCCTCAGAACTCCTGGGTTCCCCCCTGAACTCCTGGGTCTTTTGGGGCACTGCTGGGTCCCCTCCTGAACTCCTGGGTGGGTCCCTCCTGAACTCCTGGGTGGGTCCCTCCTGAACTCCTGGGTGGGTCCCTCCTGATCCCTTGGGTGCCCTCCTGATCTCTTGGGTGCCCTCCTGATCTCTTGGGTGCCCTCCTGATCTCTTGGGTCCTTTGGGGCACTCTTGGGTCTCCTCAGAACTCCTGGGTTCCCCACTGAACTCCTGGGTCCTTTGGGGCACTCCTGGGTCCTCTCCTGAACTCCTGGGTCCGCTCCTGAACTCCTGGGTTACCCCCTGAACTCCTGGGTCCCCTCCTGAACTCTTCAGTCCCTCCCTGAACTCCTGGGCGGGTGCCCTCCTGAACTCCTGGGCGGGTGCCCTCCTGAACTCCTGGGCGGGTGCCCTCCTGAACTCCTGGGCGGGTGCCCTCCTGAACTCCTGGGCGGGTGCCCTCCTGAACTCCTGGGCGGGTGCCCTCCTGAACTCTGGATCCTTTGGGGCACTCTTGGGTCCCCTCCTGAACTCCTGGGTCCTTTGGGGCACTCCTGGTTCCCCTCCTGAACTACTGAATGGGTCCCCTCAGAACTCCTGGGCGGGTCCCCTCCTGAACTCCTGGGCGGGTCCCCTCCTGAACTCCTGGGCGGGTCCCCTCCTGAACTCCTGGGCGGGTTCCGCCATGCAGTGCTGGGTGGGTCCCTCATGAACTCTTGGGTCCCCTCCTGAACTCCTGGATGGGTCCCCTCCTGAACTCCTGGGTCCTTTGGGGCACTCTTGGGTCCCCCACTGAACTCCTGGGTCCCCCACTGAACTCTGGATCATTTGGTGCACTCCTGGGTCCCCTCCTAAGCTCTTGGGTCCTTTGGGGAACTCTTGGTTCCCCTCAGAACTTCTGGGTTCACCCCTGAACTCCTGGGTCCTTTGGGGAACTCCTGGGTCTCCTCAGTAGTCTTGGGGATCCCCCCTGAACTCCTGGGTCCTTTGGGGCACTGCTGGGTCCCCTCCCGAACTCCTGGGTGGGTCCCCTCCCGAACTCAGGGGTACTTTGGGGCACTCCTGGGTCCCCTCAGAACGCCTGGTTTCCCCGCTGAACTCCTGGGTCCTTTGGGGCATTCCTGGGTTCCCTCCTGAACTCTGGATCCTTTGGGGCACTCCTGGGTCCCCTCCTGAACTCCTGGGTCCTTTGGGGCACTCCTGGTCCCCCTCCTGAACTCCTGAATGGGTCCCCTCAGAACTCCTGGGTCCCCTCCTGAAGTCCTGGGTGGGTTCCTCCTGAACTCCTGGGTGGGTCCCTCCTGAACTTTTGGGTCCCACCCTGAACTCCTGGGTCCTTTGGGGCACTCTTGGTCCCCCTCCTGAACTACTGAATGGGTCCCTCCTGAACTCCTGAATGGGTCCCCTCAGAACTCCTGGGTCCCCTCCTGAAGTCCTGACTGGGTCCCGCCATGAAGTCCTTGGTGGTTCCCTCCTGAACTCTTGGGTCTCCTCCTGACCCCTGGATCCTTTGGGGCTCTCCTGGGTCCCCTCCTGAACTCTGGATCCTTTGGGGCACTCCTGGGTTCCCCCCTGAACTCCTGGGTCCTTTGGGGCACTGCTGGGTCCCCTCCTGAACTCCTGGGTGGGTCCCTCCTGAACTCCTGGGTGGGTCCCTCCTGAACTCCTGGGTCCTTTGGGGCACTCTTGGGTCTCCTCAGAACTCCTGGGTTTTCCACTGAACTCCTGGGTCCTTTGGGGCACTCCTGGGTCCGCTCCTGAACTCCTGGGTCCCCTCCTGAATTCTTCAGTCCCTTCCTGAACTCCTGGGCGGGTCCCCTCCTGAACTCCTGGGCGGGTCCCCTCCTGAACTCCTGGGCGGGTCCCCTCCTGAACTCCTGGGCGGGTCCCCTCCTGAACTCCTGGGCGGGTCCCCTCCTGAACTCCTGGGCGGGTCCCCTCCTGAACTCCTGGGCGGGTCCCCTCCTGAACTCCTGGGCGGGTCCCCTCCTGAACTCCTGGGCGGGTCCCCTCCTGAACTCCTGGGCGGGTCCCCTCCTGAACTCCTGGGCGGGTCCCCTCCTGAACTCTGGATCCTTTGGGGCACTCTTGGGTCCCCTCCTGAACTCCTGGGTCCTTTGGGGCACTCCTGGTCCCCCTCCTGAACTCCTGAATGGGTCCCCTCAGAACTCCTGGGTCCCCTCCTGAAGTCCTGGGTGGGTCCCTCCTGAACTCTTGAGTCCCCTCCTGAACTCTGGATCCTTTCGGGCACTCCTGAGTCCCCTCCTGAACTCTGGATCCTTTGGGGCACTCCTGGGTCCCCTCCTGAACTCTGGATCCTTTGGGGCACTCCTGGGTTCCCCTCCTGAACTCTGGATCCTTTGGGGCACTCCTGGGTCCCCTCCTAAGCTCTTGGGTCCTTTGGGGAACTCTTGGGTCCCCTCAGAACTCCTGGGTTCACCCCTAAACTCCTCGGTCCTTTGGGGCACTCCTGGGTCTCCTCAGTACTCTTGGGTTCCCCCCTGAACTCCTGGGTCCTTTGGGGCACTGCTGGGTCCCCTCCCGAACTCCTAGGTGGGTCCCCTCCCGAACTCCTGGGTGGGTCCCCTACCGAACTCCTGGGTACTTTGGGGCACTCCTGGGTCCCCTCAGAACGCCTGGGTTCCCCCCTGAACTCCTGGGTCCTTTGGGGCATTCCTGGGTCCCCTCCTGAACTCTGGATCCTTTGGGCACTCCTTGTCCCCCTCCTGAACTCCTGAATGGGTCCCCTCAGAACTCATGGGTGCCCTCCTGAAGTCCTGGGTGGGTCCCCCTCCTGAACTCCTGGGTGGGTCCCTCCTGAACTTTTGGGTCCCACCCTGAACTCCTGGGTCCTTTGGGGCACTCCTGGTCTCCCTCCTGAACTATTGAATGGGTCCCTCCTGAACTCCTGAATGGGTCCCTCCTGAACTCCTGAATGGGTCCCTCCTGAACTCCTGAATGGGTCCCTCCTGAACTCCTGGGTGGGTCCCGCCATGAAGTGCTGGGTGGGTCACTCCTGAACTCTTGGGTCCCCTCCTGAACCCTGGATCCTTTGGGGCACTCCTGGGTCCCCTCCTGAACTCTGGATCCTTTGGGGCACTCCTGGGTTCCCCCCTGAACTCCTGGGTCCTTTGGGGCACTGCTGGGTCCCCACCTGAACTCCTGGGTGGGTCCCTCCTGAACTCCTGGGTGGGTCCCTCCTGATCTCTTGGGTGCCCTCCTGATCTCTTGGGTCCTTTGGGGCACTCTTGGGTCCCCTCAGAACTCCTGGGTTCCCCACTGAACTCCTGGGTCCTTTGGGGCACTGCTGGGTCCCCACCTAAACTCCTGGGTGCGTCCCTCCTGAACTCCTGGGTGGGTCCCTCCTGATCTCTTGGGTGCCCTCCTGATCACTTGGGTCCCCTCAGAACTCCTGGGTTCCCCACTGAACTCCTGGGTCCTTTGGGGCACTCCTGGTCCCCCTCCTGAACTCTTCGGTCCCCCACTGAACTCCTGGGTCCTTTGGGGCACTCCTGGGTCCCCTCCTGAACTCTTGGGTCCCCTCCTGAACTCTGGATCCTTTGGGGCACTCCTGGGTCCCCTCCTAAGCTCTTGGGTCCTTTGGGGAACTCTTGGGTCCCCTCAGAACTCCTGGGTTCACCCCTAAACTCCTCGGTCCTTTGGGGCACTCCTGGGTCTCCTCAGTACTCATGGGTTCCCCCCTGAACTCCTGGGTCCTTTGGGGCACTGCTGGGTCCCCTCCCGAACTCCTAGGTGGGTCCCCTCCCGAACTCCTGGGTGGGTCCCCTACCGAACTCCTGGGTACTTTGGGGCACTCCTGGGTCCCCTCAGAACGCCTGGGTTCCCCCCTGAACTCCTGGGTCCTTTGGGGCATTCCTGGGTCCCCTCCTGAACTCTGGATCCTTTGGGCACTCCTTGTCCCCCTCCTGAACTCCTGAATGGGTCCCCTCAGAACTCATGGGTCCCCTCCTGAAGTCCTGGGTGGGTCCCCCTCCTGAACTCCTGGGTGGGTCCCTCCTGAACTTTTGGGTCCCACCCTGAACTCCTGGGTCCTTTGGGGCACTCCTGGTCTCCCTCCTGAACTATTGAATGGGTCCCTCCTGAACTCCTGAATGGGTCCCTCCTGAACTCCTGAATGGGCCCCCTCAGAACTCCTGGGTCCCCTCCTGAAGTCCTGGGTGGGTCCCGCCATGAAGTGCTGGGTGGGTCACTCCTGAACTCTTGGGTCCCCTCCTGAACCCTGGATCCTTTGGGGCACTCCTGGGTCCCCTCCAGAACTCTGGATCCTTTGGGGCACTCCTGGGTTCCCCCCTGAACTCCTGGGTCCTTTGGGGCACTGCTGGGTCCCCACCTAAACTCCTGGGTGCGTCCCTCCTGAACTCCTGGGTGGGTCCCTCCTGATCTCTTGGGTCCTTTGGGGCACTCTTGGGTCCCCTCAGAACTCCTGGGTTCCCCACTGAACTCCTGGGTCCTTTGGGGCACTCCTGGTCCCCCTCCTGAACTCTTCTTTCCCCCACTGAACTCCTGGGTCCTTTGGGGCACTCCTGGGTCCTCTCCTGAACTCTGGATCTATTGGGGCACTCCTGGGTTCCCCCCTGAACTCCTGGGTCCTTTGGGGCACTGCTGGGTCCCCACCTAAACTCCTGGGTGCGTCCCTCCTGAACTCCTGGGTGGGTCCCTCCTGATCTCTTGGGTGCCCTCCTGATCACTTGGGTCCCCTCAGAACTCCTGGGTTCCCCACTGAACTCCTGGGTCCTTTGGGGCACTCCTGGTCCCCCTCCTGAACTCTTCGTTCCCCCACTGAACTCTTGGGTCCTTTGGGGCACTCCTGGGTCCCCTCCTGAACTCTTGGGTCCCCTCCTGAACTCTGGATCCTTTGGGGCACTCCTGGGTCCCCTCCTAAGCTCTTGGGTCCTTTGGGGAACTCTTGGGTCCCCTCAGAACTCCTGGGTTCACCCCTGAACTCCTGGGTCCTTTGGGGCACTTCTGGGTCTCCTCAGTACTCTTGGGTTCCCCCCTGAACTCTTGGGTCCTTTGGGGCACTGCTGGGTCCCCTCTTGAACTCCTGGGTAGGTCCCCTCTTGAACTCCTGGGTGCCCTACTGATCTCTTGGGTCCTTTGGGGTACTCTTGGGTCTCCTCAGAACTCCTGGGTTCCCCCCTGAACTCCTGGGTCCTTTGGGGCATTCCTGGGTCCTCTCCTGAACTCTGGATCCTTTGTGGCACTCCTGGGTCCCCTCCTGAACTCCTGGGTCCGCTCCTGAACTCTTGGGTTACCCCCTGAACTCCTAGGTCCCCTCCTGAATTCTTCAGTCCCTCCCTGAACTCCTGGGCGGGTCCCTCCTGAACTCCTGTGCGGGTCCCTCCTGAACTCCTGAGCGGTTCCCCTCCTGAACTCCTGGGCGGGTCCCCTCCTGAACTCCTGGGCGGGTCCCCTCCTGAACTCTTTGGTCCTTTGAGGCACTTCTGGGTCCCCTCCTGAACTCCTGAATGGGTCCCTCCTGAACTCCTGGGTCCCCTCCTGAAGTCCTGGGTGGGTCCCGACATGAAGTCCTGGGTGGGTCCCTCCTGAATTCTTGGGTCCCCTCCGGAACTCCGGATCCTTTGGGGCACTCCTGGGTCCCCTCCTGAATTCCGGATCCTTTGGGGCACTCCTGGGTTCCCCCCTGAACTCCTGGGTCCTTTGGGGCACTGCTGGGTCCCCTCCTGAACTCCTGGGTGGGTCCCCTCCTGAACTCCTGGGTGGGTCCCCTCCTGAACTCCTGGGTGGGTCCCCTCCTGAACTCCTGGGTGGGTCCCCTCCTGAACTCCTGGGTGGGTCCCCTCCTGAACTCCTGGGTGGGTCCCCTCCTGAACTCCTGGGTGGGTCCCCTCCTGAACTCCTGGGTGGGTCCCCTCCTGAACTCCTGGGTGGGTCCCCTCCTGAACTCCTGGGTGGGTCCCCTCCTGAACTCCTGGGTGGGTCCCCTCCTGAACTCCTGGGTGGGTCCCCTCCTGAACTCCTGGGTGGGTCCCCTCCTGAACTCCTGGGTGGGTCCCCTCCTGAACTCCTGGGTGGGTCCCCTCCTGAACTCCTGGGTGGGTCCCCTCCTGAACTCCTGGGTGGGTCCCCTCCTGAACTCCTGGGTCCTTTGGGTCACTCTTGTGTCCCCTCAGAACTCCTGGGTTCCCCACTGAACTCCTGGGTCCTTTGGGGTACTCCTGGGTCCCCTCCTGAACTCTTGGGTCCCCTCCTGAACTCTTGGGTCCTTTGGGGCACTCCTGGGCTCCCCCTCTAAGCTCTTGGGTCCCTTGGGGCACTCTTGGGTCCCCTCAGAACTCCTGGGTTCCCCCCTGAACTCCTGGGTCCTTTGGGGCACTGCTGGGTCCCCTCCTGAACTCCTGGGTGGGTCCCTCCTGAACTCCTGGGTGGGTCCCTCCTGATCCCTTGGGTGCCCTCCTGATCCCTTGGGTGCCCTCCTGATCCCTTGGGTGCCCTCCTGATCCCTTGGGTGCCCTCCTGATCCCTTGGGTCCTTTGGGGCACTCTTGGGTCTCCTCAGAACTCCTGGGTTCCCCACTGAACTCCTGGGTCCTTTGGGGCACTCCTGGGTCCTCTCCTGAACTCCTGGGTCCGCTCCTGAACTCCTGGGTTACCCCCTGAACTCCTAGGTCCCCTCCTGAACTCTTCAGTCCCTCCCTGAACTCCCGGTCCCCTCCTGAACTCCTGGGCGGGTGCCCTCCTGAACTCCTGGGCGGGTGCCCTCCTGAACTCCTGGGCGGGTGCCCTCCTGAACTCTGGATCCTTTGGGGCACTCGTGGGTCCCCTCCTGAACTCTGGATCCTTTGGGGCACTCCTGGATCCCCTCCTGAACTCTGGATCCTTTGGGGCACTCCTGGATCCCCTCCTGAACTCTGGATCCTTTGGGGCACTCCTGGGTTCCCCCCTGAACTCCTGGGTCCTTTGGGGCACTGCTGGGTCCCCACCTAAACTCCTGGGTGGGTCCCTCCTGAACTCCTGGGTGGGTCCCTCCTGATCTCTTGGGTGCCCTCCTGATCACTTGGGTCCCCTCAGAACTCCTGGGTTCCCCACTGAACTCCTGGGTCCTTTGGGGCACTCCTGGTCCCCCTCCTGAACTCTTCGTTCCCCCACTGAACTCCTGGGTCCTTTGGGGCACTCCTGGGTCCCCTCCTGAACTCTTGGGTCCCCTCCTGAACTCTGGATCCTTTGGGGCACTCCTGGGTCCCCTCCTAAGCTCTTGGGTCCTTTGGGGAACTCTTGGGTCCCCTCAGAACTCCTGGGTTCACCCCTGAACTCCTGGGTCCTTTGGGGCACTTCTGGGTCTCCTCAGTACTCTTGGGTTCCCCCCTGAACTCTTGGGTCCTTTGGGGCACTGCTGGGTCCCCTCTTGAACTCCTGGGTAGGTCCCCTCTTGAACTCCTGGGTGCCCTACTGATCTCTTGGGTCCTTTGGGGTACTCTTGGGTCTCCTCAGAACTCCTGGGTTCCCCCCTGAACTCCTGGGTCCTTTGGGGCATTCCTGGGTCCTCTCCTGAACTCTGGATCCTTTGTGGCACTCCTGGGTCCCCTCCTGAACTCCTGGGTCCGCTCCTGAACTCTTGGGTTACCCCCTGAACTCCTAGGTCCCCTCCTGAATTCTTCAGTCCCTCCCTGAACTCCTGGGCGGGTCCCTCCTGAACTCCTGTGCGGGTCCCTCCTGAACTCCTGAGCGGGTCCCCTCCTGAACTCCTGAGCGGGTCCCCTCCTGAACTCCTGAGCGGGTCCCCTCCTGAACTCTTTGGTCCTTTGGGGCACTTCTGGGTCCCCTCCTGAACTCCTGAATGGGTCCCTCCTGAACTCCTGGGTCCCCTCCTGAAGTCCTGGGTGGGTCCCGACATGAAGTCCTGGGTGGGTCCCTCCTGAATTCTTGGGTCCCCTCCGGAACTCTGGATCCTTTGGGGCACTCCTGGGTCCCCTCCTGAATTCCGGATCCTTTGGGGCACTCCTGGGTTCCCCCCTGAACTCCTGGGTCCTTTGGGGCACTGCTGGGTCCCCTCCTGAACTCCTGGGTGGGTCCCCTCCTGAACTCCTGGGTGGGTCCCCTCCTGAACTCCTGGGTGGGTCCCCTCCTGAACTCCTGGGTGGGTCCCCTCCTGAACTCCTGGGTGGGTCCCCTCCTGAACTCCTGGGTGGGTCCCCTCCTGAACTCCTGGGTGGGTCCCCTCCTGAACTCCTGGGTGGGTCCCCTCCTGAACTCCTGGGTGGGTCCCCTCCTGAACTCCTGGGTGGGTCCCCTCCTGAACTCCTGGGTGGGTCCCCTCCTGAACTCCTGGGTGGGTCCCCTCCTGAACTCCTGGGTGGGTCCCCTCCTGAACTCCTGGGTGGGTCCCCTCCTGAACTCCTGGGTGGGTCCCCTCCTGAACTCCTGGGTGGGTCCCCTCCTGAACTCCTGGGTGGGTCCCCTCCTGAACTCCTGGGTCCTTTGGGTCACTCTTGTGTCCCCTCAGAACTCCTGGGTTCCCCACTGAACTCCTGGGTCCTTTGGGGTACTCCTGGGTCCCCTCCTGAACTCTTGGGTCCCCTCCTGAACTCCTGGGTCCTTTGGGGCATTCCTGGGTCCCCTTCTGAACTCTGGATCCTTTGGGGCACTCCTGGTCCCCCTCCTGAACTCCTGAATGGGTCCCCTCAGAACTCATGGGTCCCCTCCTGAAGTCCTGGGTGGGTCCCTCCTGAACTTTTGGGTCCCACCCTAAACTCCTGGGTCCTTTGGGGCACTCCTGGTCTCCCTCCTGAACTCCTGAATGGGTCCCGCCATGAAGTCCTGGGTGGGTCCCTCCTGAACTCTTGGGTCCCCTCCTGAACCCTGGATCCTTTGGGGCACTCCTGGGTCCCCTCCTGAACTCTCGATCCTTTGGGGCATTCCTGGGTCCTTTGGGGCACTGCTGGGTCCCCACCTGAACTCCTGGTTGGGTCCCTCCTGAACTCCTGGGTGGGTCCTTCCTGATCTCTTGGGTGCCCTCCTGATCACTTGGGTGCCCTCCTGATCACTTGGGTCCTTTGGGGCACTCTTGGGTCCCCTCAGAACTCCTGGGTTCCCCACTGAACTCCTGGGTCCTTTGGGGCACTCCTGGGTCCTTTCCTGAACTCTTGGGTCCCCTCCTGAACTCTGGATCCTTTGGGGCACTCCTGGGTCCCCTCCTAAGCTCTTGGGTCCTTTGGGGAACTCTTGGGTCCCCTCAGAACTCCTGGGTTCACCCCTGAACTCCTAGGTCTTTTGGGGCACTTCTGGGTCTCCTCAGTACTCTTGGGTTTCCCCCTGAACTCTTGGGTCCTTTGGGGCACTGCTGGGTCCCCTCCCGAACTCCTGGGTGGGTCCCCTCTTGAACTCCTGGGTGGGTCCCTCCCGAACTCTTGGGTACTTTGGGGCACTCCTGGGTTCCCTCAGAACGACTGGGTTCCCCCCTGAACTCCTGGGTCCTTCGGGGCATTCCTGGGTCCTCTCCTGAACTCTGGATCCGTTGGGGCACTCCTGGGTCCCCTCCTGAACTCCTGGGTCCTTTGGGGCACTCCTGGGTCCGCTCCTGAACGCTTGGGTTACCCCCTGAACTCCTAAGTCCCCTCCTGAATTCTTCAGTCCCTCCCTGAACTCCTGGGCAGGTCCCTCCTGAACTCCTGGGCAGGTCCCCTCCTGAACTCTTGGGTCCTTTGGGGCACTTCTGGGTCCCCTCCTGAACTCCTGAATGGGTCCCCTCCTGAACTCCTGAATGGGTCCCCTCCTGAACTCCTGAATGGGTCCCCTCCTGAACTCCTGGGTGGGTACCGCCATGAAGTCCTGGGTGGGTCCCTCCTGAATTCTTGGGTCCCCTCCGGAACTCTGGATCCTTTGGGGCACTCCTGGTTCCCCTCCTGAACTCTGGATCCTTTGGGGCACTCCTGGGTTCCCCCCTGAACTCCTGGGTCCTTTGGGTCACTCTTGTGTCCCCTCAGAACTCCTGGGTTCCCCACTGAACTCCTGGGTCCTTTGGGGTACTCCTGGGTCCCCTCCTGAACTCTTGGGTCCTTTGTGGCACTCCTGGGCTCCCCCTCTAAGCTCTTGGGTCCCTTGGGGCACTCTTGGGTCCCCTCAGAACTCCTGGGTTCCCCCCTGAACTCCTGGGTCTTTTGGGGCACTGCTGGGTCCCCTCCTGAACTCCTGGGTGGGTCCCTCCTGAACTCCTGGGTGGGTCCCTCCTGAACTCCTGGGTGGGTCCCTCCTGATCCCTTGGGTGCCCTCCTGATCTCTTGGGTGCCCTCCTGATCTGTTGGGTGCCCTCCTGATCTCTTGGGTCCTTTGGGGCACTCTTGGGTCTCCTCAGAACTCCTGGGTTCCCCACTGAACTCCTGGGTCCTTTGGGGCACTCCTGGGTCCTCTCCTGAACTCCTGGGTCCGCTCCTGAACTCCTGGGTTACCCCCTGAACTCCTGGGTCCCCTCCTGAACTCTTCAGTCCCTCCCTGAACTCCTGGGCGGGTGCCCTCCTGAACTCCTGGGCGGGTGCCCTCCTGAACTCCTGGGCGGGTGCCCTCCTGAACTCCTGGGCGGGTGCCCTCCTGAACTCCTGGGCGGGTGCCCTCCTGAACTCTGGATCCTTTGGGGCACTCTTGGGTCCCCTCCTGAACTCCTGGGTCCTTTGGGGCACTCCTGGTTCCCCTCCTGAACTACTGAATGGGTCCCCTCAGAACTCCTGGGCGGGTCCCCTCCTGAACTCCTGGGCGGGTCCCCTCCTGAACTCCTGGGCGGGTCCCCTCCTGAACTCCTGGGCGGGTCCCCTCCTGAACTCCTGGGCGGGTTCCGCCATGCAGTGCTGGGTGGGTCCCTCATGAACTCTTGGGTCCCCTCCTGAACTCCTGGATGGGTCCCCTCCTGAACTCCTGGGTCCTTTGGGGCACTCTTGGGTCCCCCACTG
Organism: Patagioenas fasciata; assembly: GCF_037038585.1. Classification (NCBI taxonomy): domain Eukaryota; kingdom Metazoa; phylum Chordata; class Aves; order Columbiformes; family Columbidae; genus Patagioenas; species Patagioenas fasciata. The sequence continues at coordinate 418,111 of NW_027288666.1, read as the reverse complement.
AACTCCTGGGTCCCCCACTGAACTCTGGATCATTTGGTGCACTCCTGGGTCCCCTCCTAAGCTCTTGGGTCCTTTGGGGAACTCTTGGTTCCCCTCAGAACTTCTGGGTTCACCCCTGAACTCCTGGGTCCTTTGGGGAACTCCTGGGTCTCCTCAGTAGTCTTGGGGATCCCCCCTGAACTCCTGGGTCCTTTGGGGCACTGCTGGGTCCCCTCCCGAACTCCTGGGTGGGTCCCCTCCCGAACTCAGGGGTACTTTGGGGCACTCCTGGGTCCCCTCAGAACGCCTGGTTTCCCCGCTGAACTCCTGGGTCCTTTGGGGCATTCCTGGGTTCCCTCCTGAACTCTGGATCCTTTGGGGCACTCCTGGGTCCCCTCCTGAACTCCTGGGTCCTTTGGGGCACTCCTGGTCCCCCTCCTGAACTCCTGAATGGGTCCCCTCAGAACTCCTGGGTCCCCTCCTGAAGTCCTGGGTGGGTTCCTCCTGAACTCCTGGGTGGGTCCCTCCTGAACTTTTGGGTCCCACCCTGAACTCCTGGGTCCTTTGGGGCACTCTTGGTCCCCCTCCTGAACTACTGAATGGGTCCCTCCTGAACTCCTGAATGGGTCCCCTCAGAACTCCTGGGTCCCCTCCTGAAGTCCTGACTGGGTCCCGCCATGAAGTCCTTGGTGGTTCCCTCCTGAACTCTTGGGTCTCCTCCTGACCCCTGGATCCTTTGGGGCTCTCCTGGGTCCCCTCCTGAACTCTGGATCCTTTGGGGCACTCCTGGGTTCCCCCCTGAACTCCTGGGTCCTTTGGGGCACTGCTGGGTCCCCTCCTGAACTCCTGGGTGGGTCCCTCCTGAACTCCTGGGTGGGTCCCTCCTGAACTCCTGGGTCCTTTGGGGCACTCTTGGGTCTCCTCAGAACTCCTGGGTTTTCCACTGAACTCCTGGGTCCTTTGGGGCACTCCTGGGTCCGCTCCTGAACTCCTGGGTCCCCTCCTGAATTCTTCAGTCCCTTCCTGAACTCCTGGGCGGGTCCCCTCCTGAACTCCTGGGCGGGTCCCCTCCTGAACTCCTGGGCGGGTCCCCTCCTGAACTCCTGGGCGGGTCCCCTCCTGAACTCCTGGGCGGGTCCCCTCCTGAACTCCTGGGCGGGTCCCCTCCTGAACTCCTGGGCGGGTCCCCTCCTGAACTCCTGGGCGGGTCCCCTCCTGAACTCCTGGGCGGGTCCCCTCCTGAACTCCTGGGCGGGTCCCCTCCTGAACTCTGGATCCTTTGGGGCACTCTTGGGTCCCCTCCTGAACTCCTGGGTCCTTTGGGGCACTCCTGGTCCCCCTCCTGAACTCCTGAATGGGTCCCCTCAGAACTCCTGGGTCCCCTCCTGAAGTCCTGGGTGGGTCCCTCCTGAACTCTTGAGTCCCCTCCTGAACTCTGGATCCTTTCGGGCACTCCTGAGTCCCCTCCTGAACTCTGGATCCTTTGGGGCACTCCTGGGTCCCCTCCTGAACTCTGGATCCTTTGGGGCACTCCTGGGTTCCCCTCCTGAACTCTGGATCCTTTGGGGCACTCCTGGGTCCCCTCCTAAGCTCTTGGGTCCTTTGGGGAACTCTTGGGTCCCCTCAGAACTCCTGGGTTCACCCCTAAACTCCTCGGTCCTTTGGGGCACTCCTGGGTCTCCTCAGTACTCTTGGGTTCCCCCCTGAACTCCTGGGTCCTTTGGGGCACTGCTGGGTCCCCTCCCGAACTCCTAGGTGGGTCCCCTCCCGAACTCCTGGGTGGGTCCCCTACCGAACTCCTGGGTACTTTGGGGCACTCCTGGGTCCCCTCAGAACGCCTGGGTTCCCCCCTGAACTCCTGGGTCCTTTGGGGCATTCCTGGGTCCCCTCCTGAACTCTGGATCCTTTGGGCACTCCTTGTCCCCCTCCTGAACTCCTGAATGGGTCCCCTCAGAACTCATGGGTGCCCTCCTGAAGTCCTGGGTGGGTCCCCCTCCTGAACTCCTGGGTGGGTCCCTCCTGAACTTTTGGGTCCCACCCTGAACTCCTGGGTCCTTTGGGGCACTCCTGGTCTCCCTCCTGAACTATTGAATGGGTCCCTCCTGAACTCCTGAATGGGTCCCTCCTGAACTCCTGAATGGGTCCCTCCTGAACTCCTGAATGGGCCCCCTCAGAACTCCTGAATGGGTCCCTCCTGAACTCCTGGGTGGGTCCCGCCATGAAGTGCTGGGTGGGTCACTCCTGAACTCTTGGGTCCCCTCCTGAACCCTGGATCCTTTGGGGCACTCCTGGGTCCCCTCCTGAACTCTGGATCCTTTGGGGCACTCCTGGGTTCCCCCCTGAACTCCTGGGTCCTTTGGGGCACTGCTGGGTCCCCACCTGAACTCCTGGGTGGGTCCCTCCTGAACTCCTGGGTGGGTCCCTCCTGATCTCTTGGGTGCCCTCCTGATCTCTTGGGTCCTTTGGGGCACTCTTGGGTCCCCTCAGAACTCCTGGGTTCCCCACTGAACTCCTGGGTCCTTTGGGGCACTGCTGGGTCCCCACCTAAACTCCTGGGTGCGTCCCTCCTGAACTCCTGGGTGGGTCCCTCCTGATCTCTTGGGTGCCCTCCTGATCACTTGGGTCCCCTCAGAACTCCTGGGTTCCCCACTGAACTCCTGGGTCCTTTGGGGCACTCCTGGTCCCCCTCCTGAACTCTTCGGTCCCCCACTGAACTCCTGGGTCCTTTGGGGCACTCCTGGGTCCCCTCCTGAACTCTTGGGTCCCCTCCTGAACTCTGGATCCTTTGGGGCACTCCTGGGTCCCCTCCTAAGCTCTTGGGTCCTTTGGGGAACTCTTGGGTCCCCTCAGAACTCCTGGGTTCACCCCTGAACTCCTGGGTCCTTTGGGGCACTTCTGGGTCTCCTCAGTACTCTTGGGTTCCCCCCTGAACACTTGGGTCCTTTGGGGCACTGCTGGGTCCCCTCTTGAACTCCTGGGTGGGTCCCCTCTTGAACTCCTGGGTGCCCTACTGATCTCTTGGGTCCTTTGGGGTACTCTTGGGTCTCCTCAGAACTCCTGGGTTCCCCCCTGAACTCCTCGGTCCTTTGGGGCATTCCTGGGTCCTCTCCTGAACTCTGGATCCTTTGTGGCACTCCTGGGTCCCCTCCTGAACTCCTGGGTCCGCTCCTGAACTCTTGGGTTACCCCCTGAACTCCTAGGTCCCCTCCTGAATTCTTCAGTCCCTCCCTGAACTCCTGGGCGGGTCCCTCCTGAACTCCTGTGCCGGTCCCTCCTGAACTCCTGAGCGGTTCCCCTCCTGAACTCCTGGGCGGGTCCCCTCCTGAACTCTTTGGTCCTTTGGGGCACTTCTGGGTCCCCTCCTGAACTCCTGAATGGGTCCCTCCTGAACTCCTGGGTCCCCTCCTGAAGTCCTGGGTGGGTCCCGACATGAAGTCCTGGGTGGGTCCCTCCTGAATTCTTGGGTCCCCTCCGGAACTCTGGATCCTTTGGGGCACTCCTGGGTCCCCTCCTGAATTCCGGATCCTTTGGGGCACTCCTGGGTTCCCCCCTGAACTCCTGGGTCCTTTGGGGCACTGCTGGGTCCCCTCCTGAACTCCTGGGTGGGTCCCCTCCTGAACTCCTGGGTGGGTCCCCTCCTGAACTCCTGGGTGGGTCCCCTCCTGAACTCCTGGGTGGGTCCCCTCCTGAACTCCTGGGTGGGTCCCCTCCTGAACTCCTGGGTGGGTCCCCTCCTGAACTCCTGGGTGGGTCCCCTCCTGAACTCCTGGGTGGGTCCCCTCCTGAACTCCTGGGTGGGTCCCCTCCTGAACTCCTGGGTGGGTCCCCTCCTGAACTCCTGGGTGGGTCCCCTCCTGAACTCCTGGGTGGGTCCCCTCCTGAACTCCTGGGTGGGTCCCCTCCTGAACTCCTGGGTGGGTCCCCTCCTGAACTCCTGGGTGGGTCCCCTCCTGAACTCCTGGGTGGGTCCCCTCCTGAACTCCTGGGTGGGTCCCCTCCTGAACTCCTGGGTGGGTCCCCTCCTGAACTCCTGGGTGGGTCCCCTCCTGAACTCCTGGGTGGGTCCCCTCCTGAACTCCTGGGTGGGTCCCCTCCTGAACTCCTGGGTGGGTCCCCTCCTGAACTCCTGGGTCCTTTGGGTCACTCTTGTGTCCCCTCAGAACTCCTGGGTTCCCCACTGAACTCCTGGGTCCTTTGGGGTACTCCTGGGTCCCCTCCTGAACTCTTGGGTCCCCTCCTGAACTCTTGGGTCCTTTGGGGCACTCTTGGGTCTCCTCAGAACTCCTGGGTTCCCCCCTGAACTCCTGGGTCCTTTGGGGCACTGCTGGGTCCCCTCCTGAACTCCTGGGTGGGTCCCTCCTGAACTCCTGGGTGGGTCCCTCCTGATCCCTTGGGTGCCCTCCTGATCTCTTGGGTGCCCTCCTGATCTCTTGGGTCCTTTGGGGCACTCTTGGGTCTCCTCAGAACTCCTGGGTTCCCCACTGAACTCCTGGGTCCTTTGGGGCACTCCTGGGTCCTCTCAGAACGCCTGGGTTCCCCCCTGAACTCCTGGGTCCTTTGGGGCATTCCTGGGTCCCCTTCTGAACTCTGTATCCTTTGGGGCACTCCTGGTCCCCCTCCTGAACTCCTGAATGGGTCCCCTCAGAACTCATGGGTCTCCTCCTGAAGTCCTGGGTGGGTCCCTCCTGAACTCCTGGGTGGGTCCCTCCTGAACTTTTGGGTCCCACCCTAAACTCCTGGGTCCTTTGGGGCACTCCTGGTCTCCCTCCTGAACTCCTGAATGGGTCCCTCCTGAACTCCTGAATGGGTCCCGCCATGAAGTCCTGGGTGGGTCCCTCCTGAACTCTTGGGTCCCCTCCTGAACCCTGGATCCTTTGGGGCACTCCTGGGTCCCCTCCTGAACTCTCGATCCTTTGGGGCATTCCTGGGTCCTTTGGGGCACTGCTGGGTCCCCACCTGAACTCCTGGTTGGGTCCCTCCTGAACTCCTGGGTGGGTCCTTCCTGATCTCTTGGGTGCCCTCCTGATCACTTGGGTGCCCTCCTGATCACTTGGGTCCTTTGGGGCACTCTTGGGTCCCCTCAGAACTCCTGGGTTCCCCACTGAACTCCTGGGTCCTTTGGGGCACTCCTGGTCCCCCTCCTGAACTCTTCGGTCCCCCACTGAACTCCTGGGTCCTTTGGGGCACTCCTGGGTCCTTTCCTGAACTCTTGGGTCCCCTCCTGAACTCTGGATCCTTTGGGGCACTCCTGGGTCCCCTCCTAAGCTCTTGGGTCCTTTGGGGAACTCTTGGGTCCCCTCAGAACTCCTGGGTTCACCCCTGAACTCCTAGGTCTTTTGGGGCACTTCTGGGTCTCCTCAGTACTCTTGGGTTTCCCCCTGAACTCTTGGGTCCTTTGGGGCACTGCTGGGTCCCCTCCCGAACTCCTGGGTGGGTCCCCTCTTGAACTCCTGGGTGGGTCCCCTCTTGAACTCTTGGGTACTTTGGGGCACTCCTGGGTTCCCTCAGAACGGCTGGGTTCCCCCCTGAACTCCTGGGTCCTTTGGGGCATTCCTGGGTCCTCTCCTGAACTCTGGATCCGTTGGGGCACTCCTGGGTCCCCTCCTGAACTCCTGGGTCCTTTGGGGCACTCCTGGGTCCGCTCCTGAACGCTTGGGTTACCCCCTGAACTCCTAAGTCCCCTCCTGAATTCTTCAGTCCCTCCCTGAACTCCTGGGCAGGTCCCTCCTGAACTCCTGGGCGGGTCCCCTCCTGAACTCTTGGGTCCTTTGGGGCACTTCTGGGTCCCCTCCTGAACTCCTGAATGGGTCCCCTCCTGAACTCCTGAATGGGTCCCCTCCTGAACTCCTGAATGGGTCCCCTCCTGAACTCCTGAATGGGTCCCCTCCTGAACTCCTGAATGGGTCCCCTCCTGAACTCCTGGGTGGGTACCGCCATGAAGTCCTGGGTGGGTACCGCCATGAAGTCCTGGGTGGGTCCCTCCTGAATTCTTGGGTCCCCTCCGGAACTCTGGATCCTTTGGGGCACTCCTGGGTTCCCCCCTGAACTCCTGGGTCCTTTGGGTCACTCTTGTGTCCCCTCAGAACTCCTGGGTTCCCCACTGAACTCCTGGGTCCTTTGGGGTACTCCTGGGTCCCCTCCTGAACTCTTGGGTCCCCTCCTGAACTCTTGGGTCCTTTGGGGCACTCCTGGGCTCCCCCTCTAAGCTCTTGGGTCCCTTGGGGCACTCTTGGGTCCCCTCAGAACTCCTGGGTTCCCCCCTGAACTCCTGGGTCCTTTGGGGCACTGCTGGGTCCCCTCCTGAACTCCTGGGTGGGTCCCTCCTGAACTCCTGGGTGGGTCCCTCCTGATCCCTTGGGTGCCCTCCTGATCTCTTGGGTGCCCTCCTGATCTCTTGGGTCCTTTGGGGCACTCTTGGGTCTCCTCAGAACTCCTGGGTTCCCCACTGAACTCCTGGGTCCTTTGGGGCACTCCTGGGTCCTCTCCTGAACTCCTGGGTCCTCTCCTGAACTCCTGGGTCCGCTCCTGAACTCCTGGGTTACCCCCTGAACTCCTAGGTCCCCTCCTGAACTCTTCAGTCCCTCCCTGAACTCCCGGTCCCCTCCTGAACTCCTGGGCGGGTGCCCTCCTGAACTCCTGGGCGGGTGCCCTCCTGAACTCCTGGGCGGGTGCCCTCCTGAACTCCTGGGCGGGTGCCCTCCTGAACTCCTGGGCGGGTGCCCTCCTGAACTCCTGGGCGGGTGCCCTCCTGAACTCTGGATCCTTTGGGGCACTCTTGGGTCCCCTCCTGAACTCCTGGGTCCTTTGGGGCACTCCTGGTTCCCCTCCTGAACTACTGAATGGGTCCCCTCAGAACTCCTGGGTCCCCTCCTGAACTCTGGATCCTTTGGGGCACTCCTGGGTCCCCTCCTGAACTCTGGATCCTTTGGGGCACTCCTGGGTCCCCTCCTGAACTCTGGATCCTTTGGGGCACTCCTGGTTCCCTTCCTGAACTCTGGATCCTTTGGGGCACTCCTGGATCCCCTCCTGAACTCTGGATCCTTTGGGGCACTCCTGGATCCCCTCCTGAACTCTGGATCCTTTGGGGCACTCCTGGGTCCCCTCCTAAGCTCCTGGGTCCTTTGGGGAACTCTTGGGTCCCCTCAGAACTCCTGGCTTCACCACTAAACTCCTGGGTCCTTTGGGGCACTCCTGGGTCCCCTCAGAACGCCTGGGTTCCCCCCTGAACTCCTGGGTCCTTTGGGGCATTCCTGGGTCCCCTTCTGAACTCTGGATCCTTTGGGGTACTCCTGGTCCCCCTCCTGAACTCGTCCCCTCAGAACTCATGGGTCCCCTCCTGAAGTCCTGGGTGGGTCCCTCCTGAACTCCTGGGTGGGTCCCTCCTGAACTTTTGGGTCCCACCCTAAACTCCTGGGTCCTTTGGGGCACTCCTGGTCTCCCTCCTGAACTCCTGAATGGGTCCCTCCTGAACTCCTGAATGGGTCCCGCCATGAAGTCCTGGGTGGGTCCCTCCTGAACTCTTGGGTCCCCTCCTGAACCCTGGATCCTTTGGGGCACTCCTGGGTCCCCTCCTGAACTCTTGATCCTTTGGGGCATTCCTGGGTCCTTTAGGGCACTGCTGGGTCCCCACCTGAACTCCTGGTTGGGTCCCTCCTGAACTCCTGGGTGGGTCCTTCCTGATCTCTTGGGTGCCCTCCTGATCACTTGGGTGCCCTCCTGATCACTTGGGTCCTTTGGGGCACTCTTGGGTCCCCTCAGAACTCCTGGGTTCCCCACTGAACTCCTGGGTCCTTTGGGGCACTCCTGGTCCCCCTCCTGAACTCTTCGGTCCCCCACTGAACTCCTGGGTCCTTTGGGGCACTCCTGGGTCCTTTCCTGAACTCTTGGGTCCCCTCCTGAACTCTGGATCCTTTGGGGCACTCCTGGGTCCCCTCCTAAGCTCTTGGGTCCTTTGGGGAACTCTTGGGTCCCCTCAGAACTCCTGGGTTCACCCCTGAACTCCTAGGTCTTTTGGGGCACTTCTGGGTCTCCTCAGTACTCTTGGGTTTCCCCCTGAACTCTTGGGTCCTTTGGGGCACTGCTGGGTCCCCTCCCGAACTCCTGGGTGGGTCCCCTCTTGAACTCCTGGGTGGGTCCCTCCCGAACTCTTGGGTACTTTGGGGCACTCCTGGGTTCCCTCAGAACGGCTGGGTTCCCCCCTGAACTCCTGGGTCCTTTGGGGCATTCCTGGGTCCTCTCCTGAACTCTGGATCCGTTGGGGCACTCCTGGGTCCCCTCCTGAACTCCTGGGTCCTTTGGGGCACTCCTGGGTCCGCTCCTGAACGCTTGGGTTACCCCCTGAACTCCTAAGTCCCCTCCTGAATTCTTCAGTCCCTCCCTGAACTCCTGGGCAGGTCCCTCCTGAACTCCTGGGCGGGTCCCCTCCTGAACTCTTGGGTCCTTTGGGGCACTTCTGGGTCCCCTCCTGAACTCCTGAATGGGTCCCCTCCTGAACTCCTGAATGGGTCCCCTCCTGAACTCCTGAATGGGTCCCCTCCTGAACTCCTGGGTGGGTCCCTCCTGAATTCTTGGGTCCCCTCCGGAACTCTGGATCCTTTGGGGCACTCCTGGTTCCCCTCCTGAACTCTGGATCCTTTGGGGCACTCCTGGGTTCCCCCCTGAACTCCTGGGTCCTTTGGGTCACTCTTGTGTCCCCTCAGAACTCCTGGGTTCCCCACTGAACTCCTGGGTCCTTTGGGGTACTCCTGGGTCCCCTCCTGAACTCTTGGGTCCCCTCCTGAACTCTTGGGTCCTTTGTGGCACTCCTGGGCTCCCCCTCTAAGCTCTTGGGTCCCTTGGGGCACTCTTGGGTCCCCTCAGAACTCCTGGGTTCCCCCCTGAACTCTTGGGTCCTTTGGGGCACTGCTGGGTCCCCTCCTGAACTCCTGGGTGGGTCCCTCCTGAACTCCTGGGTGGGTCCCTCCTGATCCCTTGGGTGCCCTCCTGATCTCTTGGGTGCCCTCCTGATCTCTTGGGTCCTTTGGGGCACTCTTGGGTCTCCTCAGAACTCCTGGGTTCCCCACTGAACTCCTGGGTCCTTTGGGGCACTCCTGGGTCCTCTCCTGAACTCCTGGGTCCGCTCCTGAACTCCTGGGTCCGCTCCTGAACTCCTGGGTCCCCTCCTGAACTCTTCAGTCCCTCCCTGAACTCCCGGTCCCCTCCTGAACTCCTGGGCGGGTGCCCTCCTGAACTCCTGGGCGGGTGCCCTCCTGAACTCTGGATCCTTTGGGGCACTCCTGGTTCCCCTCCTGAACTCTGGATCCTTTGGGGCACTCCTGGGTTCCCCCCTGAACTCCTGGGTCCTTTGGGGCACTGCTGGGTCCCCTCCTGAACTCCTGGGTGGGTCCCCTCCTGAACTCCTGGGTGGGTCCCCTCCTGAACTCCTGGGTCCTTTGGGTCACTCTTGGGTCCCCTCAGAACTCCTGGGTTCCCCACTGAACTCCTGGGTCCTTTGCGGTACTCCTGGGTCCCCTCCTGAACTCTTGGGTCCTTTGGGGCACTCCTGGGTCCCCCTCTAAGCTCTTGGGTCCCTTGGGGATCTCTTGGGTCCCCTCAGAACTCCTGGGTTCACCCCTGAACTCCTGGGTCCTTTGGGGCACTCCTGGTCCCCCTCCTGAACTCTTCGGTCCCCCACTGAACTCCTGGGTCCTTTGGGGCAGTCCTTGGTCCCCTCCTGAACTCTTGGGTCCCCTCCTGAACTCTGGATCCTTTGGGGCACTCCTGGGTTCCCTCCTAAGCTCTTGGGTCCTTTGGGGAACTCTTGGGTCCTCTCAGAACTCCTGGGTCCTTTGGGGCACTCCTGGGTCTCCTCAGTACTCTTGGGTTCCCCCCTGAACTGCTGGGTCCTTTGGGGCACTGCTGGGTCCCCTCCCGAACTCCTGGGTGGGTCCCCCCCGAACTTTTGGGTACTTTGGGGCACTCCTGGGTCCCCTCAGAACGCCTGGGTCCCCTCCTGAACTCCTGGGTCCCCTCCTGAACTCCTGTGTTCCCCCCTGAACTCCTGGGTCCTTTGGGGCACTGCTGGTTCTCCTCCTGAACTCCTGGGTGGGTCCCGTCCTGAACTCTGAATCCTTTGGGGCACTCTTGGGTCCCCTCCTGAACTCTTTGGTCCTTTGGGGTACTCCTGGGTCCCCTCCTGAACTCTTGGGTCCTCTCCTGAACTCTTGGGTCCTTTGGGGCACTCCTGGGTCCCCTACTGAACTCCTGGGTCCTTTGGGGCACTCCTGGGTCCGCTCCTGAACTCTTGGGTTACCCCCTGAACTCCTAGGTCCCCTCCTGAATTCTTCAGTCCCTCCCTGAACTCCTGGGCGGGTCCCCTCCTGAACTGCTGGGCGGGTCCCCTCCTGAACTCCTGGCCTGCCTGGCCACTTCACTTCACATCTCCGCCCCGGCCACTTCACAGCGGGTTAGGGTTTAGGGTTAGGTTTTTACATATCATCCCAAAGTTCAAGTTTAAGTTTTGAGTCACTAATGCTCATAACAGTCTTTCCAGGTTTTAATTGCTTCACTGTAGTAAGTACCAGTTTACAGGTGGTTACAAGGCTGAGAATATATTTTTCACTGCGACTAATCGCCTTCCACAACACAGTTCCCACTTTTTCCCAGGTCTTTATTTGAAAAACTCCTAACAGGTCAGCAGGAAACCCACTGCCTCTGCACCAAATTAACAATCTTTTGAGGTTACTCTCCTCATACTTCACCACTCTCTTAGAGAGAATATGCAAGAGGAGCCGCAGTATTTCTTCTTCTTCTTTAAAAATATTCTGCCCCACCTCCTCTCGCCCCCAGCTGCTCACCTCTTTGGGCGTCCGTTGCGACGATATCGGATCCTTTATCCCTCCTCTGTCACTCCGTAGCCATCAATCGGGAGTCACGCAGCCCGCGTCCCGGTCACGGTCCAGCCGAGCCGTTCCAGCTTGGGCTCGCTCCCTGCAGCGGTCGTGCGCCTTCTGTAAATTCTCCTTAGGGATCACGTCGGGGTCACCGCTTGCGAGGGCGCAAACTCACGGACTCCACGCAACTCAACACGAATTCAAGCGAAGCCATTTATTACAGAGACAAGCCTCCTTATATACGCAGTTATTTCCCGATAAGCGTCCACGTTCCAAACACGTGTCGGCTGATCGGATATCGTCCACGTTCGGGTCTTGTTATTATAGAATTACCTCACTCTCATAACAGATATTGTTTTTCAGCCTTCGCGCCAGCCTTGGAGTCGCTTTGTCTAGTTCAGAAATAAATCTCTATCTAACAGAAACCCATCTGCACAACAACCTTAAGAAAATCCCTTAAATCTCCCACAGGTGCTGTCTTTTCTAGTTAGGGTCCAGGTGATTTTATAAGGGTGGTGGGCGGGGCCTGGGATGATCGACCCCTCCCCTCGGCAGCTTTGGAGCCGTTTAATCTACATGGGCAGATGTCTTTGGAGAAGTGGAGGTGTCTGTTCGAGGTACGAGCTTCAGGAGCAGCAAAGGTTCAGTAGCAGCTGTAGTAGAAAGGTTGTTTGTCATTATGTTTCATTCATTGATTTGGTTCCAGGTGCTTTGCATTTTCCCAAAATTCCTGACTTCAATGGAGATGGAGTGCTGGCAGTTGTATTTCACTTTCTATCTGCTCCCTAGAAAAACTAAGTTGAAATCCATACTCGGTCTCATTGTAGCTGCAATAGCAGCAATAAAGTGCAGGTGCTGTCATTTTCAGGGAGATTCCAGGTAATTTGATAAGGGTGGTGAGGGGGTCTGGGGTGAATGACCCTGCCCCTTTCCCAGGGGTTTGTGGGAAGGGGTGGGCGGAGCCCTGGGTATTTGAGCCCCGGTCCCCGGGCAGGGAGCTCATTCTGCTCCAGAGCCTCTTCGGTGGTGGTTCTCTGCTGCTCCTTCAGCAGCTTTTGAGATGTTTAATCCTAATAGGCAGATGTCTTTGGACAAGCAGAGGTGTCTGTTTGACGTAAGAGCTTCAGGAACAGGGAAGGTTTAACAACAGCTGTAGTAGAAAAGTTGTTTTATCATTATGTTTCATTTGTTGATTCATTTCCAGGTGCTTTGCATTTTCCCAAGATTCCTGACTACAATGGAGAGGGAGTGTTGTTTTTTGGTTTGTATTGCTGTATTAATAGTTATTAATGTCATCTCTTCTCCTGGAAGAGCATCTTGTCTCCAGAACCTTTGCAGCGTGCAGCGGCCCCCGGTGGATCATTCAAATGTACCTCCCAGAACTCAGCCAATGTGAGCAACGAACCGTAGGCTACTATGGATAAATATTATTTGGGGTCTCGATAGCGTGCGTGTTCTCGCTTTCCTTACTGTAGGCGACGACGGAGAAAGCGACAACTGCGGGAACATCCCCGTTAGCACAGGTGGCATTTTCCTCTGTCGAAGGTGGATTCGGTCCCTCGGCCCTCTGAAAGGTAAGTGGAGGCACGAGGGCTGGGAAGGGGCTGGGAATCGCAGGGTGGGTTTAAAGTTCTCAGACAGAAAAGCGCAGTCTAGGAGCGGTCCCCTTCGGGCAGATAAGGGGTCAGGGAACGTTACGGTGTGATGCCAGCATCTGCCGGGCAGGGCAGCTCCCGCCGGCGCCTGTTGTCGTGTAGTTCGGGAAGCCCGCCTCGTGCCTGTCAGACGATCCCGGGGTCTCGCTGTGCTCCGGGGGCCCAACGGGCCTCTCAGGTGCTATCCTGGGATCCGAAATGTCGGTGTTAATTGGCGTAGAGCCAATCGGGTGCTGGATTCTTGTATCATCAGCCAAAAGCGTGGACGGTGCTTGCATTTTGGACGTTTCTGGTCAGCTGTGACTTACGGTGTCAATCTGGGCTGCATCAGCAGCTCTGCGCTCTACTCCTCCAGTCTAAGGGACTGGCACTTCAAGATGCTGGGAAGAAGTTCTTAGGTCGTGCCGCCATCTCTTCTGCGTGTGTGTGTGGCAGTGCCGCTGTCTCGTAAGGGTGTGATGTTCGGTTCCTTTTTCTTTTTCCTGGGGCTGCAGAAGAGGCTCCTTGCCTCATCACTGCCTCCCTGCAGGGCATTTGGATTGATGCCGTCTCTGGTTTTGGGTCACTGTCGTTGCAGAGCGTTTTTGGTGCTGTTGCGGTTGTGTTGTCCATAGCGTTCTGTGGCGCGTTTGTCTGCGCACGTGCACGTTCGGCTCGGAGCTGCTCTGCCCGGTGGTGTGGAGTCAGGGGCGGGTAGAGCAAAGTCTAGGAGTCCAGGGTTAATCTGTTGACAGATTCAATTGTGTAGGCAAAGGTTGGGCGATCATCTGGGATGCAGTAGCTGTGGGCAGGGGAGCTGGCAGTCCGTTCCGCAGTGTTTTAGGGACTCAATTAGAGTGTCGGGTGGGATTCCTGAATAGAAAGCAAACCTGTGGAATGGTCAAGCTGTTGATGAGCGTCTGGGTGACTTGTTGAATACCTTATTTTCAGAGGTAGAGGGATGACTTGGTACGAAAGAGCAACAGAAGAGGCGAGCAGCGCGCCATAAGCAGGTGGGTCGGTGTGTGATGCCAGCGGGAAGATGTGTCGTGTGGCTCTATGTAAGTTTGGTCATTTGTCTCTTTCATAGAAGCAAAGAGGAAACCTGGGTATTAGCACCGCATCTCCTCGTGCAAGGTGAACAATGAGCGTCGGGCCGAAGCAGCAGCTCGTTTCAGGTCCCGTGTTGCCAGTGCAGGTATGAGCGTCATTGGGTTGTGTTTTACAGGCGGCAGCTGAACCTCTGTGGTCAAGGGCGTTGCAGTCAAAAGCAAGGGTGGGCAGGCAGGTGGGAGAGCGGCCAAGGTAAAGGAGGGGGAGACGGGCCCGTCTACGGGCGGGCTGTTTTTGAGCAGCGTCCGAGCAGGTGCTTTTGTTTTCGCAGGTGCCGTGGACCAGCTCGGAGGGGCGAAGCCGCACGCCGGTCAGCAGCCGAGAAGGTGAGGCGGCGGTGGGTGTCGAGGAGCCCGGTGTCGCTCGGTGACTCGGTTCAGCGTTTCCTTCTTGTTTTGCAGGCTCCTTTTGGGCCCTTTGGACTTGGAGGAATGTTTCTGGTGAGCCGGGGTATGGGCGAGGAGGAGCGTGGGGCTGGGGACTCGCTCCAAGCCCTACAGTTCTTTTGTTTCTCGCTGTCTTAGGTGTTACGAGCGATGAGGGTTTGTGACCGCACCCGTGACACGACGCGCCGAACGGAACGCCGAGGAACTTAGGAGGAGGTGGGTGTTGCGGGAGGAGTCGGCGTTTACCCCGCTATACTGTATGCTGGCACGGCTTAGTGAGCGTGTCTTTTCCTGTGTTACCGTAGATGTTGAAGAGGACCCCGGCAATGCAGGAACATCTCCGTTAGTGCACGTGGCGTTTTCTCTGTCGAAGGTGGATTTGGTCCCTCGGCCTTCTGAAAGATAAGTGGAGGCACGGGGGCTGGGAAGGGGCCGGGAATCGCAGGGATGGGGGTAAAGTTCTGATAAGGGAAAGGGCTGTCCAGGACAAGTCCCCTTTGGGTGGGTAAAGGGCCCAGGGAACTTTACAGTGCGATGCCAGCATGTGCCGGGCAGGGCAGCTCCAGCCTGCGTCTGCGTTGTCGTGTAGCTCGGGAAGCCTGCCTTGCATCTGTCAGATGATCCCGGGGTCTCGCTGTCCTCCGGGGGCCCAACGGGCCTCTCAGGTGCCATCCCGGGATCCAGAATGCCGGTGTTAATTGGCGTAATGCCAATCGGGTGCTGGATTATTGTATCATCAGCCAAAAGCGTGGACGGTTCTTGCATTTTGGATGTTCCTGGTCAGTTGTGATTTATGGTGTCATTCTGGGCTGCATCAGCAGCTCTGCTCTCTACCCCTCCACTCCTAGGGACTGACACTTCAAGATGCTGGGAAGAAGTTCTTAGGTTGTGCCGCCGTCTGCTCTGTGGGTGTGTGCGCGCCAGTGCCGCCGTCTGCTCTGTGGGTGTGTGCGCGCCAGTGCCGCCGTCTGCTCTGTGGGTGTGTGCGCGCCAGTGCCGCCGTCTGCTCTGTGGGTGTGTGCGCGCCAGTGCCGCCGTCTGCTCTGTGGGTGTGTGCGCGCCAGTGCCGCCATCTCATAAGGGGCCGTGACGTTGGGGTCCTTTTTCCTGGGGTTGCAGAAGAGGCTCCTTGCCTCATCACTGCCTCCCTGCAGGGTGTTTCGATTGATGCCATCTCTGGTTTTGGCGTTGCTGTAGTTGCGGAGCGTTTTCGGTGCCGATCACTTCTGAAGCAGCTCGAACTCCTTCATATGCTGCTAGTATTTCCTTTTCAGTTGGAGTATAGTTGGCCTCAGATCCTTTGTATCCTCGACTCCAAAAACCTAAGGGTTGACCTCGGGTTTCTCCTGGTGCTTTCTGCCAGAGGCTCCAGGTAAGTCCATTATCTCTGGCTGCGGTGTAGAGCACATTTTTAACATCTAGTCCAGTTTGGACTGGTCCAAGGGCCACCGCATGAGTTATCTCACGCTTAATTTGTTCAAAGGTTTGTCGTTGTTCAGGGCCCCACTCAAATTGGTTCTTTTTACGAGTCACTCGATAGAGAGGCTCACAATGTGGCTGTAGTCAGGAATATGCATTCTCCAAAAACCTACAATGCCCAAGAAAGTCTGTGTCTCCTTTTTATTAGTAGGTGGAGACATTGCTGCAATTTTGTTGATCACATCCAATGGGATCTGACGACGGCCATCTTGCCATTTTATTCCTAAAAACTGGATCTCTCGTGCAGGTCCCTTGACCTTGCTTCGTTTTATGGCAAAACCAGCATCCAAAAGAATAGGAATTATTCTCTCACCTTTCTCGAAGACTTCTTTCACTGCGTCGCCCCATACGATGATGTCATCAATATATTGCAAGTGTTCTGGAGCTTCACCTTGCTCCAGCGTGGTCTGGATCAGTCCATGGCAGATGGTAGGACTGTGTTTCCACCCCTGGGGCAAGCGATTCCATGTATACTGGATGCCCCTCCAGGTGAAAGCAAACTGCGGCCTGCACTCTGCTGCTACAGGAATAGAGAAAAATGCATTAGCAATGTCAATTGTAGCATACCACTTGGCTGCCTTTGACTCCAGTTCAAATTGCAGTTCTAGCATGTCAGGCACAGCAGCACTCAGTGGTGGTGTAACTTAATTCAGGCAACGATAGTCTACAGTTAGTCTCCACTCGTCATTAGACTTACGCACTGGCCAGATTGGGCTGTTAAAAGGTGAGCGAGTCTTACTGATCACACCCTGGCTTTCCAATTGACGAATCAGCTTCTGGATAGGAATCCAAGAGTCTCGATTGGTGTGATATTGCCAGCGATGCACCGTCATGGTAGCAATTGGCACCTGCTGATCGTCAACCATCAGCAGTCCTACAACAGAAGGGTCATCTGAAAGACCAGGCAAATCAGACAGCTGTTCAATTTTCTCAGTGTCCACAGCTGCTATACCAAATGCCCACCTATACCCTTTTGGGTCCTTAAAATACCCTCTCCTGAGGTAGTCTATACCAAGGATGCACGGAGCATCTGGACCAGTCACAATGGGATGCTTTTGCCAGTTTTTTCCAGTTAGGCTCATTTCAGCCTCTGCAACAGTCAGTTCCTGGGATCCCCCAGTCACTCCAACAATATTGATGGATTGCGTTCCTTTATAATTAGAAGGAATTATTGTGCACTGAGCACCAGTGTCCACTAAAGCTTTGTACTCCTGGGGTTGTGTTGTACCAGGCCATAGTATTTCTACAGTCCAATAAACTCTGTTATCCCTTTCCTCCACCTGGTTGGAGGCAGGGCACCTCTAATTCCTGTTTTGCACAGTCTCTGGGTGTGAATTAGAGGTTCCTTCAAGAGCATCAGAATCTCTTCTGCTCCTTTTGTAAACTGGAGCAGCCACTTTCCTATGAGTTTTTCCTTTTATCTCACGTACTCGTTCTTGAAGTTGAGGTAGGCCTTCCATGCCACTTATTGATGTTTTCTCCCTGCTCATGTAGGAAGAACCACAGTGAACCTCTTTTTGTGGGCTGTCTCTGCCCTCTCTCTCGAGATTGGAAACGCCTTCTCTTAACAGCTGAAACATAGGTTTGTGCAGGTCGTGAACGGTACGAGTCTTCTCTGAGCTCTTTGATTTCTTGCAACAGCTTTTCATACCGGTCATCAGATTTTTCACACAGTTTCTCCACAGCGGATATACAAGCCTGTAGAGAACCAGCAAGGCTGTCCTCAAAGTACCAGAGCTGCTCAATCACTTCATTAATTTCTTGTATACCTCTAGCTGACCAGACCATTCCTGCCAATGACTTAGCATATGCAGGTGGTGCACTTTGTACAAATCTGCACCACATAGATTTTGTACAATTGATTCTATCTGGGTCTGTCCCCTCTTGGCTGTTTGGTCCTAGATAGATGATCTCTCGCACAGCTAATTCTCTCAGGAATTGGATACCTCTCTCCATAGTATTCCATTTCCCTAACTTGGATATACAATCTTCCTTGTAGGGAAATCTGACTTTCATAGCTGCCAGGAGTCGGGTCCAGAGAGTAGAGGCATTAGACTCTCTTGAAATTGCCCTATCAATGGTGGAATCTTTTGACAGAGATCCCAGTTGCCTGGCTTCACCACCTTCCAATTCAATTGTTTCTGCCTCATTGTCCCAGCATCGCAGCAGCCAGGTTAAAATATTCTCGCCTTCACGACGACTGAAGTCTTTTCGCAGATCTCTCAGCTCACCTGGAGAAAAGGACCGAGTGGTGGTCACTTCATCTCCACCCTGTCCTGATGATGATGCCTCTTGGGTTGATGTTGGCCCTGTGCCATCACCTGCTGCACAGGTAGTCTTTCTAGTGACTTTCTTACAACCAGCAACTGATGCTGATATGGGTTGACCATCATTTGATTCATTTTCAGAGTCTGAATGACTGTCACAGTGATTGCTGTGGTTACAGCAGCAACAGTGCCCAGTGTGTGAAGGCGGGGGGGCTGCCTTGTTAGCCTTTGAGGCTGGAGAAGTAACGTTATCTGCAGCGACCTTGGCAGAGGAGCTCTGCGGAGGAGCTGTAGCTTCAGCCTCTGAAGCTGCGGTTGGGGGGCAGTGGCTGCAGCAGCAGCTTTGGCTGTTTTGCCTTTTCTCGAGCGGCTAGGAGTGCTTTTTGCTAAAGCTTCTGAAGACGCACTGCAAATCTCAGGACTAAAAAGAGACGCAAACCTCCTATTGAACCTCATTTCTCTTAACAGTAACACAAACTGACACACATTCAGCAAACCAGATAACACCATCACAGTTCTACAAAGCTCCAAGGATATTCAAAGTTCTCTAAAACATTTGCAAACTGTCCTAGCGAAAACACAAAAGTATTGTTAGTCAGCCTTTCTAAAGATTCGCTTGACCAATTAGCAAATATAGAGCCATTCTGCTCTTTAATCTCTCCTGGAGGTGTTTCAAGGTAAAGCAGAAGCGAGTAGAAATTCATTAGCGGCTGCAGTATAGTGAAATAAACCAGTGCCATACCACACAGTATCATCATGACCGCTGTCCGGTTTCTTGTTGTTATATAATGAATACTTTGATTCAGAAAGAAACACCAACACAGATATGGGATCAGCGAGCACAATGTAGGAAATAACTGATACAACTTTTGCCATAACATCTTTAAATCGATGTAATTCACTTTGCCTTAATACCACTAAATAATATCCAAAGCAAACCCACGCGCGAGTATCACAACTCTGAGTTGGCACTGTGCCAAGAAAATTGAAAGGTACGTCAGAACAGTAGAAAAGCCAAAAATCTCCAAATTTACCCCTTTCTCTTGCCCCACGTTGGGTGCCAATTATCTGTCAAGGGTTAATATTGCGGGGTGACAATCAAACCCTGGCAGATGTATTGTTAACCTCCTTTCCCCCCCACTTCCCCCTTTTGCCCCTCCCTCTCCCCCCTTCCCACTCAGGACAGGCGATCAGGAGGGAAAGAAGGACAGAGAGAAGAGAGTTGGAAAAGTTAAAGATGTTTTACTAATGCTACTAATAAGAATAGGGAAAATAATACAAAATATACAAAACCAATCTTGTAAGTCTCAGCAACTGCAGAGCCAGCACCCAAAGTCCTGGATTAGACTCTGTAGCCAACCGGAGCTGGATTCAGTCTCTCACTAGGCCTCAGTTCGCAGGGACGACCAGCAAGGTCCTCTCCTAATGTCAGCCATGAGGAAAAAGGGAAAAAAGGGGCCGAGATCCTCGTGATCTCCCACTTTTATATGAAGTATTCACGTGAATGGAATGTTATACACGGTTGGTCAGTCTCTCAGTCATCAGTTTCTCGTTGCCCCTCTCGCGAGATGTCCGTCCGTGCTTATCAATAAGTTTGCATTCCCTTGCTAGGTTTAACCAAAACATGTGTCGGGTTCTCCAGGAAAATGCAGCTAATATGAAGGCTTTAGCTGACAGGCAAAAAATCACTAAAAGAGAAACTTGTTTTTTAACAAAACCAGGACAAGGAGGAACTTGGTGATGCAGGACGATCTCTATCAGCACATGTGGTGTTTTCCTCTGTTGAAGATGGATTCAGTCTCTTGGCCCTCTGAAAGAGAAGTGGAGGGGGGGGGCTGGGAAGGGGTTGGGAACTGCAGGGAGGGGGGTAAAGTTCTCTTTGGGGCAAGGGTGATCCAGGAACAGTCCCTTTTGGGCAGGCGAAGGGTCCAGGGAACTTCACAGTGCGATGCCAGCGTGTCCCGGGCAGGGCAGCTCCAGCCTAGTGTCAGTGTTGTATTGCAGGTGGGGAGGCTTGCATTGTGCCTGTCAGACGGTCCCGGGGTCTCGTCGCGCTTGAGGGACCCGACAGGCATCCCGGGCGCCATCCCGGGATCCGGAACGCCGGCGCCATTTGGCGTAGCGCCAATCGGGTCCTGGTTTTCTTGTATCAGCAGCTGAAAGCGTGGATGGTTTTTGCATTTTGGATGTTTCTGCGCAGTTGTGTTTTATGGTGTAGTTCTGGGCTGCATCGGCAGCTGTGCTCTGTACCCCTCCAGTCTAAGGGACTGGCACTGCTTCCCAGCGTCTTGAAGTTTTTAAGTAGTGCTGCCGTCTCCTGTGTGTGTGTGTGTGCGCCAGTGCTGCCGTCTCCTGTGTGTGTGTGTGCGCCAGTGCCGCTGTCTTATAAGGGGCCGTGACGTAGACAGTACTGAATGCTGCTCCGTGCTACTTCTCCTCCGGTGGCAAATGCTTCACAGTCGCCCGAGGAAAGACACTTAGCAATCGATTTCCAAGAGAAATGAAACACATGATGCCATAAGGCGAAAGAATATCAGGGCATCTCTTCACAAGCTTGTCCCTGATCTATAGCTGAGGGCAAACACTTGTATGCTTGTGGGAGAGCCTGTGTCTTTCCTGGAAGCGTTTGGGAGTTTTGCTCAGACGCATGTTTCCTCAAGTTCAAGAAACAAGATCTAGGATACCTGCAGACAGGTGCCTGTTTGTGTGGAGACAGTCTGCCTGAAACTCTGTGTTCCTTAGCGCCCACTCTTTCTATCCGTCGCTCCACACGCCTGTGAGTCCCTTTCTTTCTCTCCACAAGCACGTGTGTTGACTTTGTCGCACACGTGCATCTGCACAAGCGTTGAGCTCAGCGGACGGAGTGTGTCTCTTGACACTTGCTGTGTGTTGGCTGTGTCTGCCTGCTCCAGTGAAGAGAGAAATAGGAAATCATCTTGGTAGAGGCAACAAAGCAAAAGCGAGGCAGGATTGACATCTGCTCAACAGAGACGGAATCCCCGCGCTGACACAGTTCACAGTTACACGAGAAGAAATCTGAGCGGTACATGGACCGGAGACGTGTTTCCGAAGAGGTCGTTTAGCGAGTGAACAGCAGTGTGCGCGACTTTCAGGGGTGTGCCTGGAAAGTGCCAGAATCACCAGAGCATCTGTGCAAAAGCTGCTGCCTCTGTGACCGCATTGAGGCACGTTCCCGTGTCTGCGAGTGTATAGACGGCTCTTTCGTGTTCACTCCGAGGGAAACGGTCCGGTATTGCTTCTGTGCGTACAGATTCGATTCCCTTGTCTCTTGCGAACACGGGGAACTCTGTGCATCGAAATCTATAGGGTAAGGACGCGTCTGCATATGTTTTGGTGAACAATCGAGTGTGCGTGTTCTGACAGCTGCCTCTATGCAGAAGTCTCCACAGAGCCACTTCTGAATGCCCCGCAGCCCAGCACTGAATGGATACACTAACAAGTGGACCGGTGTGAGCAACCACATCTTCAGAAGGACGTCTTTCATCTCACAGCAGCACGAACGTCTTGGCGTTCGAGCACACGGCAGAAACAAGGTGTGAACAGATGAGCTGCTGCTATTTTCTCCGTTCGGCATGCTTCGTTGTAGCTCTCTTGACGGACGCAAGAGCAACAGCTGACATAGAACCTTTGTCACAATGCCCGCTACCGTGGTGAGGATGCGGGCACTCTGCGGGTGACAGGGACACAGCAGGACTTGGTGTCAGCTCAGCAATTTCTCAGTTCCCCAAAGAAGCTGAATTCTGCAAATTGCTGCTGTTGCTCTTGAAATGACGTCATCAGGTGGGTGTTTTGGTGTAATACACTGAAAACCAGAGCAGAAATGATGAAATATTCCCATGGTATGCATGGTCTTAGGAGCAAAGCACCGTGACTCAGCCTAAGGAGATCTGCCGCTTATTCTTTTGTACTGCCAGCAGATTGTGGAAGTAGAGTATAAAACCCATCCTTATGGAGAGATCTTTGCATTTTAGGCTTAGTCTAAGTGTCTCAAGTAGCCGGGGTTTTTGATTGGGCCTAATCCATCAGGTCTGATGGCTTTCCTCCTCGTCTCCAGATGAATGTGTTAGAAAATATAAAGCAAGGAAACGTCCTTTGGCGTATTTTGCCTTGCCTTATTTCCTTCTCATCCTGTTCTCTGTGCCAGCCTCTCTCACTAACCCCTCGTCTGGCTGCATGTCTCTTCTTTCCTCTCTCCTTTTCTCAAACTCTCCTGCTTCCTGGCTTTTGTCTTTCCATTCCTCCATTTCAGTCCTGCAGCCCAGCACTAGATTTTCCTCTTCCCTCCCTTTGCCTTGCTCCCTTCGCGTTCTCCCTTTGTTCCATATCCTTCCTTCCGACTTGTCTCTTGGAGACTTTTGGCCACGCTGGACCCAAGTCTGGGGATGTTTTGGAAACTTTTCAGAGGCCTCGCTGCTAAGGGGGGAGACATCAGGCAGTGACAGGCCCGAGGCTGACAGGCTCCCCCTCCCCTAGGGGGCGCTCGGCTGCCACACCCATCTGACATAGAACCTTTGTCACAATGCCCGCTACCGTGGTGAGGATGCGGGCACTCTGCGGGTGACAGGGACACAGCAGGTCTTGGTGTCAGCTCAGCAAGTTCTCAGTTCCCCAAAGAAGCTGAATTCTGCAAATTGCTGCTGTTGCTCTTGAATGATGTCCTCAGGTGGGTGTTTTGGTGTAATACACTGAAAACCAGAGCAGAAATGCTGAAATATTCCCATGGTATGCATGGTCTTAGGAGCAAAGCACCGTGACTCAGCCTAAGGAGATCTGCCGCTTATTCTTTTGTACTGCCAGCAGATTGTGGAAGTAGAGTATAAAACCCATCCTTATGGAGAGATCTTTGCATTTTAGGCTTAGTCTAAGTGTCTCAAGTAGCCGGTGTTTTTGATTGGGCCTAATCCATCAGGTTTGATGGCTTTCCTCCTCGTCTCCAGATGAATGTGGTAGATAATATAAAGCAAGGAAACGTCCTTTGGCGTATTTTGCCTTGCCTTTTTTCCTTCTCATCCTGTTCTCTGTGCCAGCCTCTCTCACTAACCCCTCGTCTGGCTGCATGTCTCCTCTTTCCTCTCTCCTTTCCTCAAACTCTCCTGCTTCCTGGCTTTTGTCTTTCCATTCCTCCATTTCAGTCCTGCAGCCCGGCACTAGATATTCCTCTTCCCTCCCTTTGGCTTGCTCCCTTCGCTTTCTCCCTTTGTTCAATATCCTTCTTTCCGACTTGTCTCTTGGAGACTTTTGGCCACGCTGGACCCAAGTCTGGGGATGTTTTGGAAACTTTTCCGAGGCCTCGCTGCTGAGGGGGGAGACAGCAGGCAGTGACAGGCCCGGGGCTGACAGGCTCCCCCTCCCCTAGGGGGCGCTCGGCTGCCACACCCAGCTGACATAGAACCTTTGTCACAATGCCCGCTACCGTGGTGAGGATGCGGGCACTCTGCGGGTGACAGGGACACAGCAGGACTTGGTGTCAGCTCAGCAATTTCTCAGTTCCCCAAAGAAGCTGAATTCTGCAAATTGCTGATGTTGCTCTTGAAATGACGTCATCAGGTGGGTGTTTTGGTGTAATACACTGAAAACCAGAGCAGAAATGCTGAAATATTCCCATGGTATGCATGGTCTTAGGAGCAAAGCACCGTGACTCAGCCTAAGTAGATCTGCCGCTTATTCTTTTGTACTGCCAGCAGATTGTGGAAGAAGAGTATAAAACCCATCCTTATGGAGAGATCTTTGCATTTTAGGCTTAGTCTAAGTGTCTCAAGTAGCCGGGGTTTTTGATTGGGCCTAATCCATCAGGTCTGATGGCTTTCCTCCTCGTCTCCAGATGAATGTGTTAGAAAATATAAAGCAAGGAAACGTCCTTTGGCGTATTTTGCCTTGCCTTATTTCCTTCTCATCCTGTTCTCTGTGCCAGCCTCTCTCACTAACCCCTCGTCTGGCTGCATGTCTCTTCTTTCCTCTCTCCTTTTCTCAAACTCTCCTGCTTCCTGGCTTTTGTCTTTCCATTCCTCCATTTCAGTCCTGCAGCCCAGCACTAGATTTTCCTCTTCCCTCCCTTTGCCTTGCTCCCTTCGCGTTCTCCCTTTGTTCCATATCCTTCCTTCCGACTTGTCTCTTGGAGACTTTTGGCCACGCTGGACCCAAGTCTGGGGATGTTTTGGAAACTTTTCAGAGGCCTCGCTGCTAAGGGGGGAGACAGCAGGCAGTGACAGGCCCGAGGCTGACAGGCTCCCCCTCCCCTAGGGGGCGCTCGGCTGCCACACCCATCTGACATAGAACCTTTGTCACAATGCCCGCTACCGTGGTGAGGATGCGGGCACTCTGCGGGTGACAGGGACACAGCAGGTCTTGGTGTCAGCTCAGCAAGTTCTCAGTTCCCCAAAGAAGCTGAATTCTGCAAATTGCTGCTGTTGCTCTTGAATGATGTCATCAGGTGGGTGTTTTGGTGTAATACACTGAAAACCAGAGCAGAAATGCTGAAATATTCCCATGGTATGCATGGTCTTAGGAGCAAAGCACCGTGACTCAGCCTAAGGAGATCTGCCGCTTATTCTTTTGTACTGCCAGCAGATTGTGGAAGTAGAGTATAAAACCCATCCTTATGGAGAGATCTTTGCATTTTAGGCTTAGTCTAAGTGTCTCAAGTAGCCGGTGTTTTTGATTGGGCCTAATCCATCAGGTCTGATGGCTTTCCTCCTCGTCTCCAGATGAATGTGGTAGATAATATAAAGCAAGGAAACGTCCTTTGGCGTATTTTGCCTTGCCTTTTTTCCTTCTCATCCTGTTCTCTGTGCCAGCCTCTCTCACTAACCCCTCGTCTGGCTGCATGTCTCCTCTTTCCTCTCTCCTTTCCTCAAACTCTCCTGCTTCCTGGCTTTTGTCTTTCCATTCCTCCATTTCAGTCCTGCAGCCCGGCACTAGATATTCCTCTTCCCTCCCTTTGGCTTGCTCCCTTCGCTTTCTCCCTTTGTTCAATATCCTTCTTTCCGACTTGTCTCTTGGAGACTTTTGGCCACGCTGGACCCAAGTCTGGGGATGTTTTGGAAACTTTTCCGAGGCCTCGCTGCTGAGGGGGGAGACAGCAGGCAGTGACAGGCCCGGGGCTGACAGGCTCCCCCTCCCCTAGGGGGCGCTCGGCTGCCACACCCAGCTGACATAGAACCTTTGTCACAATGCCCGCTACCGTGGTGAGGATGCGGGCACTCTGCGGGTGACAGGGACACAGCAGGACTTGGTGTCAGCTCAGCAATTTCTCAGTTCCCCAAAGAAGCTGAATTCTGCAAATTGCTGCTGTTGCTCTTGAAATGACGTCATCAGGTGGGTGTTTTGGTGTAATACACTGAAAACCAGAGCAGAAATGCTGAAATATTCCCATGGTATGCATGGTCTTAGGAGCAAAGCACCGTGACTCAGCCTAAGGAGATCTGCCGCTTATTCTTTTGTACTGCCAGCAGATTGTGGAAGTAGAGTATAAAACCCATCCTTATGGAGAGATCTTTGCATTTTAGGCTTAGTCTAAGTGTCTCAAGTAGCCGGGGTTTTTGATTGGGCCTAATCCATCAGGTCTGATGGCTTTCCTCCTCGTCTCCAGATGAATGTGGTAGAAAATATAAAGCAAGGAAACGTCCTTTGGCGTATTTTGCCTTGCCTTATTTCCTTCTCATCCTGTTCTCTGTGCCAGCCTCTCTCACTAACCCCTCGTCTGGCTGCATGTCTCTTCTTTCCTCTCTCCTTTTCTCAAACTCTCCTGCTTCCTGGCTTTTGTCTTTCCATTCCTCCATTTCAGTCCTGCAGCCCAGCACTAGATTTTCCTCTTCCCTCCCTTTGCCTTGCTCCCTTCGCGTTCTCCCTTTGTTCCATATCCTTCCTTCCGACTTGTCTCTTGGAGACTTTTGGCCACGCTGGACCCAAGTCTGGGGATGTTTTGGAAACTTTTCAGAGGCCTCGCTGCTAAGGGGGGAGACATCAGGCAGTGACAGGCCCGAGGCTGACAGGCTCCCCCTCCCCTAGGGGGCGCTCGGCTGCCACACCCATCTGACATAGAACCTTTGTCACAATGCCCGCTACCGTGGTGAGGATGCGGGCACTCTGCGGGTGACAGGGACACAGCAGGTCTTGGTGTCAGCTCAGCAAGTTCTCAGTTCCCCAAAGAAGCTGAATTCTGCAAATTGCTGCTGTTGCTCTTGAATGATGTCATCAGGTGGGTGTTTTGGTGTAATACACTGAAAACCAGAGCAGAAATGCTGAAATATTCCCATGGTATGCATGGTCTTAGGAGCAAAGCACCGTGACTCAGCCTAAGGAGATCTGCCGCTTATTCTTTTGTACTGCCAGCAGATTGTGGAAGTAGAGTATAAAACCCATCCTTATGGAGAGATCTTTGCATTTTAGGCTTAGTCTAAGTGTCTCAAGTAGCCGGGGTTTTTGATTGGTCCTGATCCATCAGGTCTGATGGCTTTCCTCCTCGTCTCCAGATGAATGTGGTAGAAAATATAAAGCAAGGAAACATCCTTTGGCCCAGCCTTGCCTTGCCTTATTTCCTTCTCATCCTGTTCTCTGTCCCAGCCTCTCTCACTAAGCCCTCGTCTGGCTGCATGTCTCTTCTTTCCTCTCTCCTTTTCTCAAACTCTCCTGCTTCCTGGCTTTTGTCTTGCCATTCCTCAATTTCAGTCCTGCAGCCCGGCACTAGATTTTCCTCTTCCCTCCCTTTGGCTTGCTCCCTTCGCTTTCTCCCTTTGTTCCATATCCTTCTTTCCGACTTGTCTCTTGGAGACTTTTGGCCACGCTGGACCCAAGTCTGGGGATGTTTTGGAAACTTTTCCGAGGCCTCGCTGGTGACAGGGGGGACAGCAGGCAGTGACAGGCCCGGGGCTGACAGGCTCCCCCTCCCCTAGGGGGCGCTCGGCTGCCACACCCAGCTGACATAGAACCTTTGTCACAATGCCCGCTACCGTGGTGAGGATGCGGGCACTCTGTGGGTGACAGGGACACAGCAGGACTTGGTGTCAGCTCAGCAATTTCTCAGTTCCCCAAAGAAGCTGAATTCTGCAAATTGCTGCTGTTGATGTTGCAATGATGTCATCAGGTGGGTGTTTTGGTGTAATACACTGAAAACCAGAGCAGAAATGCTGAAATATTCCCATGGTATGCATGGTCTTAGGAGCAAAGCACCGTGACTCAGCCTAAGTAGATCTGCCGCTTATTCTTTTTTACTGCCAGCAGATTGTGGAAGTAGAGTATAAAAACCATCCTTATGGAGAGATCTTTGCATTTTAGGCTTAGTCTAAGTGTCTCAAGTAGCCGGGGTTTTTGATTGGGCCTAATCCATCAGGTCTGATGGCTTTCCTCCTTGTCTCCAGATGAATGTGGTAGAAAATATAAAGCAAGGAAACGTCCTTTGGCGTATTTTGCCTTGCCTTATTTCCTTCTCATCCTGTTCTCTGTCCCAGCCTGTCTCACTAAGCCCTCGTCTGGCTGCATGTCTCTTCTTTCCTCTCTCCTTTTCTCAAACTCTCCTGCTTCCTGGCTTTTGTCTTTCCATTCCTCCATTTCAGTCCTGCAGCCCGGCACTAGATTTTCCTCTTCCCTCCCTTTGGCTTGCTCCCTTCGCTTTCTCCCTTTGTTCCATATCCTTCTTTCCGACTTGTCTCTTGGAGACTTTTGGCCACGCTGGACCCAAGTCTGGGGATGTTTTGGAAACTTTTCCGAGGCCTCGCTGCTGAGGGGGGAGACAGCAGGCAGTGACAGGCCCGGGGCTGACAGGCTCCCCCTCCCCTAGGGGGCGCTCGGCTGCCACACCCAGCTGACATAGAACCTTTGTCACAATGCCCGCTACCGTGGTGAGGATGCGAGCACTCTGCGGGTGACAGGGACACAGCAGGACTTGGTGTCAGCTCAGCAATTTCTCAGTTCCCCAAAGAAGCTGAATTCTGCAAATTGCTGCTGTTGCTCTTGCAATGATGTCATCAGGTGGGTGTTTTGGTGTAATACACTGAAAACCAGAGCAGAAATGCTGAAATATTCCCATGGTATGCATGGTCTCTGCACAAAACCACCGTGACTCAGCCTAAGTAGATCTGCCGCTTATTCTTTTGTACTGCCAGCAGATTGTGGAAGTAGAGTATAAAACCCATCCTTATGGAGAGATCTTTGCATTTTAGGCTTAGTCTAAGTGTCTCAAGTAGCCGGGGTTTTTGATTGGGCCTAATCCATCAGGTCTGATGGCTTTCCTCCTCGTCTCCAGATGAATATGGTAGAAAATATAAAGCAAGCAAACGTCCTTTGGCCCAGCCTTGCCTTGCCTTATTTCCTTCTCATCCTGTTCTCTGTCCCAGCCTGTCTCACTAACCCCTCGTCTGG
Organism: Patagioenas fasciata; assembly: GCF_037038585.1. NCBI lineage: Eukaryota > Metazoa > Chordata > Aves > Columbiformes > Columbidae > Patagioenas > Patagioenas fasciata. Next base: position 390,005 of record NW_027288666.1, on the reverse strand, counting down.
CTGCATGTCTCTTCTTTCCTCTCTCCTTTTCTCAAACTCTCCTGCTTCCTGGCTTTTGTCTTTCCATTCCTCCATTTCAGTCCTGCAGCCCGGCACTAGATTTTCCTCTTCCCTCCCTTTGGCTTGCTCCCTTCGCTTTCTCCCTTTGTTCCATATCCTTCTTTCCGACTTGTCTCTTGGAGACTTTTGGCCACGCTGGACCCAAGTCTGGGGATGTTTTGGAAACTTTTCCGAGGCCTCGCTGGTGACAGGGGGGACAGCAGGCAGTGACAGCCCCGGGGCTGACAGGCTCCCCCTCCCCTAGGGGGTGGTCGGCTGCCACACCCAGCTGACATAGAACCTTTGTCACAATGCCCGCTACCGTGGTGAGGATGCGGGCACTCTGCGGGTGACAGGGACACAGCAGGACTTGGTGTCAGCTCAGCAATTTCTCAGTTCGCCAAAGAAGCTGAATTCTGCAAATTGCTGCTGTTGCTGTTGCAATGATGTCATCAGGTGGGTGTTTTGGTGTAATACACTGAAAACCAGAGCAGAAATGCTGAAATATTCCCATGGTATGCATGGTCTTAGGAGCAAAGCACCGTGACTCAGCCTAAGTAGATCTGCCGCTTATTCTTTTGTACTGCCAGCAGATTTTGGAAGTAGAGTATAAAAACCATCCTTATGGAGAGATCTTTGCATTTTAGGCTTAGTCTAAGTGTCTCAAGTAGCCGGGGTTTTTGATTGGGCCTAATCCATCAGGTCTGATGGCTTTCCTCCTCGTCTCCAGATGAATGTGGTAGAAAATATAAAGCAAGCAAACGTCCTTTGGCCCAGCCTTGCCTTGCCTTATTTCCTTCTCATCCTGTTCTCTGTCCCAGCCTGTCTCACTAACCCCTCTTCTGGCTGCATGTCTCTTCTTTCCTCTCTCCTTTTCTCAAACTCTCCTGCTTCCTGGCTTTTGTCTTTCCATTCCTCCATTTCAGTCCTGCAGCCCGGCACTAGATTTTCCTCTTCCCTCCCTGTGGCTTGCTCCCTTCGCTTTCTCCCTTTGTTCCATATCCTTCTTTCCGACTTGTCTCTTGGAGACTTTTGGCCACGCTGGACCCAAGTCTGGGGATGTTTTGGAAACTTTTCCGAGGCCTCGCTGGTGACAGGGGGGACAGCAGGCAGTGACAGGCCCGGGGCTGACAGGCTCCCCCTCCCCTAGGGGGCGCTCGGCTGCCACACCCAGCTGACATAGAACCTTTGTCACAATGCCCGCTACCGTGGTGAGGATGCGGGCACTCTGCGGGTGACAGGGACACAGCAGGACTTGGTGTCAGCTCAGCAATTTCTCAGTTCCCCAAAGAAGCTGAATTCTGCAAATTGCTGCTGTTGCTCTTGCAATGATGTCATCAGGTGGGTGTTTTGGTGTAATACACTGAAAACCAGAGCAGAAATGCTGAAATATTCCCATGGTATGCATGGTCTCTGCACAAAACCACCGTGACTCAGCCTAAGTAGATCTGCCGCTTATTCTTTTGTACTGCCAGCAGATTGTGGAAGTAGAGTATAAAACCCATCCTTATGGAGAGATCTTTGCATTTTAGGCTTAGTCTAAGTGTCTCAAGTAGCCGGGGTTTTTGATTGGGCCTAATCCATCAGGTCTGATGGCTTTCCTCCTCGTCTCCAGATGAATGTGGTAGAAAATATAAAGCAAGCAAACGTCCTTTGGCCCAGCCTTGCCTTGCCTTATTTCCTTCTCATCCTGTTCTCTGTCCCAGCCTGTCTCACTAACCCCTCGTCTGGCTGCATGTCTCTTCTTTCCTCTCTCCTTTTCTCAAACTCTCCTGCTTCCTGGCTTTTGTCTTTCCATTCCTCCATTTCAGTCCTGCAGCCCGGCACTAGATTTTCCTCTTCCCTCCCTTTGGCTTGCTCCCTTCGCTTTCTCCCTTTGTTCCATATCCTTCTTTCCGACTTGTCTCTTGGAGACTTTTGGCCACGCTGGACCCAAGTCTGGGGATGTTTTGGAAACTTTTCCGAGGCCTCGCTGGTGACAGGGGGGACAGCAGGCAGTGACAGCCCCGGGGCTGACAGGCTCCCCCTCCCCTAGGGGGTGCTCGGCTGCCACACCCAGCTGACATAGAACCTTTGTCACAATGCCCGCTACCGTGGTGAGGATGCGGGCACTCTGCGGGTGACAGGGACACAGCAGGACTTGGTGTCAGCTCAGCAATTTCTCAGTTCCCCAAAGAAGCTGAATTCTGCAAATTGCTGCTGTTGCTGTTGCAATGATGTCATCAGGTGGGTGTTTTGGTGTAATACACTGAAAGCCAGAGCAGAAATGCTGAAATATTCCCATGGTATGCATGGTCTCTGCACAAAACCACCGTGACTCAGCCTAAGTAGATCTGCCGCTTATTCTTTTGTACTGCCAGCAGATTGTGGAAGTAGAGTATAAAACCCATCCTTATGGAGAGATCTTTGCATTTTAGGCTTAGTCTAAGTGTCTCAAGTAGCCGGGGTTTTTGATTGGGCCTAATCCATCAGGTCTGATGGCTTTCCTTCTCGTCTCCAGATGAATGTGGTAGAAAATATAAAGCAAGCAAACGTCCTTTGGCCCAGCCTTGCCTTGCCTTATTTCCTTCTCATCCTGTTCTCTGTGCCAGCCTCTCTCACTAACCCCTCGTCTGGCTGCATGTCTCTTCTTTCCTCTCTCCTTTTCTCAAACTCTCCTGCTTCCTGGCTTTTGTCTTTCCATTCCTCCATTTCAGTCCTGCAGCCCGGCACTAGATTTTCCTCTTCCTTCCCTTTGGCTTGCTCCCTTCGCTTTCTCCCTTTGTTCCATATCCTTCTTTCCGACTTGTCTCTTGGAGACTTTTGGCCACGCTGGACCCAAGTCTGGGGATGTTTTGGAAACTTTTCCGAGGCCTCGCTGGTGACAGGGGGGACAGCAGGCAGTGACAGGCCCGGGGCTGACAGGCTCCCCCTCCCCTAGGGGGCGCTCGGCTGCCACACCCAGCTGACATAGAACCTTTGTCACAATGCCCGCTACCGTGGTGAGGATGCGGGCACTCTGCGGGTGACAGGGACACAGCAGGACTTGGTGTCAGCTCAGCAATTTCTCAGTTCCCCAAAGAAGCTGAATTCTGCAAATTGCTGCTGTTGCTGTTGCAATGATGTCATCAGGTGGGTGTTTTGGTGTAATACACTGAAAACCAGAGCAGAAATGCTGAAATATTCCCATGATATGCATGGTCTTAGGAGCAAAGCACCGTGACTCAGCCTAAGTAGATCTGCCGCTTATTCTTTTGTACTGCCAGCAGATTGTGGAAGTAGAGTATAAAACCCATCCTTATGGAGAGATCTTTGCATTTTAGGCTTAGTCTAAGTGTCTCAAGTAGCCGGGGTTTTTGATTGGGCCTAATCCATCAGGTCTGATGGCTTTCCTCCTTGTCTCCAGATGAATGTGTTAGAAAATATAAAGCAAGGAAACGTCCTTTGGCGTATTTTGTCTTGCCTTATTTCCTTTTCATCCTGTTCTCTGTGCCAGCCTCTCTCACTAAGCCCTCGTCTGGCTGCCTGTCTCTTCTTTCCTCTCTCCTTTTCTCAAACTCTCCTGCTTCCTGGCTTTTGTCTTTCCATTCCTCCATTTCAGTCCTGCAGCCCAGCACTAGATTTTCCTCTTCCCTCCCTTTGGCTTGCTGCCTTCGCTTTCTCCCTTTGTTCCATATCCTTCTTTCCGACTTGTCTCTTGGAGACTTTTGGCCACGCTGGACCCAAGTCTGGGGATGTTTTGGAAACTTTTCCGAGGCCTCGCTGCTGAGGGGGGAGACAGCAGGCAGTGACAGGCCCGGGGCTGACAGGCTCCCCCTCCCCTAGGGGGCGCTCGGCTGCCACACCCAGCTGACATAGAACCTTTGTCACAATGCCCGCTACCGTGGTGAGGATGCGGGCACTCCGTGGGTGACAGAGACACAGCAGGACTTGGTGTCAGCTCAGCAATTTCTCAGTTCCCCAAAGAAGCTGAATTCTGCAAATTGCTGCTGTTGCTCTTGAAATGATGTCATCAGGTGGGTGCTTTGGTGTAATACACTTAAAAACCAGAGCAGAAATGCTGAAATATTCCCATGCTATGCATGGTCTTAGGAGCAAAGCACCGTGACTCAGCCTAAGTAGATCTGCCGCTTATTCTTTTGTACTGCCAGCAGATTGTGGAAGTAGAGTATAAAACCCATCCTTATGGAGAGATCTTTGCATTTTAGGCTTAGTCTAAGTGTCTCAAGTAGCCGGGGTTTTTGATTGGGCCTAATCCATCAGGTCTGATGGCTTTCCTTCTCGTCTCCAGATGAATGTGGTAGAAAATATAAAGCAAGCAAACGTCCTTTGGCCCAGCCTTGCCTTGCCTTATTTCCTTCTCATCCTGTTCTCTGTCCCAGCCTGTCTCACTAACCCCTCGTCTGGCTGCATGTCTCTTCTTTCCTCTCTCCTTTTCTCAAACTCTCCTGCTTCCTGGCTTTTGTCTTTCCATTCCTCCATTTCAGTCCTGCAGCCCGGCACTAGATTTTCCTCTTCCCTCCCTTTGGCTTGCTCCCTTCGCTTTCTCCCTTTGTTCCATATCCTTCTTTCCGACTTGTCTCTTGGAGACTTTTGGCCACGCTGGACCCAAGTCTGGGGATGTTTTGGAAACTTTTCCGAGGCCTCGCTGCTGAGGGGGGAGACAGCAGGCAGTGACAGGCCCGGGGCTACCAGGCTCCCCCTCCCCTAGGGGGCGCTCGGCTGCCACACCCAGCTGACACAGAACCTTTGTCACAATGCCCGCTACCGTGGTGAGGATGCGGGCACTCCGTGGGTGACAGAGACACAGCAGGACTTGGTGTCAGCTCAGCAATTTCTCAGTTCCCCAAAGAAGCTGAATTCTGCAAATTGCTGCTGTTGCTCTTGAAATGATGTCACCAGGTGGCTGCTTTGGTGTAATACACTGAAAACCAGAGCAGAAATGCTGAAATATTCCCATGGTATGCATGGTCTTAGGAGCAAAGCACCGTGACTCAGCCTAAGGAGATCTGCCGTTTATTCTTTTGTACTGCCAGCAGATTGTGGAAGTAGAGTATAAAACCCATCCTTATGGAGAGATCTTTGCATTTTAGGCTTAGTCTAAGTGTCTCAAGTAGCCGGGGTTTTTGCTTGGGCCTAATCCAACAGGTCTGATGGCTTTCCTCCTCGTCTCCAGATGAATGTGGTAGAAAATATAAAGCAAGGAAACGTCCTTTGGCCCAGCCTTGCCTTGCCTTATTTCCTTCTCATCCTGTTCTCTGTGCCAGCCTCTCTCACTAACCCCTCGTCTGGCTGCATGTCTCTTCTTTCCTCTCTCCTTTTCTCAAACTCTCCTGCTTCCTGGCTTTTGTCTTTCCATTCCTCCATTTCAGTCCTGCAGCCCGGCACTAGATTTTCCTCTTCCCTCCCTTTGGCTTGCTCCCTTCGCTTTCTCCCTTTGTTCCATATCCTTCTTTCCGACTTGTCTCTTGGAGACTTTTGGCCACGCTGGACCCAAGTCTGGGGATGTTTTGGAAACTTTTCCGAGGCCTCGCTGGTGACAGGGGGGACTGCAGGCAGTGACAGGCCCGGGGCTGACAGGCTGCCCCTCCCCTAGGGGGCGCTCGCCTGCCACACCTAGCTGACATAGAACCTTTGTCACAATGCCTGCTACCGTGGTGAGGATGCGGGCACTCTGCGGGTGACAGGGACACAGCAGGACTTGGTGTCAGCTCAGCAATTTCTCAGTTCCCCAAAGAAGCTGAATCCTGCAAATTGCTGCTGTTGCTCTTGAAATGACGTCATCAGGTGGGTGTTTTGGTGTAATACACTGAAAACCAGGTCAGAAATGATGAAATATTCCCATGGTATGCATGGTCTTAGGAGCAAAGCACCGTGACTCAGCCTTAGTAGATCTGCCGCTTATTCTCTTGTACTGCCAGCAGATTGTGGAAGTAGAGTATAAAACCCATCCTTATGGAGAGATCTTTGCATTTTAGGCTTAGTCTAAGTATCTCAAGTAGCCGGGGTTTTTGATTGGGCCTAATCCATCAGGTCTGATGGCTTTCCTCCTGATCTCCAGATGAATGTGGTAGAAAATATAAAGCAAGGAAACGTCCTTTGGCCCAGCCTTGCCTTGCCTTATTTCCTTCTCATCCTGTTCTCTGTGCCAGCCTCTCTCACTAACCCCTCGTCTGGCTGCATGTCTCTTCTTTCCTCTCTCCTTTTCTCAAACTCTCCTGCTTCCTGGCTTTTGTCTTTCCATTCCTCCATTTCAGTCCTGCAGCCCGGCACTAGATTTTCCTCTTCCCTCCCTTTGGCTTGCTGCCTTCGCTTTCTCCCTTTCTTCCATATCCTTCTTTCTGATTTGTCTCTTGGAGACTTTTGGCCACGCTGGACCCAAGTCTGGGGATGTTTTGGAAACTTTTCAGAGGCCTCGCTGCTGACAGGGGGGACAGCAGGCAGTGACAGGCCCGGGGCTGACAGGCTCCCCCTCCCCTAGGGGGCGCTCGCCTGCCACACCCAGCTGACATAGAACCTTTGTCACAATGCCCGCTACCGTGGTGAGGATGCGGGCACTCTGCGGGTGACAGGGACACAGCAGGACTTGGTGTCAGCTCAGCAATTTCTCAGTTCCCCAAAGAAGCTGAATTCTGCAAATTGCTGCTGTTGCTCTTGAAATGACGTCATCAGGTGGGTGTTTTGGTGTAATACACTGAAAACCAGGGCAGAAATGCTGAAATATTCCCATGGTATGCATGGTCTTAGGAGCAAAGCACCGTGACTCAGCTTAAGTAGATGTGCCGCTTATTCTTTTGTACTGCCAGCAGATTGTGGAAGTAGAGTATAAAACCCATCCTTATGGAGAGATCTTTGCATTTTAGGCTTAGTCTAAGTATCTCAAGCAGCCGGGGTTTTTGATTGGGCCTAATCCATCAGGTCTGATGGCTTTCCTCCTCGTCTCCAGATGAATGTGGTAGAAAATATAAAGCCAGGAAACGTCCTTTGGCCCAGCCTTGCCTTGCCTTATTTCCTTCTCATCCTGTTCTCTGTCCCAGCCTGTCTCACTTAACCCCTCGTCTGGCTGCATGTCTCTTCTTTCCTCTCTCCTTTTCTCAAACTCTCCTGCTTCCTGGCTTTTGTCTTTCCATTCCTCCATTTCAGTCCTGCAGCCCAGCACTAGATTTTCCTCTTCCCTCCCTTTGGCTTGCTCCCTTCGCTTTCTCCCTTTGTTCCATATCCTTCTTTCCGACTTGTCTCTTGGAGACTTTTGGCCACGCTGTACCCAAGTCTGGGGATGTTTTGGAAACTTTTCAGAGGCCTCGCTGCTAAGGGGGGAGACAGCAGGCAGTGACAGGCCCGGGGCTGACAGGCTCCCCCTCCCCTAGGGGCGCTCGGCTGCCACACCCATCTGACATAGAACCTTTGTCACAATGCCCGCTACCGTGGTGAGGATGCGGGCACTCTGCGGGTGACAGGGACACAGCAGGACTTGGTGTCAGCTCAGCAATTTCTGAGTTCCCCAAAGAAGCTGAATTCTGTAAATTGCTGCTGTTGCTGTTGCAATGATGTCATCAGGTGGGTGTTTTGGTGTAATACACTGAAAAGCAGAGCAGAAATGCTGAAATATTCCCATGGTATGCATGGTCTCTGCACAAAACCACCGTGACTCAGCCTAAGTAGATCTGCCGCTTATTCTTTTGTACTGCCAGCAGATTGTGGAAGTAGAGTATAAAACCCATCCTTATGGAGAGATCTTTGCATTTTAGGCTTAGTCTAAGTGTCTCAAGTAGCCGGGGTTTTTGATTGGGCCTAATCCATCAGGTCTGATGGCTTTCCTCCTAGTCTCCAGATGAATGTGGTAGAAAATATAAATCAAGGAAACGTCCTTTGGCGTATTTTGCCTTGCCTTATTTCCTTCTCATCCTGTTCTCTGTCCCACCCTCTCTCACTAACCCCTCATCTGGCTGCATGTCTCTTCTTTCCTCTCTCCTTTTCTCCAACTCTCCTGCTTCCTGGCTTTTGTCTTTCCATTCCTCCATTTCAGTCCTGCAGCCCGGCACTAGATTTTCCTCTTCCCTCCCTTTGGCTTGCTCCCTTCGCTTTCTCCCTTTGTTCCATATCCTTCTTTCCGACTGGTCTCTTGGAGACTTTTGGCCACGCTGGACCCAAGTCTGGGGATGTATTGGAAAACTTTCCAGAGGCCTCGCTGGTGACAGGGGGGACAGCAGGCAGTGACAGGCCCGGGGCTGACAGGCTCCCCCTCCCCTAGTGGGCGCTCGGCTGCCACACCCAGCTGACATAGAACCTTTGTCACAATGCCCGCTACCGTGGTGAGGATGCGGGCACTCTGCGGGTGACAGGGACCCAGCAGGACTTGGTGTCAACTCAGCAAGTTCTCAGTTCCCCAAAGAAGCTGAATTCTGCAAATTGCTGCTGTTGTTCTTGAAATGACGTCATCAGGTGGGTGTTTTGGTGTAATACACTGAAAACCAGAGCAGAAATGCTGAAATATTCCCATGGTATGCATGGTCTTAGGAGCAAAGCACCGTGACTCAGCCTAAGTAGATCTGCCGCTTATTCTTTTGTACTGCCAGCAGATTGTGGAAGTAGAGTATAAAAACCATCCTTATGGAGAGATCTTTGCAGTTTAGGCTTAGTCTAAGTGTCTCAAGTAGCCGGGGTTTTTGCTTGGTCCTAATCCATCAGGTCTGATGGCTTTCCTCCTTGTCTCCAGATGAATGTGGTAGAAAATATAAAGCAAGGAAACGTCCTTTGGCGTATTTTGCCTTCCCTTATTTCCTTCTCATCCTGTTCTCCGTGCCAGCCTGTCTCACTAAGCCCTCGTCTGGCTGCATGTCTCTTCTTTCCTCTCTCCTTTTCTCAAACTCTCCTGCTTCCTGGCTTTTGTCTTTCCATTCCTCCATTTCAGTCCTGCAGCCCGGCACTAGATTTTCCTCTTCCCTCCCTGTGGCTTGCTCCCTTCGCTTTCTCCCTTTGTTCCATATCCTTCTTTCCGACTTGTCTCTTGGAGACTTTTGGCCACGCTGGACCCAAGTCTGGGGATGTTTTGGAAAATTTTCAGAGGCCTCGCTGCTGAGGGGGGAGACAGCAGGCAGTGACAGGCCCGGGGCTGACAGGCTCCCCCTCCCCTAGGGGGCGCTCGGCTGCCACACCCAGCTGACATAGAACCTTTGTCACAATGCCCGCTACCGTGGTGAGGATGCGGGCACTCTGCGGGTGACAGGGACACAGCAGGACTTGGTGTCAGCTCAGCAATTTCTGAGTTCCCCAAAGAAGCTGAATTCTGCAAATTGCTGCTGTTGCTCTTGACAGGATGTCATCAGGTGGGTGTTTTGGTGTAATACACTGAAAACCAGAGCAGAAATGCTGAAATATTCCCATGGTATGCATGGTCTTAGGAGCAAAGCACCGTGACTCAGCCTAAGTAGATCTGCCGCTTATTCTTTTGTACTGCCAGCAGATTGTGGAAGTAGAGTATAAAACCCATCCTTATGGAGAGATCTTTGCATTTTAGGCTTGGTCTAAGTGTCTCAAGTAGCCGGGGTTTTTGATTGGGCCTAATCCATCAGGTCTGATGGCTTTCCTCCTTGTCTCCAGATGAATGTGGAAGAAAATATAAAGCAAGGAAACGTCCTTTGGCCCAGCCTTGCCTTGCCTTATTTCCTTCTCATCCTATTCTCTGTCCCACCCTCTCTCACTAACCCCTCGTCTGGCTGCATGTCTCTTCTTTCTTCTCTCCTTTTCTCAAACTCTCCTGCTTCCTGGCTTTTGTCTTTCCATTCCTCCATTTCAGTCCTGCAGCCCGGCACTAGATTTTCCTCTTCCCTCCCTTTGGCTTGCTCCCTTCGCTTTCTCCCTTTGTTCCATATCCTTCTTTCCGACTTGTCTCTTGGAGACTTTTGGCCACGCTGGACCCAAGTCTGGGGATGTTCTGGAAAATTTTCAGAGGCCTCGCTGCTGAGGGGGGAGACAGCAGGCAGTGACAGGCCCGGGGCTGAAAGGCTCCCCTTCCCCTAGGGGGCACTCGACTGCCACACCCAGCTGACATAGAACCTTTGTCACAATGCCCGCTACCGTGGTGAGGATGCGGGCACTCTGTGGGTGACAGGGACACAGCAGGACTTGGTGTCAGCTCAGCAATTTCTCAGTTCCTCAAAGAAGCTGAATTCTGCAAATTGCTGCTGTTGCTCTTGAAATGACATCATCAGGTGGGTGTTTTGGTGTAATACACTGAAAACCAGAGCAGAAATGCTGAAATATTCCCATGGTATGCATGGTCTTAGGAGCAAAGCACCGTGACTCAGCCTAAGTAGATCTGCCGCTTATTCTTTTGTACTGCCAGCAGATTGTGGAAGTAGAGTACAAAAACCATCCTTATGGAGAGATCTTTGCATTTTAGGCTTAGTCTAAGTGTCTCAAGTAGCCGGGGTTTTTGATTTGGCTTAATCCATCAGGTCTGATGGCTTTCCTCCTCGTCTCCAGATGAATGTGGTAGAAAATATAAAGCAAGGAAACGTCCTTTGGCGTATTTTGCCTTCCCTTATTTCCTTCTCATCCTGTTCTCCGTGCCAGCCTGTCTCACTAAGCCCCCGTCTGGCTGCATGTCTCTTCTTTCCTCTCTCCTTTTCTCAAACTCTCCTGCTTCCTGGCTTTTGTCTTTCCATTCCTCCATTTCAGTCCTGCAGCCCGGCACTAGATTTTCCTCTTCCCTCCCTGTGGCTTGCTCCCTTCGCTTTCTCCCTTTGTTCCATATCCTTCTTTCCGACTTGTCTCTTGGAGACTTTTGGCCACGCTGGACCCAAGTCTGGGGATGTTTTGGAAAATTTTCAGAGGCCTCGCTGCTGAGGGGGGAGACAGCAGGCAGTGACAGGCCCGGGGCTGACAGGCTCCCCCTCCCCTAGGGGGCGCTCGGCTGCCACACCCAGCTGACATAGAACCTTTGTCACAATGCCCGCTACCGTGGTGAGGATGCGGGCACTCTGCGGGTGACAGGGACACAGCAGGACTTGGTGTCAGCTCAGCAATTTCTGAGTTCCCCAAAGAAGCTGAATTCTGCAAATTGCTGCTGTTGCTCTTGACATGATGTCATCAGGTGGGTGTTTTGGTGTAATACACTGAAAACCAGAGCAGAAATGCTGAAATATTCCCATGGTATGCATGGTCTTAGGAGCAAAGCACCGTGACTCAGCCTAAGGAGATCTCCCGCTTATTCTTTTGTACTGCCAGCAGACTATGGAAGTATAGTATAAAAACCATCCTTATGGAGAGATCTTTGCATTTTAGGCTTAGTCTAAGTGTCTCAAGTAGCCGGGGCTTTTGATTGGGCCTAATCCATCAGGTCTGATAGCTTTCCTCCTCGTCTCCAGATGAATGTGGTAGAAAATATAAAGCAAGGAAACGTCCTTTGGCGTATTTTGCCTTGCCTTATTTCCTTCTCATCCTGTTCTCTGTGCCAGCCTCTCTCACTAACCTCTCGTCTGGCTGCATGTCTCTTCTTTCCTCTCTCCTTTTCTCAAACTCTCCTGCTTCCTGGCTTTTGTCTTTCCATTCCTCCATTTCAGACCTGCAGCCCGGCACTAGATTTTCCTCTTCCCTCCCTTTGGCTTGCTCCCTTCGCTTTCTCCCTTTGTTCCATATCCTTCTTTCCGACTTGTCTCTTGGAGACTTTTGGCCACGCTGGACCCAAGTCTGGGGATGTTTTGGAAACTTTTCAGAGGCCTCGCTGCTGAGGGGGGAGACAGCAGGCAGTGACAGGCCCGGGGCTGACAGGCTCCCCCTCCCCTAGGGGGCGCTCGGCTGCCACACCCAGCTGACATAGAACCTTTGTCACAATGCCCGCTACCGTGGTGAGGATGCGGGCACTCTGCGGGTGACAGGGACACAGCAGGACTTGGTGTCAGCTCAGCAATTTCTGAGTTCCCCAAAGAAGCTGAATTCTGCAAATTGCTGCTTTTGTTCTTGTAAAGATGTCATCAGGTGGGTGTTTTGGTGTAATACAGTGAAAAACAGAGCAGAAATGCTGAAATATTCCCATGGTATGCATGGTCTTAGGAGCAAAGCACCGTGACTCAGCCTAAGTAGATCTGCCGCTTATTCTTTTGTACTGCCAGCAGATTGTGGAAGTAGAGTATAAAAACCATCCTTATGGAGAGATCTTTGCATTTTAGGCTTGGTCTAAGTGTCTCAAGTAGCCGGGGTTTTTGATTGGGCCTAATCCATCAGGTCTGATGGCTTTCCTCCTCGTCTCCAGATGAATGTGGAAGAAAATATAAAGCAAGGAAACGTCCTTTGGCCCAGCCTTGCCTTGCCTTATTTCCTTCTCATCCTATTCTCTGTCCCACCCTCTCTCACTAACCCCTCGTCTGGCTGCATGTCTCTTCTTTCTTCTCTCCTTTTCTCAAACTCTCCTGCTTCCTGGCTTTTGTCTTTCCATTCCTCCATTTCAGTCCTGCAGCCCGGCACTAGATTTTCCTCTTCCCTCCCTTTGGCTTGCTCCCTTCGCTTTCTCCCTTTGTTCCATATCCTTCTTTCCGACTTGTCTCTTGGAGACTTTTGGCCACGCTGGACCCAAGTCTGGGGATGTTTTGGAAAATTTTCAGAGGCCTCGCTGCTGAGAAGGGAGACAGCAGGCAGTGACAGGCCCGGGGCTGAAAGGCTCCCCTTCCCCTAGGGGGCACTCGGCTGCCACACCCAGCTGACATAGAACCTTTGTCACAATGCCCGCTACCGTGGTGAGGATGCGGGCACTCTGTGGGTGACAGGGACACAGCAGGACTTGGTGTCAGCTCAGCAATTTCTCAGTTCCTCAAAGAAGCTGAATTCTGCAAATTGCTGCTGTTGCTCTTGAAATGACATCATCAGGTGGGTGTTTTGGTGTAATACACTGAAAACCAGAGCAGAAATGCTGAAATATTCCCATGGTATGCATGGTCTTAGGAGCAAAGCACCGTGACTCAGCCTAAGTAGATCTGCCGCTTATTCTTTTGTACTGCCAGCAGATTGTGGAAGTAGAGTACAAAAACCATCCTTATGGAGAGATCTTTGCATTTTAGGCTTAGTCTAAGTGTCTCAAGTAGCCGGGGTTTTTGATTTGGCTTAATCCATCAGGTCTGATGGCTTTCCTCCTCGTCTCCAGATGAATGTGGTAGAAAATATAAAGCAAGGAAACGTCCTTTGGCGTATTTTGCCTTCCCTTATTTCCTTCTCATCCTGTTCTCCGTGCCAGCCTGTCTCACTAAGCCCCCGTCTGGCTGCATGTCTCTTCTTTCCTCTCTCCTTTTCTCAAACTCTCCTGCTTCCTGGCTTTTGTCTTTCCATTCCTCCATTTCAGTCCTGCAGCCCGGCACTAGATTTTCCTCTTCCCTCCCTTTGGCTTGCTCCCTTCGCTTTCTCCCTTTGTTCCATATCCTTCTTTCCGACTTGTCTCTTGGAGACTTTTGGCCACGCTGGACCCAAGTCTGGGGATGTTTTGGAAAATTTTCAGAGGCCTCGCTGCTGAGGGGGGAGACAGCAGGCAGTGACAGGCCCGGGGCTGACAGGCTCCCCCTCCCCTAGGGGGCGCTCGGCTGCCACACCCAGCTGACATAGAACCTTTGTCACAATGCCCGCTACCGTGGTGAGGATGCGGGCACTCTGCGGGTGACAGGGACCCAGCAGGACTTGGTGTCAGCTCAGCAAGTTCTCAGTTCCCCAAAGAAGCTGAATTCTGCAAATTGCTGCTGTTGTTCTTGAAATGACGTCATCAGGTGGGTGTTTTGGTGTAATACACTGAAAACCAGAGCAGAAATGCTGAAATATTCCCATGGTATGCATGGTCTTAGGAGCAAAGCACCGTGACTCAGCCTTAGTAGATCTGCCGCTTATTCTCTTGTACTGCCAGCAGATTGTGGAAGTAGAGTAGAAAACCCATCCTTATGGAGAGATCTTTGCATTTTAGGCTTAGTCTAAGTATCTCAAGTAGCCGGGGTTTTTGATTGGGCCTAATCCATCAGGTCTGATGGCTTTCCTCCTCGTCTCCAGATGAATGTGGTAGAAAATATAAAGCAAGGAAACGTCCTTTGGCCCAGCCTTGCCTTGCCTTATTTCCTTCTCATCCTGTTCTCTGTCCCAGCCTCTCTCACTAACCCCTCGTCTGGCTGCCTGTCTCTTCTTTCCTCTCTCCTTTTCTCAAACTCTCCTGCTTCCTGGCTTTTGTCTTTCCATTCCTCCATTTCAGTCCTGCAGCCCAGCACTAGATTTTCCTCTTCCCTCCCTTTGGCTTGCTCCCTTCGCTTTCTCCCTTTGTTCCATATCCTTCTTTGCGACTTGTCTCTTGGAGACTTTTGGCCACGCTGGACCCAAGTCTGGGGTGTTTTGGAAACTTTTCCGAGACCTCGCTGGTGACAGGGGGGACTGCAGGCAGTGACAGGCCCGGGGCTGACAGGCTCCCCCTCCCCTAGTGGGCGCTCGGCTGCCACACCCAGCTGACATAGAACCTTTGTCACAATGCCCGCTACCGTGGTGAGGATGCGGGCACTCTGCGGGTGACAGGGACACAGCAGGACTTGGTGTCATCTCAGCAAGTTCTCAGTTCCCCAAAGAAGCTGAATTCTGCAAATTGCTGCTGTTGTTCTTGAAATGACGTCATCAGGTGGGTGTTTTGGTGTAATACACTGAAAACCAGGGCAGAAATGCTGAAATATTCCCATGGTATGCATGGTCTCTGCACAAAACCACCGTGACTCAGCTTAAGTAGATCTGCCGCTTATTCTTTTGTACTGCCAGCAGATTGTGGAAGTAGAGTATAAAAACCATCCTTATGGAGAGATCTTTGCAGTTTAGGCTTAGTCTAAGTATCTCAAGTAGCCGGGGTTTTTGATTGGGCCTAATCCATCAGGTCTGATGGCTTTCCTCCTTGTCTCCAGATGAATGTGGTAGAAAATATAAAGCAAGGAAACGTCCTTTGGCGTATTTTGCCTTGCCATATTTCCTTCTCATCCTGTTCTCTGTCCCAGCCTCTCTCACTAAGCCCTCGTCTGGCTGCATGTCTCTTCTTTCCTCTCTCCTTTTCTCAAACTCTCCTGCTTCCTGGCTTTTGTCTTTCCATTCCTCCATTTCAGTCCTGCAGCCCGGCACTAGATTTTCCTCTTCCCTCCCTGTGGCTTGCTCCCTTCGCTTTCTCCCTTTGTTCCATATCCTTCTTTCCGACTTGTCTCTTGGAGACTTTTGGCCACGCTGGACCCAAGTCTGGGGATGTTTTGGAAACTTTTCCGAGGCCTCGCTGCTGAGGGGGGAGACAGCAGGCAGTGACAGCCCGGGGCTGACAGGCTCCCCCTCCCCTAGGGGGCGCTCGGCTGCCACACCCAGCTGACATAGAACCTTTGTCAAATGCCCGCTACCGTGGTGAGGATGCGGGCACTCTACGGGTGACAGGGACACAGCAGGACTTGGTGTCAGCTCAGCAATTTCTCAGTTCCCCAAAAAAGCTGAATTCTGCAAATTGCTGCTGTTGCTCTTGCAATGACGACATCAGGTGGGTGTTTTGGTGTAATACACTGAAAACCAGAGCAGAAATGCTGAAATATTCCCATGGTATGCATGGTCTTAGGAGCAAAGCACCGTGACTCAGCCTAAGTAGATCTGCCGCTTATTCTTTTGTACTGCCAGCAGATTGTGGAAGTAGAGTATAAAAACCATCCTTATGGAGAGATCTTTGCAGTTTAGGCTTAGTCTAAGTGTCTCAAGTAGCCGGGGTTTTTGCTTGGTCCTAATCCATCAGGTCTGATGGCTTTCCTCCTTGTCTCCAGATGAATGTGGTAGAAAATATAAAGCAAGGAAACGTCCTTTGGCCCAGCCTTGCCTTGCCTTATTTCCTTCTCATCCTGTTCTCTGTGCCAGCCTCTCTCACTAACCCCTCGTCTGGCTGCATGTCTCTTCTTTCCTCTCTCCTTTTCTCAAACTCTCCTGCTTCCTGGCTTTTGTCTTTCCATTCCTCCATTTCAGACCTGCAGCCCGGCACTAGATTTTCCTCTTCCCTCCCTTTGGCTTGCTCCCTTCGCTTTCTCCCTTTGTTCCATATCCTTCTTTCCGACTTGTCTCTTGGAGACTTTTGGCCACGCTGGACCCAAGTCTGGGGATGTTTTGGAAACTTTTCAGAGGCCTCGCTGCTGAGGGGGGAGACAGCAGGCAGTGACAGGCCCGGGGCTGACAGGCTCCCCCTCCCCTAGGGGGCGCTCGGCTGCCACACCCAGCTGACATAGAACCTTTGTCACAATGCCCGCTACCGTGGTGAGGATGCGGGCACTCTGCGGGTGACAGGGACACAGCAGGACTTGGTGTCAGCTCAGCAATTTCTGAGTTCCCCAAAGAAGCTGAATTCTGCAAATTGCTGCTGTTGTTCTTGTAATGATGTCATCAGGTGGGTGTTTTGGTGTAATACACTGAAAACCAGAGCAGAAATGCTGAAATATTCCCATGGTATGCATGGTCTTAGGAGCAAAGCACCGTGACTCAGCCTAAGTAGATCTGCCGCTTATTCTTTTGTACTGCCGGCAGATTGTGGAAGTAGAGTATAAAAACCATCCTTATGGAGAGATCTTTGCAGTTTAGGCTTAGTCTAAGTGTCTCAAGTGGCCGGGGTTTTTGATTGGGCCTAATCCATCAGGTCTGATGGCTTTCCTCCTTGTCTCCAGATGAATGTGGTAGAAAATATAAAGCAAGGAAACGTCCTTTGGCCCAGCCTTGCCTTGCCTTATTTCCTTCTCATCCTGTTCTCTGTCCCAGCCTGTCTCACTAAGCCCTCGTCTGGCTGCATGTCTCTTCTTTCTTCTCTCCTTTTCTCAAACTCTCCTGCTTCCTGGCTTTTGTCTTTCCATTCCTCCATTTCAGTCCTGCAGCCCGGCACTAGATTTTCCTCTTCCCTCCCTGTGGCTTGCTCCCTTCGCTTTCTCCCTTTGTTCCATATCCTTCTTTCCGACTTGTCTCTTGGAGACTTTTGGCCACGCTGGACCCAAGTCTGGGGATGTTTTGGAAACTTTTCAGAGGCCTCGCTGCTGAGGGGGGAGACAGCAGGCAGTGACAGGCCCGGGGCTGACAGGCTCCCCCTCCCCTAGGGGGCGCTCGGCTGCCACACCCAGCTGACATAGAACCTTTGTCACAATGCCCGCTACCGTGGTGAGGATGCGGGCACTCTGTGGGTGACAGGGACACAGCAGGACTTGGTGTCAGCTCAGCAATTTCTCAGTTCCCCAAAGAAGCTGAATTCTGCAAATTGCTGCTGTTGCTCTTGTAATGATGTCATCAGGTGGGTGTTTTGGTGTAATACACTGAAAACCAGAGCAGAAATGCTGAAATATTCCCATGGTATGCATGGTCTTAGGAGCAAAGCACCGTGACTCAGCCTAAGTAGATCTGCCGCTTATTCTTTTGTACTGCCAGCAGATTGTGGAAGTAGAGTATAAAAACCATCCTTATGGAGAGATCTTTGCATTTTAGGCTTAGTCTAAGTGTCTCAAGTAGCCGGGGTTTTTGATTGGGCCTAATCCATCAGGTCTGATAGCTTTCCTCCTTGTCTCCAGATGAATGTGGTAGAAAATATAAAGCAAGGAAACGTCCTTTGGCGTATTTTGCCTTGCCTTATTTCCTTCTCATCCTGTTCTCTGTGCCAGCCTCTCTCACTAAGCCCTCGTCTGGCTGCATGTCTCTTCTTTCCTCTCTCCTTTTCTCAAACTCTCCTGCTTCCTGGCTTTTGTCTTTCCATTCCTCCATTTCAGACCTGCAACCCGGCACTAGATTTTCCTCTTCCCTCCCTTTGACTTGCACACTTCGCTTTCTCCCTCTGTTCCATATCCTTCCTTCCGACTTGTCTCTTGGAGACTTTTGGCCACGCTGGACCCAAGTCTCGGGATGTTTTGGAAACTTTCCAGAGGCCTCGCTGGTGACAGGGGGGACAGCAGGCAGTGACAGGCCCGGGGCTGACAGGCTCCCCCTCCCCTAGGGGGCGCTCGGCTGCCACACCCAGCTGACATAGAACCTTTGTCACAATGCCCGCTACCGTGGTGAGGATGCGGGCACTCTGCGGGTGACAGGGACACAGCAGGACTTGGTGTCAGCTCAGCAATTTCTCAGTTCCCCAAAAAAGCTGAATTCTGCAAATTCTTGCTGTTGTTGCTCTTGAAATGATGTCATCAGGTGGGTGTTTTGGTGTAATACACTGAAAACCAGAGCAGAAATGCTGAAATATTCCCATGGTATGCATGGTCTTAGGAGCAAAGTACCGTGACTCAGCCTAAGTAGATCTGCCGCTTATTCTTTTGTACTGCCAGCAGATTGTGGAAGTAGAGTTTAAAAACCATCCTTATGGAGAGATCTTTGCATTTTAGGCTTAGTCTAAGTGTCTCAAGTAGCCGGGGTTTTTGATTGGGCCTAATCCATCAGGTCTGATGGCTTTCCTCCTAGTCTCCAGATGAATGTGGTAGAAAATATAAAGCAAGGAAACGTCCTTTGGCCTAGCCTTGCCTTGCCTTATTTCCTTCTCATCCTGTTCTCTGTCCCAGCCTCTCTCACTAACCCCTTGTCTGGCTGCATGTCTCTTATTTCCTCTCTCCGTTTCTCAAACTCTCCTGCTTCCTGGCTTTTGTCTTTCCATTCCTCCATTTCAGTCCTGCAGCCCAGCACTAGATTTTCCTCTTCCCTCCCTTTGGCTTGCTCCCTTCGCTTTCTCCCTTTGTTCCATATCCTTTTTTCCGACTTGTCTCTTGGAGACTTTTGGCCACGCTGGACCCAAGTCTGGGTATGTTTTGGAAACTTTTCAGAGGCCTTCCTGCTGACAGGGGGGACAGCAGGCAGTGACAGGTCCGGGGCTGACAGGCTCCCACTCCCCTAGGGGGCGCTCGGCTGCCACACCCAGCTGACATAGAACCTTTGTCACAATGCCCGCTACCGTGGTGAGGATGCGGGCAGTCTGCGGGTGACAGGGACACAGCAGGACTTGGTGTCAGCTCAGCAATTTCTCAGTTCCCCAAAGAAGCTGAATTCTGCAAATTGCTGCTGTTGGCCTTGCAATGACGTCATCAGGTGGGTGTTTTGGTGTAATACACTGAAAACCAGAGCAGAAATGCTGAAATATTCCCATGGTACGCATGGTCTTAGGAGCAAAGCACCGTGACTCAGCCTAAGTAGATCTGCCGCTTATTCTTTTGTACTGCCAGCAGATTATGGAAGTATAGTATAAAACCCATCCTTATGGAGAGATCTTTGCATTTTAGGCTTAGTCTAAGTGTCTCAAGTAGCCGGGGTTTTTGATTGGGCCTAATCCATCAGGTCTGATGGCTTTCCTCCTCGTCTCCAGATGAATGTGGTAGAAAATATAAAGCAAGGAAACGTCCTTTGGCCCAGCCTTGCCTTGCCTTATTTCCTTCTCATCCTGTTCTCTGTGCCAGCCTCTCTCACTAAGCCCTTGTCTGGCTGCATGTCTCTTCTTTCCTCTCTCCTTTTCTCAAACTCTCCTGCTTCCTGGCTTTTGTCTTTCCATTCCTCCATTTCAGTCCTGCAGCCCGGCACTAGATTTTCCTCTTCCCTCCCTTTGGCTTGCTCCCTTCGCTTTCTCCCTTTGTTCCATATCCTTCTTTCCGACTTGTCTCTTGGAGACTTTTGGCCATGCTGGACCCAAGTCTGGAGATGTATTGGAAACTTTTCCGAGGCCTCGCTGCTGAGGGGGGAGACAGCAGGCAGTGACAGGCCCGGGGCTGACAGGCTCTGCCTCCCCTAGGGGGCACTCGGCTGCCACACCCAGCTGACATAGAACCTTTGTCACAATGCCCACTACCATGGTGAGGATGCGGGCACTCTGCGGGTGACAGGGACCCAGCAGGACTTGGTGTCAGCTCAGAAATTGCTCAGTTCCCCAAAGAAGCTGAATTCTGCAAATTCTTGCTGTTTTTGCTCTTGAAATGATGTCATCAGGTGAGTGTTTTGGTGTAATACACTGAAAACCAGAGCAGAAATGCTGAAGTATTCCCATGGTATGCATGGTCTTAGGAGCAAAGCACCGTGACTCAGCCTAAGTAGATCTGCCGCTTATTCTTTTGTACTGCCAGCAGATTGTGGAAGTAGAGTAGAAAACCCATCCTTATGGAGAGATCTTTGCATTTTAGGCTTAGTCTAAGTGTCTCAAGTAGCCGGGGTTTTTGATTGGGCCTAATCCATCAGGTCTGATGGCTTTCCTCCTCGTCTCCAGATGAATGTGGTAGAAAATATAAAGCAAGGAAACTCCTTTGGCCCAGCCTTGCCTTGCCTTATTTCCTTCTCATCCTGTTCTCTGTCCCAGCCTCGCTCACTAAGCCCTCGTCTGGCTGCATGTCTCTTCTTTCCTCTCTCCTTTTCTCAAACTCTCCTGCTTCCTGGCTTTTGTCTTTCCATTCCTCCATTTCAGACCTGCAACCCAGCACTAGACTTTCCTCTTCCGTCCCTTTGACTTGCTCTCTTCGCTTTCTCCCTCTGTTCCATATCCTTCTTTCCGACTTGTCTTTTGGAGACTTTTGGCCACGCTGGACCCAAGTCTGGGAATGTTTTGGAAACTTTTCCGAGGCCTCGCTGGTGACAGCGGGGACAGCAGGCAGTGACAGGCCCGGGGCTGACAGGCTCCCCCTCCCCTAGGGGGCGCTCGACTGCCACACCCAGCTGACATAGAACCTTTGTCACAATGCCCGCTACCGTGGTGAGGATGCGGGCACTCTGCGGGTGACAGGGACACAGCAGGACTTGGTGTCAGCTCAGCAATTTCTCAGTTCCCCAAAGAAGCTGAATTCTGCAAATTCTTGCTGTTGTTGCTCTTGAAATGATGTCATCAGGTGGGTGTTTTGGTGTAATACACTGAAAACCAGAGCAGAAATGCTGAAATATTCCCATGGTATGCATGGTCTTAGGAGCAAAGTACCGTGACTCAGCCTAAGTAGATCTGCCGCTTATTCTTTTGTACTGCCAGCAGATTGTGGAAGTAGAGTTTAAAAACCATCCTTATGGAGAGATCTTTGCAGTTTAGGCTTAGTCTAAGTGTCTCAAGTGGCCGGGGTTTTTGATTGGGCCTAATCCATCAGGTCTGATGGCTTTCCTCCTTGTCTCCAGATGAATGTGGTAGAAAATATAAAGCAAGGAAACGTCCTTTGGCCCAGCCTTGCCTTGCCTTATTTCCTTCTCATCCTGTTCTCTGTCCCAGCCTGTCTCACTAAGCCCTCGTCTGGCTGCATGTCTCTTCTTTCTTCTCTCCTTTTCTCAAACTCTCCTGCTTCCTGGCTTTTGTCTTTCCATTCCTCCATTTCAGTCCTGCAGCCCGGCACTAGATTTTCCTCTTCCCTCCCTGTGGCTTGCTCCCTTCGCTTTCTCCCTTTGTTCCATATCCTTCTTTCCGACTTGTCTCTTGGAGACTTTTGGCCACGCTGGACCCAAGTCTGGGGATGTTTTGGAAACTTTTCAGAGGCCTCGCTGCTGAGGGGGGAGACAGCAGGCAGTGACAGGCCCGGGGCTGACAGGCTCCCCCTCCCCTAGGGGGCGCTCGGCTGCCACACCCAGCTGACATAGAACCTTTGTCACAATGCCCGCTACCGTGGTGAGGATGCGGGCACTCTGTGGGTGACAGGGACACAGCAGGACTTGGTGTCAGCTCAGCAATTTCTCAGTTCCCCAAAGAAGCTGAATTCTGCAAATTGCTGCTGTTGCTCTTGTAATGATGTCATCAGGTGGGTGTTTTGGTGTAATACACTGAAAACCAGAGCAGAAATGCTGAAATATTCCCATGGTATGCATGGTCTTAGGAGCAAAGCACCGTGACTCAGCCTAAGTAGATCTGCCGCTTATTCTTTTGTACTGCCAGCAGATTGTGGAAGTAGAGTATAAAAACCATCCTTATGGAGAGATCTTTGCATTTTAGGCTTAGTCTAAGTGTCTCAAGTAGCCGGGGTTTTTGATTGGGCCTAATCCATCAGGTCTGATAGCTTTCCTCCTTGTCTCCAGATGAATGTGGTAGAAAATATAAAGCAAGGAAACGTCCTTTGGCGTATTTTGCCTTGCCTTATTTCCTTCTCATCCTGTTCTCTGTGCCAGCCTCTCTCACTAAGCCCTCGTCTGGCTGCATGTCTCTTCTTTCCTCTCTCCTTTTCTCAAACTCTCCTGCTTCCTGGCTTTTGTCTTTCCATTCCTCCATTTCAGACCTGCAACCCGGCACTAGATTTTCCTCTTCCCTCCCTTTGACTTGCACACTTCGCTTTCTCCCTCTGTTCCATATCCTTCCTTCCGACTTGTCTCTTGGAGACTTTTGGCCACGCTGGACCCAAGTCTCGGGATGTTTTGGAAACTTTCCAGAGGCCTCGCTGGTGACAGGGGGGACAGCAGGCAGTGACAGGCCCGGGGCTGACAGGCTCCCCCTCCCCTAGGGGGCGCTCGGCTGCCACACCCAGCTGACATAGAACCTTTGTCACAATGCCCGCTACCGTGGTGAGGATGCGGGCACTCTGCGGGTGACAGGGACACAGCAGGACTTGGTGTCAGCTCAGCAATTTCTCAGTTCCCCAAAAAAGCTGAATTCTGCAAATTCTTGCTGTTGTTGCTCTTGAAATGATGTCATCAGGTGGGTGTTTTGGTGTAATACACTGAAAACCAGAGCAGAAATGCTGAAATATTCCCATGGTATGCATGGTCTTAGGAGCAAAGTACCGTGACTCAGCCTAAGTAGATCTGCCGCTTATTCTTTTGTACTGCCAGCAGATTGTGGAAGTAGAGTTTAAAAACCATCCTTATGGAGAGATCTTTGCATTTTAGGCTTAGTCTAAGTGTCTCAAGTAGCCGGGGTTTTTGATTGGGCCTAATCCATCAGGTCTGATGGCTTTCCTCCTAGTCTCCAGATGAATGTGGTAGAAAATATAAAGCAAGGAAACGTCCTTTGGCCTAGCCTTGCCTTGCCTTATTTCCTTCTCATCCTGTTCTCTGTCCCAGCCTCTCTCACTAACCCCTTGTCTGGCTGCATGTCTCTTATTTCCTCTCTCCGTTTCTCAAACTCTCCTGCTTCCTGGCTTTTGTCTTTCCATTCCTCCATTTCAGTCCTGCAGCCCAGCACTAGATTTTCCTCTTCCCTCCCTTTGGCTTGCTCCCTTCGCTTTCTCCCTTTGTTCCATATCCTTTTTTCCGACTTGTCTCTTGGAGACTTTTGGCCACGCTGGACCCAAGTCTGGGTATGTTTTGGAAACTTTTCAGAGGCCTTCCTGCTGACAGGGGGGACAGCAGGCAGTGACAGGTCCGGGGCTGACAGGCTCCCACTCCCCTAGGGGGCGCTCGGCTGCCACACCCAGCTGACATAGAACCTTTGTCACAATGCCCGCTACCGTGGTGAGGATGCGGGCAGTCTGCGGGTGACAGGGACACAGCAGGACTTGGTGTCAGCTCAGCAATTTCTCAGTTCCCCAAAGAAGCTGAATTCTGCAAATTGCTGCTGTTGGCCTTGCAATGACGTCATCAGGTGGGTGTTTTGGTGTAATACACTGAAAACCAGAGCAGAAATGCTGAAATATTCCCATGGTACGCATGGTCTTAGGAGCAAAGCACCGTGACTCAGCCTAAGTAGATCTGCCGCTTATTCTTTTGTACTGCCAGCAGATTATGGAAGTATAGTATAAAACCCATCCTTATGGAGAGATCTTTGCATTTTAGGCTTAGTCTAAGTGTCTCAAGTAGCCGGGGTTTTTGATTGGGCCTAATCCATCAGGTCTGATGGCTTTCCTCCTCGTCTCCAGATGAATGTGGTAGAAAATATAAAGCAAGGAAACGTCCTTTGGCCCAGCCTTGCCTTGCCTTATTTCCTTCTCATCCTGTTCTCTGTGCCAGCCTCTCTCACTAAGCCCTTGTCTGGCTGCATGTCTCTTCTTTCCTCTCTCCTTTTCTCAAACTCTCCTGCTTCCTGGCTTTTGTCTTTCCATTCCTCCATTTCAGTCCTGCAGCCCGGCACTAGATTTTCCTCTTCCCTCCCTTTGGCTTGCTCCCTTCGCTTTCTCCCTTTGTTCCATATCCTTCTTTCCGACTTGTCTCTTGGAGACTTTTGGCCATGCTGGACCCAAGTCTGGAGATGTATTGGAAACTTTTCCGAGGCCTCGCTGCTGAGGGGGGAGACAGCAGGCAGTGACAGGCCCGGGGCTGACAGGCTCTGCCTCCCCTAGGGGGCACTCGGCTGCCACACCCAGCTGACATAGAACCTTTGTCACAATGCCCACTACCATGGTGAGGATGCGGGCACTCTGCGGGTGACAGGGACCCAGCAGGACTTGGTGTCAGCTCAGAAATTGCTCAGTTCCCCAAAGAAGCTGAATTCTGCAAATTCTTGCTGTTTTTGCTCTTGAAATGATGTCATCAGGTGAGTGTTTTGGTGTAATACACTGAAAACCAGAGCAGAAATGCTGAAGTATTCCCATGGTATGCATGGTCTTAGGAGCAAAGCACCGTGACTCAGCCTAAGTAGATCTGCCGCTTATTCTTTTGTACTGCCAGCAGATTGTGGAAGTAGAGTAGAAAACCCATCCTTATGGAGAGATCTTTGCATTTTAGGCTTAGTCTAAGTGTCTCAAGTAGCCGGGGTTTTTGATTGGGCCTAATCCATCAGGTCTGATGGCTTTCCTCCTCGTCTCCAGATGAATGTGGTAGAAAATATAAAGCAAGGAAACTCCTTTGGCCCAGCCTTGCCTTGCCTTATTTCCTTCTCATCCTGTTCTCTGTCCCAGCCTCGCTCACTAAGCCCTCGTCTGGCTGCATGTCTCTTCTTTCCTCTCTCCTTTTCTCAAACTCTCCTGCTTCCTGGCTTTTGTCTTTCCATTCCTCCATTTCAGACCTGCAACCCAGCACTAGACTTTCCTCTTCCGTCCCTTTGACTTGCTCTCTTCGCTTTCTCCCTCTGTTCCATATCCTTCTTTCCGACTTGTCTTTTGGAGACTTTTGGCCACGCTGGACCCAAGTCTGGGAATGTTTTGGAAACTTTTCCGAGGCCTCGCTGGTGACAGCGGGGACAGCAGGCAGTGACAGGCCCGGGGCTGACAGGCTCCCCCTCCCCTAGGGGGCGCTCGACTGCCACACCCAGCTGACATAGAACCTTTGTCACAATGCCCGCTACCGTGGTGAGGATGCGGGCACTCTGCGGGTGACAGGGACACAGCAGGACTTGGTGTCAGCTCAGCAATTTCTCAGTTCCCCAAAGAAGCTGAATTCTGCAAATTCTTGCTGTTGTTGCTCTTGAAATGATGTCATCAGGTGGGTGTTTTGGTGTAATACACTGAAAACCAGAGCAGAAATGCTGAAATATTCCCATGGTATGCATGGTCTTAGGAGCAAAGTACCGTGACTCAGCCTAAGTAGATCTGCCGCTTATTCTTTTGTACTGCCAGCAGATTGTGGAAGTAGAGTTTAAAAACCATCCTTATGGAGAGATCTTTGCATTTTAGGCTTAGTCTAAGTGTCTCAAGTAGCCGGGGTTTTTGATTGGGCCTAATCCATCAGATCTGATGGCTTTCCTCCTTGTCTCCAGATGAATGTGGTAGAAAATATAAAGCAAGGAAACGTCCTTTGGCGTATTTTGCCTTCCCTTATTTCCTTCTCATCCTGTTCTCCGTGCCAGCCTGTCTCACTAAGCCCCCGTCTGGCTGCATGTCTCTTCTTTCCTCTCTCCTTTTCTCAAACTCTCCTGCTTCCTGGCTTTTGTCTTTCCATTGCTCCATTTCAGTCCTGCAGCCCGGCACTAGATTTTCCTCTTCCCTCCCTGTGGCTTGCTCCCTTCGCTTTCTCCCTTTGTTCCATATCCTTCTTTCCGACTTGTCTTTTGGAGACTTTTGGCCACGCTGGACCCAAGTCTGGGGATGTTTTGGAAAATTTTCAGAGGCCTCGCTGCTGAGGGGGGAAACAGCAGGCAGTGACAGGCCCGGGGCTGACAGGCTCCCCCTCCCCTAGGGGGCGCTCGGCTGCCACACCCAGCTGACATAGAACCTTTGTCACAATGCCCGCTACCGTGGTGAGGATGCGGGCACTCTGCGGGTGACAGGGACACAGCAGGACTTGGTGTCAGCTCAGCAATTTCTGAGTTCCCCAAAGAAGCTGAATTCTGCAAATTGCTGCTGTTGCTCTTGTAATGACGTCATCAGGTGGGTGTTTTGGTGTAATACACTGAAAACCAGAGCAGAAATGCTGAAATATTCCCATGGTATGCATGGTCTTAGGAGCAAAGCACCGTGACTCAGCCTAAGGAGATCTGCCGCTTATTCTTTTGTACTGCCAGCAGATTGTGGAAGTAGAGTATAAAAACCATCCTTATGGAGAGATCTTTGCATTTTAGGCTTAGTCTAAGTGTCTCAAGTAGCCGGGGTTTTTGATTGGGCCTAATCCATCAGGTCTGATAGCTTTCCTCCTCGTCTCCAGATGAATGTGGTAGAAAATATAAAGCAAGGAAACGTCCTTTGGTATATTTTGCCTTGCCTTATTTCCTTCTCATCCTGTTCTCTGTGCCAGCCTCTCTCACTAAGCCCTCGTCTGGCTGCATGTCTCTTCTTTCCTCTCTCCTTTTCTCAAACTCTCCTGCTTCCTGGCTTTTGTCTTTCCATTCCTCCATTTCAGACCTGCAGCCCGGCACTAGATTTTCCTCTTCCCTCCCTTTGGCTTGCTCCCTTCGCTTTCTCCCTTTGTTCCATATCCTTCTTTCCGACTTGTCTCTTGGAGACTTTTGGCCACGCTGGACCCAAGTCTGGGGATGTTTTGGAAACTTTTCAGAGGCCTCGCTGCTGAGGGGGGAGACAGCAGGCAGTGACAGGCCCGGGGCTGACAGGCTCCCCCTCCCCTAGGGGGCACTCGGCTGCCACACCCAGCTGACATAGAACCTTTGTCACAATGCCCGCTACCGTGGTGAGGATGCGGGCACTCTGCGGGTGACAGGGACACAGCAGGACTTGGTGTCAGCTCAGCAATTTCTCAGTTCCCCAAAGAAGCTGAATTCTGCAAATTGCTGCTGTTGCTCTTGTAATGATGTCATCAGGTGGGTGTTTTGGTGTAATACACTGAAAACCAGAGCAGAAATGCTGAAATATTCCTATGGTATGCATGGTCTTAGGAGCAAAGCACCGTGACTCAGCCTAAGTAGATCTGCCGCTTATTCTTTTGTACTGCCAGCAGATTGTCGAAGTAGAGTATAAAAACCATCCTTATGCAGAGATCTTTGCATTTTAGGCTTAGTCTAAGTGTCTCAAGTAGCCGGGGTTTTTGATTGGGCCTAATCCATCAGGTCTGATAGCTTTCCTCCTCGTCTCCAGATGAATGTGGTAGAAAATATAAAGCAAGGAAACGTCCTTTGGCGTATTTTGCCTTGCCTTATTTCCTTCTCATCCTGTTCTCTGTGCCAGCCTCTCTCACTAACCCCTCGTCTGGCTGCATGTCTCTTCTTTCCTCTCTCCTTTTCTCAAACTCTCCTGCTTCCTGGCTTTTGTCTTTCCATTCCTCCATTTCAGACCTGCAGCCCGGCACTAGATTTTCCTCTTCCCTCCCTGTGGCTTGCTCCCTTCGCTTTCTCCCTTTGTTCCATATCCTTCTTTCCGACTTGTCTCTTGGAGACTTTTGGCCACGCTGGACCCAAGTCTGGGTATGTTTTGGAAACTTTTCCGAGGCCTCGCTGCTGAGGGGGGAGACAGCAGGCAGTGACAGGCCCGGGGCTGACAGGCTCCCCCTCCCCTAGGGGGCGCTCGGCTGCCACACCCAGCTGACATAGAACCTTTGTCACAATGCCCGCTACCGTGGTGAGGATGCGGGCACTCTGCGGGTGACAGGGACACAGCAGGACTTGGTGTCAGCTCAGCAATTTCTCAGTTCCCCAAAGAAGCTGAATTCTGCAAATTGCTGCTGTTGCTCTTGTAATGATGTCATCAGGTGGGTGTTTTGGTGTAATACACTGAAAACCAGAGCAGAAATGCTGAAATATTCCCATGGTGTGCATGGTCTTAGGAGCAAAGCACCGTGACTCAGCCTAAGTAGATCTGCCGCTTATTCTTTTGTACTGCCAGCAGATTGTGGAAGTAGAGTATAAAAACCATCCTTATGGAGAGATCTTTGCATTTTAGGCTTAGTCTAAGTGTCTCAAGTAGCCGGGGTTTTTGATTGGGCCTAATCCATCAGGTCTGATGGCTTTCCTCCTCGTCTCCAGATGAATGTGGTAGAAAATATAAAGCAAGGAAACGTCCTTTGGCCCAGCCTTGCCTTGCCTTATTTCCTTCTCATCCTGTTCTCTGTCCCAGCCTGTCTCACTAACCCCTCGTCTGGCTGCATGTCTCTTCTTTCCTCTCTCCTTTTCTCAAACTCTCCTGCTCCCTGGCTTTTGTCTTTCCATTCCTCCATTTCAGACCTGCAGCCCGGCACTAGATTTTCCTCTTCCCTCCCTTTGGCTTGCTCCCTTCGCTTTCTCCCTTTGTTCCATATCCTTCTTTCCGACTTGTCTCTTGGAGACTTTTGGCCACGCTGGACCCAAGTCTGGGGATGTTTTGGAAACTTTTCAGAGGCCTCGCTGCTGAGGGGGGAGACAGCAGGCAGTGACAGGCCCGGGGCTGACAGGCTCCCCCTCCCCTAGGGGGCGCTCGGCTGCCACACCCAGCTGACATAGAACCTTTGTCACAATGCCCGCTACCGTGGTGAGGATGCGGGCACTCTGCGGGTGACAGGGACACAGCAGGACTTGGTGTCAGCTCAGCAATTTCTCAGTTCCCCAAAGAAGCTGAATTCTGCAAATTGCTGCTGTTGCTCTTGTAATGATGTCATCAGGTGGGTGTTTTGGTGTAATACACTGAAAACCAGAGCAGAAATGCTGAAATATTCCCATGGTGTGCATGGTCTTAGGAGCAAAGCACCGTGACTCAGCCTAAGTAGATCTGCCTCTTATTCTTTTGTACTGCCAGCAGATTGTGGAAGTAGAGTATAAAAACCATCCTTATGGAGAGATCTTTGCATTTTAGGCTTAGTCTAAGTGTCTCAAGTAGCCGGGGTTTTTGATTGGGCCTAATCCATCAGGTCTGATAGCTTTCCTCCTCGTCTCCAGATGAATGTGGTAGAAAATATAAAGCAAGGAAACGTCCTTTGGCCCAGCCTTGCCTTGCCTTATTTCCTTCTCATCCTGTTCTCTGTGCCAGCCTCTCTCACTAAGCCCTCGTCTGGCTGCATGTCTCTTCTTTCCTCTCTCCTTTTCTCAAACTCTCCTGCTTCCTGGCTTTTGTCTTTCCATTCCTCCATTTCAGACCTGCAGCCCGGCACTAGATTTTCCTCTTCCCTCCCTTTGGCTTGCTCCCTTCGCTTTCTCCCTTTGTTCCATATCCTTCTTTCCGACTTGTCTCTTGGAGACTTTTGGCCACGCTGGACCCAAGTCTGGGGATGTTTTGGAAACTTTCCAGAGGCCTCGCTGGTGACAGGGGGGACAGCAGGCAGTGACAGGCCCGGGGCTGACAGGCTCCCCCTCCCCTAGGGGGCGCTCGGCTGCCACACCCAGCTGACATAGAACCTTTGTCACAATGCCCGCTACCGTGGTGAGGATGCGGGCACTCTGCGGGTGACAGGGACACAGCAGGACTTGGTGTCAGCTCAGCAATTTCTCAGTTCCCCAAAGAAGCTGAATTCTGCAAATTCTTGCTGTTGTTGCTCTTGAAATGATGTCATCAGGTGGGTGTTTTGGTGTAATACACTGAAAACCAGAGCAGAAATGCTGAAATATTCCCATGGTATGCATGGTCTTAGGAGCAAAGTACCGTGACTCAGCCTAAGTAGATCTGCCGCTTATTCTTTTGTACTGCCAGCAGATTGTGGAAGTAGAGTTTAAGAACCATCCTTATGGAGAGATCTTTGCATTATTAGGCTTAGTCTAAGTGTCTCAAGTAGCTGGGGTTTTTGATTGGGTCTAATCCATCAGGTCTGATGGCTTTCCTCCTCGTCTCCAGATGAATGTGGTAGAAAATATAAAGCAAGGAAACGTCCTTTGGCCCAGCCTTGCCTTGCCTTATTTCCTTCTCATCCTGTTCTCTGTGCCAGCCTGTCTCACTAAGCCCTCGTCTGGCTGCATGTCTCTTCTTTCTTCTCTCCTTTTCTCAAACTCTCCTGCTTCCTGGCTTTTGTCTTTCCATTCCTCCATTTCAGTCCTGCAGCCCGGCACTAGATTTTCCTCTTCCCTCCCTTTGGCTTGCTCCCTTCGCTTTCTCCCTTTGTTCCATATCCTTCTTTCCGACTTGTCTCTTGGAGACTTTTGGCCACGCTGGACCCAAGTCTGGGGATGTTTTGGAAAATTTTCAGAGGCCTCGCTGCTGAGGGGGGAGACAGCAGGCAGTGACAGGCCCGGGGCTGAAAGGCTCCCCCTCCCCTAGGGGGCACTCGGCTGCCACACCCAGCTGACATAGAACCTTTGTCACAATGCCCGCAACCGTGGTGAGGATGCGGGCACTCTGTGGGTGACAGGGACACAGCAGGACTTGGTGTCAGTTCAGCAAGTTCTCAGTTCCCCAAAGAAGCTGAATTCTGCAAATTGCTGCTGTTGCTCTTGAAATGACGTCATCAGGTGGGTGTTTTGGTGTAATACACTGAAAACCAGAGCAGAAATGCTGAAATATTCCCATGGTATGCATGGCCTTTAGGAGCAAAGCACCGTGACTCAGCCTAAGTAGATCTGCCGCTTATTCTTTTGTACTGCCAGCAGATTGTAGAAGTAGAGTATAAAAACCATCCTTATGGAGAGATCTTTGCATTTTAGGCTAAGTGTCTCAAGTAGCCGGGGTTTTTGATTGGGCCTAATCCATCAGGTCTGATGGCTTTCCTCCTCGTCTCCAGATGAATGTGGTAGAAAATATAAAGCAAGGAAACGTCCTTTGGCCCAGCCTTGCCTTGCCTTATTTCCTTCTCATCCTGTTCTCTGTGCCAGCCTCTCTCACTAAGCCCTCGTCTGGCTGCATGTCTCTTCTTTCCTCTCTCCTTTTCTCAAACTCTCCTGCTTCCTGGCTTTTGTCTTTCCATTCCTCCATTTCAGACCTGCAGCCCGGCACTAGATTTTCCTCTTCCCTCCCTTTGGCTTGCTCCCTTCGCTTTCTCCCTTTGTTCCATATCCTTCTTTCCGACTTGTCTCTTGGAGACTTTTGGCCACGCTGGACCCAAGTCTGGGGATGTTTTGGAAAATTTTCAGAGGCCTCGCTGCTGAGGGGGGAGACAGCAGGCAGTGACAGGCCCGGGGCTG
The DNA here is from genome assembly GCF_037038585.1 of Patagioenas fasciata. Lineage (NCBI taxonomy): Eukaryota > Metazoa > Chordata > Aves > Columbiformes > Columbidae > Patagioenas > Patagioenas fasciata. Next base: position 358,744 of record NW_027288666.1, on the reverse strand, counting down.
ACAGGCTCCCCCTCCCCTAGGGGGCGCTCGGCTGCCACACCCAGCTGACATAGAACCTTTGTCACAATGCCCGCTACCGTGGTTAGGATGCGGGCACTCTGCGGGTGACAGGGACACAGCAGGACTTGGTGTCAGCTCAGCAATTTCTCAGTTCCCCAAAGAAGCTGAATTCTGCAAATTCTTGCTGTTGTTGCTCTTGAAATGATGTCATCAGGTGGGTGTTTTGGTGTAATACACTGAAAACCAGAGCAGAAATGCTGAAATATTCCCATGGTATGCATGGTCTTAGGAGCAAAGTACCGTGACTCAGCCTAAGTAGATCTGCCGCTTATTCTTTTGTACTGGCAGCAGATTGTGGAAGTAGAGTTTAAAAACCATCCTTATGGAGAGATCTTTGCATTTTAGGCTTAGTCTAAGTGTCTCAAGTAGCCGGGGTTTTTGATTGGGCCTAATCCATCAGATCTGATGGCTTTCCTCCTTGTCTCCAGATGAATGTGGTAGAAAATATAAAGCAAGGAAACGTCCTTTGGCGTATTTTGCCTTCCCTTATTTCCTTCTCATCCTGTTCTCCGTGCCAGCCTGTCTCACTAAGCCCCCGTCTGGCTGCATGTCTCTTCTTTCCTCTCTCCTTTTCTCAAACTCTCCTGCTTCCTGGCTTTTGTCTTTCCATTGCTCCATTTCAGTCCTGCAGCCCGGCACTAGATTTTCCTCTTCCCTCCCTGTGGCTTGCTCCCTTCGCTTTCTCTCTTTGTTCCATATCCTTCTTTCCGACTTGTCTCTTGGAGACTTTTGGCCACGCTGGACCCAAGTCTGGGGATGTTTTGGAAACTTTTCCGAGGCCTCGCTGCTGAGGGGGGAGACAGCAGGCAGTGACAGGCCCGGGGCTGACAGGCTCCCCCTCCCCTAGGGGGCACTCGGCTGCCACACCCAGCTGACATAGAACCTTTGTCACAATGCCCGCTACCGTGGTGAGGATGCGGGCACTCTGCGGGTGACAGGGACACAGCAGGACTTGGTGTCAGCTCAGCAATTTCTCAGTTCCCCAAAGAAGCTGAATTCTGCAAATTGCTGCTGTTGCTCTTGTAATGATGTCATCAGGTGGGTGTTTTGGTGTAATACACTGAAAACCAGAGCAGAAATGCTGAAATATTCCCATGGTGTGCATGGTCTTAGGAGCAAAGCACCGTGACTCAGCCTAAGTAGATCTGCCTCTTATTCTTTTGTACTGCCAGCAGATTGTGGAAGTAGAGTATAAAAACCATCCTTATGGAGAGATCTTTGCATTTTAGGCTTAGTCTAAGTGTCTCAAGTAGCCGGGGTTTTTGATTGGGCCTAATCCATCAGGTCTGATAGCTTTCCTCCTTGTCTCCAGATGAATGTGGTAGAAAATATAAAGCAAGGAAACGTCCTTTGGCCCAGCCTTGCCTTGCCTTATTTCCTTCTCATCCTGTTCTCTGTGCCAGCCTCTCTCACTAACCCCTCGTCTGGCTGCATGTCTCTTCTTTCCTCTCTCCTTTTCTCAAACTCTCCTGCTTCCTGGCTTTTGTCTTTCCATTCCTCCATTTCAGACCTGCAGCCCGGCACTAGATTTTCCTCTTCCCTCCCTTTGGCTTGCTCCCTTCGCTTTCTCCCTTTGTTCCATATCCTTCTTTCCGACTTGTCTCTTGGAGACTTTTGGCCACGCTGGACCCAAGTCTGGGGATGTTTTGGAAACTTTCCAGAGGCCTCGCTGGTGACAGGGGGGACAGCAGGCAGTGACGGCCCGGGGCTGACAGGCTCCCCCTCCCCTAGGGGGCGCTCGGCTGCCACACCCAGCTGACATAGAACCTTTGTCACAATGCCCGCTACCGTGGTGAGGATGCGGGCACTCTGCGGGTGACAGGGACACAGCAGGACTTGGTGTCAGCTCAGCAATTTCTCAGTTCCCCAAAGAAGCTGAATTCTGCAAATTCTTGCTGTTGTTGCTCTTGAAATGATGTCATCAGGTGGGTGTTTTGGTGTAATACACTGAAAACCAGAGCAGAAATGCTGAAATATTCCCATGGTATGCATGGTCTTAGGAGCAAAGTACCGTGACTCAGCCTAAGTAGATCTGCCGCTTATTCTTTTGTACTGCCAGCAGATTGTGGAAGTAGAGTTTAAAAACCATCCTTATGGAGAGATCTTTGCATTTTAGGCTTAGTCTAAGTGTCTCAAGTAGCTGGGGTTTTTGATTGGGCCTAATCCATCAGATCTGATGGCTTTCCTCCTAGTCTCCAGATGAATGTGGTAGAAAATATAAAGCAAGGAAACGTCCTTTGGCCTAGCCTTGCCTTGCCTTATTTCCTTCTCATCCTGTTCTCTGTCCCAGCCTCTCTCACTAACCCCTTGTCTGGCTGCATGTCTCTTCTTTCCTCTCTCCATTTCTCAAACTCTCCTGCTTCCTGGCTTTTGTCTTTCCATTCCTCCATTTCAGTCCTGCAGCCCAGCACTAGATTTTCCTCTTCCCTCCCTTTGGCTTGCTCCCTTCGCTTTCTCCCTTTGTTCCATATCCTTTTTTCCGACTTGTCTCTTGGAGACTTTTGGCCACGCTGGACCCAAGTCTGGGTATGTTTTGGCAACTTTTCAGAGGCCTTCCTGCTGACAGGGGGGACAGCAGGCATTGACAGGTCCGGGGCTGACAGGCTCCCACTCCCCTAGGGGGCGCTCGGCTGCCACACCCAGCTGACATAGAACCTTTGTCACAATGCCCGCTACCGTGGTGAGGATGCGGGCACTTTGCGGTTGACAGGGACACAGCAGGACTTGGTGTCAGCTCAGAAATTGCTCAGTTCCCCAAAGAAGCTGAATTCTGCAAATTGCTGCTGTTGCTGTTGCAATGATGTCATCAGGTGGGTGTTTTGGTGTAATACACTGAAAACCAGAGCAGAAATGCTGAAATATTCCCATGGTATGCATGGTCTTAGGAGCATAGCACTGTGACTCAGCCTAAGTAGATCTGCCGCTTATTCTTTTGTACTGCCAGCAGATTGTGGAAGTAGAGTTTAAGAACCATCCTTATGGAGAGATCTTTGCATTTTAGGCTTAGTCTAAGTGTCTCAAGTAGCCGGGGTTTTTGATTGGGTCTAATCCATCAGGTCTGATGGCTTTCCTCCTCGTCTCCAGATGAATGTGGTAGAAAATATAAAGCAAGGAAACGTCCTTTGGCGTATTTTGCCTTGCCTTATTTCCTTCTCATCCTGTTCTCTGTGCCAGCCTCTCTCACTAACCCCTCGTCTGGCTGCATGTCTCTTCTTTCCTCTCTCCTTTTCTCAAACTCTCCTGCTTCCTGGCTTTTGTCTTTCCATTCCTCCATTTCAGACCTGCAGCCCGGCACTAGATTTTCCTCTTCCCTCCCTGTGGCTTGCTCCCTTCGCTTTCTCCCTTTGTTCCATATCCTTCTTTCCGCCTTGTCTCTTGGAGACTTTTGGCCACGCTGGACCCAAGTCTGGGTATGTTTTGGAAACTTTTCCGAGGCCTCGCTGCTGAGGGGGGAGACAGCAGGCAGTGACAGGCCCGGGGCTGACAGGCTCCCCCTCCCCTAGGGGGCGCTCGGCTGCCACACCCAGCTGACATAGAACCTTTGTCACAATGCCCGCTACCGTGGTGAGGATGCGGGCACTCTGCGGGTGACAGGGACACAGCAGGACTTGGTGTCAGCTCAGCAATTTCTCAGTTCCCCAAAGAAGCTGAATTCTGCAAATTGCTGCTGTTGCTCTTGTAATGATGTCATCAGGTGGGTGTTTTGGTGTAATACACTGAAAACCAGAGCAGAAATGCTGAAATATTCCCATGGTGTGCATGGTCTTAGGAGCAAAGCACCGTGACTCAGCCTAAGTAGATCTGCCTCTTATTCTTTTGTACTGCCAGCAGATTGTGGAAGTAGAGTATAAAAACCATCCTTATGGAGAGATCTTTGCATTTTAGGCTTAGTCTAAGTGTCTCAAGTAGCCGGGGTTTTTGATTGGGCCTAATCCATCAGGTCTGATAGCTTTCCTCCTTGTCTCCAGATGAATGTGGTAGAAAATATAAAGCAAGGAAACGTCCTTTGGCCCAGCCTTGCCTTGCCTTATTTCCTTCTCATCCTGTTCTCTGTGCCAGCCTCTCTCACTAACCCCTCGTCTGGCTGCATGTCTCTTCTTTCCTCTCTCCTTTTCTCAAACTCTCCTGCTTCCTGGCTTTTGTCTTTCCATTCCTCCATTTCAGACCTGCAGCCCGGCACTAGATTTTCCTCTTCCCTCCCTTTGGCTTGCTCCCTTCGCTTTCTCCCTTTGTTCCATATCCTTCTTTCCGACTTGTCTCTTGGAGACTTTTGGCCACGCTGGACCCAAGTCTGGGGATGTTTTGGAAACTTTCCAGAGGCCTCGCTGGTGACAGGGGGGACAGCAGGCAGTGACAGGCCCGGGGCTGACAGGCTCCCCCTCCCCTAGGGGGCGCTCGGCTGCCACACCCAGCTGACATAGAACCTTTGTCACAATGCCCGCTACCGTGGTGAGGATGCGGGCACTCTGCGGGTGACAGGGACACAGCAGGACTTGGTGTCAGCTCAGCAATTTCTCAGTTCCCCAAAGAAGCTGAATTCTGCAAATTCTTGCTGTTGTTGCTCTTGAAATGATGTCATCAGGTGGGTGTTTTGGTGTAATACACTGAAAACCAGAGCAGAAATGCTGAAATATTCCCATGGTATGCATGGTCTTAGGAGCAAAGTACCGTGACTCAGCCTAAGTAGATCTGCCGCTTATTCTTTTGTACTGCCAGCAGATTGTGGAAGTAGAGTTTAAAAACCATCCTTATGGAGAGATCTTTGCATTTTAGGCTTAGTCTAAGTGTCTCAAGTAGCCGGGGTTTTTGATTTGGCTTAATCCATCAGGTCTGATGGCTTTCCTCCTCGTCTCCAGATGAATGTGGTAGAAAATATAATGCAAGGAAACGTCCTTTGGCGTATTTTGCCTTCCCTTATTTCCTTCTCATCCTGTTCTCCGTGCCAGCCTGTCTCACTAAGCCCCCGTCTGGCTGCATGTCTCTTCTTTCCTCTCTCCTTTTCTCAAACTCTCCTGCTTCCTGGCTTTTGTCTTTCCATTCCTCCATTTCAGTCCTGCAGCCCGGCACTAGATTTTCCTCTTCCCTCCCTGTGGCTTGCTCCCTTCGCTTTCTCCCTTTGTTCCATATCCTTCTTTCCGACTTGTCTCTTGGAGACTTTTGGCCACGCTGGACCCAAGTCTGGGGATGTTTTGGAAAATTTTCAGAGGCCTCGCTGCTGAGGGGGGAGACAGCAGGCAGTGACAGGCCCGGGGCTGACAGGCTCCCCCTCCCCTAGGGGGCGCTCGGCTGCCACACCCAGCTGACATAGAACCTTTGTCACAATGCCCGCTACCGTGGTGAGGATGCGGGCACTCTGCGGGTGACAGGGACACAGCAGGACTTGGTGTCAGCTCAGCAATTTCTGAGTTCCCCAAAGAAGCTGAATTCTGCAAATTGCTGCTGTTGCTCTTGACATGATGTCATCAGGTGGGTGTTTTGGTGTAATACACTGAAAACCAGAGCAGAAATGCTGAAATATTCCCATGGTATGCATGGTCTTAGGAGCAAAGCACCGTGACTCAGCCTAAGTAGATCTGCCGCTTATTCTTTTGTACTGCCAGCAGATTGTGGAAGTAGAGTATAAAAACCATCCTTATGGAGAGATCTTTGCATTTTAGGCTTAGTCTAAGTGTCTCAAGTATCCGGGGCTTTTGATTGGGCCTAATCCATCAGGTCTGATAGCTTTCCTCCTCGTCTCCAGATGAATGTGGTAGAAAATATAAAGCAAGGAAACGTCCTTTGGCGTATTTTGCCTTGCCTTATTTCCTTCTCATCCTGTTCTCTGTGCCAGCCTCTCTCACTAAGCCCTCGTCTGGCTGCATGTCTCTTCTTTCCTCTCTCCTTTTCTCAAACTCTCCTGCTTCCTGGCTTTTGTCTTTCCATTCCTCCATTTCAGTCCTGCAGCCCAGCACTAGATTTTCCTCTTCCCTCCCTTTGGCTTGCTCCCTTCGCTTTCTCCCTTTGTTCCATATCCTTCTTTCCGACTTGTCTCTTGGAGACTTTTGGCCACGCTGGACCCAAGTCTGGGGATGTTTTGGAAACTTTTCAGAGGCCTCGCTGCTGAGGGGGGAGACAGCAGGCAGTGACAGGCCCGGGGCTGACAGGCTCCCCCTCCCCTAGGGGGCGCTCGGCTGCCACACCCAGCTGACATAGAACCTTTGTCACAATGCCCGCTACCGTGGTGAGGATGCGGGCACTCTGCGGGTGACAGGGACACAGCAGGACTTGGTGTCAGCTCAGCAATTTCTGAGTTCCCCAAAGAAGCTGAATTCTGCAAATTGCTGCTGTTGCTCTTGTAAGGATGTCATCAGGTGGGTGTTTTGGTTTAATACACTGAAAACCAGAGCAGAAATGCTGAAATATTCCCATGGTATGCATGGTCTTAGGAGCAAAGCACCGTGACTCAGCCTAAGTAGATCTGCCGCTTATTCTTTTGTACTGCCAGCAGATTGTGGAAGTAGAGTATAAAAACCATCCTTATGGAGAGATCTTTGCAGTTTAGGCTTAGTCTAAGTGTCTCAAGTAGCCGGGGTTTTTGATTGGGCCTAATCCATCAGGTCTGATGGCTTTCCTCCTTGTCTCCAGATGAATGTGGTAGAAAATATAAAGCAAGGAAACGTCCTTTGGCCCAGCCTTGCCTTGCCTTATTTCCTTCTCATCCTGTTCTCTGTGCCAGCCTCTCTCACTAAGCCCTCGTCTGGCTGCATGTCTCTTCTTTCTTCTCTCCTTTTCTCAAACTCTCCTGCTTCCTGGCTTTTGTCTTTCCATTCCTCCATTTCAGTCCTGCAGCCCAGCACTAGATTTTCCTCTTCCCTCCCTTTGGCTTGCTCCCTTCGCTTTCTCCCTTTGTTCCATATCCTTCTTTCCGACTTGTCTCTTGGAGACTTTTGGCCACGCTGGACCCAAGTCTGGGGATGTTTTGGAAACTTTTCAGAGGCCTCGCTGCTGAGGGGGGAGACAGCAGGCAGTGACAGGCCCGGGGCTGACAGGCTCCCCCTCCCCTAGGGGGTGCTCGGCTGCCACACCCAGCTGACATAGAACCTTTGTCACAATGCCCGCTACTGTGGTGAGGATGCGGGCACTCTGCGGGTGACAGGGACACAGCAGGACTTGGTGTCAGCTCAGAAATTGCTCAGTTCCCCAAAGAAGCTGAATTCTGCAAATTCTTGCTGTTTTTGCTCTTGAAATGATGTCATCAGGTGGGTGTTTTGGTGTAATACACTGAAAACCAGAGCAGAAATGCTGAAATATTCCCATGGTATGCATGGTCTTAGGAGCAAAGTACCGTGACTCAGCCTAAGTAGATCTGCCGCTTATTCTTTTGTACTGCCAGCAGATTGTGGAAGTAGAGTTTAAAAACCATCCTTATGGAGAGATCTTTGCATTTTAGGTTTAGTCTAAGTGTCTCAAGTAGCCGGGGTTTTTGATTGGGCCTAATCCATCAGATCTGATGGCTTTCCTCCTAGTCTCCAGATGAATGTGGTAGAAAATATAAAGCAAGGAAACGTCCTTTGGCCTAGCCTTGCCTTGCCTTATTTCCTTCTCATCCTGTTCTCTGTCCCAGCCTCTCTCACTAACCCCTTGTCTGGCTGCATGTCTCTTCTTTCCTCTCTCCTTTTCTCAAACTCTCCTGCTTCCTGGCTTTTGTCTTTCCATTCCTCCATTTCAGTCCTGCAGCCCAGCACTAGATTTTCCTCTTCCCTCCCTTTGGCTTGCTCCCTTCGCTTTCTCCCTTTGTTCCATATCCTTTTTTCCGACTTGTCTCTTGGAGACTTTTGGCCACGCTGGACCCAAGTCTGGGGATGTTTTGGAAACTTTTCAGAGGCCTTCCTGCTGACAGGGGGGACAGCAGGCAGTGACAGGTCCGGGGCTGACAGGCTCCCACTCCCCTAGGGGGCGCTCGGCTGCCACACCCAGCTGACATAGAACCTTTGTCACAATGCCCGCTACCGTGGTGAGGATGCGGGCAGTCTGCGGGTGACAGGGACACAGCAGGACTTGGTGTCAGCTCAGCAATTTCTCAGTTCCCCAAAGAAGCTGAATTCTGCAAATTGCTGCTGTTGCTATTGCAATGACGTCATCAGGTGGGTGTTTTGGTGTAATACACTGAAAACCAGAGCAGAAATGCTGAAATATTCCCATGGTACGCATGGTCTTAGGAGCAAAGCACCGTGACTCAGCCTAAGTAGATCTGCCGCTTATTCTTTTGTACTGCCAGCAGATTATGGAAGTATAGTATAAAACCCATCCTTATGGAGAGATCTTTGCATTTTAGGCTTAGTCTAAGTGTCTCAAGTAGCCGGAGTTTTTGATTGGGCCTAATCCATCAGGTCTGATGGCTTTCCTCCTCGTCTCCAGATGAATGTGGTAGAAAATATAAAGCAAGGAAACGTCCTTTGGCCCAGCCTTGCCTTGCCTTATTTCCTTCTCATCCTGTTCTCTGTGCCAGCCTCTCTCACTAACCCCTCGTCTGGCTGCATGTCTCTTCTTTCCTCTCTCCTTTTCTCAAACTCTCCTGCTTCCTGGCTTTTGTCTTTCCATTCCTCCATTTCAGACCTGCAGCCCGGCACTAGATTTTCCTCTTCCCTCCCTTTGGCTTGCTCCCTTCGCTTTCTCCCTTTGTTCCATATCCTTCTTTCCGACTTGTCTCTTGGAGACTTTTGGCCACGCTGGACCCAAGTCTGGGGATGTTTTGGAAACTTTTCAGAGGCCTTGCTGGTGACAGGGGGGACAGCAGGCAGTGACAGGCCCGGGGCTGACAGGCTCCCCCTCCCCTAGGGGGCGCTCGGCTGCCACACCCAGCTGACATAGAACCTTTGTCACAATGCCCGCTACCGTGGTGAGGATGCGGGCACTCTGCGGGTGACAGGGACACAGCAGGACTTGGTGTCAGCTCAGCAATTTCTCAGTTCCCCAAAGAAGCTGAATTCTGCAAATTGCTGCTGTTGCTCTTGTAATGATGTCATCAGGTGGGTGTTTTGGTGTAATACACTGAAAACCAGAGCAGAAATGCTGAAATATTCCCATGGTATGCATGGTCTTAGAAGCAAAGCACCGTGACTCAGCCTAAGTAGATCTGCCGCTTATTCTTTCGTACTGCCAGCAGATTGTCGAAGTAGAGTATAAAAACCATCCTTATGGAGAGATCTTTGCATTTTAGGCTTAGTCTAAGTGTCTCAAGTAGCCGGGGTTTTTGATTGGGCCTAATCCATCAGGTCTGATAGCTTTCCTCCTCGTCTCCAGATGAATGTGGTAGAAAATATAAAGCAAGGAAACGTCCTTTGGCCTAGCCTTGCCTTGCCTTATTTCCTTCTCATCCTGTTCTCTGTGCCAGCCTCTCTCACTAACCCCTTGTCTGGCTGCATGTCTCTTCTTTCCTCTCTCCATTTCTCAAACTCTCCTGCTTCCTGGCTTTTGTCTTTCCATTCCTCCATTTCAGTCCTGCAGCCCAGCACTAGATTTTCCTCTTCCCTCCCTTTGGCTTGCTCCCTTCGCTTTCTCCCTTTGTTCCATATCCTTTTTTCCGACTTGTCTCTTGGAGACTTTTGGCCACGCTGGACCCAAGTCTGGGTATGTTTTGGAAACTTTTCAGAGGCCTTCCTGCTGACAGGGGGGACAGCAGGCAGTGACAGGTCTGGGGCTGACAGGCTCCCCCTCCCCTAGGGGGCGCTCGGCTGCCACACCCAGCTGACATAGAACCTTTGTCACAATGCCCGCTACCGTGGTGAGGATGCGGGCACTCTGCGGTTGACAGGGACACAGCAGGACTTGGTGTCAGCTCAGTAATTTCTCAGTTCCCCAAAGAAGCTGAATTCTGCAAATTGCTGCTGTTGCTGTTGCAATGATATCATCAGGTGGGTGTTTTGGTTTAATACACTGAAAACCAGAGCAGAAATGCTGAAATATTCCTATGGTATGCATGGTCTTAGGAGCATAGCACTGTGACTCAGCCTAAGTAGATCTGCCGCTTATTATTTTGTACTGCCAGCAGATTGTGGAAGTAGAGTTTAAGAACCATCCTTATGGAGAGATCTTTGCATTTTAGGCTTAGTCTAAGTGTCTCAAGTAGCCGGGGTTTTTGATTGGGCCTAATCCATCAGGTCTGATGGCTTTCCTCCTCGTCTCCAGATGAATGTGGTAGAAAATATAAAGCAAGGAAACGTCCTTTGGCCCAGCCTTGCCTTGCCTTATTTCCTTCTCATCCTGTTCTCTGTCCCACCCTCTCTCACTGACCCCTCATCTGGCTGCATGTCTCTTCTTTCTTCTCTCCTTTTCTCAAACTCTCCTGCTTCCTGGCTTTTGTCTTTCCATTCCTCCATTTCAGACCTGTAACCCGGCACTAGATTTTCCTCTTCCCTCCCTTTGACTTGCTTACTTCGCTTTCTCCCTCTGTTCCATATCCTTCTTTCCGACTTGTCTCTTGGAGACTTTTGGCCGCGCTGTACCCAAGTCTGGGTATGTTTTGGAAACTTTTCAGAGGCCTCGCTGCTGAGGGGGGAGACAGCAGGCAGTGACAGGCCCGGGGCTGACAGGCTCCCCCTCCCCTAGGGGGTGCTCGGCTGCCACACCCAGCTGACATAGAACCTTTGTCACAATGCCCGCTACTGTGGTGAGGATGCGGGCACTCTGCGGGTGACAGGGACACAGCAGGACTTGGTGTCAGCTCAGAAATTGCTCAGTTCCCCAAAGAAGCTGAATTCTGCAAATTCTTGCTGTTTTTGCTCTTGAAATGATGTCATCAGGTGGGTGTTTTGGTGTAATACACTGAAAACCAGAGCAGAAATGCTGAAGTATTCCCATGGTATGCATGGTCTTAGGAGCAAAGCACCGTGACTCAGCCTAAGTAGATCTGCCGCTTATTCTTTTGTACTGCCAGCAGATTGTGGAAGTAGAGTAGAAAACCCATCCTTATGGAGAGATCTTTGCATTTTAGGCTTAGTCTAAGTGTCTCAAGTAGCCGGGGTTTTTGATTGGGCCTAATCCATCAGGTCTGATGGCTTTCCTCCTCGTCTCCAGATGAATGTGGTAGAAAATATAAAGCAAGGAAACTCCTTTGGCCCAGCCTTGCCTTGCCTTATTTCCTTCTCATCCTGTTCTCTGTGCCAGCCTCTCTCACTAACCCCTTGTCTGGCTGCATGTCTCTTCTTTCCTCTCTCCTTTTCTCAAACTCTCCTGCTTCCTGGCTTTTGTCTTTCCATTCCTCCATTTCAGTCCTGCAGCCCGGCACTAGATTTTCCTCTTCCCTCCCTTTGGCTTGCTCCCTTCGCTTTCTCCCTTTGTTCCATATCCTTCTTTCCGACTTGTCTCTTGGAGACTTTTGGCCACGCTGTACCCAAGTCTGGGGATGTTTTGGAAACTTTTCAGAGGCCTCGCTGCTGAGGGGGGAGACAGCAGGCAGTGACAGGCCCGGGGCTGACAGGCTCCCCCTCCCCTAGGGGGTGCTCGGCTGCCACACCCAGCTGACATAGAACCTTTGTCACAATGCCCGCTACTGTGGTGAGGATGCGGGCACTCTGCGGGTGACAGGGACACAGCAGGACTTGGTGTCAGCTCAGAAATTGCTCAGTTCCCCAAAGAAGCTGAATTCTGCAAATTCTTGCTGTTTTTGCTCTTGAAATGATGTCATCAGGTGGGTGTTTTGGTGTAATACACTGAAAACCAGAGCAGAAATGCTGAAGTATTCCCATGGTATGCATGGTCTTAGGAGCAAAGCACGGTGACTCAGCCTAAGTAGATCTGCCGCTTATTCTTTTGTACTGCCAGCAGATTGTGGAAGTAGAGTAGAAAACCCATCCTTATGGAGAGATCTTTGCATTTTAGGCTTAGTCTAAGTGTCTCAAGTAGCCGGGGTTTTTGCTTGGTCCTAATCCATCAGGTCTGATGGCTTTCCTCCTCGTCTCCAGATGAATGTGGTAGAAAACATAAAGCAAGGAAACGTCCTTTGGCTCAGCCTTGCCTTGCCTTATTTCCTTCCCATCCTGTTCTCTGTCCCAGCCTGTCTCACTAAGCCCTCGTCTGGCTGCATGTCTCTTCTTTCCTCTCTCCTTTTCTCAAACTCTCCTGCTTCCTGGCTTTTGTCTTTCCATTCCTCCATTTCAGTCCTGCAGCCCGGCACTAGATTTTCCTCTTCCCTCCCTTTGGCTTGCTCCCTTCGCTTTCTCCCTTTGTTCCATATCCTTCTTTCCGACTTGTCTCTTGGAGACTTTTGGCCACGCTGGACCCAAGTCTCGGGATGTTCTGGAAACTTTCCAGAGGCCTCGCTGCTGACAGGGGGGACAGCAGGCAGTGACAGGCCAGGGGCTGACAGGCTCCCCCTCCCCTAGGGGGCGCGCGGCTGCCACACCCAGCTGACATAGAACCTTTGTCACAATGCCCGCTACCGTGGTGAGGATGCGGGCACTCTGCGGGTGACAGGGACACAGCAGGACTTGGTGTCAGCTCAGCAATTTCTCAGTTCCCCAAAGAAGCTGAATTCTGCAAATTCTTGCTGTTGTTGCTCTTGAAATGATGTCATCAGGTGGGTGTTTTGGTGTAATACACTGAAAACCAGAGCAGAAATGCTGAAATATTCCCATGGTGTGCATGGTCTTAGGAGCAAAGCACCGTGACTCAGCCTAAGTAGATCTGCCGCTTATTCTTTTGTACTGCCAGCAGATTGTGGAAGTAGAGTAAAAAAACCATCCTTATGGAGAGATCTTTGCATTTTAGGCTTAGTCTAAGTGTCTCAAGTAGCCGGGGTTTTTGATTTCGCTTAATCCATCAGGTCTGATGGCTTTCCTCCTCGTCTCCAGATGAATGTGGTAGAAAATATAAAGCAAGGAAACGTCCTTTGGCCCAGCCTTGCCTTGCCTTATTTCCTTCTCATCCTGTTCTCTTTGCCAGCCTCTCTCACTAACCCTTCGTCTGGCTGCATGTCTCTTCTTTCCTCTCTCCTTTTCTCAAACTCTCCTGCTTCCTGGCTTTTGTCTTTCCATTCCTCCATTTCAGACCTGTAACCCGGCACTAGATTTTCCTCTTCCCTCCCTTTGACTTGCTCACTTCGCTTTCTCCCTCTGTTCCATATCCTTCTTTCCGACTTGTCTCTTGGAGACTTTTGGCCACGCTGGACCCAAGTCTCGGGATGTTTTGGAAACTTTCCAGAGGCCTCGCTGCTGACAGGGGGGACAGCAGGCAGTGACAGGCCCGGGGCTGACAGGCTCCCCCTCCCCTAGGGGGCGCGCGGCTGCCACACCCAGCTGACATAGAACCTTTGTCACAATGCCCGCTACCGTGGTGAGGATGCGGGCACTCTGCGGGTGACAGGGACACAGCAGGACTTGGTGTCAGCTCAGCAATTTCTCAGTTCCCCAAAGAAGCTGAATTCTGCAAATTGCTGCTGTTGCTGTTGCAATGATGTCATCAGGTGGGTGTTTTGGTGTAATACACTGAAAACCAGAGCAGAAATGCTGAAATATTCCCATGGTATGCATGGCCTTTAGGAGCAAAGCACTGTGACTCAGCCTAAGGAGATCTGCCGCTTATTCTTTTGTACTGCCAGCAGATTGTGTAAGTAGAGTTTAAGAACCATCCTTATGGAGAGATCTTTGCATTTTAGGCTTAGTCTAAGTGTCTCAAGCAGCCGGGGTTTTTGATTGAACCTAATCCATCAGGTCTGATAGCTTTCCTCCTCGTCTCCAGATGAATGTGGTAGAAAATATAAAGCAAGGAAACGTCCTTTGGCCCAGCCTTGCCTTGCCTTATTTCCTTCTCATCCTGTTCTCTGTGCCAGCCTCTCTCACTAACCCCTCGTCTGGCTGCATGTCTCTTCTTTCCTCTCTCCTTTTCTCAAACTCTCCTGCTTCCTGGCTTTTGTCTTTCCATTCCTCCATTTCAGACCTGCAGCCCGGCACTAGATTTTCCTCTTCCCTCCCTTTGGCTTGCTCCCTTCGCTTTCTCCCTTTGTTCCATATCCTTCTTTCCGACTTGTCTCTTGGAGACTTTTGGCCACGCTGGACCCAAGTCTGGGGATGTTTTGGAAACTTTTCAGAGGCCTCGCTGCTGAGGGGGGAGACAGCAGGCAGTGACAGGCCCGGGGCTGACAGGCTCCCCCTCCCCTAGGGGGCGCTTGGCTGCCACACCCATCTGACAGAGAACCTTTGTCACAATGCCCGCTACCGTGGTGAGGATGCGGGCACTCTGCGGGTAACAGGGACGCAGGAGGACTTGGTGTCAGCTCAGCAATTTCTGAGTTCCCCAAAGAAGCTGAATTCTGCAAATTGCTGCTGTTGCTGTTGCAATGATGTCATCAGGTGGGTGTTTTGGTGTAATACACTGAAAACCAGAGCAGAAATGCTGAAATATTCTCATGGTATGCATGGCCTTTAGGAGCAAAGCACCGTGACTCAGCCTAAGTAGATCTGCCGCTTATTCTTTTGTACTGCCAGCAGATTGTGTAAGTAGAGTTTAAGAACCATCCTTATGGAGAGATCTTTGCATTTTAGGCTTAGTCTAAGTGTCTCAAGCAGCTGGGGTTTTTGATTGGGCCTAATCCATCAGGTCTGATGGCTTTCCTCCTCGTCTCCAGATGAATGTGGTAGAAAATATAAAGCAAGGAAACGTCCTTTGGCCCAGCCTTGCCTTGCCTTATTTCCTTCTCATCTTGTTCTCTGTCCCAGCCTCTCTCACTGACCCCTCGTCTGGCTGCATGTCTCTTCTTTCCTCTCTCCTTTTCTCAAACTCTCCTGCTTCCTGGCTTTTGTCTTTCCATTCCTCCATTTCAGTCCTGCAGCACGGCACTAGATATTCCTCTTCCCTCCCTTTGGCTTGCTCCCTTCGCTTTCTCCCTTTGTTCCATATCCTTCTTTCCGACTTGTCTCTTGGAGACTTTTGGCCACGCTGGACCCAAGTCTGGGTATGTTTTGGAAACTTTTCAGAGGCCTTCCTGCTGACAGGGGGGACAGCAGGCAGTGACAGGTCCGGGGCTGACAGGCTCCCACTCCCCTAGGGGGCGCTCGGCTGCCACACCCAGCTGACATAGAACCTTTGTCACAATGCCCGCTACCGTGGGGAGGATGGGGACCCTCCTTGTCACTAGGGCCCATTGTGACACCATGGGGACCACCCCTTTCTCCCCAGTGCCCATTGTGACATCCTGGTGACTCCCTTTGTCCCCACGGCCCATTGTGGCACCATGGGGACCCTCTTTGTCACTGGGGCCCATTGTGACATCCCAGGACCCCACTTTGTCTTAGATGGTCACTAATCGGACTACTGGTACATCCTGACTCTGCTTTCTCAATAAACATTGAAGAACACCTGGGGTTTGTTTGCTCCAAGGGAAAACTTCCCTCCCACGGTTCCTGGTTCCCGGTCCTGTTTCCCGGTCCGATTTGGCTTCGCTATCAGAACAGCTGCTGCCTCCACAGCCGCGCTCAAAGTCCCCGTTGTGACACCGGGATGGCGGGAGAAGGGGGGTGGCGGGGGCAGCAGCGGCGGCGATTGGGGGGGGGCAGTCGGGGCTGGGCGGACAAGCGGCGGCTCCTGCGGCTCCTCAGGCAGCGACAGCAGCAGCGATCGGGGGGACGTGGGGGGGCGGAAAAGCGGCGGCTCCTGCGGCTCCTCAGGCAGCGACAGCAGCAGCGTTCGGGGGGACGTGGGGGGGCGGACAAGCGGCGGCTGCTGCGGCTCCTCAGGCAGCGACAGCAGCAGCGATCGGGGGGACGTGGGGGGGCGGACAAGCGGCGGCTCCTGCGGCTCCTCAGGCAGCGACAGCAGCAGCGATCGGGGGGACGTGGGGGGGCGGACAAGCAGCGGCTCCTCCGGCCGCGGCCAGGACGTGGCTTCGCTGGCACCGGGGCCCGAGACCGCGCGCTGTGGGGCTGCGGGACGGGTGTGGGGCCGGGGGGCTCCGGGGGTCCGAATAGTGACCTTCTAAGACAAAGTGGGGTCCTGGGATGTCACAATGGGCCCCAGTGACAAAGAGGGTCCCCATGGTGCCACAATGGGCCCTGGGAACAAAGAGGGGTCCCCTGAATGTCACAATGGTCCCTGGGGACAAGGGGGGTCCCACCCTGTAGTAATGGGCCCTGGGGACAAACTGGGGTCCTGGGATGTCACAATGGGCCCTGGGGACAAACGGGGTGCCCAGGATGTCATAATGGGCCCAGGGGACAAAGAGGAGTCCCCAGGATGTCACATTAGGCCCTGGGGGAAAGAGGGGTCCCCAGGATGTCACAATGGCCTCTGGGGACTATGAGGGGTCCTGGGACATCACAATGGGTCCTGGGGATAAAGGAGGTCCCCAGGATGTCACAATAGACCCTGGGGACAAGGGGGGTCTCCAGGATGTCACAATGGGCACCTGAAACAAAGGGGGGGTCCCCATTGTGTCACAATGCATCCCCAGTGACAAGGGGGTTCCCCATGGTGTCACAATGGGCCTTGGGGACAATTGGGGGTCCTGGGATGTCACTATGGGCCCTGGGGACAAAGGGAGGTTGCCAGGATGTCACTATGGGCCCTGGGGACAATGAGGGGTTCTGGGACGGCACAATGGGCCCTGGGCACAACTGGGGGGTCCTTAGATGGGGGGTCCTTATGTGGGGGGTGATGGTTAAAGTGTAAGTATGGAGAAGCTTGGCAGATTGATTATATTACACTTCCACAAACACGTCAAGGTAAGCGTTATGTACTTACAATGGTGGAAGCAACCACTGGATGGTTGGAAACATCTGCCGTACCTCATGCTACAGCCCGAAATACCATCTTGGGCCTTGAGAAGCAAGTCCTTTGGCGGCACGGTACGCCAGAAAGAATTGAATCAGACTATGGTACTCATTTCAAAAACAGTATTATAGATAATTGGGCCAAAGAACATGGTATTGAGTGGGTGTATCATATTCCATATCATGCACCAGCCTCTGGGAAAATTGAAAGGTGCAATGGTTTGTTAAAAACTACACTAAAGGCACTGGGTGGTGGAACCTTTAAAAACTGGGATTCACATTTAGCAAAAGCCACTTGGTTGGGCAACACTAGGGGATCAACCAATCGAGCCGGGCCTGCCCAATCAGAAATTCTATGGACTGTAGAAGGAGATAAAGTCCCTGTAGTACACATGAAAAATATGTTAGGATAGGCAGTCTGGGTTCCTCCTGCATCGGGCACAGGCAAAGCCCATTCGTGGGATTGTTTTTGCCCAGGGACCTGGCAGCACCTGGTGGGTGATGCTTAAGGATGGAGAAGTTCGGTGTGTACCTCAAGGGGATTTGATTTTAGGTGAAAATACTCAATACTGAACTGCATGATGTGAATTGCCGCACTAACAATGTTTAATAAGTGTCTTTCAGATCAAGACAATGGTGATGAAACCAGCGCTGGCTTCTTCGAGTGGCGCCCGACACCTTCTTGGAAGTTGGTGTCCTTAACCCACCAACAGGGGTCATGAGATGCACTTGGACCATTTTCCCTGCCCTGGGAGACTGTGGTGACAAAATGAACTTAATGAACTTTTCAAAGGATGGTCCACTGATTAATTACTCCTGTGTATATATGTACATATGTATATATATATATAGTAGTAGTGATTAATTAGATTGTATTGATAGATTGTATTGATAAGGTTTAAGTATTCAGTGAATGTCATATTATAAGGGGTGGAATGTCCTGGTTTTGTTAAAAACAAGTTTCTCTTTTAGTGAATTTGCCTGTTAGCTAAAGTCTTCATATTAGCTGCATTTTCCTGGAGAACCCGACACATGTTTTGGTTAAACCTAGCAAGGGAATGCAAACTTATTGATAAGCACGGATGGACATCTCGCGAGAGGGGCAACGAGAAACTGGTGATCGAGAGACTGACCAACGGTGTATAACATTCCATTCACGTGAATACTTCATATAAAAGTGGGAGATCACGAGGATCTCAGCCCTTTGCCCTTTTTCCCTTTTTTCCTCATGGCTGACATTAGGAGAGGACCTTGCTGGTCGTCCCTGCGAACTGAGGCCTAGTGAGAGACTGAATCCAGCTCCGGTTGGCTACAGAGTCTAATCCAGGACTTTGGGTGCTGGCTCTGCAGTTGCTGAGACTTACAAGATTGGTTTTGTATATTTTGTATTATTTTCTCTATTCTTATCAGTAGCATTAGTAAAACATCTTTAACTTTTCCAACTCTCTTCTCTCTGTCCTTCTTTCCCTCCCGATCACCTGTCCTGAGTGGGAAGGGGGGAGAGGGAGGGGCAAAAGGGGGAAGTGGGGGGGAGAGGAGGTTAACAATACATCTGCCAGGGTTTGATTGTCACCCCACAATCCTAACCCTCGACAGATAATTGGCGCCCAACGTGGGGCAAGAGAAGGGGGTAAATTTGGAGATTTTTGGCTTTTCTACTGCTCTGACGTACCTTCCAATTTTCTTGGCACGGTGCCAACTCATAGAGTTGTGATACTCGCGCGTGGGTTTGCTTTGGATATTATTTAGTGGTATTAAGGCAAAGTGAATTACATTGATTTAAAGATGTTATGGCAAAAGTTGTATCACAGTATCACAGTATGTTTGGGATTGGAAGGGACCTCAAAAGCTCATCCAGTCCAATCCCCCTGCTGGAGCAGGAACGCCTAGGTGAGGTCGCACAGGAATGTGTCCAGGCGGGTTTGAATGTCTCCAGGGAAGGAGACTCCACAACCCCCCTGGGCAGCCTGTTCCAGTGCTCTGTTACCCTCACTGAGAAGAAGTTATTTCTCAAATTTAAGTGGAACCTCTTGTGTTCCAGCTTGATCCCATTGCCCCTTGTCCTATCATTGTTTGCCACTGAGAAGAGCCTGACTCCGTCCTCGTGGCACTCACCCTTTATATATTTATAAACATTAATAAGGTCACCCCTCAGTCTCCTCTTCTCCAAACTAAAGAGCCCCAGCTCCCTCAGCCTTTCTTCATAAGGGAGATGCTCCACTCCCTTAATCATCTTTGTTGCCCTACGCTGGACCCTCTCCAGCAGTTCCCTGTCTTTCTGGAACTGAGGGGCCCAGAACTGGACACAATATTCCAGATGGGGTCTCACCAGGGTGGAGTAGAGGGGAAGGAGGACCTCTCTCGATCTGCTGACCACCCCCCTTGTAATACACCCAAGGATGCCATTGGCCTTCCTGGCCACAAGGGCCCAGTGCTGGCTCATGGTCATCCTGTTGTCCACCAGGACCCCCAGGTCCCTTTCCCCTACACTGCTCTCTAATAGGTCATGCCCCAACCTATACTGGAACTTGGGATTGTTCCTGCCCAGATGCAGGACTCTACACTTTCCCTTGTTAAATTCCATCAGGTTATCCCCCGCCCAACTCTCCAGCCTGTCCAGGTCCCGCTGGATGGCGGCACAGCCTTCTGGTGTGTCAGCCACTCCTCCCAGCTTAGTGTCATCAGCAAACTTGCTGATAGTACACTCAATTCCCTCCTCTAAATCGTTAATGGATATATTGAATAACATTGGCCCCAGTACTGACCCCTGAGGCACTCCACTAGATACTGGCCTCCAACTGGACTCCGCACCATTGACCACCACTCTCTGGCTTCTCTCATTAAGCCAGTTTGCAACCCACCTCACTACTCTATTGTCGAGACCACACCTCCTCAATTTAGCTGTGAGGATGCTGTGAGGGACTGTGTCAAAGGCTTTACTGAAGTCAAGGTAGACCACATCCACCGCTCTGCCATCATCCATCCACCTTGGTACATTCTCATAAAAGGCTATGAGGTTGGTCAAGCATGACTTACCCTTGGTAAAGCCATGCTGACTGCCCCTAATGACCCTCTTATCCCTGATGTGCCTTGAGATGGCACCAAGGATAAGCTGTTCCATTACCTTCCCAGGGACAGAGGTGAGGCTGACCGGTCTATAATTACCCGGGTCCTCCTTCTTGCCCTTTTTAAAGACTGGAGTGACATTTGCTTTCCTCCAATCCTCGGGCACCTCTCCCGTTTCCCAAGACTTGGCAAAAATGATGGATAGCGGTCTAGCAATGACTTCAGCCAGCTCCCTCAGCACCCGCGGATGCATCCCATCTGGACCCATGGATTTATGGATGTCCAGACTACTTAATTGTTCCCTAACCCAGTCCTCATCGACTAAAGCAAACTCCTCCATTAACCTGGCTTCATCCGGGGTCTCAGGGGTACAGGGTTCCCCAGGACAGCCTCCAGCAGAGTAGACAGAGACAAAGGCGGCATTCAGCAATTCTGCCTTCTCTGTGTCTTCTGCCACCAGGGCACCCACCTCGTTCATCAGTGGGCCTACATTGCCTCTGGTATTAGTTTTATCTGCTATGTATTTGAAAAAGTTCTTCTTGCTGTCCTTGACCCCTCTCACCAGCTGTAATTCTAAGGAGGCCTTGGCTACCCTAGCTGCCTTCCTGCATCCTCTATCAGCAGCCTTATATTCCTCCCAAGTGGCCAGTCCCTGCTTCCATGACCTGTAAACTCGCCTCTTCTGCTTGAGCATACCCAACAGATCCCTATTCAACCACGCAGGCCTTCTGACTCCCTTCCTCGACTTCCTACGTGTGGGGATGCTCTGATCCTGAGCATGGAAGAAGCAATCTCTGAATGCAATCCAGCTCTCTTGGGCCCCTTTTCCTTCAAGCAGTCTTGCCCATGGGATTTCCCCCAGCAATTGCTTGAAAAGGCCGAAATTAGCCCTGCCAAAGTCCAGGGTTGCAATTCTACTTGCTATTCTGTTCCTGCCACACGAGATGCTGAACTCCACCATCTCGTGGTCACTGCAACCCAGGCAGCCCTCGACCTTTACTGCTTCGACCAGACCCTCTTTGTTAGTGAGGATGAGATCCAGCAGTGTACCTCTCCTGGTGGGCTCCTCCACCATCTGCATGAGGAAGTTATCATCAATGCACTGGAGGAACCTCCTGGACTGTGGCTGGCTGGCTGAATGGTCCTTCCAGCAAACATCAGGGAAGTTAAAATCACCCACAACAACCAGGGCCTGTGACTGTGAGGCCACTCTCAGCTGCGCATAGAAGGCCTCATCAACTTCCTCAGTCTGATCTGGTGGCCTGTAATAGACACCTACAACAGTATCACCCCTGCCAGCCTGTCCCTTGATCCTGACCCATACACTCTCAACTCGTTCCTCATCCGCTCCTGGGCAGAATTTAGTACATTGCAGTTGCTCTCTCACATAGAGAACAAATCCACCACCACGCCTGGCTGGCCTGTCTTTCCTGAAAAGGGCGTAGCCATCCATGACCACATTCCAGTCATGTGAACTGTCCCACCACGTTTCTGTAATTGCCACCAGATCATAATCTCCCGACCGAACATAGGATTCTAACTCCTCCTGCTTATTCCCCATGCTGCGCGCATTGGTGTACAGGCATTTCGGGGAGGGAGCAGACCACACCAATTTCTCCCTAGGGGCACAGGAGGCCACCCGGTCCTCATCTGTTTTAAAATGCTGCCCCACTGGGGCAAGCCCAACTACAAACCCATCCCCCTTCGAGCCTAGTTTAAAGCTCTCCAAATGAGCCCAGCTAATTCCTGCCCCAGCATCCTTTTGCCTCTGCGAGATAAGCCTTTCCCGCGTAACACTGTCCGGACTGGAGTCTTAAAAAACCACCCACCTGATGACATCATTTCAAGAGCAACAGCAGCAATTTGCAGAATTCAGCTTCTTTGGGGAACTCAGAAATTGCTGAGCTGACACCGAGTCCTGCTGTGTCCCTGTCACCCTCAGAGTGCCTGCATCCTCACCACGGTGGCGGGCATTGTGACAAAGGTTCTATGTCCGATGGGTTTGGCAGCCGAGCGCCCCCTAGGGGAGGGGGAGCCTGTCAGCCCCGGGCCTGTCACTGCCTGTTATCTCCCCCTGTCACCAGCGAGGCCGCTGAAAAGTATCCAAAACATCCCCAGATTTGGGTCCAGCGTGGCCAGAAGTCTCCGAGAGACAAGTCGGATAGAAGGATATGGAACAAAGAGAGAAAGCGAAGGGAGCAAGCCAAAGGGAGGGAAGAGGAAAATCTAGTGCCGGGCTGCAGGACTGAAATAGAGGAATGGAAAGACAAAAGCCAGGAAGCAGGAGAGTTTGAGAAAAGGAGAGAGGAAAGAGGAGACATGCAGCCAGACGAGGGGTTAGTGAGAGAGGCTGGGACAGAGAACAGGATGAGAAGGAAATAAGGCTAGGCAAGGCTGGGCCAAAGGACGTTTCCTTGCTTTATATTTTCTACCACATTCATCTGGAGACGAGGAGGAAAGCCATCAGACCTGATAGATTAGGCCCAATCAAAAACCCCGGCTACTTGAGACACTTAGACTAAGCCTAAAATGCAAAGATCTCTCCATAAGGATGGGTTTTATACTCTACTTCCACAATCTGCTGGCAGTACAAAAGAATAAGCAGCAGATCTCCTTAGGCTGAGTCACGGTGCTTTGCTCCTAAGACCATGCATACCATGGGAATATTTCAGCATTTCTGCTCTGGTTTTCAGTGTATTACACCAAAACACCCACCTGATGACATCATTTCAAGAACAACAGCAGCAATTTGCAGAATTCAGCTTCTTTGGGGAACTGAGAAATTGCTGAGCTGACACCAAGTCCTGCTGTGTCCCTGTCACCCGCAGAGTGCCCGCATCCTCACCACGGTAGCGGGCATTGTGACAAAGGTTCTATGTCAGTTGGGTGTGGCAGCCGAGCGCCCCCTAGGGGAGTGGGAGCCTGTCAGGCCCGGGCCTGTCACTGCCTGCTGTCTCCCCCCTCAGCAGCAAGGCCTCGGAAAAGTTTCCAAAACATCCCGAGACTTGGGTCCAGCGTGGCCAAAAGTCTCCAAGAGACAAGTCGGAAAGAAGGATATGGAACAAAGGGAGAAAGCGAAGGGAGCAAGCCAAAGGGAGGGAAGAGGAAAATCTAGTGCCGGGCTGCAGGACTGAAATGGAGGAATGGAAAGACAAAAGCCAGGAAGCAGAAGAGTTTGAGAAAAGGAGAGAGGAAAGAGGAGACATGCAGCCAGACGAGGGGTTAGTGAGAGAGGCTGGGACAGAGAACAGGATGAGAAGGAAATAAGGCTAGGCAAGGCTGGGCCAAAGGACGTTTCCTTGCTTTATATTTTCTACCACGTTCATCTGGAGACGAGGAGGAAAGCCATCAGACCTGATGGATTAGGCCCAATCAAAAACCCCGGCTACTTAAGACACTTAGACTAAGCCTAAAATGCAAAGATCTCTCCATAAGGATGAGTTTTATACTCTACTTCCACAATCTGCTGGCAGTACAAAAGAATAAGCGGCAGATCTCCTTAGGTTGAGTCACAGTGCTTTGCTCCTAAGACCATGCATATCATGGGAATATTTCAGCATTTCTGCTCTGGTTTTCAGTGTATTACACAAAAACACCCACCTGATGACGTCATTTCAAGAGCAACAGCAGCAATTTGCAGAATTCAGCTTCTTTGGGGAACTGAGAAATTGCTGAGCTGACACCAAGTCCTGCTGTGTCCCTGTCACCCGCAGAGTACCCGCACCCTCACCACGGTACCGGGCATTGTGACAAAGGTTCTATGTCAGCTGGGTGTGGCAGCCGAGCGCCCCCTAGGGGAGGGGGAGCCTGTCAGCCCCGGGCCTGTCACTGCCTGCTGTCCCCCCTGTCACCAGCGAGGCCTCGGAAAAGTTTCCAAAACATCCCCAGACTTGGGTCCAGCTTGGCCAAAAGTCTCCAAGAGACAAGTCGGAAAGAAGGATATGGAACAAAGGGAGAAAGCGAAGGGAGCAAGCCAAAGGGAGGGAACAGGAAAATCTAGTGCCGGGCTGCAGGACTGAAATGGAGGAATGGAAAGACAAAAGCCAGGAAGCAGGAGAGTTTGAGAAAAGGATAGAGGAAAGAAGAGACAGGCAGCCAGACGAGGGGTTAGTGAGAGAGGCTGAGACAGAGAACAGGATGAGAAGGAAATAAGGCAAGACAAAATACGCCAAAGGAGGTTTCCTTGCTTTATATTTTCTACCACATTCATCTGGAGACGAGGAGGAAAGCCATCAGACCTGATGGATTAGGCCCAATCAAAAACCCCGGCTACTTGAGACACTTAGACTAAGCCTAAAATGCAAAGATCTCTCCATAAGGATGGGTTTTATACTCTACTTCCACAATCTGCTGGCAGTACAAAAGAATAAGCGGCAGATCTCCTTAGGCTGAGTCACGGTGCTTTGCTCCTAAGACCATGCATATCATGGGAATAGTTCAGCATTTCTGCTCTGGATTTCAGTGTATTACACAAAAACACCCACCTGATGACATCATTTCAAGAGCAACAGCAGCAATTTGCAGAATTCAGCTTCTTTGGGGAACTGAGAAATTGCTGAGTTGACACCGAGTCCTGCTGTGTCCCTGTCACCCTCAGAGTGCCTGCATCCTCACCACGGTGGCGGGCATTTTGACAAAGGTTCTATGTCCGATGGGTTTGGCAGCCGAGCGCCCCCTAGGGGAGGGGGAGCCTGTCAGCCCCGGGCCTGTCACTGCCTGTTATCTCCCCCTGTCACCAGCGAGGCCCCTGAAAAGTATCCAAAACATCCCCAGATTTGGGTCCAGCGTGGCCAAAAGTCTCCGAGAGACAAGTCGGATAGAAGGATATGGAACAAAGAGAGAAAGCGAAGGGAGCAAGCCAAAGGGAGGGAAGAGGAAAATCTAGTGCCGGGCTGCAGGACTGAAATGGAGGAATGGAAAGACAAAAGCCAGGAAGCAGGAGAGTTTGAGAAAAGGAGAGAGGAAAGAGGAGACATGCAGCCAGACGAGGGGTTAGTGAGAGAGGCTGGGACAGAGAACAGGATGAGAAGGAAATAAGGCTAGGCAAGGCTGGGCCAAAGGACGTTTCCTTGCTTTATATTTTCTACCACATTCATCTGGAGACGAGGAGGAAAGCCATCAGACCTGATGGATTAGGCCCAATCAAAAACCCCGGCTACTTGAGACACTTAGACTAAGCCTAAAATGCAAAGATCTCTCCATAAGGATGGGTTTTATACTCTACTTCACACAATCTGCTGGCAGTACAAAAGAATAAGCGGCAGATCTCCTTAGGCTGAGTCACGGTGCTTTGCTCCTAAGACCATGCATACCATGGGAATATTTCAGCATTTCTGCTCTGGTTTTCAGTGTATTACACCAAAACACCCACCTGATGACGTCATTTCAAGAGCAACAGCAGCAATTTGCAGAATTCAGCTTTTTTGGGGAACTGAGAAATTGCTGAGCTGACACCAAGTCCTGCTGTGTCCCTGTCACCCGCAGAGTGCCCGCATCCTCACCACGGTAGCGGGCATTGTGACAAAGGTTCTATGTCAGTTGGGTGTGGCAGCCGAGCGCCCCCTAGGGGAGTGGGAGCCTGTCAGGCCCGGGCCTGTCACTGCCTGCTGTCTCCCCCCTCAGCAGCAAGGCCTCTGAAACGTTTCCAAAACATCCCCAGACTTGGGTCCAGCGTGGCCAAAAGTCTCCAAGAGACAAGTCGGAAAGAAGGATATGGAACAAAGGGAGAAAGCGAAGGGAGCAAGCCAAAGGGAGGGAAGAGGAATATCTAGTGCCGGGCTGCAGGACTGAAATGGAGGAATGGAAAGACAAAAGCCAGGAAGCAGGAGAGTTTGAGAAAAGGAGAGAGGAAAGAGGAGACATGCAGCCAGACGAGGGGTTAGTGAGAGAGGCTGGGACAGAGAACAGGATGAGAAGGAAATAAGGCTAGGCAAGGCTGGGCCAAAGGACGTTTCCTTGCTTTATATTTTCTACCACGTTCATCTGGAGACGAGGAGGAAAGCCATCAGACCTGATGGATTAGGCCCAATCAAAAACCCCGGCTACTTAAGACACTTAGACTAAGCCTAAAATGCAAAGATCTCTCCATAAGGATGGGTTTTATACTCTACTTCCACAATCTGCTGGCAGTACAAAAGAATAAGCGGCAGATATCCTTAGGCTGAGTCACGGTGCTTTGCTCCTAAGACCATGCATATCATGGGAATATTTCAGCATTTCTGCTCTGGTTTTCATTGTATTACACAAAAACACCCACCTGATGACGTCATTTCAAGAGCAACAGCAGCAATTTGCAGAATTCAGCTTCTTTGGGGAACTGAGAAATTGCTGAGCTGACACCAAGTCCTGCTGTGTCTTTGTCACCCACGCATCCTCACCACGGTAGCGGGCATTGTGACAAAGGTTCTATGTCAGCTGGGTGTGGCAGCCGAGCGCCCCCTAGGGGAGGGGGAGCCTGTCAGCCCCGGGCCTGTCACTGCCTGCTGTCCCCCCTGTCACCAGCGAGGCCTCGGAAAAGTTTCCAAAACATCCCCAGACTTGGGTCCAGCTTGGCCAAAAGTCTCCAAGAGACAAGTCGGAAAGAAGGATATGGAACAAAGGGAGAAAGCGAAGGGAGCAAGCCAAAGGGAGGGAACAGGAAAATCTAGTGCCGGGCTGCAGGACTGAAATGGAGGAATGGAAAGACAAAAGCCAGGAAGCAGGAGAGTTTGAGAAAAGGATAGAGGAAAGAAGAGACAGGCAGCCAGACGAGGGGTTAGTGAGAGAGGCTGAGACAGAGAACAGGATGAGAAGGAAATAAGGCAAGACAAAATACGCCAAAGGAGGTTTCCTTGCTTTATATTTTCTACCACATTCATCTGGAGACGAGGAGGAAAGCCATCAGACCTGATGGATTAGGCCCAATCAAAAACCCCGGCTACTTGAGACACTTAGACTAAGCCTAAAATGCAAAGATCTCTCCATAAGGATGGGTTTTATACTCTACTTCCACAATCTGCTGGCAGTACAAAAGAATAAGCGGCAGATCTCCTTAGGCTGAGTCACGGTGCTTTGCTCCTAAGACCATGCATATCATGGGAATATTTCAGCATTTCTGCTCTGGTTTTCAGTGTATTACACCAAAACACCCACCTGATGACATCATTTCAAGAGAAGCAGCAGCAATTTGCAGAATTCAGCTTCTTTGGGGAACTGAGAAATTGCTGAGCTGACACCAAGTCCTGCTGTGTCTTTGTCACCCACGCATCCTCACCACGGTAGCGGGCATTGTGACAAAGGTTCTATGTCAGCTGGGTGTGGCAGCCGAGCGCCCCCTAGGGGAGGGGGAGCCTGTCAGCCCCGGGCCTGTCACTGCCTGCTGTCCCCCCTGTCACCAGCGAGGCCTCGGAAAAGTTTCCAAAACATCCCCAGACTTGGGTCCAGCTTGGCCAAAAGTCTCCAAGAGACAAGTCGGAAAGAAGGATATGGAACAAAGGGAGAAAGCGAAGGGAGCAAGCCAAAGGGAGGGAACAGGAAAATCTAGTGCCGGGCTGCAGGACTGAAATGGAGGAATGGAAAGACAAAAGCCAGGAAGCAGGAGAGTTTGAGAAAAGGATAGAGGAAAGAAGAGACAGGCAGCCAGACGAGGGGTTAGTGAGAGAGGCTGAGACAGAGAACAGGATGAGAAGGAAATAAGGCAAGACAAAATACGCCAAAGGAGGTTTCCTTGCTTTATATTTTCTACCACATTCATCTGGAGACGAGGAGGAAAGCCATCAGACCTGATGGATTAGGCCCAATCAAAAACCCCGGCTACTTGAGACACTTAGACTAAGCCTAAAATGCAAAGATCTCTCCATAAGGATGGGTTTTATACTCTACTTCCACAATCTGCTGGCAGTACAAAAGAATAAGCGGCAGATCTCCTTAGGCTGAGTCACGGTGCTTTGCTCCTAAGACCATGCATATCATGGGAATAGTTCAGCATTTCTGCTCTGGATTTCAGTGTATTACACAAAAACACCCACCTGATGACATCATTTCAAGAGCAACAGCAGCAATTTGCAGAATTCAGCTTCTTTGGGGAACTGAGAAATTGCTGAGTTGACACCGAGTCCTGCTGTGTCCCTGTCACCCTCAGAGTGCCTGCATCCTCACCACGGTGGCGGGCATTTTGACAAAGGTTCTATGTCCGATGGGTTTGGCAGCCGAGCGCCCCCTAGGGGAGGGGGAGCCTGTCAGCCCCGGGCCTGTCACTGCCTGTTATCTCCCCCTGTCACCAGCGAGGCCCCTGAAAAGTATCCAAAACATCCCCAGATTTGGGTCCAGCGTGGCCAGAAGTCTCCGAGAGACAAGTCGGATAGAAGGATATGGAACAAAGAGAGAAAGCGAAGGGAGCAAGCCAAAGGGAGGGAAGAGGAAAATCTAGTGCCGGGCTGCAGGACTGAAATGGAGGAATGGAAAGACAAAAGCCAGGAAGCAGGAGAGTTTGAGAAAAGGAGAGAGGAAAGAGGAGACATGCAGCCAGACGAGGGGTTAGTGAGAGAGGCTGGGACAGAGAACAGGATGAGAAGGAAATAAGGCTAGGCAAGGCTGGGCCAAAGGACGTTTCCTTGCTTTATATTTTCTACCACATTCATCTGGAGACGAGGAGGAAAGCCATCAGACCTGATGGATTAGGCCCAATCAAAAACCCCGGCTACTTGAGACACTTAGACTAAGCCTAAAATGCAAAGATCTCTCCATAAGGATGGGTTTTATACTCTACTTCACACAATCTGCTGGCAGTACAAAAGAATAAGCGGCAGATCTCCTTAGGCTGAGTCACGGTGCTTTGCTCCTAAGACCATGCATACCATGGGAATATTTCAGCATTTCTGCTCTGGTTTTCAGTGTATTACACCAAAACACCCACCTGATGACATCATTTCAAGAACAACAGCAGCAATTTGCAGAATTCAGCTTTTTTGGGGAACTGAGAAATTGCTGAGCTGACACCAAGTCCTGCTCTGTCCCTGTCACCCGCAGAGTGCCCGCATCCTCACCACGGTAGCGGGCATTGTGACAAAGGTTCTATGTCAGCTGGGTGTGGCAGCCGAGCGCCCCCTAGGGGAGGGGGAGCCTGTCAGCCCCGGGCCAGTCACTGCCTGCTGTCTCCCCCCTCAGCAGCGAGGCCTCTGAAAAGTTTCCAAAACATCCCCAGACTTGTGTCCAGCGTGGCTAAAAGTCTCCAAGAGACAAGTCGGAAAGAAGGATATGGAACAAAGGGAGAAAGCGAAGGGAGCAAGCCAAAGGGAGGGAAGAGGAATATCTAGTGCCGGGCTGCAGGACTGAAATGGAGGAATGGAAAGACAAAAGCCAGGAAGCAGGAGAGTTTGAGAAAAGGAGAGAGGAAAGAAGAGACATGCAGCCAGACGAGGGGTTAGTGAGAGAGGCTGGCACAGAGAAGAGGATGAGAAGGAAATAAGGCAAGACAAAATACGCCAAAGGAGGTTTCCTTGCTTTATATTTTCTACCACATTCATCTGGAGATGAGGAGGAAAGCCATCAGACCTGATGGATTAGGCCCAATCAAAAACCCCGGCTACTTGAGACACTTAGACTAAGCCTAAAATGCAAAGATCTCTCCATAAGGATGGTTTTTATACTCTACTTCCACAATCTGCTGGCAGTACAAAAGAATAAGCGGCAGATCTCCTTAGGCTGAGTCACGGTGCTTTGCTCCTAAGACCATGCATACCATGGGAATATTTCAGCATTTCTGCTCTGGTTTTCAGTGTATTACACCAAAACACCCACCTGATGACGTCATTTCAAGAGCAACAGCAGCAATTTGCAGAATTCAGCTTCTTTGGGGAACTGAGAAATTGCTGAGCTGACACCAAGTCCTGCTGTGTCCCTGTCACCCGCAGAGTGCCCGCATCCTCACCACGGTAGCGGGCATTGTGACAAAGGTTCTATGTCAGCTGGGTGTGGCAGCCGAGCGCCCTCTAAAGGAGGGGGAGCCAGTCAGCCCCAGGCCTGTCACTGCCTGCTGTCTCCCCCCTCAGCAGCGAGGCCTCTGAAAAGTTTCCAAAACATCCCCAGACTTGGGTCCAGCGTGGCCAAAAGTCTCCAAGAGACAAGTCGGAAAGAAGGATATGGAACAAAGGGAGAAAGCGAAGGGAGCAAGCCAAAGGGAGGGAAGAGCTAAATCTAGTGCTGAGCTGCAGGACTGAAATGGAGGAATGGAAAGACAAAAGCCAGGAAGCAGGAGAGTTTGAGAAAAGGAGAGAGGAAAGAAGAGACATGCAGCCAGACGAGGGGTTAGTGAGAGAGGCTGGGACAGAGAATAGGATGAGAAGGAAATACGGCAAGGCAAGGCTGGGCCAAAGGACGTTTCCTTGCTTTATATTTTCTACCACATTCATCTGGAGATGAGGAGGAAAGCCATCAGACCTGATGGATTAGGCCCAAACAAAAACCCCGGCTACTTGAGACACTTAGACTAAGCCTAAAATGCAAAGATCTCTCCATAAGGATGGTTTTTATACTCTACTTCCACAATCTGCTGGCAGTACAAAAGAATAAGCGGCAGATCTACTTAGGCTGAGTCACGGTGCTTTGCTCCTAGAGACCATGCATACCACGGGAATATGTCAGCATTTCTGCTCTAGATTTTAGTGTATTACACCAAAACACCCACCTGATGACATCATTTCAAGAGCAACAGCAGCAATTTGCAGAATTCAGCTTCTTTGGGGAACTGAGAAATTGCTGAGCTGACACCAAGTCCTGCTGTGTCCCTGTCACCCGCAGAGTGCCCGCATCCTCACCACAGTAGCGGGCATTGTGACAAAGGTTCTATGTCAGCTGGGTGTGGCAGCCGAGCGCCCCCTAGGGGAGGGGGAGCCTGTCAGCCCCGGGCCTCTCACTGCCTGGTGCCCACCCTGTCAGCAGCGAGGCCTCTGAAAAGTCTCCAAAACATCCCCAGACTTGGGTCCAGCATGGCCAAAAGTCTCCAAGAGACAAGTCGGAAAGAAGGATATGGAACAAAGGGAGAAAGCGAAGGGAGCAAGCCAAAGGGAGGGAAGAGGAATATCTAGTGCCGGGCTGCAGGACTGAAATGGAGGAATGGAAAGACAAAAGCCAGGAAGCAGGAGAGTTTGAGAAAAGGAGAGAGGAAAGAAGAGACATGCAGCCAGACGAGGGGTTAGTGAGAGAGGCTGGCACAGAGAACAGGATGAGAAGGAAATAAGGCAAGGCAAAATATGCCAAAGGACGTTTCCTTGCTTTATATTTTCTACCACATTCATCTGGAGACGAGGAGGAAAGCCATCAGACCTGATGGATTAGGCCCAATCAAAAACCCCGGCTACTTGAGACACTTAGACTAAGCCTAAAATGCAAAGATCTCTCCATAAGGATGGGTTTTATACTCTACTTCCACAATCTGCTGGCAGTACAAAAGAATAAGCGGCAGATCTACTTAGGCTGAGTCACGGAGCTTTGCTCCTAAGACCATGCATACCATGGGAATATTTCAGCATTTCTGCTCTTGTTTTCAGTGTATTACACCAAAACACCCACCTGATGACATCATTTCAAGAGCAACAGCAGCAATTTGCAGAATTCAGCTTCTTTGGGGAACTGAGAAATTGCTGAGCTGACACCAAGTCCTGCTGTGTCCCTGTCACCCGCAGAGTGCCCGCATCCTCACCACGGTAGCGGGCGTTGTGACAAAGGTTCTATGTCAGCTGGGTGTGGCAGCCGAGTGCCCCCTAGGGGAGGGGGAGCCTGTCAGCCCCGGGCCTGTCACTGCCTGCTGTCTCCCCCCTCAGCAGCGAGGCCTCTTGAAAAGTTTCCAAAACATCCCCAGACTTGGGTCCAGCGTGGCCAAAAGTCTCCAAGAGACAAGTCGGAAAGAAGGATATGGAACAAAGGGAGAAAGCGAAGGGAGCAAGCCAAAGGGAGGGAAGAGGAAAATCTAGTGCCGGGCTGCAGGACTGAAATGGAGGAATGGAAAGACAAAAGCCAGGAAGCAGGAGAGTTTGAGAAAAGGAGAGAGGAAAGAAGAGACATGCAGCCAGACGAGGGGTTAGTGAGACAGGCTGGCACAGAGAACAGGATGAGAAGGAAATAAGGCAAGGCAAAATACGCCAAAGGACGTTTCCTTGCTTTATATTTTCTGCCACATTCATCTGGAGACGAGGAGGAAAGCCATAAGACCTGATGGATTAGGCCCAATCAAAAACCCCGGCTACTTGAGACACTTAGACTAAGCCTAAAATGCAAAGATCTCTCCATAAGGATGGGTTTTATACTCTACTTCCACAACCGGCTGGCAGTACCAAAGAAGAAGCGGCAGATCTACTAAGGCTGAGTCACGGTGCTTTGCTCCTAAGACCATGCATACCATGGGAATATTTCAGCATTTCTGCTCTGGTTTTCAGTGTATTACACCAAAACACCCACCTGATGACATCATTGCAAGAGCAACAGCAGCAATTTGCAGAATTCAGCTTCTTTGGGGAACTGAGAAATTGCTGAGCTGACACCAAGTCCTGCTGTGTCCCTGTCACCCGCAGAGTGCCCGCATCCTCACCACGGTAGCGGGCATTGTGACAAAGGTTCTATGTCAGCTGGGTGTGGCAGCCGAGCGCCCCCTAGGGGAGGCGGAGCCTGTCAGCCCCGGGCCTCTCACTGCCTGCTGTCCCCCCTGTCACCAGCAAGGCCTCTGAAAAGTCTCCAAAACATCCCCAGACTTGGGTCCAGCGTGGCCAAAAGTCTCCAAGAGACAAGTCGGAAAGAAGGATATGGAACAAAGGGAGAAAGCGAAGGGAGCAAGCCAAAGGGAGGGAAGAGGAATATCTAGTGCCGGGCTGCAGGACTGAAATGGAGGAATGGAAAGACAAAAGCCAGGAAGCAGGAGAGTTTGAGAAAAGGAGAGAGGAAAGAAGAGACATGCAGCCAGACGAGGGGTTAGTGAGAGAGGCTGGCACAGAGAACAGGATGAGAAGGAAATAAGGCAAGGCAAAATATGCCAAAGGACGTTTCCTTGCTTTATATTTTCTACCACATTCATCTGGAGACGAGGAGGAAAGCCATCAGACCTGATGGATTAGGCCCAATCAAAAACCCCGGCTACTTGAGACACTTAGACTACGCCTAAAATGCAAAGATCTCTCCATAAGGATGGTTTTTAAACTCTACTTCCACAATCTGCTGGCAGTACACAAGAATAAGCGGCAGATCTACTTAGGCTGAGACACAGTGCTTTGCTCCTAAGACCATGGATACCATGGGAATATTTCAGCATTTCTGCTCTGGTTTTCAGTGTATTACACCAATACACCCACCTGATGACGTCATTTCAAGAGCAACAGCAGCAATTTGCAGAATTCAGCTTCTTTGGGGAACTGAGAAATTGCTGAGCTGACACCAAGTCCTGCTGTGTCCCTGTCACCCGCAGAGTGCCCGCATCCTCACCACGGTAGCAAGCATTGTGACAAAGGTTCTATGTCAGCTGGGTGTGGCAGCCGAGTGCCCCCTAGGGGAGGGGGAGCCTGTCAGCCCCGGGCCTGTCACTGCCTGCTGTCTCCCCCCTCAGTAGCGAGGCCTCTGAAAAGTTTCCAAAACATCCCCAGACTTGCGTCCAGCGTTGCCAAAAGTCTCCAAGAGACAAGTCGGAAAGAAGGATATGGAACAAAGGGAGAAAGCGAAGGGAGCAAGCCAAAGGGAGGGAAGAGGAAAATCTAGTGCCGGGCTGCAGGACTGAAATGGAGGAATGGAAAGACAAAAGCCAGGAAGCAGGAATGTTTGAGAAAAGGAGAGAGGAAAGAAGAGACATGCAGCCAGAAGAGGGGTTAGTGAGAGAGGCTGGCACAGAGAACAGGATGAGAAGGAAATACGGCAAGGCAAGGCTGGGCCAAAGGACGTTTCCTTGATTTATATTTTCTACCAAATTCATCTGGAGATGAGGAGGAAAGCCATCAGACCTGATGGATTAGTCCCAAACAAAATCCCCGGCTACTTGAGACACTTAGACTAAGCCTAAAATGCAAAGATCTCTCCATAAGGATGGTTTCTATACTCTACTTCCACAATCTGCTGGCAGTACAAAAGAATAAGCGGCAGATCTACTTAGGCTGAGTCACGGTGCTTTGCTCCTAAGACCATGCATACCATGGGAATATTTCAGCATTTCTGCTCTGGTTTTCAGTGTGTTACACCAAAACACCCACCTGATGACATCATTTCAAGAGCAACAGCAGCAATTTGCAGAATTCAGCTTCTTTGGGGAACTGAGAAATTGCTGAGCTGACACCAAGTCCTGCTGTGTCCCTGTCACCCGCAGAGTGCCCGCATCCTCACCACAGTAGCGGGCATTGTGACAAAGGTTCTATGTCAGCTGGGTGTGGCAGCCGAGCGCCCCCTAGGGGAGGGGGAGCCTGTCAGCCCCGGGCCTCTCACTGCCTGCTGCCCACCCTGTCAGCAGCGAGGCCTCTGAAAAGTTTCCAAAACATCCCCAGACTTGGGTCCAGCATGGCCAAAAGTCTCCAAGAGACAAGTCGGAAAGAAGGATATGGAACAAAGGGAGAAAGCGAAGGGAGCAAGCCAAAGGGAGGGAAGAGGAATATCTAGTGCCGGGCTGCAGGACTGAAATGGAGGAATGGAAAGACAAAAGCCAGGAAGCAGGAGAGTTTGAGAAAAGGAGAGAGGAAAGAAGAGACATGCAGCCAGACGAGGGGTTAGTGAGAGAGGCTGGCACAGAGAACAGGATGAGAAGGAAATAAGGCAAGGCAAAATATGCCAAAGGACGTTTCCTTGCTTTATATTTTCTACCACATTCATCTGGAGACGAGGAGGAAAGCCATCAGACCTGATGGATTAGGCCCAATCAAAAACCCCGGCTACTTGAGACACTTAGACTAAGCCTAAAATGCAAAGATCTCTCCATAAGGATGGGTTTTATACTCTACTTCCACAATCTGCTGGCAGTACAAAAGAATAAGCGGCAGATCTACTTAGGCTGAGTCATGGTGGTTTGCTCCTAAGACCATGCATACCATGGGAATATTTCAGCATTTCTGCTCTGGTTTTCAGTGTATTACACCAAAACACCCACCTGATGACATCATTTCAAGAGCAACAGCAGCGATTTGCAGAATTCAGCTTCTTTGGGGAACTGAGAAATTGCTGAGCTGACACCAAGTCCTGCTGTGTCCCTGTCACCCGCAGAGTGCCCGCATCCTCACCACGGTAGCGGGCATTGTGACAAAGGTTCTATGTCAGCTCGGTGTGGCAGCTGAGCGCCCCCTAGGGGAGGGGGAGCCTGTCAGCCCCGGGCCTGTCACTGCCTGCTGTCCCCCCTGTCAGTAGCGAGGCCTCTGAAAAGTTTCCAAAACATCCCCAGACTTGCGTCCAGCGTGGCCAAAAGTCTCCAAGAGACAAGTCGGAAAGAAGGATATGGAACAAAGGGAGAAAGCGAAGGGAGCAAGCCAAAGGGAGGGAAGAGGAAAATCTAGTGCCGGGCTGCAGGACTGAAATGGAGGAATGGAAAGACAAAAGCCAGGAAGCAGGAGAGTTTGAGAAAAGGAGAGAGGAAAGAAGAGACATGCAGCCAGACGAGGGCTTAGTGAGAGAGGCTGGGACAGAGAACAGGATGAGAAGGAAATAAGGCAAGGCAAGGCTAGGCCAAAGGACGTTTCCTTGCTTTATATTTTCTACCACATTCATCTGGAGACGAGGAGGAAAGCCATCAGACCTGATGGATTAGGCCCAAACAAAATCCCCGGCTACTTGAGACACTTAGACTAAGCCTAAAATGCAAAGATCTCTCCATAAGGATGGTTTTTATACTCTACTTCCACAATCTGCTGGCAGTACAAAAGAATAAGCGGCAGATCTACTTAGGCTGAGTCACGGTGATTTGCTCCTAAGACCATGCATATCACGGGAACATTTCAGCATTTCTGCTCTGGTTTTCAGTGTATTACACAAAAACACCCACCTGATAATGTCATTTCAAGAGCAACAGCAGCGATTTGCAGAATTCAGCTTCTTTGGGGAACTGAGAACTTGCTGAGCTGACACCAAGTCCTGCTGTGTCCCTGTCACGCGCAGAGTGCCCGCATCCTCACCACGGTAGCGGGCATTGTAACAAAGGTTCTATGTCAGCTGGGTGTGGCAGCCGAGTGCCCCTAGGGGAGGGGGAGCATGTCAGGCCCAGGCCTGTTACTGCCTGCTGTCCCCCCTGTCAGCAGTGAGGCCTATGAAAAGTTTCCAAAACATCCCCAGACTTGGGTCCAGCGTGGCCAAAAGTCTCCAAGAGACAAGTCGGAAAGAAGGATATGGAACAAAGGGAGAAATCGAAGGGAGCAAGCCAAAGGGAAGGAAGAGGAAAATCTAGTGCCGGGCTGCAGGACTGAAATGGAGGAATGGAAAGACAAAAGCCAGGAAGCAGGAGAGTTTGAGAAAAGGAGAGAGGAAAGAAGAGACATGCAGCCAGACGAGGGCTTAGTGAGAGAGGCTGGCACAGAGAACAGGATGAGAAGGAAATAAGGCAAGGCAAAATACGCCAAAGGACGTTTCCTTGCTTTATATTTTCTACCACGTTCATCTGGAGACGAGGAGGAAAGCCATCAGACCTGATGGATTAGGCCCAAACAAAAACCCCGGCTACTTGAGACACTTAGACTAAGCCTAAAATGCAAAGATCTCTCCATAAGGATGGGTTTTATACTCTACTTCCACAATCTGCTGGCAGTACAAAAGAATAAGCGGCAGATCTACTTAGGCTGAGTCACGGTGCTTTGCTCCTAAGACCATGCATACCATGGGTATTTTTCAGCATTTCTGCTCTGGTTTTCAGTGTATTACACCAAAACACCCACCTGATGACATCATTTCAAGAGCAACAGCAGCAATTTGCAGAATTCAGCTTCTTTGGGCAACTCAGAAATTGCTGAGCTGACACCAAGTCCTGCTGTGTCCCTGTCACCCGCAGAGTGCCCGCATCCTCACCACGGTAGCGGGCATTGTGACAAAGGTTCTATGTCAGCTGTTGCTCTTGCGTCCGTCAAGAGAGCTACAACGAAGCATGCCGAACGGAGAAAATAGCAGCAGCTCATCTGTTCACACCTTGTTTCTGCCGTGTGCTCGAACGCCAAGACGTTCGTGCTGCTGTGAGATGAAAGACGTCCTTCTGAAGATGTGGTTGCTCTACACCGGTCCACTTGTTAGTGTATCCATTCAGTGCTGAGCTGCGGGGCATTCAGAAGTGGTTCTGTGGAGACGTGTGCATAGAGGCAGCTGTCAGAACACGCACACTCGATTGTTCACCAAAACATATGCAGACGCGTCCTTACCCTATAGATTTCGATGCACAGAGTTCCCTGTGTTCGCAAGAGACAAGGGAATCGAATCTGTACGCACAGAAGCAATACCGGACCGTTTCCCTCGGAGTGAACACGAAAGAGCCGTCTATACACTCGCAGACACGGGAACGTGCCTCAATGCTGTCACAGAGGCAGCAGCTTTTGCACAGATGCTCTGGTGATTCTGGCACTTTCCAGGCACACTCCTGAAAGTCGCGCACACTGCTGTTCACTCGCTAAACGACCTCTTCGGAAACACGTCTCCGGTCGATGGACCGCTCAGATTGCTTCTCGTGTAACTGTGAACTGTGTCAGCGCAGGGAATCCGTCTCTGTTGAGCAGATGTCAATCCTGTCTCGCTTTTGCTTTGTTGCCTCTACCAAGATGATTTCCCGTTTCTCTCTTCACTGGAGCACGCAGTCACAGCCAACGCACATCAAGTGTCAAGAGACACACTCTGCTGAGCTCAACGCTTGTGCAGATGCACATGTGCGACGAAGTCAACACACGTGCTTGTGGAGAGAAAGAAAGGGACTCCCAGGCGTGTGGAGCGACGGGGAGAAAGAGCGGGCGCTGAGGAACACAGTTTCAAACAGACTGTCTCCACACAAACAGGCACCTGTCTGCAGGTATCCTAGATCTTGATTCTTGAACTTGAGGAAACATGCGTCTGAGCAAAACTCCCAAACGCTTCCAGGAAAGACACAGGCTCTCCCACAAGCATACAAGTGTTTGCCCTCAGCTATAGATCAGGGACAAGCTTGTGAAGAGATGCCCTGATATTCTTTCGCCTTATGGCATCATGTGTTTCATTTCTCTTGGAAATCGATTGCTAAGTGTCTTTCCTCGGGCGACTGTGAAGCATTTGCCACCGGAGGAGAAGTAGCACGGAGCAGCATTCAGTACTGTCTACGTCACGGCCCCTTATAAGACAGCGGCACTGGCACGCACACACACACAGGAGACGGCAGCACTGGCGCACACACACACACACACAGGAGACGGCAGCACTACTTAAAAACTTCAAGACGCTGGGAAGAAGTGCCAGTCCCTTAGACTGGAGGGGTACAGAGCACAGCTGCCGATGCAGCCCAGAACTACACCTCCTGAACTCTGGATCCTTTGGGGCACTCCTGGGTCCCCTCCTGAACTCTGGATCCTTCGGGGCACTCCTGGGTCCCCTCCTAAGCTCTTGGGTCCTTTGGGGAACTCTTGGGTCTCCTCAGTACTCTTGGGTTCCCCCCTGAACTCCTGGGTCCTTTGGGGCACTGCTGGGTCCCCTCCCGAACTCCTAGGTGGGTCCCCTCCCGAACTCTTGGGTACTTTGGGGCACTCCTGGGTCCCCTCAGAACGCCTGGGTTCCCCCCTGAACTCCTGGGTCCTTTGGGGCATTCCTGGGTCCCCTCCTGAACTCTGGATCCTTGGGGCACTCCTGGTCCCCCTCCTGAACTCCTGAATGGGTCCCCTCAGAACTCCTGGGTCCCCTCCTGAAGTCCTGGGTGGGTCACTCCTGAACTCTTGGGCGGGTCACCTCCCGAACTCCTGGGTGGGTCCCCTCCCGAACTCCTGGGCGGGTCCCCTCCCGAACTCCTGGGCGGGTCCCCTCCCGAACTCTTGGGTACTTTGGGGCACTCCTGGGTCCCCTCAGGACGCCTGGGTTCCCCCCTGAACTCCTGCGTCCTTTGGGGCATTCCTGTGTTCCCTCCTGAACTCTGGATCCTTTGGGGCACTCCTGGGTCCCCTCCTGAACTCCTGGGTCCTTTGAGGCACTCCTGGTCCCCCTCCTGAACTCCTGAATGGGTTCCCTCAGAACTCATGGGTCCCCTCCTGAAATCCTGAGTGGGTCACTCCTGAACTCTTGGGCGGGTCACCTCCTGAGCTCCTGGGCGGGTCCCTCCTGAACTCTTGGGCGGGTCCCCTCCCGAACTCCTGGGCGGGTCCCCTCCCGAACTCCTGGGTACTTTGGGGTACTCCTGGGTCCCCTCAGAACGCCTGGGTTCCCCCCTGAACTCCTGGGTCCTTTGGGGCATTCCTGGGTCCCCTCCTGAACTCTGGATCCTTGGGGCACTCCTGGTCCCCCTCCTGAACTCCTGAATGGGTCCCCTCAGAACTCCTGGGTCCCCTCCTGAAGTCCTGGGTGGGTCACTCCTGAACTCTTGGGCGGGTCCCCTCCCGAACTCCTGGGCGGGTCCCCTCCCGAACTCCTGGGCGGGTCCCCTCCCGAACTCCTGGGCGGGTCCCCTCCCGAACTCCTGGGTACTTTGGGGCACTCCTGGGTCCCCTCAGGACGCCTGGGGTCCCCCCTGAACTCCTGCGTCCTTTGGGGCATTCCTGTGTTCCCTCCTGAACTCTGGATCCTTTGGGGCACTCCTGGGTCCCCTCCTGAACTCCTGGGTCCTTTGAGGCACTCCTGGTCCCCCTCCTGAACTCCTGAATGGGTTCCCTCAGAACTCATGGGTCCCCTCCTGAAATCCTGAGTGGGTCACTCCTGAACTCTTGGGCGGGTCACCTCCTGAGCTCCTGGGCGGGTCCCTCCCGAACTCCTGGGCGGGTCCCCTCCCGAACTCCTGGGCGGGTCCCCTCCCGAACTCCTGGGTACTTTGGGGTACTCCTGGGTCCCCTCAGGACGCCTGGGTTCCCCCCTGAACTCCTGCGTCCTTTGGGGCATTCCTGTGTTCCCTCCTGAACTCTGGATCCTTTGGGGCACTCCTGGGTCCCCTTCTGAACTCTGGATCCTTTGGGGCACTCCTGGTCCCCCTCCTGAACTCCTGAATGGGTCCCCTCAGAACTCATGGGTCCCCTCCTGAAGTCCTGGGTGGGTCCCTCCTGAACTCCTGGGTGGGTCCCACCCTGAACTCCTGGGTCCCTTTGGGCACTCCTGGTCCCCCTCCTGAACTATTGAATGGATCTCCTCCTGAACTCCTGAATGGGTCCCCTCCTGAACTCCTGAATGGGTCTCCTCCTGAACTCCTGAATGGGTCTCCTCCTGAACTCCTGAATGGGTCTCCTCCTGAACTCCTGAATGGGTCTCCTCCTGAACTCCTGAATGGGTCTCCTCCTGAACTCCTGAATGGGTCTCCTCCTGAACTCCTGAATGGGTCCCCTCCTGAACTCCTGGGTGGGTTCCGCCATGCAGTGCTGGGTGGGTCCCTCCTGAACTCTTGGGTCCCCTCCTGAACTCCTGGGTGGGTCCCCTCCTGAACTCCTGGGTCCTTTGGGGCACTCTTGGGTCCCCCACTGAACTCCTGGGTCCCCCACTGAACTCTGGATCATTTGGGGCACTCCTGGGTCCCCTCCTAAGCTCTTGGGTCCTTTGGGGAACTCTTGGGTCCCCTCAGAACTTCTGGGTTCACCCCTGAACTCCTGGGTCCTTTGGGGAAC
The DNA here is from genome assembly GCF_037038585.1 of Patagioenas fasciata. NCBI lineage: Eukaryota > Metazoa > Chordata > Aves > Columbiformes > Columbidae > Patagioenas > Patagioenas fasciata. The sequence goes on along the minus strand of NW_027288666.1, from coordinate 318,159 downwards.
TCCTGGGTCTCCTCAGTAGTCTTGGGGATCCCCCCTGAACTCCTGGGTCCTTTGGGGCACTGCTGGGTCCCCTCCCGAACTCTGGGGTACTTTGGGGCACTCCTGGGTCCCCTCAGAACGCCTGGGTTCCCCGCTGAACTCCTGGGTCCTTTGGGGCATTCCTGGGTTCCCCGCTGAACTCCTGGGTCCTTTGGGGCACTGCTGGGTCCCCTCCCGAACTCCTGGGTCCTTTGGGGCACTCCTGGGTCCCCTCCTGAACTCCTGGGTCCTTTGGGGCACTCCTGGTCCTCCTCCTGAACTCCTTAATGGGTCCCCTCAGAACTCCTGGGTCCCCTCCTGAAGTCCTGGGTGGGTTCCTCCTGAACTCCTGGGTGGGTCCCTCCTGATCTCTTGGGTCCTTTGGGGCACTCTTGGGTCTCCTCAGAACTCCTGGGTTCCCCACTGAACTCCTGGGTCCTTTGGGGCACTCCTGGGTCCGCTCCTGAACTCCTGGGTCCCCTCCTGAATTCTTCAGTCCCTCCCTGAACTCCGGGTCCCCTCCTGAACTCCTGGGCGGGTCCCCTCCTGAACTCCTGGGCGGGTCCCCTCCTGAACTCCTGGGCGGGTCCCCTCCTGAACTCCTGGGCGGGTCCCCTCCTGAACTCCTGGGCGGGTCCCCTCCTGAACTCTGGATCCTTTGGGGCACTCTTGGGTCCCCTCCTGAACTCCTGGGTCCTTTGGGGCACTCCTGGTCCCCCTCCTGAACTCCTTAATGGGTCCCCTCAGAACTCCTAGGTCCCCTCCTGAAGTCCTGGGTGGGTCCCTCCTGAACTCTTGAGTCCCCTCCTGAACTCTGGATCCTTTCGGGCACTCCTGAGTCCCCTCCTGAACTCTGGATCCTTTGGGGCACTCCTGGGTCCCCTCCTGAACTCTGGATCCTTTGGGGCACTCCTGGGTTCCCCTCCTGAACTCTGGATCCTTTGGGGCACTCCTGGGTCCCCTCCTAAGCTCTTGGGTCCTTTGGGGAACTCTTGGGTCCCCTCAGAACTCCTGGGTTCACCCCTAAACTCCTCGGTCCTTTGGGGCACTCCTGGGTCTCCTCAGTACTCTTGGGTTCCCCCCTGAACTCCTGGGTCCTTTGGGGCACTGCTGGGTCCCCTCCCGAACTCCTAGGTGTGTCCCCTCCCGAACTCCTGGGTGGGTCCCCTCCCGAACTCCTGGGTACTTTGGGGCACTCCTGGGTCCCCTCAGAACGCCTGGGTTCCCCCCTGAACTCCTGGGTCCTTTGGGGCATTCCTGGGTCCCCTCCTGAACTCTGGATCCTTGGGGCACTCCTTGTCCCCCTCCTGAACTCCTGAATGGGTCCCCTCAGAACTCATGGGTCCCCTCCTGAAGTCCTGGGTGGGTCCCCCTCCTGAACTCCTGGGTGGGTCCCTCCTGAACTTTTGGGTCCCACCCTGAACTCCTGGGTCCTTTGGGGCACTCCTGGTCTCCCTCCTGAACTATTGAATGGGTCCCTCCTGAACTCCTGAATGGGTCCCTCCTGAACTCCTGAATGGGCCCCCTCAGAACTCCTGGGTCCCCTCCTGAAGTCCTGGGTGGGTCCCGCCATGAAGTGCTGGGTGGGTCACTCCTGAACTCTTGGGTCCCCTCCTGAACCCTGGATCCTTTGGGGCACTCCTGGGTTCCCCCCTGAACTCCTGGGTCCTTTGGGGCACTGCTGGGTCCCCACCTGAACTCCTGGGTGGGTCCCTCCTGAACTCCTGGGTGGGTCCCTCCTGATCTCTTGGGTGCCCTCCTTATCTCTTGGGTCCTTTGGGGTACTCTTGGGTCCCCTCAGAACTCCTGGGTTCCCCACTGAACTCCTGGGTCCTTTGGGGCACTCCTGGTCCCCCTCCTGAACTCTTCTTTCCCCCACTGAACTCCTGGGTCCTTTGGGGCACTCCTGGGTCCTCTCCTGAACTCTGGATCTATTGGGGCACTCCTGGGTTCCCCCCTGAACTCCTGGGTCCTTTGGGGCACTGCTGGGTCCCCACCTAAACTCCTGGGTGCGTCCCTCCTGAACTCCTGGGTGGGTCCCTCCTGATCTCTTGGGTGCCCTCCTGATCACTTGGGTCCCCTCAGAACTCCTGGGTTCCCCACTGAACTCCTGGGTCCTTTGGGGCACTCCTGGTCCCCCTCCTGAACTCTTCGTTCCCCCACTGAACTCCTGGGTCCTTTGGGGCACTCCTGGGTCCCCTCCTGAACTCTGGATCCTTTGGGGCACTCCTGGGTCCCCTCCTAAGCTCTTGGGTCCTTTGGGGCACTGCTGGGTCCCCTCTTGAACTCCTGGGTGGGTCCCCTCTTGAACTCCTGGGTGCCCTACTGATCTCTTGGGTCCTTTGGGGTACTCTTGGGTCTCCTCAGAACTCCTGGGTTCCCCCCTGAACTCCTGGGTCCTTTGGGGCATTCCTGGGTCCTCTCCTGAACTCTGGATCCTTTGTGGCACTCCTGGGTCCCCTCCTGAACTCCTGGGTCCGCTCCTGAACTCTTGGGTTACCCCCTGAACTTCTAGGTCCCCTCCTGAATTCTTCAGTCCCTCCCTGAACTCCTGGGCGGGTGCCCTCCTGAACTCCTGGGCGGGTCCCCTCCTGAACTCCTGGGCGGGTCCCCTCCTGAACTCCTGGGCGGGTCCCCTCCTGAACTCCTGGGCGGGTCCCCTCCTGAACTCCTGGGCGGGTCCCCTCCTGAACTCCTGGGCGGGTCCCCTCCTGAACTCCTGGGCGGGTCCCCTCCTGAACTCCTGGGCGGGTCCCCTCCTGAACTCTTTGGTCCTTTGGGGCACTTCTGGGTCCCCTCCTGAACTCCTGAATGGGTCCCTCCTGAACTCCTGGGTCCCCTCCTGAAGTCCTGGGTGGGTCCCGACATGAAGTCCTGGGTGGGTCCCTCCTGAATTCTTGGGTCCCCTCCGGAACTCTGGATCCTTTGGGGCACTCCTGGGTCCCCTCCTGAATTCCGGATCCTTTGGGGCACTCCTGGGTTCCCCCCTGAACTCCTGGGTCCTTTGGGGCACTGCTGGGTCCCCTCCTGAACTCCTGGGTGGGTCCCCTCCTGAACTCCTGGGTGGGTCCCCTCCTGAACTCCTGGGTGGGTCCCCTCCTGAACTCCTGGGTGGGTCCCCTCCTGAACTCCTGGGTCCTTTGGGTCACTCTTGTGTCCCCTCAGAACTCCTGGGTTCCCCACTGAACTCCTGGGTCCTTTGGGGTACTCTTGGGTCCCCTCCTGAACTCTTGCGTCCCCTCCTGAACTCTTGGGTCCTTTGGGGCACTCCTGGGCTCCCCCTCTAAGCTCTTGGGTCCCTTGGGGCACTCTTGGGTCCCCTCAGAACTCCTGGGTTCCCCCCTGAACTCCTGGGTCCTTTGGGGCACTGCTGGGTCCCCTCCTGAACTCCTGGGTGGGTCCCTCCTGAACTCCTGGGTGGGTCCCTCCTGATCCCTTGGGTGCCCTCCTGATCTCTTGGGTGCCCTCCTGATCTCTTGGGTCCTTTGGGGCACTCTTGGGTCTCCTCAGAACTCCTGGGTTCCCCACTGAACTCCTGGGTCCTTTGGGGCACTCCTGGGTCCTCTCCTGAACTCCTGGGTCCGCTCCTGAACTCCTGGGTTACCCCCTGAACTCCTAGGTCCCCTCCTGAACTCTTCAGTCCCTCCCTGAACTCCCGGTCCCCTCCTGAACTCCTGGGCGGGTGCCCTCCTGAACTCCTGGGCGGGTGCCCTCCTGAACTCTGGATCCTTTGGGGCACTCTTGGGTCCCCTCCTGAACTCCTGGGTACTTTGGGGCACTCCTGGTTCCCCTCCTGGACTACTGAATGGGTCCCCTCAGAACTCCTGGGTCCCCTCCTGAACTCTGGATCCTTTGGGGCACTCCTGGGTCCCCTCCTGAACTCTGGATCCTTTGGGGCACTCCTGGGTCCCCTCCTGAACTCTGGATCCTTTGGGGCACTCCTGGGTCCCCTCCTGAACTCTGGATCCTTTGGGGCACTCCTGGGTCCCTTCCTGAACTCTGGATCCTTTGGGGCACTCCTGGGTCCCCTCCTGAACTCTGGATCCTTTGGGGCACTCCTGGGTCCCCTCCTAAGCTCCTGGGTCCTTTAGGGAACTCTTGGGTCCCCTCAGAACTCCTGGCTTCACCACTAAACTCCTGGGTCCTTTGGGGCACTCCTGGGTCCCCTCAGAACGCCTGGGTTCCCCCCTGAACTCCTGGGTCCTTTGGGGCATTCCTGGGTCCCCTTCTGAACTCTGGATCCTTTGGGGCACTCCTGGTCCCCCTCCTGAACTCCTGAATGGGTCCCCTCAGAACTCATGGGTCCCCTCCTGAAGTCCTGGGTGGGTCCCTCCTGAAGTCCTGGGTGGGTCCCTCCTGAACTCCTGGGTGGGTCCCTCCTGAACTTTTGGGTCCCACCCTAAACTCCTGGGTCCTTTGGGGCACTCCTGGTCTCCCTCCTGAACTCCTGAATGGGTCCCTCCTGAACTCCTGAATGGGTCCCGCCATGAAGTCCTGGGTGGGTCCCTCCTGAACTCTTGGGTCCCCTCCTGAACCCTGGATCCTTTGGGGCACTCCTGGGTCCCCTCCTGAACTCTTGATCCTTTGGGGCATTCCTGGGTCCTTTGGGGCACTGCTGGGTCCCCACCTGAACTCCTGGTTGGGTCCCTCCTGAACTCCTGGGTGGGTCCTTCCTGATCTCTTGGGTGCCCTCCTGATCACTTGGGTGCCCTCCTGATCACTTGGGTCCTTTGGGGCACTCTTGGGTCCCCTCAGAACTCCTGGGTTCCCCACTGAACTCCTGGGTCCTTTGGGGCACTCCTGGTCCCCCTCCTGAACTCTTCGGTCCCCCACTGAACTCCTGGGTCCTTTGGGGCACTCCTGGGTCCTTTCCTGAACTCTTGGGTCCCCTCCTGAACTCTGGATCCTTTGGGGCACTCCTGGGTCCCCTCCTAAGCTCTTGGGTCCTTTGGGGAACTCTTGGGTCCCCTCAGAACTCCTGGGTTCACCCCTGAACTCCTAGGTCTTTTGGGGCACTTCTGGGTCTCCTCAGTACTCTTGGGTTTCCCCCTGAACTCTTGGGTCCTTTGGGGCACTGCTGGGTCCCCTCCCGAACTCCTGGGTGGGTCCCCTCTTGAACTCCTGGGTGGGTCCCCTCTTGAACTCTTGGGTACTTTGGGGCACTCCTGGGTTCCCTCAGAACGGCTGGGTTCCCCCCTGAACTCCTGGGTCCTTTGGGGCATTCCTGGGTCCTCTCCTGAACTCTGGATCCGTTGGGGCACTCCTGGGTCCCCTCCTGAACTCCTGGGTCCTTTGGGGCACTCCTGGGTCCGCTCCTGAACGCTTGGGTTACCCCCTGAACTCCTAAGTCCCCTCCTGAATTCTTCAGTCCCTCCCTGAACTCCTGGGCAGGTCCCTCCTGAACTCCTGGGCGGGTCCCCTCCTGAACTCTTGGGTCCTTTGGGGCACTTCTGGGTCCCCTCCTGAACTCCTGAATGGGTCCCCTCCTGAACTCCTGAATGGGTCCCTCCTGAACTCCTGAATGGGTCCCTCCTGAACTCCTGAATGGGTCCCTCCTGAACTCCTGAATGGGTCCCCTCCTGAAGTCCTGGGTGGGTACCGCCATGAAGTCCTGGGTGGGTACCGCCATGAAGTCCTGGGTGGGTCCCTCCTGAATTCTTGGGTCCCCTCCGGAACTCTGGATCCTTTGGGGCACTCCTGGGTTCCCCCCTGAACTCCTGGGTCCTTTGGGGCACTGCTGGGTCCCCTCCTGAACTCCTGGGTGGGTCCCCTCCTGAACTCCTGGGTGGGTCCCCTCCTGAACTCCTGGGTGGGTCCCCTCCTGAACTCCTGGGTCCTTTGGGTCACTCTTGGGTCCCCTCAGAACTCCTGGGTTCCCCACTGAACTCCTGGGTCCTTTGCGGTACTCCTGGGTCCCCTCCTGAACTCTTGGGTCCTTTGGGGCACTCCTGGGTCCCCCTCTAAGCTCTTGGGTCCCTTGGGGAACTCTTGGGTCCCCTCAGAACTCCTGGGTTCACCCCGAACTCCTGGGTCCTTTGGGGCACTCCTGGTCCCCCTCCTGAACTCTTCGGTCCCCCACTGAACTCCTGGGTCCTTTGGGGCACTCCTTGGTCCCCTCCTGAACTCTTGGGTCCCCTCCTGAACTCTGGATCCTTTGGGGCACTCCTGGGTTCCCTCCTAAGCTCTTGGGTCCTTTGGGGAACTCTTGGGTCCTCTCAGAACTCCTGGGTCCCTTGGGGCACTCCTGGGTCTCCTCAGTACTCTTGGGTTCCCCCCTGAACTGCTGGGTCCTTTGGGGCACTGCTGGGTCCCCTCCCGAACTCCTGGGTGGGTCCCCCCCGAACTCTTGGGTACTTTGGGGCACTCCTGGGTCCCCTCAGAACGCCTGGGTCCCCTCCGAACTCCTGTGTTCCCCCCTGAACTCCTGGGTCCTTTGGGGCACTGCTGGTTCTCCTCCTGAACTCCTGGGTGGGTCCTGTCCTGAACTCTGAATCCTTTGGGGCACTCTTGGGTCCCCTCCTGAACTCTTGGGTCCCCTCAGAACTTCTGGGTTCCCCCCTGAACTCCTGGGTCCTTTGGGGTACTCCTGGGTCCCCTCCTGAACTCTGGATCCTTTGGGGCACTCCTGGGTCCCCTACTGAACTCCTGGGTCCTTTGGGGCACTCCTGGGTCCGCTCCTGAACTCTTGGGTTACCCCCTGAACTCCTAGGTCCCCTCCTGAATTCTTCAGTCCCTCCCTGAACTCCTGGGCGGGTCCCCTCCTGAACTCCTGGCCTGCCTGGCCACTTCACTTCACACCTCCGCCCCGGCCACTTCACAGCGGGTTAGGGTTTAGGGTTAGGGTTAGGTTTTTACATATCATCCCAAAGTTCAAGTTTAAGTTTTGAGTCACTAATGCTCATAACAGTCTTTCCAGGTTTTAATTGCTTCACTGTAGTAAGTACCAGTTTACAGGTGGTTACAAGGCTGAGAATATATTTTTCACTGCGACTAATCGCCTTCCACAACACAGTTCCCACTTTTTCCCAGGTCTTTATTTGAAAAACTCCTAACAGGTCAGCAGGAAACCCACTGCCTCTGCACCAAATTAACAATCTTTTGAGGTTACTCTCCTCATACTTCACCACTCTCTTAGAGAGAATATGCAAGAGGAGCCGCAGTATTTCTTCTTCTTCTTTAAAAATATTCTGCCCCACCTCCTCTCGCCCCCAGCTGCTCACCTCTTTGGGCGTCCGTTGCGACGATATCGGATCCTTTATCCCTCCTCTGTCACTCCGTAGCCATCAATCGGGAGTCACGCAGCCCGCGTCCCGGTCACAGTCCAGCCGAGCCGTTCCAGCTCGGGCTCGCTCCCTGCAGCGGTCGTGCGCCTTCTGTAAATTCTCCTTAGGGATCACGTCGGGGTCACCGCTTGCGAGGGCGCAAACTCACGGACTCCACGCAACTCAACACGAATTCAAGCGAAGCCATTTATTACAGAGACAAGCCTCCTTATATACGCAGTTATTTCCCGATAAGCGTCCACGTTCCAAACACGTGTCGGCTGATCGGATATCGTCCACGTTCGGGTCTTGTTATTATAGAATTACCTCACTCTCATAACAGATATTGTTTTTCAGCCTTCGCGCCAGCCTTGGAGTCGCTTTGTCTAGTTCAGAAATAAATCTCTATCTAACAGAAACCCATCTGCACAACAACCTTAAGAAAATCCCTTAAATCTTTCACAGGTGCTGTCTTTTCTAGTTAGGGTCCAGGTGATTTTATAAGGGTGGTGGGCGGGGCCTGGGATGATCGACCCCTCCCCTCGGCAGCTTTGGAGCCGTTTAATCTACATGGGCAGATGTCTTTGGAGAAGTGGAGGTGTCTGTTCGAGGTACGAGCTTCAGGAGCAGCAAAGGTTCAGTAGCAGCTGTAGTAGAAAGGTTGTTTGTCATTATGTTTCATTCATTGATTTGGTTCCAGGTGCTTTGCATTTTCCCAAAATTCCTGACTTCAATGGAGATGGAGTGCTGGCAGTTGTATTTCACTTTCTATCTGCTCCCTAGAAAAACTAAGTTGAAATCCATACTCGGTCTCATTGTAGCTGCAATAGCAGCAATAAAGTGCAGGTGCTGTCATTTTCAGGGAGATTCCAGGTAATTTGATAAGGGTGGTGAGGGGGTCTGGGGTGAATGACCCTGCCCCTTTCCCAGGGGTTTGTGGGAAGGGGTGGGCGGAGCCCTGGGTATTTGAGCCCCGGTCCCCGGGCAGGGAGCTCATTCTGCTCCAGAGCCTCTTCGGTGGTGGTTCTCTGCTGCTCCTTCAGCAGCTTTTGAGATGTTTAATCCTAATAGGCAGATGTCTTTGGACAAGCAGAGGTGTCTGTTTGACGTAAGAGCTTCAGGAACAGGGAAGGTTTAACAACAGCTGTAGTAGAAAAGTTGTTTTATCATTATGTTTCATTTGTTGATTCATTTCCAGGTGCTTTGCATTTTCCCAAGATTCCTGACTACAATGGAGAGGGAGTGTTGTTTTTTGGTTTGTATTGCTGTATTAATAGTTATTAATGTAATCTCTTCTCCTGGAAGAGCATCTTGTCTCCAGAACCTTTGCAGCGTGCAGCGGCCCCCGGTGGATCATTCAAATGTACCTCCCAGAACTCAGCCAATGTGAGCAACGAACCGTAGGCTACTATGGATAAATATTATTTGGGGTCTCGATAGCGTGCGTGTTCTCGCTTTCCTTACTGTAGGCGACGACGGAGAAAGCGACAACTGCGGGAACATCCCCGTTAGCACAGGTGGCATTTTCCTCTGTCGAAGGTGGATTCGGTCCCTCGGCCCTCTGAAAGGTAAGTGGAGGCACGAGGGCTGGGAAGGGGCTGGGAATCGCAGGGTGGGTTTAAAGTTCTCAGACAGAAAAGCGCAGTCTAGGAGCGGTCCCCTTCGGGCAGATAAGGGGTCAGGGAACGTTACAGTGTGATGCCAGCATCTGCCGGGCAGGGCAGCTCCCGCCGGCGCCTGTTGTCGTGTAGTTCGGGAAGCCCGCCTCGTGCCTGTCAGACGATCCCGGGGTCTCGCTGTGCTCCGGGGGCCCAACGGGCCTCTCAGGTGCTATCCTGGGATCCGAAATGTCGGTGTTAATTGGCGTAGAGCCAATCGGGTGCTGGATTCTTGTATCATCAGCCAAAAGCGTGGACGGTGCTTGCATTTTGGACGTTTCTGGTCAGCTGTGACTTACGGTGTCAATCTGGGCTGCATCAGCAGCTCTGCGCTCTACTCCTCCAGTCTAAGGGACTGACACTTCAAGATGCTGGGAAGAAGTTCTTAGGTCGTGCCGCCATCTCTTCTGCGTGTGTGTGTGGCAGTGCCGCTGTCTCGTAAGGGTGTGATGTTCGGTTCCTTTTTCTTTTTCCTGGGGCTGCAGAAGAGGCTCCTTGCCTCATCACTGCCTCCCTGCAGGGCATTTGGATTGATGCCGTCTCTGGTTTTGGGTCACTGTCGTTGCAGAGCGTTTTTGGTGCTGTTGCGGTTGTGTTGTCCATAGCGTTCTGTGGCGCGTTTGTCTGCGCACGTGCACGTTCGGCTCGGAGCTGCTCTGCCCGGTGGTGTGGAGTCAGGGGCGGGTAGAGCAAAGTCTAGGAGTCCAGGGTTAATCTGTTGACAGATTCAATTGTGTAGGCAAAGGTTGGGCGATCATCTGGGATGCAGTAGCTGTGGGCAGGGGAGCTGGCAGTCCGTTCCGCAGTGTTTTAGGGACTCAATTAGAGTGTCGGGTGGGATTCCTGAATAGAAAGCAAACCTGTGGAATGGTCAAGCTGTTGATGAGCGTCTGGGTGACTTGTTGAATACCTTATTTTCAGAGGTAGAGGGATGACTTGGTACGAAAGAGCAACAGAAGAGGCGAGCAGCGCGCCATAAGCAGGTGGGTCGGTGTGTGATGCCAGCGGGAAGATGTGTCGTGTGGCTCTATGTAAGTTTGGTCATTTGTCTCTTTCATAGAAGCAAAGAGGAAACCTGGGTATTAGCACCGCATCTCCTCGGGCAAGGTGAACAATGAGCGTCGGGCCGAAGCAGCAGCTCGTTTCAGGTCCCGTGTTGCCAGTGCAGGTATGAGCGTCATTGGGTTGTGTTTTACAGGCGGCAGCTGAACCTCTGTGGTCAAGGGCGTTGCAGTCAAAAGCAAGGGTGGGCAGGCAGGTGGGAGAGCGGCCAAGGTAAAGGAGGGGGAGACGGGCCCGTCTACAGGCGGGCTGTTTTTGAGCAGCGTCCGAGCAGGTGCTTTTGTTTTCGCAGGTGCCGTGGACCAGCTCGGAGGGGCGAAGCCGCACGCCGGTCAGCAGCCGAGAAGGTGAGGCGGCGGTGGGTGTCGAGGAGCCCGGTGTCGCTCAGTGACTCGGTTCAGCATTTCCTTCTTGTTTTGCAGGCTCCTTTTGGGCCCTTTGGACTTGGAGGAACGTTTCTGGTGAGCCGGGGTATGGGCGAGGAGGAGCGTGGGGCTGGGGACTCGCTCCAAGCCCTACAGTTCTTTTGTTTCTCGCTGTCTTAGGTGTTACGAGCGATGAGGGTTTGTGACCGCACCCGTGACACGACGCGCCGAACGGAACGCCGAGGAACTTAGGAGGAGGTGGGTGTTGCGGGAGGAGTCGGCGTTTACCCCGCTATACTGTATGCTGGCACGGCTTAGTGAGCGTGTCTTTTCCTGTGTTACCGTAGATGTTGAAGAGGACCCCGGCAATGCAGGAACATCTCCGTTAGTGCACGTGGCGTTTTCTCTGTCGAAGGTGGATTTGGTCCCTCGGCCTTCTGAAAGATAAGTGGAGGCACGGGGGCTGGGAAGGGGCTGGGAATCGCAGGGATGGGGGTAAAGTTCTGATAAGGGAAAGGGCTGTCCAGGACAAGTCCCCTTTGGGTGGGTAAAGGGCCCAGGGAACTTTACAGTGCGATGCCAGCATGTGCCGGGCAGGGCAGCTCCAGCCTGCGTCTGCGTTGTCGTGTAGCTCGGGAAGCCTGCCTTGCATCTGTCAGATGATCCCGGGGTCTCGCTGTCCTCCGGGGGCCCAACGGGCCTCTCAGGTGCCATCCCGGGATCCAGAATGCCGGTGTTAATTGGCGTAATGCCAATCGGGTGCTGGATTATTGTATCATCAGCCAAAAGCGTGGACGGTTCTTGCATTTTGGATGTTCCTGGTCAGTTGTGATTTATGGTGTCATTCTGGGCTGCATCAGCAGCTCTGCTCTCTACCCCTCCACTCCTAGGGACTGACACTTCAAGATGCTGGGAAGAAGTTCTTAGGTTGTGCCGCCGTCTGCTCTGTGGGTGTGTGCGCGCCAGTGCCGCCGTCTGCTCTGTGGGTGTGTGCGCGCCAGTGCCGCCGTCTGCTCTGTGGGTGTGTGCGCGCCAGTGCCGCCGTCTGCTCTGTGGGTGTGTGCGCGCCAGTGCCGCCGTCTGCTCTGTGGGTGTGTGCGCGCCAGTGCCGCCGTCTGCTCTGTGGGTGTGTGCGCGCCAGTGCCGCCGTCTGCTCTGTGGGTGTGTGCGCGCCAGTGCCGCCATCTCATAAGGGGCCGTGACGTTGGGGTCCTTTTTCCTGGGGTTGCAGAAGAGGCTCCTTGCCTCATCACTGCCTCCCTGCAGGGTGTTTCGATTGATGCCATCTCTGGTTTTGGCGTTGCTGTCGTTGCGGAGCGTTTTCGGTGCCGATCACTTCTGAAGCAGCTCGAACTCCTTCATATGCTGCTAGTATTTCCTTTTCAGTTGGAGTATAGTTGGCCTCAGATCCTTTGTATCCTCGACTCCAAAAACCTAAGGGTTGACCTCGGGTTTCTCCTGGTGCTTTCTGCCAGAGGCTCCAGGTAAGTCCATTATCTCTGGCTGCGGTGTAGAGCACATTTTTAACATCTAGTCCAGTTTGGACTGGTCCAAGGGCCACCGCATGAGTTATCTCACGCTTAATTTGTTCAAAGGTTTGTCGTTGTTCAGGGCCCCACTCAAATTGGTTCTTTTTACGAGTCACTCGATAGAGAGGCTCACAATGTGGCTGTAGTCAGGAATATGCATTCTCCAAAAACCTACAATGCCCAAGAAAGTCTGTGTCTCCTTTTTATTAGTAGGTGGAGACATTGCTGCAATTTTGTTGATCACATCCATTGGGATCTGACGACGGCCATCTTGCCATTTTATTCCTAAAAACTGGATCTCTCGTGCAGGTCCCTTGACCTTGCTTCGTTTTATGGCAAAACCAGCATCCAAAAGAATAGGAATTATTCTCTCACCTTTCTCGAAGACTTCTTTCGCTGCGTCGCCCCATACGATGATGTCATCAATATATTGCAAGTGTTCTGGAGCTTCACCTTGCTCCAGCGTGGTCTGGATCAGTCCATGGCAGATGGTAGGACTGTGTTTCCACCCCTGGGGCAAGCGATTCCATGTATACTGGATGCCCCTCCAGGTGAAAGCAAACTGCGGCCTGCACTCTGCTGCTACAGGAATAGAGAAAAATGCATTAGCAATGTCAATTGTAGCATACCACTTGGCTGCCTTTGACTCCAGTTCAAATTGCAGTTCTAGCATGTCAGGCACAGCAGCACTCAGTGGTGGTGTAACTTAATTCAGGCAATGATAGTCTACAGTTAGTCTCCACTCGTCATTAGACTTACGCACTGGCCAGATTGGGCTGTTAAAAGGTGAGCGAGTCTTACTGATCACACCCTGGCTTTCCAATTGACGAATCAGCTTCTGGATAGGAATCCAAGAGTCTCGATTGGTGTGATATTGCCAGCGATGCACCGTCATGGTAGCAATTGGCACCTGCTGATCGTCAACCATCAGCAGTCCTACAACAGAAGGGTCATCTGAAAGACCAGGCAAATCAGACAGCTGTTCAATTTTCTCAGTGTCCACAGCTGCTATACCAAATGCCCACCTATACCCTTTTGGGTCCTTAAAATACCCTCTCCTGAGGTAGTCTATACCAAGGATGCACGGAGCATCTGGACCAGTCACAATGGGATGCTTTTGCCAGTTTTTTCCAGTTAGGCTCATTTCAGCCTCTGCAACAGTCAGTTCCTGGGATCCCCCAGTCACTCCAACAATATTGATGGATTGCGTTCCTTTATAATTAGAAGGAATTATTGTGCACTGAGCACCAGTGTCCACTAAAGCTTTGTACTCCTGGGGTTGTGTTGTACCAGGCCATAGTATTTCTACAGTCCAATAAACTCTGTTATCCCTTTCCTCCACCTGGTTGGAGGCAGGGCACCTCTAATTCCTGTTTTGCACAGTCTCTGGGTGTGAATTAGAGGTTCCTTCAAGAGCATCAGAATCTCTTCTGCTCCTTTTGTAAACTGGAGCAGCCACTTTCCTATGAGTTTTTCCTTTTATCTCACGTACTCGTTCTTGAAGTTGAGGTAGGCCTTCCATGCCACTTATTGATGTTTTCTCCCTGCTCATGTAGGAAGAACCACAGTGAACCTCTTTTTGTGGGCTGTCTCTGCCCTCTCTCTTGAGATTGGAAACGCCTTCTCTTAACAGCTGAAACATAGGTTTGTGCAGGTCGTGAACGGTACGAGTCTTCTCTGAGCTCTTTGATTTCTTGCAACAGCTTTTCAAACCGGTCATCAGATTTTTCACACAGTTTCTCCACAGCGGATATACAAGCCTGTAGAGAACCAGCAAGGCTGTCCTCAAAGTACCGGAGCTGCTCAATCACTTCATTAATTTCTTGTATACCTCTAGCTGACCAGACCATTCCTGCCAATGACTTAGCATATGCAGGTGGTGCACTTTGTACAAATCTGCACCACATAGATTTTGTACAATTGATTCTATCTGGGTCTGTCCCCTCTTGGCTGTTTGGTCCTAGATAGATGATCTCTCGCACAGCTAATTCTCTCAGGAATTGGATACCTCTCTCCATAGTATTCCATTTCCCTAACTTGGATATACAATCTTCCTTGTAGGGAAATCTGACTTTCATAGCTGCCAGGAGTCGGGTCCAGAGAGTAGAGGCATTAGACTCTCTTGAAATTGCCCTATCAATGGTGGAATCTTTTGACAGAGATCCCAGTTGCCTGGCTTCACCACCTTCCAATTCAATTGTTTCTGCCTCATTGTCCCAGCATCGCAGCAGCCAGGTTAAAATATTCTCGCCTTCACGACGACTGAAGTCTTTTCGCAGATCTCTCAGCTCACCTGGAGAAAAGGACCGAGTGGTGGTCACTTCATCTCCACCCTGTCCTGATGATGATGCCTCTTGGGTTGATGTTGGCCCTGTGCCATCACCTGCTGCACAGGTAGTCTTTCTAGTGACTTTCTTACAACCAGCAACTGATGCTGATATGGGTTGACCATCATTTGATTCATTTTCAGAGTCTGAATGACTGTCACAGTGATTGCTGTGGTTACAGCAGCAACAGTGCCCAGTGTGTGAAGGCGGGGGGGCTGCCTTGTTAGCCTTTGAGGCTGGAGAAGTAACGTTATCTGCAGCGACCTTGGCAGAGGAGCTCTGCGGAGGAGCTGTAGCTTCAGCCTCTGAAGCTGCGGTTGGGGGGCAGTGGCTGCAGCAGCAGCTTTGGCTGTTTTGCCTTTTCTCGAGCGGCTAGGAGTGCTTTTTGCTAAAGCTTCTGAAGACGCACTGCAAATCTCAGGACTAAAAAGAGACGCAAACCTCCTATTGAACCTCATTTCTCTTAACAGTAACACAAACTGACACACATTCAGCAAACCAGATAACACCATCACAGTTCTACAAAGCTCCAAGGATATTCAAAGTTCTCTAAAACATTTGCAAACTGTCCTAGCGAAAACACAAAAGTATTGTTAGTCAGCCTTTCTAAAGATTCGCTTGACCAATTAGCAAATATAGAGCCATTCTGCTCTTTAATCTCTCCTGGAGGTGTTTCAAGGTAAAGCAGAAGCGAGTAGAAATTCATTAGCGGCTGCAGTATAGTGAAATAAACCAGTGCCATACCACACAGTATCATCATGACCGCTGTCCGGTTTCTTGTTGTTATATAATGAATACTTCGATTCAGAAAGAAACACCAACACAGATATGGGATCAGCGAGCACAATGTAGGAAATAACTGATACAACTTTTGCCATAACATCTTTAAATCGATGTAATTCACTTTGCCTTAATACCACTAAATAATATCCAAAGCAAACCCACGCGCGAGTATCACAACTCTGAGTTGGCACTGTGCCAAGAAAATTGAAAGGTACGTCAGAACAGTAGAAAAGCCAAAAATCTCCAAATTTACCCCTTTCTCTTGCCCCACGTTGGGTGCCAATTATCTGTCAAGGGTTAATATTGCGGGGTGACAATCAAACCCTGGCAGATGTATTGTTAACCTCCTTTCCCCCCCACTTCCCCCTTTTGCCCCTCCCTCTCCCCCCTTCCCACTCAGGACAGGCGATCGGGAGGGAAAGAAGGACAGAGAGAAGAGAGTTGGAAAAGTTAAAGATGTTTTACTAATGCTACTGATAAGAATAGGGAAAATAATACAAAATATACAAAACCAATCTTGTAAGTCTCAGCAACTGCAGAGCCAGCACCCAAAGTCCTGGATTAGACTCTGTAGCCAACCGGAGCTGGATTCAGTCTCTCACTAGGCCTCAGTTCGCAGGGACGACCAGCAAGGTCCTCTCCTAATGTCAGCCATGAGGAAAAAGGGAAAAAGGGAAAAAAGGGGCCGAGATCCTCGTGATCTCCCACTTTTATATGAAGTATTCACGTGAATGGAATGTTATACACGGTTGGTCAGTCTCTCAGTCATCAGTTTCTCGTTGCCCCTCTCGCGAG
Source organism: Patagioenas fasciata (assembly GCF_037038585.1). NCBI lineage: Eukaryota > Metazoa > Chordata > Aves > Columbiformes > Columbidae > Patagioenas > Patagioenas fasciata. The sequence continues at coordinate 302,360 of NW_027288666.1, read as the reverse complement.
ATGTCCGTCCGTGCTTATCAATAAGTTTGCATTCCCTTGCTAGGTTTAACCAAAACATGTGTCGGGTTCTCCAGGAAAATGCAGCTAATATGAAGGCTTTAGCTGACAGGCAAAAAATCACTAAAAGAGAAACTTGTTTTTTAACAAAACCAGGACAAGGAGGAACTTGGTGATGCAGGACGATCTCTATCAGCACATGTGGTGTTTTCCTCTGTTGAAGATGGATTCAGTCTCTTGGCCCTCTGAAAGAGAAGTGGAGGGGGGGGGCTGGGAAGGGGTTGGGAACTGCAGGGAGGGGGGTAAAGTTCTCTTTGGGGCAAGGGTGATCCAGGAACAGTCCCTTTTGGGCAGGCGAAGGGTCCAGGGAACTTCACAGTGCGATGCCAGCGTGTCCCGGGCAGGGCAGCTCCAGCCTAGTGTCAGTGTTGTATTGCAGGTGGGGAGGCTTGCATTGTGCCTGTCAGACGGTCCCGGGGTCTCGTCGCGCTTGAGGGACCCGACAGGCATCCCGGGCGCCATCCCGGGATCCGGAACGCCGGCGCCAGTTGGCGTAGCGCCAATCGGGTCCTGGTTTTCTTGTATCAGCAGCTGAAAGCGTGGATGGTTTTTGCATTTTGGATGTTTCTGCGCAGTTCTGTTTTATGGTGTAGTTCTGGGCTGCATCGGCAGCTGTGCTCTGTACCCCTCCAGTCTAAGGGACTGGCACTGCTTCCCAGCGTCTTGAAGTTTTTAAGTAGTGCTGCCGTCTCCTGTGTGTGTGTGTGTGCGCCAGTGCTGCCGTCTCCTGTGTGTGTGTGTGCGCCAGTGCCGCTGTCTTATAAGGGGCCGTGACGTAGACAGTACTGAATGCTACTCCGTGCTACTTCTCCTCCGGTGGCAAATGCTTCACAGTCGCCCGAGGAAAGACACTTAGCAATCGATTTCCAAGAGAAATGAAACACATGATGCCATAAGGCGAAAGAATATCAGGGTATCTCTTCACAAGCTTGTCCCTGATCTATAGCTGAGGGCAAACACTTGTATGCTTGTGGGAGAGCCTGTGTCTTTCCTGGAAGCGTTTGGGAGTTTTGCTCAGACGCATGTTTCCTCAAGTTCAAGAATCAAGATCTAGGATACCTGCAGACAGGTGCCTGTTTGTGTGGAGACAGTCTGCCTGAAACTCTGTGTTCCTTAGCGCCCACTCTTTCTATCCGTCGCTCCACACGCCTGTGAGTCCCTTTCTTTCTCTCCACAAGCACGTGTGTTGACTTTGTCGCACACGTGCATCTGCACAAGCGTTGAGCTCAGCGGACGGAGTGTGTCTCTTGACACTTGATGTGCGTTGGCTGTGTCTGCCTGCTCCAGTGAAGAGAGAAATAGGAAATCATCTTGGTAGAGGCAACAAAGCAAAAGCGAGGCAGGATTGACATCTGCTCAACAGAGACGGAATCCCCGCGCTGACACAGTTCACAGTTACACGAGAAGAAATCTGAGCGGTACATGGACCGGAGACGTGTTTCCGAAGAGGTCGTTTAGCGAGTGAACAGCAGTGTGCGCGACTTTCAGGGGTGTGCCTGGAAAGTGCCAGAATCACCAGAGCATCTGTGCAAAAGCTGCTGCCTCTGTGACCGCATTGAGGCACGTTCCCGTGTCTGCGAGTGTATAGACGGCTCTTTCGTGTTCACTCCGAGGGAAACGGTCCGGTATTGCTTCTGTGCGTACAGATTCGATTCCCTTGTCTCTTGCGAACACGGGGAACTCTGTGCATCGAAATCTATAGGGTAAGGACGCGTCTGCATATGTTTTGGTGAACAATCGAGTGTGCGTGTTCTGACAGCTGCCTCTATGCAGAAGTCTCCACAGAGCCACTTCTGAATGCCCCGCAGCCCAGCACTGAATGGATACACTAACAAGTGGACTGGTGTGAGCAACCACATCTTCAGAAGGACGTCTTTGATCTCACAGCAGCACGAACGTCTTGGCGTTCGAGCACACGGCAGAAACAAGGTGTGAACAGATGAGCTGCTGCTATTTTCTCCGTTCGGCATGCTTCGTTGTAGCTCTCTTGACGGACGCAAGAGCAACAGCTGACATAGAACCTTTGTCACAATGCCCGCTACCGTGGTGAGGATGCGGGCACTCTGCGGGTGACAGGGACACAGCAGGACTTGGTGTCAGCTCAGCAATTTCTCAGTTCCCCAAAGAAGCTGAATTCTGCAAATTGCTGCTGTTGCTCTTGAAATGATGTCATCAGGTGGGTGTTTTGGTGTAATACACTGAAAACCAGAGCAGAAATGCTGAAAAATACCCATGGTATGCATGGTCTTAGGAGCAAAGCACCGTGACTCAGCCTAAGTAGATCTGCTGCTTATTCTTTTGTACTGCCAGCAGATTGTGGAAGTAGAGTATAAAACCCATCCTTATGGAGAGATCTTTGCATTTTAGGCTTAGTCTAAGTGTCTCAAGTAGCCGGGGTTTTTGATTGGGCCTAATCCATCAGGTCTGATGGCTTTCCTCCTTGTCTCCAGATGAACGTGGTAGAAAATATAAAGCAAGGAAACGTCCTTTGGCCTAGCCTTGCCTTGCCTTATTTCCTTCTCATCCTGTTCTCTGTCCCAGCCTCTCTCACTAAGCGCTCGTCTGGCTGCATGTCTCTTCTTTCCTCTCTCCTTTTCTCAAACTCTCCTGCTTCCTGGCTTTAGTCTTTCCATTCCTCCATTTCAGTCTTTCAGCCCGGCACTAGATATTCCTCTACCCTCCCTTTGCCTTGCTCCCTTCGCTTTCTCCCTTTGTTCCATATCCTTCTTTCCGACTTGTCTCTTGGAGACTTTTGGCCACGCTGGACCCAAGTCTGGGGATGTTTTGGAAACTTTTCAGAGGCCTCGCTGCTGAGGGGGGAGACAGCAGGCAGTGACAGGCCTGGGGCTGACTGGCTCCCCCTCCCCTAGCGGGCGCTCGGCTGCCACACCCAGCTGACATAGAACCTTTGTCACAATGCCCGCTACCGTGGTGAGGATGCGGGCACTCTGCGGGTGACAGGGACACAGCAGGACTTGGTGTCAGCTCAGCAATTTCTGAGTACCCCAAAGAAGCTGAATTCTGCAAATTGCTGCTGTTGCTCTTGAAATGACGTCATCAGGTGGGTGTTTTGGTGTAATACACTGAAAACCAGAGCAGAAATTCTGAAATATTCCCATGGTATGCATGGTCTTAGGAGCAAAGCACCGTGACTCAGCCTAAGGAGATCTGCCGCTTATTCTTTTGTACTGCCAGCAGATTGTGGAAGTAGAGTATAAAACCCATCCTTATGGAGAGATCTTTGCATTTTAGGCTTAGTCTAAGTGTCTCAAGTAGCCGGGGTTTTTGATTGGGCCTAATCCATCAGGTCTGATGGCTTTCCTCCTCGTCTCCAGATGAATGTGGTAGAAAATATAAAGCAAGGAAACGTCCTTTGGCGTATTTTGCCTTGCCTTATTTCCTTCTCATCCTGTTCTCTGTGCCAGCCTCTTTCACTAACCCTTCGTCTGGCTGCATGTCTCTTCTTTCCTCTCTCCTTTTCTCAAACTCTCCTGCTTCCTGGCTTTTGTCTTTCCATTCCTCCATTTCAGTCCTGCAGCCCGGCACTAGATTTTCCTCTTCCCTCCCTTTGGCTTGCTCCCTTCGCTTTCTCCCTTTGTTCCATATCCTTCTTTCCGACTTGTCTCTTGGAGACTTTTGGCCACGCTGGACCCAAGTCTGGGGATGTTTTGGAAACTTTTCAGAGGCCTCGCTGCTGAGGGGGGAGACAGCAGGCAGTGACAGGCCCGGGGCTGACAGGCTCCCCCTCCCCTAGGGGGCGCTCGGCTGCCACACCCAGCTGACATAGAACCTTTGTCACAATGCCCGCTACCGTGGTGAGGATGCGGGCACTCTGCGGGTGACAGGGACACAGCAGGACTTGGTGTCAGCTCAGCAATTTCTGAGTTCCCCAAAGAAGCTGAATTCTGCAAATTGCTGCTGTTGCTGTTGCAATGATGTCATCAGGTGGGTGTTTTGGTGTAATACACTGAAAACCAGAGCAGAAATGCTGAAATATTCCCATGGTATGCATGGTCTTAGGAGCAAAGCACCGTGACTCAGCCTAAGTAGATCTGCCGCTTATTCTTTTGTACTGCCAGCAGATTGTGGAAGTAGAGTATAAAACCCATCCTTATGGAGAGATCTTTGCATTTTAGGCTTAGTCTAAGTGTCTCAAGTAGCCGGGGTTTTTGATTGGGCCTAATCCATCAGGTCTGATGGCTTTCCTCGTAGTCTCCAGATGAATGTGTTAGAAAATATAAAGCAAGGAAACGTCCTTTGGCGTATTTTGCCTTGCCTTATTTCCTTCTCATCCTGTTCTCTGTGCCAGCCTCTCTCACTAAGCCCTCGTCTGGCTGCATGTCTCTTCTTTCCTCTCTCCTTTTCTCAAACTCTCCTGCTTCCTGGCTTTTGTCTTTCCATTCCTCCATTTCATTCCTGCAGCCCGGCACTAGATTTTCCTCTTCCCTCCCTTTGGCTTGCTCCCTTCGCTTTCTCCCTTTGTTCCATATCCTTCTTTCCGACTTGTCTCTTGGAGACTTTTGGCCACGCTGGACCCAAGTCTGGGGATGTTTTGGAAACTTTTCAGAGGCCTCGCTGCTGAGGGGGGAGACAGCAGGCAGTGACAGGCCCGGGGCTGACAGGCTCCCCCTCCCCTAGGGGGCGCTCGGCTGCCACACCCAGCTGACATAGAACCTTTGTCACAATGCCCGCTACCGTGGTGAGGATGCGGGCACTCTGCGGGTGACAGGGACACAGCAGGACTTGGTGTCAGCTCAGCAATTTCTGAGTTCCCCAAAGAAGCTGAATTCTGCAAATTGCTGCTGTTGCTCTTGAAATGACGTCATCAGGTGGGTGTTTTGGTGTAATACACTGAAAACCAGAGCAGAAATTCTGAAATATTCCCATGGTATGCATGGTCTTAGGAGCAAAGCACCGTGACTCAGCCTAAGGAGATCTGCCGCTTATTCTTTTGTACTGCCAGCAGATTGTGGAAGTAGAGTATAAAACCCATCCTTATGGAGAGATCTTTGCATTTTAGGCTTAGTCTAAGTGTCTCAAGTAGCCGGGGTTTTTGATTGGGCCTAATCCATCAGGTCTGATGGCTTTCCTCGTAGTCTCCAGATGAATGTGGTAGAAAATATAAAGCAAGGAAACGTCCTTTGGCGTATTTTGCCTTGCCTTATTTCCTTCTCATCCTGTTCTCTGTGCCAGCCTCTCTCACTAAGCCCTCGTCTGGCTGCATGTCTCTTCTTTCCTCTCTCCTTTTCTCAAACTCTCCTGCTTCCTGGCTTTTGTCTTTCCATTCCTCCATTTCATTCCTGCAGCCCGGCACTAGATTTTCCTCTTCCCTCCCTTTGGCTTGCTCCCTTTGCTTTCTCCCTTTGTTCCATATCCTTCTTTCCGACTTGTCTCTTGGAGACTTTTGGCCACGCTGGACCCAAGTCTGGGGATGTTTTGGAAACTTTTCAGAGGCCTCGCTGCTGAGGGGGGAGACAGCAGGCAGTGACAGGCCCGGGGCTGACAGGCTCCCCCTCCCCTAGGGGGCGCTCGGCTGCCACACCCAGCTGACATAGAACCTTTGTCACAATGCCCGCTACCGTGGTGAGGATGCGGGCACTCTGCGGGTGACAGGGACACAGCAGGACTTGGTGTCAGCTCAGCAATTTCTGAGTTCCCCAAAGAAGCTGAATTCTGCAAATTGCTGCTGTTGCTCTTGAAATGACGTAATCAGGTGGGTGTTTTGGTGTAATACACTGAAAACCAGAGCAGAAATGCTGAAATATTCCCATGGTATGCATGGTCTTAGGAGCAAAGCACCGTGACTCAGCCTAAGTAGATCTGCCGCTTATTCTTTTGTACTGCCAGCAGATTGTGGAAGTAGAGTATAAAAACCATCCTTATGCAGGGATCTTTGCATTTTAGGCTTAGTCTAAGTGTCTCAAGTAGCCGGGGTTTTTGATTGGGCCTAATCCATCAGGTCTGATGGCTTTCCTCCTCGTCTCCAGATGAATGTGGTAGAAAATATGAAGCAAGGAAACCTCCTTTGCGTATTTTGTCTTGCCTTATTTCCTTCTCATCCTGTTCTCTGTGCCAGCCTCTCTCACTAACCCCTCGTCTGGCTGCATGTCTCTTCTTTCCTCTCTCCTTTTCTCAAACTCTCCTGCTTCCTGGCTTTTGTCTTTCCATTCCTCCATTTCAGTCCTGCAGCCCGGCACTAGATTTTATTCTTCCCTCCCTTTGGCTTGCTCCCTTTGCTTTCTTCCTTTGTTCCATATCCTTCTTTCCTACTTGTCTCTTGGAGACTTTTGGCCACGCTGGACTCAAGTCTGGGGATGTTGTGGAAACTTTTCAGAGGCCTCGCTGGTGACAGGGGGGACAGCAGGCAGTGACAGGCCTGAGGCTACAAGGCTCCCCCTCCCCTAGGGGGCGCTCGGCTGCCACACCCAGCTGACATAGAACCTTTGTCACAATGCCCGCTACCGTGGTGAGGATGCGGGCACTCTGCGGGTGACAGGGACACAGCAGGACTTGGTGTCAGCTCAGCAATTTCTCAGTTCCCCAAAGAAGCTGAATTCTGCAAATTGCTGCTGTTGCTCTTGAAATGATGTCATCAGGTGGGTGTTTTGGTGTAATACACTGAAAACCAGAGCAGAAATGCTGAAATATTCCCATGGTATGCATGGTCTTAGGAGCAAAGCACCGTGACTCAGCCTAAGTAGATCTACCGCTTATTCTTTTGTACTGCCAGCAGATTGTGGAAGTAGAGTATAAAACCCATCCTTACGGAGAGATCTTTGCATTTTAGACTTAGTATAAGTGTCTCAATAGCCGGGGTTTTTGATAGGTCCTGATCCATCAGGTCTGATGGCTTTTCTCCTTGTCTCCAGATGAATGTGGTAGGAAATATAAAGCAAGGAAACGTCCTTTGGCCCAGCCTTGCCTTGCCTTATTTCCTTCTCATCCTGTTCCCTGTCCCAGCCTCTCTCACTAACCCCTCGTCTGGCTGCCTGTCTCTTCTTTCCTCTCTCCTTTTCTCAAACTCTCCTGCTTCCTGGCTTTTGTCTTTCCATTCCTCCATTTCATTCCTGCAGCCCGGCACTAGATTTTCCTCTTCCCTCCCTTTGGCTTGCTCCCTTCGCTTTCTCTCTTTGTTCCATATCCTTCTTTCCGACTTGTCTCTTGGAGACTTTTGGCCATGCTGGACCCAAGTCTGGGGATATTTTAGATACTTTTCAGGGGCCTCGGTGGTGACAGGAGGGACAGCAGGCAGTGACAGGCCGGGGGCTGACAGGCTCCCCCTCCCCTAGGGGGCACTCGGCTGCCACACCCAGCTGACATAGAACCTTTGTCACAATGCCCGCTACCGTGGTGAGGATGCGGGCACTCTGCGGGTGACAGGGACACAGCAGGACTTGGTGTCAGCTCAGCAATTTCTGAGTTCCCCAAAGAAGCTGAATTCTGCAAATTGCTGCTGTTGCTCTTGAAATGACGTCATCAGGTGGGTGTTTTGGTGTAATACACTGAAAACGAGAGCAGAAATTCTGAAATATTCCCATGGTATGCATGGTCTTAGGAGCAAAGCACCGTGACTCAGCCTAAGGAGATCTGCCGCTTATTCTTTCGTACTGCCAGCAGATTGTGGAAGTAGAGTATAAAACCCATCCTTATGGAGAGATCTTTGCATTTTAGGCTTAGTCTAAGTGTCTCAAGTAGCCGGGGTTTTTGATTGGGCCTAATCCATCAGGTCTGATGGCTTTCCTCGTAGTCTCCAGATGAATGTGTTAGAAAATATAAAGCAAGGAAACGTCCTTTGGCGTATTTTGCCTTGCCTTATTTCCTTCTCATCCTGTTCTCTGTGCCAGCCTCTTTCACTAACCCTTCGTCTGGCTGCATGTCTCTTCTTTCCTCTCTCCTTTTCTCAAACTCTCCTGCTTCCTGGCTTTTGTCTTTCCATTCCTCCATTTCAGTCCTGCAGCCCGGCACTAGATTTTCCTCTTCCCTCCCTTTGGCTTGCTCCCTTCGCTTTCTCCCTTTGTTCCATATCCTTCTTTCCGACTTGTCTCTTGGAGACTTTTGGCCACGCTGGCCCCAAGTCTGGGGATGTTTTGGAAACTTTTCAGAGGCCTCGCTGCTGAGGGGGGAGATAGCAGGCAGTGACAGGCCCGGGGCTGACAGGCTCCCACTCCCCTAGGGGGCGCTCGGCTGCCACACCCAGCTGACATAGAACCTTTGTCACAATGCCCGCTACCGTGGTGAGGATGTGGGCACTCTGCGGGTGACAGGGACACAGCAGGACTTGGTGTCAGCTCAGCAATTTCTCAGTTCCCCAAAGAAGCTGAATTCTGCAAATTGCTGCTGTTGCTGTTGCAATGATGTCATCAGGTGGGTGTTTTGGTGTAATACACTGAAAACCAGAGCAGAAATGCTGAAATATTCCCATGGTATGCATGGTCTTAGGAGCAAAGCACCGTGACTCAGCCTAAGTAGATCTGCCGCTTATTCTTTTGTACTGCAAGCAGATTGTGGAAGTAGAGTATAAAAACCATCCTTATGGAGAGATCTTTGCATTTTAGGCTTAGTCTAAGTGTCTCAAGTAGCCGGGGTTTTTGATTGGGCCTAATCCATCAGGTCTGATGGCTTTCCTCCTCGTCTCCAGATGAATGTGGTAGAAAATATAAAGCAAGGAAACGTCCTTTGGCGTATTTTGCCTTGCCTTATTTCCTTCTCATCCTGTTCTCTGTGCCAGCCTCTCTCACTAAGCCCTCGTCTGGCTGCATGTCTCTTCTTTCCTCTCTCCTTTTCTCAAACTCTCCTGCTTCCTGGCTTTTGTCTTTCCATTCCTCCATTTCATTCCTGCAGCCCGGCACTAGATTTTCCTCTTCCCTCCCTTTGGCTTGCTCCCTTCGCTTTCTCCCTTTGTTCCATATCCTTCTTTCCGACTTGTCTCTTGGAGACTTTTGGCCACGCTGGACCCAAGTCTGGGGATGTTTTGGAAACTTTTCAGAGGCCTCGCTGCTGAGGGGGGAGACAGCAGGCAGTGACAGGCCCGGGGCTGACAGGCTCCCCCTCCCCTAGGGGGCGCTCGGCTGCCACACCCAGCTGACATAGAACCTTTGTCACAATGCCCGCTACCGTGGTGAGGATGCGGGCACTCTGCGGGTGACAGGGACACAGCAGGACTTGGTGTCAGCTCAGCAATTTCTGAGTTCCCCAAAGAAGCTGAATTCTGCAAATCGCTGCTGTTGCTCTTGAAATAATGTCATCAGGTGGGTGTTTTGGTGTAATACACTGAAAACCAGAGCAGAAATGCTGAAATATTCCCATGGTATGCATGGTCTCTGCACAAAACCACCGTGACTCAGCCTAAGTAGATCTGCCGCTTATTCTTTTATACTGCCAGCAGATTGTGGAAGTAGAGTATAAAACCCATCCTTATGGAGAGATCTTTGCATTTTAGGCTTAGACTCAGTGTCTAAAGTAGCCGGGGCTTTTGATTGGGCCTAATCCATCAGGTCTGATGGCTTTCCTCGTAGTCTCCAGATGAATGTGTTAGAAAATATAAAGCAAGGAAACGTCCTTTGGCCCAGCCTTGCCTTGCCTTATTTCCTTCTCATCCTGTTCTCTGTGCCAGCCTCTCTCACTAAGCCCTCGTCTGGCTGCATGTCTCTTCTTTCCTCTCTCCTTTTCTCAAACTCTCCTGCTTCCTGGCTTTGGTCCTTCCATTCCTCCGTTTCAGTTCTGCAGCCCGGCACTAGATTTTCCTCTTCCCTCCCTTTGGCTTGCTCCCTTCGCTTTCTCCCTTTGTTCCATATCCTTCTTTCCGACTTGTCTCTTGGAGACTTTTGGCCATGCTGGACCCAAGTCTGGGGATGTTTTGGAAACTTTTCAGAGGCCTCGCTGCTGAGCGGGGAGACAGCAGGCAGTGACAGGCCCGGGGCTGACAGGCTCCCCCTCCCCTAGGGGGCGCTCGGCTGCCACACCCAGCTGACATAGAACCTTTGTCACAATGCCCGCTACCCTGGTGAGGATGCGGGCACTCTGCGGGTGACAGGGACACAGCAGGACTTGGTGTCAGCTCAGCAATTTCTCAGTTCCCCAAAGAAGCTGAATTCTGCAAATTGCTGCTGTTGCTCTTGAAATGACGTCATCAGGTGGGTATTTTGGTATAATACACTGAAAACCAGAGCAGAAATGCTGAAATATTCCCATGGTATGCATGGTCTTAGGAGCAAAGCACCGTGACTCAGCCTAAGGAGATCTGCCGCTTATTCTTTTGTACTGCCAGCAGATTGTGGATTTAGAGTACAAAACCCATCCTTATGGAGAGATCTTTGCATTTTAGGCTTAGTCTAAGTGTCTCAAGTAGCCGGGGTTTTTGATTTGGCTTAATCCATCAGGTCTGATGGCTTTCCTCCTTGTCTCCAGATGAATGTGTTAGAAAATATAAAGCAAGGAAACGTCCTTTGGCGTATTTTGCCTTGACTTATTTCCTTCTCATCCTGTTCTCTGTGCCAGCCTCTCTCACTAACCCTTCGTCTGGCTGCATGTCTCTTCTTTCCTCTCTCCTTTTCTCAAACTCTCCTGCTTCCTGGCTTTTGTCTTTCCATTCCTCCATTTCAGTCCTGCAGCCTGGCACTAGATTTTCCTCTTCCCTCCCTTTGGCTTTCTCCCTTCTCTTTCTCCCTTTGTTCCATATCCTTCTTTCCGACTTGTCTCTTGGAGACTTTTGGCCACGCTGGACCCAAGTCTGGGGATGTTTCGGAAACTTTTCAGAGGCCTCGCTGCTGAGGGGGGAGACAGCAGGCAGTGACAGGCCCGGGGCTGACAGGCTCCCCCTCCCCTAGGGGGCGCTCGGCTGCCACACCCAGCTGACATAGAACCTTTGTTACAATGCCCGCTACCGTGGTGAGGATGCGGGTACTCTGCGGGTGACAGGGACACAGCAGGACTTGGTGTCAGCTCAGCAATTTCTGAGTTCCCCAAAGAAGCTGAATTCTGCAAATTGCTGCTGTTGCTCTTGAAATGACGTCATCAGGTGGGTGTTTTGGTGTAATACACTGAAAACCAGAGCAGAAATGCTGAAATATTCCCATGGTATGCATGGTCTTAGGAGCAAAGCACCGTGACTCAGCCTAAGGAGATCTGCCGCTTATTCTTTTGTACTGCCAGCAGATTGTGGAAGTAGAGTATAAAACCCATCATTATGGAGAGATCTTTGCATTTTAGGCTTAGTCTAAGTGTCTCAAGTAGCCGGGGTTTTTGATTGGGCCTAATCCATCAGGTCTGATGGCTTTCCTCCTCGTCTCCAGATGAATGTGGTAGAAAATATAAAGCAAGGAAACGTCCTTTGGCGTATTTTGCCTTGCCTTATTTCCTTCTCATCCTGTTCTCTGTGCCAGCCTCTCTCACTAACCCTTCGTCTGGCTGCATGTCTCTTCTTTCCTCTCTCCTTTTCTCAAACTCTCCTGCTTCCTGGCTTTTGTCTTTCCATTCCTCCATTTCATTCCTGCAGCCCGGCACTAGATTTTCCTCTTCCCTCCCTTTGGCTTGCTCCCTTCGCTTTCTCCCTTTGTTCCATATCCTTCTTTCCGACTTGTCTCTTGGAGACTTTTGGCCACGCTGGACCCAAGTCTGGGGATGTTTTGGAAACTTTTCAGAGGCCTCGCTGCTGAGGGGGGAGACAGCAGGCAGTGACAGGCCCGGGGCTGACAGGCTCCCCCTCCCCTAGGGGGCGCTCGGCTGCCACACCCAGCTGACATAGAACCTTTGTCACAATGCCCGCTACCGTGGTGAGGATGCGGGCACTCTGCGGGTGACAGGGACACAGCAGGACTTGGTGTCAGCTCAGCAATTTCTGAGTTCCCCAAAGAAGCTGAATTCTGCAAATTGCTGCTGTTGCTCTTGCAATGACATCGTCAGGTGGGTGTTTTTGTGTAACACACTGAAAACCAGAGCAGAAATGCTGAAATATTCCCATGGTATGCATGGTCTTAGGAGCAAAGCACCGTGACTCAGCCTAAGTAGATCTGCCGCTTATTCTTTTGTACTGCCAGCAGATTGTGGAAGTAGAGTATAAAACCCATCCTTATGGAGAGATCTTTGCATTTTAGGCTTAGTCTAAGTGTCTCAAGTAGCCGGGGTTTTTGATTGGGCCTAATCCATCAGGTCTGATGGCTTTCCTCGTAGTCTCCAGATGAATGTGTTAGAAAATATAAAGCAAGGAAACGTCCTTTGGCGTATTTTGCCTTGCCTTATTTCCTTCTCATCCTGTTCTCTGTGCCAGCCTCTCTCACTAAGCCCTCGTCTGGCTGCATGTCTCTTCTTTCCTCTCTCCTTTTCTCAAACTCTCCTGCTTCCTGGCTTTTGTCTTTCCATTCCTCCATTTCAGTCCTGCAGCCCAGCACTAGATTTTCCTCTTCCCTCCCTTTGGCTTGCTCCCTTCGCTTTCTCCCTTTGTTCCATATCCTTCTTTCCGACTTGTCTCTTGGAGACTTTTGGCCACGCTGGACCCAAGTCTGGGGATGTTTTGGAAACTTTTCAGAGGCCTCGCTGCTGAGGGGGGAGACAGCAGGCAGTGACAGGCCCGGGGCTGACAGGCTCCCCCTCGCCTAGGGGGCGCTCGGCTGCCACACCCAGCTGACATAGAACCTTTGTCACAATGCCCGCTACCCTGGTGAGGATGCGGGCACTCTGCGGGTGACAGGGACACAGCAGGACTTGGTGTCGGCTCAGCAATTTCTCAGTTCCCCAAAGAAGCTGAATTCTGCAAATTGCTGCTGTTGCTCTTGCAATGATGTCATCAGGTGGGTGTTTTGGTGTAATACACTGAAAACCAGAGCAGAAATGCTGAAATATTCCCATGGTATGCATGGTCTTAGGAGCAAAGCACCGTGACTCAGCCTAAGGAGATCTGCCGCTTATTCTTTTGTACTGCCAGCAGATTGTGGAAGTAGAGTATAAAAACCATCCTTATGGAGAGATCTTTGCATTTTAGGCTTAGTCTAAGTGTCTCAAGTAGCCGGGGTTTTTGACTGGTCCTAATCAATCAGGTCTGATGGCTTTCCTCCTCGTCTCCATATGAATGTGGTAGAAAATATAAAGCAAGGAAACGTCCTTTGGCCCAGCCTTGCCTTGGCTTATTTCCTTCTCATCCTGTTCTCTGTGCCAGCCTCTCTAACTAAGCCGTCGTCTGGCTGCATGTCTCTTCTTTCCTCTCTCCTTTTCTCAAACTCTCCTGCTTCCTGGCTTTTGTCTTTCCATTCCTCCATTTCAGTCCTGCAGCCCGGCACTAGATTTTCCTCTTCCCTCCCTTTGGCTTGCTCCCTTCGCTTTCTCCCTTTGTTCCATATCCTTCTTTCCGACTTGTCTCTTGGAGACTTTTGGCCACGCTGGACCCAAGTCTGGGGATGTTTTGGAAACTTTTCAGAGGCCTCGCTGCTGAGGGGGGAGACAGCAGGCAGTGACAGGCCCGGGGCTGACAGGCTCCCCCTCCCCTAGGGGGCGCTCGGCTGCCACACCCAGCTGACATAGAACCTTTGTCACAATGCCCGCTACCGTGGTGAGGATGCGGGCACTCTGCGGGTGACAGGGACACAGCAGGACTTGGTGTCAGCTCAGCAATTTCTGAGTTCCCCAAAGAAGCTGAATTCTGCAAATTGCTGCTGTTGCTCTTGCAATGACATCGTCAGGTGGGTGTTTTTGTGTAACACACTGAAAACCAGAGCAGAAATGCTGAAATATTCCCATGGTATGCATGGTCTTAGGAGCAAAGCACCGTGACTCAGCCTAAGGAGATCTGCCGCTTATTCTTTTGTACTGCCAGCAGATTGTGGAAGTAGAGTATAAAACCCATCCTTATGGAGAGATCTTTGCATTTTAGGCTTAGTCTAAGTGTCTCAAGTAGCCGGGGTTTTTGATTGGGCCTAATCCATCAGGTCTGATGGCTTTCCTCCTCGTCTCCAGATGAATGTGGTAGAAAATATAAAGCAAGGAAACGTCCTTTGGCGTATTTTGCCTTGCCTTATTTCCTTCTCATCCTGTTCTCTGTCCCAGCCTGTCTCACTAACCCCTCGTCTGGCTGCATGTCTCTTCTTTCCTCTCTCCTTTTCTCAAACTCTCCTGCTTCCTGGCTTTTGTCTTTCCATTCCTCCATTTCAGTCCTGCAGCCCGGCACTAGATTTTCCTCTTCCCTCCCTTTGGCTTGCTCCCTTCGCTTTCTCCCTTTGTTCCATATCCTTCTTTCCGACTTGTCTCTTGGAGACTTTTGGCCACGCTGGCCCCAAGTCTGGGGATGTTTTGGAAACTTTTCAGAGGCCTCGCTGGTGAGGGGGGAGACAGCAGGCAGTGACAGGCCCGGGGCTGACAGGCTCCCCCTCCCCTAGGGGGCGCTCGGCTGCCACACCCAGCTGACATAGAACCTTTGTCACAATGCCCGCTACCGTGGTGAGGATGCGGGCACTCTGCGGGTGACAGGGACACAGCAGGACTTGGTGTCAGCTCAGCAATTTCTCAGTTCCCCAAAGAAGCTGAATTCTGCAAATTGCTGCTGTTGCTGTTGCAATGATGTCATCAGGTGGGTGTTTTGGTGTAATACACTGAAAACCAGAGCAGAAATGCTGAAATATTCCCATGGTATGCATGGTCTTAGGAGCAAAGCACTGTGACTCAGCCTAAGTAGATCTGCCGCTTATTCTTTTGTACTGCCAGCAGATTGTGGAAGTAGAGTATAAAAACCATCCTTATGGAGAGATCTTTGCATTTTAGGCTTAGTCTAAGTGTCTCAAGTAGCCGGGGTTTTTGATTGGGCCTAATCCATCAGGTCTGATGGCTTTCCTCCTCGTCTCCAGATGAATGTGGTAGAAAATATAAAGCAAGGAAACGTCCTTTGGCGTATTTTGCCTTGCCTTATTTCCTTCTCATCCTGTTCTCTGTGCCAGCCTCTCTCACTAAGCCCTCGTCTGGCTGCATGTCTCTTCTTTCCTCTCTCCTTTTCTCAAACTCTCCTGCTTCCTGGCTTTTGTCTTTCCATTCCTCCATTTCAGTCCTGCAGCCCAGCACTAGATTTTCCTCTTCCCTCCCTTTGGCTTGCTCCCTTCGCTTTCTCCCTTTGTTCCATATCCTTCTTTCCGACTTGTCTCTTGGAGACTTTTGGCCACGCTGGACCCAAGTCTGGGGATGTTTTGGAAACTTTTCAGAGGCCTCGCTGCTGAGGGGGGAGACAGCAGGCAGTGACAGGCCCGGGGCTGACAGGCTCCCCCTCGCCTAGGGGGCGCTCGGCTGCCACACCCAGCTGACATAGAACCTTTGTCACAATGCCCGCTACCGTGGTGAGGATGCGGGCACTCTGCGGGTGACAGGGACACAGCAGGACTTGGTGTCAGCTCAGCAATTTCTCAGTTCCCCAAAGAAGCTGAATTCTGCAAATTGCTGCTGTTGCTCTTGCAATGATGTCATCAGGTGGGTGTTTTGGTGTAATACACTGAAAACCAGAGCAGAAATGCTGAAATATTCCCATGGTATGCATGGTCTTAGGAGCAAAGCACCGTGACTCAGCCTAAGGAGATCTGCCGCTTATTCTTTTGTACTGCCAGCAGATTGTGGAAGTAGAGTATAAAAACCATCCTTATGGAGAGATCTTTGCATTTTAGGCTTAGTCTAAGTGTCTCAAGTAGCCGGGGTTTTTGACTGGTCCTAATCAATCAGGTCTGATGGCTTTCCTCCTCGTCTCCATATGAATGTGGTAGAAAATATAAAGCAAGGAAACGTCCTTTGGCCCAGCCTTGCCTTGGCTTATTTCCTTCTCATCCTGTTCTCTGTGCCAGCCTCTCTCACTAACCCCTCGTCTGGCTGCATGTCTCTTCTTTACTCTCTCCTTTTCTCAAACTCTCTTGCTTCCTGGCTTTTGTCTTTCCATTCCTCCATTTCATTCCTGCAGCCCGGCACTAGATTTTCCTCTTCCCTCCCTTTGGCTTGCTCCCTTCGCTTTCTCCCTTTGTTCCATATCCTTCTTTCCGACTTGTCTCTTGGAGACTTTTGGCCACGCTGGACCCAAGTCTGGGGATGTTTTGGAAACTTTTCAGAGGCCTCGCTGCTGAGGGGGGAGACAGCAGGCAGTGACAGGCCCGGGGCTGACAGGCTCCCCCTCCCCTAGGGGGCGCTCGGCTGCCACACCCAGCTGACATAGAACCTTTGTCACAATGCCCGCTACCGTGGTGAGGATGCGGGCACTCTGCGGGTGACAGGGACACAGCAGGACTTGGTGTCAGCTCAGCAATTTCTCAGTTCCCCAAAGAAGCTGAATTCTGCAAATTGCTGCTGTTGCTGTTGCAATGATGTCATCAGGTGGGTGTTTTGGTGTAATACACTGAAAACCAGAGCAGAAATGCTGAAATATTCCCATGGTATGCATGGTCTTAGGAGCAAAGCACTGTGACTCAGCCTAAGTAGATCTGCCGCTTATTCTTTTGTACTGCCAGCAGATTGTGGAAGTAGAGTATAAAAACCATCCTTATGGAGAGATCTTTGCATTTTAGGCTTAGTCTAAGTGTCTCAAGTAGCCGGGGTTTTTGATTGGGCCTAATCCATCAGGTCTGATGGCTTTCCTCCTCGTCTCCAGATGAATGTGGTAGAAAATATAAAGCAAGGAAACGTCCTTTGGCGTATTTTGCCTTGCCTTATTTCCTTCTCATCCTGTTCTCTGTGCCAGCCTCTCTCACTAAGCCCTCGTCTGGCTGCATGTCTCTTCTTTCCTCTCTCCTTTTCTCAAACTCTCCTGCTTCCTGGCTTTTGTCTTTCCATTCCTCCATTTCAGTCCTGCAGCCCAGCACTAGATTTTCCTCTTCCCTCCCTTTGGCTTGCTCCCTTCGCTTTCTCCCTTTGTTCCATATCCTTCTTTCCGACTTGTCTCTTGGAGACTTTTGGCCACGCTGGACCCAAGTCTGGGGATGTTTTGGAAACTTTTCAGAGGCCTCGCTGCTGAGGGGGGAGACAGCAGGCAGTGACAGGCCCGGGGCTGACAGGCTCCCCCTCGCCTAGGGGGCGCTCGGCTGCCACACCCAGCTGACATAGAACCTTTGTCACAATGCCCGCTACCGTGGTGAGGATGCGGGCACTCTGCGGGTGACAGGGACACAGCAGGACTTGGTGTCAGCTCAGCAATTTCTCAGTTCCCCAAAGAAGCTGAATTCTGCAAATTGCTGCTGTTGCTCTTGCAATGATGTCATCAGGTGGGTGTTTTGGTGTAATACACTGAAAACCAGAGCAGAAATGCTGAAATATTCCCATGGTATGCATGGTCTTAGGAGCAAAGCACCGTGACTCAGCCTAAGGAGATCTGCCGCTTATTCTTTTGTACTGCCAGCAGATTGTGGAAGTAGAGTATAAAACCCATCCTTATGGAGAGATCTTTGCATTTTAGGCTTAGTCTAAGTGTCTCAAGTAGCCGGGGATTTTGATTGGGCCTAATCCATCAGGTCTGATGGCTTTCCTCCTCGTCTCCAGATGAATGTGGTAGAAAATATAAAGCAAGGAAACGTCCTTTGGCCCAGCCTTGCCTTGCCTTATTTCCTTCTCATCCTGTTCTCTGTGCCAGCCTCTCTCACTAACCCCTCGTCTGGCTGCCTGTCTTTTCTTTCCTCTCTCCTTTTCTCAAACTCTCCTGCTTCCTGGCTTTTGTCTTTCCATTCCTCCATTTCAGTCCTGCAGCCCAGCACTAGATTTTCCTCTTCCTTCCCTTTGGCTTGCTCCCTTCGCGTTCTCCCTTTGTTCCATATCCTTCTTTCCAACTTGTCTCTTGGAGACTTTTGGCCACGCTGGACCCAAGTCTGGGGATCTTTTGGAAACTTTTCTGAACCCTCGCTGGTGACAGGGGGGACAGCAGGCAGTGACAGGCCCGGGGCTGACAGGCTCCCCCTCCCCTAGGGGGCGCTCGGCTGCCACACCCAGCTGACATAGAACCTTTGTCACAATGCCCGCTACCGTGGTGAGGATGCGGGCACTCTGCGGGTGACAGGGACACAGCAGGACTTGGTGTCAGCTCAGCAATTTCTGAGTTCCCCAAAGAAGCTGAATTCTGCAAATCGCTGCTGTTGCTCTTGAAATGATGTCATCAGGTGGGTGTTTTGGTGTAATACACTGAAAACCAGAGCAGAAATGCTGAAATATTCCCATGGTATGCATGGTCTCTGCACAAAACCACCGTGACTCAGCCTAAGGAGATCTGCCGCTTATTCTTTTATACTGCCAGCAGATTGTGGAAGTAGAGTATAAAACCCATCCTTATGGAGAGATCTTTGCATTTTAGGCTTAGACTAAGTGTCTAAAGTAGCCGGGGCTTTTGATTGGGCCTAATCCATCAGGTCTGATGGCTTTCCTCCTCGTCTCCAGATGAATGTGGTAGAAAATATAAAGCAAGGAAACGTCCTTTGGCCCAGCCTTGCCTTGCCTTATTTCCTTCTCATCCTGTTCTCTGTCCCAGCCTGTCTCACTAAGCCCTCGTCTGGCTGCATGTCTCTTCTTTCCTCTCTCCTTTTCTCAAACTCTCCTGCTTCCTGGCTTTGGTCCTTCCATTCCTCCATTTCAGTCCTGCAGCCCGGCACTAGATTTTCCTCTTCCCTCCCTTTGGCTTGCTCCCTTCGCTTTCTCCCTTTGTTCCATATCCTTCTTTCCGACTTGTCTCTTGGAGACTTTTGGCCACGCTGGACCCAAGTCTGGGGATGTTTTGGAAACTTTTCAGAGGCCTCGCTGCTGAGCGGGGAGACAGCAGGCAGTGACAGGCCCGGGGCTGACAGGCTCCCCCTCCCCTAGGGGGCGCTCGGCTGCCACACCCAGCTGACGTAGAACCTTTGTCACAATGCCCGCTACCGTGGTGAGGATGCGGGCACTCTGCGGGTGACAGGGACACAGCAGGACTTGGTGTCAGCTCAGCAATTTCTCAGTTCCCCAAAGAAGCTGAATTCTGCTAATTGCTGCTGTTGCTCTTGAAATGACGTCATCAGGTGGGTATTTTGGTATAATACACTGAAAACCAGAGCAGAAATGCTGAAATATTCCCATGGTATGCATGGTCTTAGGAGCAAAGCACCGTGACTCAGCCTAAGGAGATCTGCCGCTTATTCTTTTGTACTGCCTGCAGATTGTGGATGTAGAGTTTAAAAACCATCTTTATGGAGAGATCTCTGCATTTTAGGCTTAGTCTAAGTGTCTCAAGTAGCCGGGGTTTTTGATTTGGCTTAATCCATCAGGTCTGATGGCTTTCCTCCTCGTCTCCAGATGAATGTGGTAGAAAATATAAAGCAAGGAAACGTCCTTTGGCGTATTTTGCCTTGCCTTATTTCCTTCTCATCCTGTTCTCTGTGCCAGCCTCTCACTAAACCCTCGTCTGGCTGCATATCTCTTCTTTCCTCTCTCCTTTTCTCAAACTCTCCTGCTTCCTGGCTTTTGTCTTTCCATTCCTCCATTTCAGTCCTGCAGCCCAGCACTAGATTTTCCTCTTCCCTCCCTTTGGCTTGCTCCCTTCACTTTCTCCCTTTGTTCCATATCCTTCTTTCCGACTTGTCTCTTGGAGACTTTTGGCCACGCTGGACCCAAGTCTGGGGATGTTTTGGAAATATTTCCGAGGCCTCGCTGGTGACGGGGGGACAGCAGGCAGTGACAGGCCCGGGGCTGACAGACTCCCCTTCCCCTAGGGGGCGCTCGGCTGCCACACCCAGCTGATATAGAACCTTTGTCACAATGCCCGCTACCCTGGTGAGGATGCGGGCACTCTGCGGGTGACAGGGACACAGCAGGACTTGGTGTCAGCTCAGC
The DNA here is from genome assembly GCF_037038585.1 of Patagioenas fasciata. Lineage (NCBI taxonomy): Eukaryota > Metazoa > Chordata > Aves > Columbiformes > Columbidae > Patagioenas > Patagioenas fasciata. The sequence goes on along the minus strand of NW_027288666.1, from coordinate 282,515 downwards.
AAGTTCTCAGTTCCCCAAAGAAGCTGAATTCTGCAAATTGCTGCTGTTGCTCTTGAAATGACGTCATCAGGTGGGTGTTTTGGTGTAATACACTGAAAACCAGAGCAGAAATGCTGAAGTATTCCCATGGTATTCATGGTCTTAGGAGCAAAGCACCGTGACTCAGCCTAAGTAGATCTGCTGCTTACTCTTTTGTACTGCCAGCAGATTGTGGAAGTAGAGTATAAAACCCATCCTTATGGAGAGATCTTTGCATTTTAGGCTTAGTCTAAGTGTCTCATGTAGCCGGGGTTTTTGATTGGGCCTAATCCATCAGGTCTGATGGCTTTCCTCCTCGTCTCCAGATGAATGTGGTAGAAAATATAAGGCAAGGAAACGTCCTTTGGCGTATTTTGCCTTGCCTTATTTCCTTCTCATCCTGTTCTCTGTGCCAGCCTGTCTCACTAAGCCCTCGTCTGGCTGCATGTCTCTTCTTTCCTCTCTCCTTTTCTCAAACTCTCCTGCTTCCTGGCTTTTGTCTTTCCATTCCTCCATTTCAGTCCTGCAGCCCAACACTAGATTTTCCTCTTCCCTCCCTTTGGCTTGCTCCCTTCGCTTTCTCCCTTTGTTCCATATCCTTCTTTCCGACTTGTCTCTTGGAGACTTTTGGCCACGCTGGACCCAAGTCTGGGGATGTTTTGGAAACTTTTCAGAGGCCTTGCTGCTCACAGGGGGGACAGCAGGCAGTGACAGGCCCGGGGCTGACAGGCTCCCCCTCCCCTAGGGGGCGCTCGGCTGCCACACCCAGCTGACATAGAACCTTTGTCACAATGCCCGCTACCGTGGTGAGGATGCGGGCACTCTGCGGGTGACAGGGACACAGCAGGACTTGGTGTCAGCTCAGCAATTTCTGAGTTCCCCAAAGAAGCTGAATTCTGCAAATCGCTGCTGTTGCTCTTGAAATGATGTCATCAGGTGGGTGTTTTGGTGTAATACACTGAAAACCAGAGCAGAAATGCTGAAATATTCCCATGGTATGCATGGTCTCTGCACAACACCACTGCGACTCAGCCTAAGTAGATCTGCCGCTTATTCTTTTGTACTGCCAGCAGATTGTGGAAGTAGAGTATAAAACCCATCCTTATGGAGAGATCTTTGCATTTTAGGCTTAGTCTAAGTGTCTCAAGTAGCCGGGGCTTTTGATTGGGCCTAATCCATCAGGTCTGATGGCTTTCCTCCTCGTCTCCAGATGAATGTGGTAGAAAATATAAAGCAAGGAAACGTCCTTTGGCCCAGCCTTGCCTTGCCTTATTTCCTTCTCATCCTGTTCTCTGTCCCAGCCTGTCTCACTAACCCCTCGTCTGGCTGCATGTCTCTTCTTTCTTCTCTCCTTTTCTCAAACTCTCCTGCTTCCTGGCTTTTGTCTTTCCATTCCTCCATTTCAGTCCTGCAGCCCGGCACTAGATTTTCCTCTTCCCTCCCTTTGGCTTGCTCCCTTCGCTTTCTCCCTTTGTTCCATATCCTTCTTTCCGACTTGTCTCTTGGAGACTTTTGGCCACGCTGGACCCAAGTCTGGGGATGTTTTGGAAACTTTTCCGAGGCCTCGCTGCTGAGCGGGGAGACAGCAGGCAGTGACAGGCCCGGGGCTGACAGGCTCCCCCTCCCCTAGGGGGCGCTCGGCTGCCACACCCAGCTGACATAGAACCTTTGTCACAATGCCCGCTACCCTGGTGAGGATGCGGGCACTCTGCGGGTGACAGGGACACAGCAGGACTTGGTGTCAGCTCAGCAAGTTCTCAGTTCCCCAAAGAAGCTGAATTCTGCAAATTGCTGCTGTTGTTCTTGAAATGACATCGTCAGGTGAGTGTTTTGGTGTAATACACTGAAAACCAGAGCAGAAATGCTGAAATATTCCCATGGTATGCATGGTCTTAGGAGCAAAGCACCGTGACTCAGCCTAAGGAGATCTGCCGCTTATTCTTTTGTACTGCCAGCAGATTGTGGATTTAGAGTACAAAACCCATCCTTATGGAGAGATCTTTGCATTTTAGGCTTAGTCTAAGTGTCTCAAGTAGCCGGGGTTTTTGATTGGGCCTAATCCATCAGGTCTGATGGCTTTCCTCGTAGTCTCCAGATGAATGTGTTAGAAAATATAAAGCAAGGAAACGTCCTTTGGCGTATTTTGCCTTGCCTTATTTCCTTCTCATCCTGTTCTCTGTGCCAGCCTCTCTCACTAAGCCCTCGTCTGGCTGCATGTCTCTTCTTTCCTCTCTCCTTTTCTCAAACTCTCCTGCTTCCTGGCTTTTGTCTTTCCATTCCTCCATTTCAGTCCTGCAGCCCAGCACTAGATTTTCCTCTTCCCTCCCTTTGGCTTGCTCCCTTCGCTTTCTCCCTTTGTTCCATATCCTTCTTTCCGACTTGTCTCTTGGAGACTTTTGGCCACGCTGGCCCCAAGTCTGGGGATGTTTTGGAAACTTTTCAGAGGCCTCGCTGCTGAGGGGGGAGACAGCAGGCAGTGACAGGCCCGGGGCTGACAGGCTCCCCCTCGCCTAGGGGGCGCTCGGCTGCCACACCCAGCTGACATAGAACCTTTGTCACAATGCCCGCTACCCTGGTGAGGATGCGGGCACTCTGCGGGTGACAGGGACACAGCAGGACTTGGTGTCAGCTCAGCAATTTCTCAGTTCCCCAAAGAAGCTGAATTCTGCAAATTGCTGCTGTTGCTCTTGCAATGATGTCATCAGGTGGGTGTTTTGGTGTAATACACTGAAAACCAGAGCAGAAATGCTGAAATATTCCCATGGTATGCATGGTCTTAGGAGCAAAGCACCGTGACTCAGCCTAAGGAGATCTGCCGCTTATTCTTTTGTACTGCCAGCAGATTGTGGAAGTAGAGTATAAAAACCATCCTTATGGAGAGATCTTTGCATTTTAGGCTTAGTCTAAGTGTCTCAAGTAGCCAGGGTTTTTGACTGGTCCTAATCAATCAGGTCTGATGGCTTTCCTCCTCGTCTCCATATGAATGTGGTAGAAAATATAAAGCAAGGAAACGTCCTTTGGCCCAGCCTTGCCTTGGCTTATTTCCTTCTCATCCTGTTCTCTGTGCCAGCCTCTCTCACTAAGCCCTCGTCTGGCTGCATGTCTCTTCTTTCCTCTCTCCTTTTCTCAAACTCTCCTGCTTCCTGGCTTTTGTCTTTCCATTCCTCCATTTCAGTCCTGCAGCCCGGCACTAGATTTTCCTCTTCCCTCCCTTTGGCTTGCTCCCTTCGCTTTCTCCCTTTGTTCCATATCCTTCTTTCCGACTTGTCTCTTGGAGACTTTTGGCCACGCTGGACCCAAGTCTGGGGATGTTTTGGAAACTTTTCAGAGGCCTCGCTGCTGAGGGGGGAGACAGCAGGCAGTGACAGGCCCGGGGCTGACAGGCTCCCCCTCCCCTAGGGGGCGCTCGGCTGCCACACCCAGCTGACATAGAACCTTTGTCACAATGCCCGCTACCGTGGTGAGGATGCGGGCACTCTGCGGGTGACAGGGACACAGCAGGACTTGGTGTCAGCTCAGCAATTTCTCAGTTCCCCAAAGAAGCTGAATTCTGCAAATTGCTGCTGTTGCTCTTGCAATGACATCGTCAGGTGGGTGTTTTGGTGTAACACACTGAAAACCAGAGCAGAAATGCTGAAATATTCCCATGGTATGCATGGTCTTAGGAGAAAAGCACCGTGACTCAGCCTAAGGAGATCTGCCGCTTATTCTTTTGTACTGCCAGCAGATTGTGGAAGTAGAGTATAAAACCCATCCTTATGGAGAGATCTTTGCATTTTAGGCTTAGTCTAAGTGTCTCAAGTAGCCGGGGTTTTTGATTGGGCCTAATCCATCAGGTCTGATGGCTTTCCTCCTCGTCTCCAGATGAATGTGGTAGAAAATATAAAGCAAGGAAACGTCCTTTGGCGTATTTTGCCTTGCCTTATTTCCTTCTCATCCTGTTCTCTTTGCCAGCCTCTCTCACTAAGCCCTCGTCTGGCTGCATGTCTCTTCTTTCCTCTCTCCTTTTCTCAAACTCTCCTGCTTCCTGGCTTTTGTCTTTCCATTCCTCCATTTCAGTCCTGCAGCCCGGCACTAGATTTTCCTCTTCCCTCCCTTTGGCTTGCTCCCTTCGCTTTCTCCCTTTGTTCCATATCCTTCTTTCCGACTTGTCTCTTGGAGACTTTTGGCCACGCTGGCCCCAAGTCTGGGGATGTTTTGGAAACTTTTCAGAGGCCTCGCTGCTGAGGGGGGAGACAGCAGGCAGTGACAGGCCCGGGGCTGACAGGCTCCCCCTCCCCTAGGGGGCGCTCGGCTGCCACACCCAGCTGACATAGAACCTTTGTCACAATGCCCGCTACCGTGGTGAGGATGCGGGCACTCTGCGGGTGACAGGGACACAGCAGGACTTGGTGTCAGCTCAGCAATTTCTGAGTTCCCCAAAGAAGCTGAATTCTGCAAATTGCTGCTGTTGCTCTTGAAATGACGTCATCAGGTGGGTGTTTTGGTGTAATACACTGAAAACCAGAGCAGAAATGCTGAAATATTCCCATGGTATGCATGGTCTTAGGAGCAAAGCACCGTGACTCAGCCTAAGGAGATCTGCCGCTTATTCTTTTGTACTGCCAGCAGATTGTGGAAGTAGAGTATAAAAACCATCCTTATGGAGAGATCTTTGCATTTTAGGCTTAGTCTAAGTGTCTCAAGTAGCCGGGGTTTTTGATTGGGCCTAATCCATCAGGTCTGATGGCTTTCCTCCTCGTCTCCAGATGAATGTGGTAGAAAATATAAAGCAAGGAAACGTCCTTTGGCGTATTTTGCCTTGCCTTATTTCCTTCTCATCCTGTTCTCTTTGCCAGCCTCTCTCACTAACCCTTCGTCTGGCTGCATGTCTCTTCTTTCCTCTCTCCTTTTCTCAAACTCTCCTGCTTCCTGGCTTTTGTCTTTCCATTCCTCCATTTCAGTCCTGCAGCCCGGCACTAGATTTTCCTCTTCCCTCCCTTTGGCTTGCTCCCTTCGCTTTCTCCCTTTGTTCCATATCCTTCTTTCCGACTTGTCTCTTGGAGACTTTTGGCCACGCTGGCCCCAAGTCTGGGGATGTTTTGGAAACTTTTCAGAGGCCTCGCTGCTGAGGGGGGAGACAGCAGGCAGTGACAGGCCCGGGGCTGACAGGCTCCCCCTCCCCTAGGGGGCGCTCGGCTGCCACACCCAGCTGACATAGAACCTTTGTCACAATGCCCGCTACCGTGGTGAGGATGCGGGCACTCTGCGGGTGACAGGGACACAGCAGGACTTGGTGTCAGCTCAGCAATTTCTGAGTTCCCCAAAGAAGCTGAATTCTGCAAATTGCTGCTGTTGCTCTTGAAATGACGTCATCAGGTGGGTGTTTTGGTGTAATACACTGAAAACCAGAGCAGAAATGCTGAAATATTCCCATGGTATGCATGGTCTTAGGAGCAAAGCACCGTGACTCAGCCTAAGTAGATCTGCCGCTTATTCTTTTGTACTGCCAGCAGATTGTGGAAGTAGAGTATAAAACCCATCCTTATGGAGAGATCTTTGCATTTTAGGCTTAGTCTAAGTGTCTCAAGTAGCCGGGGTTTTTGATTGGGCCTAATCCATCAGGTCTGATGGCTTTCCTCCTCGTCTCCAGATGAATGTGGTAGAAAATATAAAGCAAGGAAACGTCCTTTGGCGTATTTTGCCTTGCCTTATTTCCTTCTCATCCTGTTCTCTGTGCCAGCCTCTCTCACTAAGCCCTCGTCTGGCTGCATGTCTCTTCTTTCCTCTCTCCTTTTCTCAAACTCTCCTGCTTCCTGGCTTTTGTCTTTCCATTACTCCATTTCAGTCCTGCAGCCCAGCACTAGATTTTCCTCTTCCCTCCCTTTGGCTTGCTCCCTTCGCTTTCTCCCTTTGTTCCATATCCTTCTTTCCGACTTGTCTCTTGGAGACTTTTGGCCACGCTGGACCCAAGTCTGGGGATGTTTTGGAAACTTTTCAGAGGCCTCGCTGCTGAGGGGGGAGACAGCAGGCAGTGACAGGCCCGGGGCTGACAGGCTCCCCCTCCCCTAGGGGGCGCTCGGCTGCCATACCCAGCTGACATAGAACCTTTGTCACAATGCCCGCTACCGTGGTGAGGATGCGGGCACTCTGCGGGTGACAGGGACACAGCAGGACTTGGTGTCAGCTCAGCAATTTCTCAGTTCCCCAAAGAAGCTGAATTCTGCAAATTGCTGCTATTGCTCTTGCAATGATGTCATCAGGTGGGTGTTTTGGTGTAATACACTGAAAACCAGAGCAGAAATGCTGAAATATTCCCATGGTATGCATGGTCTTAGGAGCAAAGCACCGTGACTCAGCCTAAGAAGATCTGCCGCTTATTCTTTTGTACTGCCAGCAGATTGTGGAAGTAGAGTATAAAACCCATCCTTATGGAGAGATCTTTGCATTTTAGGCTTAGTCTAAGTGTCTCAAGTAGCCGGGGTTTTTGATTGGGCCTAATCCATCAGGTCTGATGGCTTTCCTCCTCGTCTCCAGATGAATGTGGTAGAAAATATAAAGCAAGGAAACGTCCTTTGGCGTATTTTGCCTTGCCTTATTTCCTTCTCATCCTGTTCTCTTTGCCAGCCTCTCTCACTAAGCCCTCGTCTGGCTGCATGTCTCTTCTTTCCTCTCTCCTTTTCTCAAACTCTCCTGCTTCCTGGCTTTTGTCTTTCCATTCCTCCATTTCAGTCCTGCAGCCCGGCACTAGATTTTCCTCTTCCCTCCCTTTGGCTTGCTCCCTTCGCTTTCTCCCTTTGTTCCATATCCTTCTTTCCGACTTGTCTCTTGGAGACTTTTGGCCACGCTGGCCCCAAGTCTGGGGATGTTTTGGAAACTTTTCAGAGGCCTCGCTGCTGAGGGGGGAGACAGCAGGCAGTGACAGGCCCGGGGCTGACAGGCTCCCCCTCCCCTAGGGGGCGCTCGGCTGCCACACCCAGCTGACATAGAACCTTTGTCACAATGCCCGCTACCGTGGTGAGGATGCGGGCACTCTGCGGGTGACAGGGACACAGCAGGACTTGGTGTCAGCTCAGCAATTTCTCAGTTCCCCAAAGAAGCTGAATTCTGCAAATTGCTGCTGTTGCTCTTGAAATGACGTCATCAGGTGGGTGTTTTGGTGTAATACACTGAAAACCAGAGCAGAAATGCTGAAATATTCCCATGGTATGCATGGTCTTAGGAGCAAAGCACCGTGACTCAGCCTAAGTAGATCTGCCGCTTATTCTTTTGTACTGCCAGCAGATTGTGGAAGTAGAGTATAAAACCCATCCTTATGGAGAGATCTTTGCATTTTAGGCTTAGTCTAAGTGTCTCAAGTAGCCGGGGTTTTTGATTGGGCCTAATCCATCAGGTCTGATGGCTTTCCTCCTCGTCTCCAGATGAATGTGGTAGAAAATATAAAGCAAGGAAACGTCCTTTGGCGTATTTTGCCTTGCCTTATTTCCTTCTCATCCTGTTCTCTTTGCCAGCCTCTCTCACTAACCCTTCGTCTGGCTGCGTGTCTCTTCTTTCCTCTCTCCTTTTCTCAAACTCTCCTGCTTCCTGGCTTTTGTCTTTCCATTCCTCCATTTCAGTCCTGCAGCCCGGCACTAGATTTTCCTCTTCCCTCCCTTTGGCTTGCTCCCTTCGCTTTCTCCCTTTGTTCCATATCCTTCTTTCCGACTTGTCTCTTGGAGACTTTTGGCCACGCTGGACCCAAGTCTGGGGATGTTTTGGAAACTTTTCAGAGGCCTCGCTGCTGAGGGGGGAGACAGCAGGCAGTGACAGGCCCGGGGCTGACAGGCTCCCCCTCCCCTAGGGGGCGCTCGGCTGCCACACCCAGCTGACATAGAACCTTTGTCACAATGCCCGCTACCGTGGTGAGGATGCGGGCACTCTGCGGGTGACAGGGACACAGCAGGACTTGGTGTCAGCTCAGCAATTTCTCAGTTCCCCAAAGAAGCTGAATTCTGCAAATTGCTGCTGTTGCTCTTGAAATGACGTCATCAGGTGGGTGTTTTGGTGTAATACACTGAAAACCAGAGCAGAAATGCTGAAATATTCCCATGGTATGCATGGTCTTAGGAGCAAAGCACCGTGACTCAGCCTAAGTAGATCTGCCGCTTATTCTTTTGTACTGCCAGCAGATTGTGGAAGTAGAGTATAAAACCCATCCTTATGGAGAGATCTTTGCATTTTAGGCTTAGTCTAAGTGTCTCAAGTAGCCGGGGTTTTTGATTGGGCCTAATCCATCAGGTCTGATGGCTTTCCTCCTCGTCTCCAGATGAATGTGGTAGAAAATATAAAGCAAGGAAACGTCCTTTGGCGTATTTTGCCTTGCCTTATTTCCTTCTCATCCTGTTCTCTGTGCCAGCCTCTCTCACTAACCCTTCGTCTGGCTGCATGTCTCTTCTTTCCTCTCTCCTTTTCTCAAACTCTCCTGCTTCCTGGCTTTTGTCTTTCCATTCCTCCATTTCAGTCCTGCAGCCCGGCACTAGATTTTCCTCTTCCCTCCCTTTGGCTTGCTCCCTTCGCTTTCTCCCTTTGTTCCATATCCTTCTTTCCGACTTGTCTCTTGGAGACTTTTGGCCACGCTGGCCCCAAGTCTGGGGATGTTTTGGAAACTTTTCAGAGGCCTCGCTGCTGAGGGGGGAGACAGCAGGCAGTGACAGGCCCGGGGCTGACAGGCTCCCCCTCGCCTAGGGGGCGCTCGGCTGCCACACCCAGCTGACATAGAACCTTTGTCACAATGCCCGCTACCGTGGTGAGGATGCGGGCACTCTGCGGGTGACAGGGACACAGCAGGACTTGGTGTCAGCTCAGCAATTTCTCAGTTCCCCAAAGAAGCTGAATTCTGCAAATTGCTGCTGTTGCTGTTGCAATGATGTCATCAGGTGGGTGTTTTGGTGTAATACACTGAAAACCAGAGCAGAAATGCTGAAATATTCCCATGGTATGCATGGTCTTAGGAGCAAAGCACCGTGACTCAGCCTAAGTAGATCTGCCGCTTATTCTTTTGTACTGCCAGCAGATTGTGGAAGTAGAGTATAAAAACCATCCTTATGGAGAGATCTTTGCATTTTAGGCTTAGTCTAAGTGTCTCAAGTAGCCGGGGTTTTTGATTGGGCCTAATCCATCAGGTCTGATGGCTTTCCTCGTAGTCTCCAGATGAATGTGTTAGAAAATATAAAGCAAGGAAACGTCCTTTGGCGTATTTTGCCTTGCCTTATTTCCTTCTCATCCTGTTCTCTGTGCCAGCCTCTCTCACTAAGCCCTCGTCTGGCTGCATGTCTCTTCTTTCCTCTCTCCTTTTCTCAAACTCTCCTGCTTCCTGGCTTTTGTCTTTCCATTCCTCCATTTCAGTCCTGCAGCCCAGCACTAGATTTTCCTCTTCCCTCCCTTTGGCTTGCTCCCTTCGCTTTCTCCCTTTGTTCCATATCCTTCTTTCCGACTTGTCTCTTGGAGACTTTTGGCCACGCTGGACCCAAGTCTGGGGATGTTTTGGAAACTTTTCAGAGGCCTCGCTGCTGAGGGGGGAGACAGCAGGCAGTGACAGGCCCGGGGCTGACAGGCTCCCCCTCCCCTAGGGGGCGCTCGGCTGCCACACCCAGCTGACATAGAACCTTTGTCACAATGCCCGCTACCGTGGTGAGGATGCGGGCACTCTGCGGGTGACAGGGACACAGCAGGACTTGGTGTCAGCTCAGCAATTTCTCAGTTCCCCAAAGAAGCTGAATTCTGCAAATTGCTGCTGTTGCTCTTGAAATGACGTCATCAGGTGGGTGTTTTGGTGTAATACACTGAAAACCAGAGCAGAAATGCTGACATATTCCCATGGTATGCATGGTCTTAGGAGCAAAGCACCGTGACTCAGCCTAAGTAGATCTGCCGCTTATTCTTTTGTACTGCCAGCAGATTGTGGAAGTAGAGTATAAAACCCATCCTTATGGAGAGATCTTTGCATTTTAGGCTTAGTCTAAGTGTCTCAAGTAGCCGGGGTTTTTGATTGGGCCTAATCCATCAGGTCTGATGGCTTTCCTCGTAGTCTCCAGATGAATGTGTTAGAAAATATAAAGCAAGGAAACGTCCTTTGGCGTATTTTGCCTTGCCTTATTTCCTTCTCATCCTGTTCTCTGTGCCAGCCTCTCTCACTAAGCCCTCGTCTGGCTGCATGTCTCTTCTTTCCTCTCTCCTTTTCTCAAACTCTCCTGCTTCCTGGCTTTTGTCTTTCCATTCCTCCATTTCAGTCCTGCAGCCCAGCACTAGATTTTCCTCTTCCCTCCCTTTGGCTTGCTCCCTTCGCTTTCTCCCTTTGTTCCATATCCTTCTTTCCGACTTGTCTCTTGGAGACTTTTGGCCACGCTGGACCCAAGTCTGGGGATGTTTTGGAAACTTTTCAGAGGCCTCGCTGCTGAGGGGGGAGACAGCAGGCAGTGACAGGCCCGGGGCTGACAGGCTCCCCCTCCCCTAGGGGGCGCTCGGCTGCCACACCCAGCTGACATAGAACCTTTGTCACAATGCCCGCTACCGTGGTGAGGATGCGGGCACTCTGCGGGTGACAGGGACACAGCAGGACTTGGTGTCAGCTCAGCAATTTCTCAGTTCCCCAAAGAAGCTGAATTCTGCAAATTGCTGCTGTTGCTCTTGAAATGACGTCATCAGGTGGGTGTTTTGGTGTAATACACTGAAAACCAGAGCAGAAATGCTGACATATTCCCATGGTATGCATGGTCTTAGGAGCAAAGCACCGTGACTCAGCCTAAGTAGATCTGCCGCTTATTCTTTTGTACTGCCAGCAGATTGTGGAAGTAGAGTATAAAACCCATCCTTATGGAGAGATCTTTGCATTTTAGGCTTAGTCTAAGTGTCTCAAGTAGCCGGGGTTTTTGATTGGGCCTAATCCATCAGGTCTGATGGCTTTCCTCCTCGTCTCCAGATGAATGTGGTAGAAAATATAAAGCAAGGAAACGTCCTTTGGCGTATATTGCCTTGCCTTATTTCCTTCTCATCCTGTTCTCTTTGCCAGCCTCTCTCACTAACCCTTCGTCTGGCTGCATGTCTCTTCTTTCCTCTCTCCTTTTCTCAAACTCTCCTGCTTCCTGGCTTTTGTCTTTCCATTCCTCCATTTCAGTCCTGCAGCCCGGCACTAGATTTTCCTCTTCCCTCCCTTTGGCTTGCTCCCTTCGCTTTCTCCCTTTGTTCCATATCCTTCTTTCCGACTTGTCTCTTGGAGACTTTTGGCCACGCTGGCCCCAAGTCTGGGGATGTTTTGGAAACTTTTCAGAGGCCTCGCTGCTGAGGGGGGAGACAGCAGGCAGTGACAGGCCCGGGGCTGACAGGCTCCCCCTCCCCTAGGGGGCGCTCGGCTGCCACACCCAGCTGACATAGAACCTTTGTCACAATGCCCGCTACCGTGGTGAGGATGCGGGCACTCTGCGGGTGACAGGGACACAGCAGGACTTGGTGTCAGCTCAGCAATTTCTCAGTTCCCCAAAGAAGCTGAATTCTGCAAATTGCTGCTGTTGCTGTTGCAATGATGTCATCAGGTGGGTGTTTTGGTGTAATACACTGAAAACCAGAGCAGAAATGCTGAAATATTCCCATGGTATGCATGGTCTTAGGAGCAAAGCACCGTGACTCAGCCTAAGTAGATCTGCCGCTTATTCTTTTGTACTGCCAGCAGATTGTGGAAGTAGAGTATAAAACCCATCCTTATGGAGAGATCTTTGCATTTTAGGCTTAGTCTAAGTGTCTCAAGTAGCCGGGGTTTTTGATTGGGCCTAATCCATCAGGTCTGATGGCTTTCCTCCTCGTCTCCAGATGAATGTGGTAGAAAATATAAAGCAAGGAAACGTCCTTTGGCGTATTTTGCCTTGCCTTATTTCCTTCTCATCCTGTTCTCTGTGCCAGCCTCTCTCACTAACCCTTCGTCTGGCTGCATGTCTCTTCTTTCCTCTCTCCTTTTCTCAAACTCTCCTGCTTCCTGGCTTTTGTCTTTCCATTCCTCCATTTCAGTCCTGCAGCCCGGCACTAGATTTTCCTCTTCCCTCCCTTTGGCTTGCTCCCTTCGCTTTCTCCCTTTGTTCCATATCCTTCTTTCCGACTTGTCTCTTGGAGACTTTTGGCCACGCTGGACCCAAGTCTGGGAATGTTTTGGAAACTTTTCAGAGGCCTCGCTGCTGAGGGGGGAGACAGCAGGCAGTGACAGGCCCGGGGCTGACAGGCTCCCCCTCCCCTAGGGGGCGCTTGGCTGCCACACCCAGCTGACATAGAACCTTTGTCACAATGCCCGCTACCGTGGTGAGGATGCGGGCACTCTGCGGGTGACAGGGACACAGCAGGACTTGGTGTCAGCTCAGCAATTTCTCAGTTCCCCAAAGAAGCTGAATTCTGCAAATTGCTGCTGTTGCTCTTGAAATGACGTCATCAGGTGGGTGTTTTGGTGTAATACACTGAAAACCAGAGCAGAAATGCTGAAATATTCCCATGGTATGCATGGTCTTAGGAGCAAAGCACCGTGACTCAGCCTAAGGAGATCTGCCGCTTATTCTTTTGTACTGCCAGCAGATTGTAGAAGTAGAGTATAAAACCCATCCTTATGGAGATATCTTTGCATTTTAGGCTTAGTCTAAGTGTCTCAAGTAGCCGGGGTTTTTGATTGGGCCTAATCCATCAGGTCTGATGCCTTTCCTCCTCGTCTCCAGATGAATGTGGTAGAAAATATAAAGCAAGGAAACGTCCTTTGGCGTATTTTGCCTTGCCTTATTTCCTTCTCATCCTGTTCTCTGTGCCAGCCTCTCTCACTAACCCTTCGTCTGGCTGCATGTCTCTTCTTTCCTCTCTCCTTTTCTCAAACTCTCCTGCTTCCTGGCTTTTGTCTTTCCATTCCTCCATTTCAGTCCTGCAGCCCGGCACTAGATTTTCCTCTTCCCTCCCTTTGGCTTGCTCCCTTCGCTTTCTCCCTTTGTTCCATATCCTTCTTTCCGACTTGTCTCTTGGAGACTTTTGGCCACGCTGGACCCAAGTCTGGGGATGTTTTGGAAACTTTTCAGAGGCCTCGCTGCTGAGGGGGGAGACAGCAGGCAGTGACAGGCCCGGGGCTGACAGGCTCCCCCTCCCCTAGGGGGCGCTCGGCTGCCACACCCAGCTGACATAGAACCTTTGTCACAATGCCCGCTACCGTGGTGAGGATGCTGGCACTCTGCGGGTGACAGGGACACAGCAGGACTTGGTGTCAGCTCAGCAATTTCTCAGTTCCCCAAAGAAGCTGAATTCTGCAAATTGCTGCTGTTGCTGTTGCAATGATGTCATCAGGTGGGTGTTTTGGTGTAATACACTGAAAACCAGAGCAGAAATGCTGAAATATTCCCATGGTATGGATGGTCTTAGGAGCAAAGCACCGTGACTCAGCCTAAGTAGATCTGCCGCTCATTCTTTTGTACTGCCAGCAGATGGTGGAAGTAGAGTATAAAACCCATCCTTATGGAGAGATCTTTGCATTTTAGGCTTAGTCTAAGTGTCTCAAGTAGCCGGGGTTTTTGATTGGGCCTAATCCATCAGGTCTGATGCCTTTCCTCCTCGTCTCCAGATGAATGTGTTAGAAAATATAAAGCAAGGAAACGTCCTTTGGCGTATTTTGCCTTGCCTTATTTCCTTCTCATCCTGTTCTCTGTGCCAGCCTCTCTCACTAAGCCTTCGTCTGGCTGCATGTCTCTTCTTTCTTCTCTCCTTTTCTCAAACTCTCCTGCTTCCTGGCTTTTGTCTTTCCATTCCTCCATTTCAGTCCTGCAGCCCGGCACTAGATTTTCCTCTTCCCTCCCTTTGGCTTGCTCCCTTCGCTTTCTCCCTTTGTTCCATATCCTTCTTTCCGACTTGTCTCTTGGAGACTTTTGGCCACGCTGGACCCAAGTCTGGGGATGTTTTGGAAACTTTTCAGAGGCCTCGCTGCTGAGGGGGGAGACAGCAGGCAGTGACAGGCCCAGGGCTGACAGGCTCCCCCTCCCCTAGGGGGCGCTCGGCTGCCACACCCAGCTGACATAGAACCTTTGTCACAATGCCCACTACCGTGGTGAGGATGCGGGCACTCTGCGGGTGACAGGGACACAGCAGGACTTGGTGTCAGCTCAGCAATTTCTCAGTTCCCCAAAGAAGCTGAATTCTGCAAATTGCTGCTGTTGCTCTTGCAATGATGTCATCAGGTGGGTGTTTTGGTGTAATACACTGAAAACCAGAGCAGAAATGCTAAATATTCCCATGGTATGCATGGTCTTAGGAGCAAAGCACCGTGACTCAGCCTAAGTAGATCTGCCGCTTATTCTTTTGTACTGCCAGCAGATTGTGGAAGTAGAGTATAAAAACCATCCTTATGGAGAGATCTTTGCATTTTAGGCTTAGTCTAAGTGTCTCAAGTAGCCGGGGTTTTTGACTGGTCCTAATCCATCAGGTCTGATGGCTTTCCTCCTCGTCTCCATATGAATGTGGTAGAAAATATAAAGCAAGGAAATGTCCTTTGGCCCAGCCTTGCCTTGGCTTATTTCCTTCTCATCCTGTTCTCTGTGCCAGCCTCTCTCACTAACCCCTCGTCTGGCTGCATGTCTCTTCTTTCCTCTCTCCTTTTCTCAAACTCTCTTGCTTCCTGGCTTTTGTCTTTCCATTCCTCCATTTCATTCCTGCAGCCCGGCACTAGATTTTCCTCTTCCCTCCCTTTGGCTTGCTCCCTTCGCTTTCTCCCTTTGTTCCATATCCTTCTTTCCGACTTGTCTCTTGGAGACTTTTGGCCACGCTGGACCCAAGTCTGGGGATGTTTTGGAAACTTTTCAGAGGCCTCGCTGCTGAGGGGGGAGACAGCAGGCAGTGACAGGCCCGGGGCTGACAGGCTCCCCTTTGCCTAGGGGGCGCTCGGCTGCCACACCCAGCTGACATAGAACCTTTGTCACAATGCCCGCTACCGTGGTGAGGATGCGGGCACTCTGCGGGTGACAGGGACACAGCAGGACTTGGTGTCAGCTCAGCAATTTCTGAGTTCCCCAAAGAAGCTGAATTCTGCAAATTGTTGCTGTCGCAAGGATGTCATCAGGTGGGTGTTTTGGTGTAATACACTGAAAACCAGAGCAGAAATGCTGAAATATTCCCATGGTATGCATGGTCTTAGGAGCAAAGCACCGTGACTCAGCCTAAGTAGATCTGCCGCTTATTCTTTTGTACTGCCAGCAGATTGTGGAAGTAGAGTATAAAAACCATCCTTATGGAGAGATCTTTGCATTTTAGGCTTAGTCTAAGTGTCTCAAGTAGCCGGGGTTTTTGATTGGGCCTAATCCATCAGGTCTGATGGCTTTCCTCCTCGTCTCTAGATGGATGTGTTAGAAAATATAAAGCAAGGAAACGTCTCTTCGCGTATTTTGCCTTGCCTTATTTCCTTCTCATCCTGTTCTCTGTGCCAGCCTCTCTCACTAAGCCCTCGTCTGGCTGCATGTCTCTTCTTTCCTCTCTCCTTTTCTCAAACTCTCCTGCTTCCTGGCTTTTGTCTTTCCATTCCTCCATTTCAGTCCTGCAGCCCGGCACTAGATTTTCCTCTTCCCTCCCTTTGGCTTGCTCCCTTCGCTTTCTCCCTTTGTTCCATATCCTTCTTTCCGACTTGTCTCTTGGAGACTTTTGGCCACGCTGGCCCCAAGTCTGGGGATGTTTTGGAAACTTTTCAGAGGCCTCGCTGCTGAGGGGGGAGACAGCAGGCAGTGACAGGCCCGGGGCTGACAGGCTCCCCCTCGCCTAGGGGGCGCTCGGCTGCCACACCCAGCTGACATAGAACCTTTGTCACAATGCCCGCTACCGTGGTGAGGATGCGGGCACTCTGCGGGTGACAGGGACACAGCAGGACTTGGTGTCAGCTCAGCAATTTCTGAGTTCCCCAAAGAAGCTGAATTCTGCAAATTGCTGCTGTTGCTCTTGCAATGATGTCATCAGGTGGGTGTTTTGGTGTAATACACTGAAAACCAGAGCAGAAATGCTAAATATTCCCATGGTATGCATGGTCTTAGGAGCAAAGCACCGTGACTCAGCCTAAGTAGATCTGCCGCTTATTCTTTTGTACTGCCAGCAGATTGTGGAAGTAGAGTATAAAAACCATCCTTATGGAGAGATCTTTGCATTTTAGGCTTAGTCTAAGTGTCTCAAGTAGCCGGGGTTTTTGACTGGTCCTAATCCATCAGGTCTGATGGCTTTCCTCCTCGTCTCCATATGAATGTGGTAGAAAATATAAAGCAAGGAAACGTCCTTTGGCCCAGCCTTGCCTTGGCTTATTTCCTTCTCATCCTGTTCTCTGTCCCAGCCTCTCTCACTAACCCTTCGTCTGGCTGCATGTCACTTCTTTCCTCTCTCCTTTTCTCAAACTCTCCTGCTTCCTGGCTTTTGTCTTTCCATTCCTCCATTTCAGTCCTGCAGCCCAGCACTAGATTTTCCTCTTCCCTCCCTTTGGCTTGCTCCCTTCGCTTTCTCCCTTTGTTCCATATCCTTCTTTCCGACTTGTCTCTTGGAGACTTTTGGCCACGCTGGACCCAAGTCTGGGGATGTTTTGGAAACTTTTCAGAGGCCTCGCTGCTGAGGGGGGAGACAGCAGGCAGTGACAGGCCCGGGGCTGACAGGCTCCCCCTCCCCTAGGGGGCGCTCGGCTGCCACACCCAGCTGACATAGAACCTTTGTCACAATGCCCGCTACCGTGGTGAGGATGCTGGCACTCTGTGGGTGACAGGGACACAGCAGGACTTGGTGTCAGCTCAGCAATTTCTCAGTTCCCCAAAGAAGCTGAATTCTGCAAATTGCTGCTGTTGCTGTTGCAATGATGTCATCAGGTGGGTGTTTTGGTGTAATACACTGAAAACCAGAGCAGAAATGCTGAAATATTCCCATGGTATGGATGGTCTTAGGAGCAAAGCACCGTGACTCAGCCTAAGTAGATCTGCCGCTTATTCTTTTGTACTGCCAGCAGATTGTGGAAGTAGAGTATAAAACCCATCCTTATGGAGAGATCTTTGCATTTTAGGCTTAGTCTAAGTGTCTCAAGTAGCCGGGGTTTTTGATTGGGCCTAATCCATCAGGTCTGATGGCTTTCCTCCTCGTCTCCATATGAATGTGGTAGAAAATATAAAGCAAGGAAGCGTCCTTTGGCGTATTTTGTCTTGTCTTATTTCCTTCTCATCCTGTTCTCTGTGCCAGCCTCTCTCACTAACCCCTCGTCTGGCTGCATGTCTCTTCTTTTCTCTCTCCTTTTCTCAAACTGTCCTGCTTCCTGGCTTTTGTCTTTCCATTCCTCCATTTCAGTCCGGCAGCCCGGCACTAGGTTTTCCTCTTCCCTCCCTGTGGCTTGCTCCCTTTGCTTTCTCTCTTTGTTCCATATCCTTCTTTCCGACTTGTCTCTTGGAGACTTTTGGCCACGCTGGACCCAAGTCTGGGGATGTTTTGGAAACTTTTCAGAGGCCTCGCTGCTGACAGCGGGGACAGCAGGCAGTGACAGGCCCAGGGCTGACAGGCTCCCCCTCCGCTAGGGGGCGCTCGGCTGCCACACCCAGCTGACATAGAACCTTTGTCACAATGCCCGCTACCTTGGTGAGGATGTGGGCACTCTGCGGGTGACAGGGACACAGCAGGACTTGGTGTCAGCTCAGCAATTTCTCATTTCCCCAAAGAAGCTGAATTCTGCAAATTGCTGCTATTGCTCTTGCAATGATGTCATCAGGTGGGTGTTTTGGTGTAATACACTGAAAACCAGAGCAGAAATGCTGAAATATTCCCATGGTATGCATGGTCTTAGGAGCAAAGCACCGTGACTCAGCCTAAGGACATCTGCTGCTTATTCTTTTGTACTGCCAGCAGATTGTGGAAGTAGAGTATAAAACCCATCCTTATGGAGAGATCTTTGCATTTTAGGCTTAGTCTAAGTGTCTCAAGTAGCCGGGGTTTTTGATTGGGCCTAATCCGTTCAGGTCTGATGGCTTTCCTCCTCGTCTCCAGATGAAGGTGGTAGAAAATATAAAGCAAGGAAACGTCCTTTGGCCCAGCCTTGCCTTGCCTTATTTCCTTCTCATCCTCTTCTCTGTGCCAGCCTCTCTCACTAAGCCCTCGTCTGGCTGCATGTCTCTTCTTTCCTCTCTCTTTTTCTCAAACTCTCCTGATTCCTGGCTTTTGTCTTTCCATTCCTCCATTTCGGTCCGGCATCCCAGCACTAGATTTTCCTCTTCCCTCCCTGTGGCTTGCTCCCTTTGCTTTCTCTCTTTGTTCCATATCCTTCTTTCCTACTTGTCTCTTGGAGACTTTTGGCCACGCTGGACCCAAGTCTGGGGATGTTTTGGAAACTTTTCAGAGGCCTCGCTGCTGACAGGGGGGACAGCAGGCAGTGACAGGCCCAGGGCTGACAGGCTCCCCCTCCGCTAGGGGGCGCTCGGCTGCCACACCCAGCTGACATAGAACCTTTGTCACAATGCCCGCTACCTTGGTGAGGATGCGGGCACTCTGCGGGTGACAGGGACACAGCAGGACTTGGTGTCAGCTCAGCAATTTCTCATTTCCCCAAAGAAGCTGAATTCTGCAAATTGCTGCTGTTGTTCTTGCAATGATGTCATCAGGTGGGTGTTTTGGTGTAATACACTGAAAACCAGAGCAGAAATGCTGAAATATTCCCATGGTATGGATGATCTTAGGAGCAAAGCACCGTGACTCAGCCTAAGTAGATCTGCCGCTTATTCTTTTGTACTGCCAGCAGATTGTGGAAGTAGAGTATAAAACCCATCCTTATGGAGAGATCTTTGCATTTTAGGCTTAGTCTAAGTGTCTCAAGTAGCCGGGGTTTTTGATTGGGCCTAATCCATCAGGTCTGATGGCTTTCCTCCTCGTCTCCAGATGAATGTGGTAGAAAATATAAAGCAAGGAAACGTCCTTTGGCGTATTTTGCCTTGCCTTATTTCCTTCTCATCCTGTTCTCTGTGCCAGCCTCTCTCACTAACCCCTCGTCTGGCTGCATGTCTCTTCTTTCCTCTCTCCTTTTCTCAAACTCTCTTGCTTCCTGGCTTTTGTCTTTCCATTCCTCCATTTCATTCCTGCAGCCCGGCACTAGATTTTCCTCTTCCCTCCCTTTGGCTTGCTCCCTTCGCTTTCTCCCTTTGTTCCATATCCTTCTTTCCGACTTGTCTCTTGGAGACTTTTGGCCACGCTGGACCCAAGTCTGGGGATGTTTTGGAAACTTTTCAGAGGCCTCGCTGCTGAGGGGGGAGACAGCAGGCAGTGACAGGCCCGGGGCTGACAGGCTCCCCCTTGCCTAGGGGGCGCTCGGCTGCCACACCCAGCTGACATAGAACCTTTGTCACAATGCCCGCTACCGTGGTGAGGATGCGGGCACTCTGCGGGTGACAGGGACACAGCAGGACTTGGTGTCAGCTCAGCAATTTCTGAGTTCCCCAAAGAAGCTGAATTCTGCAAATTGCTGCTGTTGCTCTTGCGATGATGTCATCAGGTGGGTGTTTTGGTGTAATACACTGAAAACCAGAGCAGAAATGCTGAAATATTCCCATGGTATGTATGGTCTTAGGAGCAAAGCACCGTGACTCAGCCTAAGGAAATCTGCCGCTTATTCTTTTGTACTGCCAGCAGATTGTGGAAGTAGAGTATAAAACCCATCCTTATGGAGAGATCTTTGCATTTTAGGCTTAGTCTAAGTGTCTCAAGTAGCCGGGGTTTTTGATTGGGCCTAATCCGTTCAGGTCTGATGGCTTTCCTCGTAGTCTCCAGATGAATGTGTTAGAAAATATAAAGCAAGGAAACGTCCTTTGGCCCAGCCTTGCCTTGGCTTATTTCGTTCTCATCCTGTTCTCTGTGCCAGCCTCTCTCACTAACCCCTCGTCTGGCTGCATGTCTCTTCTTTCCTCTCTCCTTTTCTCAAACTCTCCTGCTTCCTGGCTTTTGTCTTTCCATTCCTCCATTTCGGTCCGGCATCCCAGCACTAGGTTTTCCTCTTCCCTCCCTGTGGCTTGCTCCCTTTGCTTTCTCTCTTTGTTCCATATCCTTCTTTCCTACTTGTCTCTTGGAGACTTTTGGCCACGCTGGACCCAAGTCTGGGGATGTTTTGGAAACTTTTCAGAGGCCTCGCTGCTGACAGGGGGGACAGCAGGCAGTGACAGGCCCAGGGCTGACAGGCTCCCCCTCCGCTAGGGGGCGCTCGGCTGCCACACCCAGCTGACATAGAACCTTTGTCACAATGCCCGCTACCTTGGTGAGGATGTGGGCACTCTGCGGGTGACAGGGACACAGCAGGACTTGGTGTCAGCTCAGCAATTTCTCATTTCCCCAAAGAAGCTGAATTCTGCAAATTGCTGCTGTTGTTCTTGAAATGACGTCATCAGGTGGGTGTTTTGGTGTAATACACTGAAAACCAGAGCAGAAATGCTGAAATATTCCCATGGTATGGATGGTCTTAGGAGCAAAGCACCGTGACTCAGCCTAAGTAGATCTGCCGCTTATTCTTTTGTACTGCCAGCAGATTGTGGAAGTAGAGTATAAAACCCATCCTTATGGAGAGATCTTTGCATTTTAGGCTTAGTCTAAAATGTCTCAAGTAGCCGGGGTTTTTGATTGGGCCTAATCCGTTCAGGTCTGATGGCTTTCCTCCTCGTCTCCAGATGAATGTGGTAGAAAATATAAAGCAAGGAAACGTCCTTTGGCCCAGCCTTGCCTTGCCTTATTTCCTTCTCATCCTGTTCTCTGTGCCAGCCTCTCTCACTAACCCCTCGTCTGGCTGCATGTCTCTTCTTTCCTCTCTCCTTTTCTCAAACTCTCTTGCTTCCTGGCTTTTGTCTTTCCATTCCTCCATTTCATTCCTGCAGCCCGGCACTAGATTTTCCTCTTCCCTCCCTTTGGCTTGCTCCCTTCGCTTTCTCCCTTTGTTCCATATCCTTCTTTCCGACTTGTCTCTTGGAGACTTTTGGCCACGCTGGCCCCAAGTCTGGGGATGTTTTGGAAACTTTTCAGAGGCCTCGCTGCTGAGGGGGGAGACAGCAGGCAGTGACAGGCCCGGGGCTGACAGGCTCCCCCTCGCCTAGGGGGCGCTCGGCTGCCACACCCAGCTGACATAGAACCTTTGTCACAATGCCCGCTACCGTGGTGAGGATGCGGGCACTCTGCGGGTGACAGGGACACAGCAGGACTTGGTGTCAGCTCAGCAATTTCTCAGTTCCCCAAAGAAGCTGAATTCTGCAAATTGCTGCTGTTGCTCTTGAAATGACGTCATCAGGTGGGTGTTTTGGTGTAATACACTGAAAACCAGAGCAGAAATGCTGAAATATTCCCATGGTATGGATGGTCTTAGGAGCAAAGCACCGTGACTCAGCCTAAGTAGATCTGCCGCTTATTCTTTTGTACTGCCAGCAGATTGTGGAAGTAGAGTATAAAACCCATCCTTATGGAGAGATCTTTGCATTTTAGGCTTAGTCTAAGTGTCTCAAGTAGCCGGGGTTTTTGATTGGGCCTAATCCATCAGGTCTGATGGCTTTCCTCCTCGTCTCCAGATGAATGTGGTAGAAAATATAAAGCAAGGAAACGTCCTTTGGCGTATTTTGCCTTGCCTTATTTCGTTCTCATCCTGTTCTCTGTGCCAGCCTCTCTCACTAACCCCTCGTCTGGCTGCATGTCTCTTCTTTCCTCTCTCCTTTTCTCAAACTCTCCTGCTTCCTGGCTTTTGTCTTTCCATTCCTCCATTTCGGTCCGGCATCCCAGCACTAGGTTTTCCTCTTCCCTCCCTGTGGCTTGCTCCCTTTGCTTTCTCTCTTTGTTCCATATCCTTCTTTCCGACTTGTCTCTTGGAGACTTTTGGCCACGCTGGACCCAAGTCTGGGGATGTTTTGGAAACTTTTCAGAGGCCTCGCTGCTGAGGGGGGAGACAGCAGGCAGTGACAGGCCCGGGGCTGACAGGCTCCCCCACGCCTAGGGGGCGCTCGGCTGCCACACCCAGCTGACATAGAACCTTTGTCACAATGCCCGCTACCGTGGTGAGGATGCGGGCACTCTGCGGGTGACAGGGACACAGCAGGACTTGGTGTCAGCTCAGCAATTTCTCAGTTCCCCAAAGAAGCTGAATTCTGCAAATTGCTGCTGTTGCTCTTGAAATGACGTCATCAGGTGGGTGTTTTGGTGTAATACACTGAAAACCAGAGCAGAAATGCTGAAATATTCCCATGGTATGGATGGTCTTAGGAGCAAAGCACCGTGACTCAGCCTAAGTAGATCTGCCGCTTATTCTTTTGTACTGCCAGCAGATTGTGGAAGTAGAGTATAAAACCCATCCTTATGGAGAGATCTTTGCATTTTAGGCTTAGTCTAAGTGTCTCAAGTAGCCGGGGTTTTTGATTGGGCCTAATCCATCAGGTCTGATGGCTTTCCTCCTCGTCTCCAGATGAATGTGGTAGAAAATATAAAGCAAGGAAACGTCCTTTGGCCCAGCCTTGCCTTGCCTTATTTCCTTCTCATCCTGTTCTCTGTGCCAGCCTCTCTCACTAACCCCTCGTCTGGCTGCATGTCTCTTCTTTCCTCTCTCCTTTTCTCAAACTCTCCTGCTTCCTGGCTTTTGTCTTTCCATTCCTCCATTTCGGTCCGGCATCCCAGCACTAGGTTTTCCTCTTCCCGCCCTGTGGCTTGCTCCCTTTGCTTTCTCTCTTTGTTCCATATCCTTCTTTCCTACTTGTCTCTTGGAGACTTTTGGCCACGCTGGACCCAAGTCTGGGGATGTTTTGGAAACTTTTCAGAGGCCTCGTTGCTGACAGGGGGGACAGCAGGCAGTGACAGGCCCAGGGCTGACAGGCTCCCCCTCCGCTAGGGGGCGCTCGGCTGCCACACCCAGCTGACATAGAACCTTTGTCACAATGCCCGCTACCTTGGTGAGGATGTGGGCACTCTGCGGGTGACAGGGACACAGCAGGACTTGGTGTCAGCTCAGCAATTTCTCATTTCCCCAAAGAAGCTGAATTCTGCAAATTGCTGCTGTTGTTCTTGAAATGACGTCATCAGGTGGGTGTTTTGGTGTAATACACTGAAAACCAGAGCAGAAATGCTGAAATATTCCCATGGTATGGATGGTCTTAGGAGCAAAGCACCGTGACTCAGCCTAAGTAGATCTGCCGCTTATTCTTTTGTACTGCCAGCAGATTGTGGAAGTAGAGTATAAAACCCATCCTTATGGAGAGATCTTTGCATTTTAGGCTTAGTCTAAAATGTCTCAAGTAGCCGGGGTTTTTGATTGGGCCTAATCCGTTCAGGTCTGATGGCTTTCCTCCTCGTCTCCAGATGAATGTGTTAGAAAATATAAAGCAAGGAAACGTCCTTTGGCCCAGCCTTGCCTTGCCTTATTTCCTTCTCATCCTGTTCTCTGTGCCAGCCTCTCTCACTAACCCTTCGTCTGGCTGCATGTCTCTTCTTTCCTCTCTCCTTTTCTCAAACTCTCCTGCTTCCTGGCTTTTGTCTTTCCATTCCTCCATTTCAGTCCTGCAGCCCGGCACTAGATTTTCCTCTTCCCTCCCTTTGGCTTGCTCCCTTCGCTTTCTCCCTTTGTTCCATATCCTTCTTTCCGACTTGTCTCTTGGAGACTTTTGGCCACGCTGGACCCAAGTCTGGGGATGTTTTGGAAACTTTTCAGAGGCCTCGCTGCTGAGGGGGGAGACAGCAGGCAGTGACAGGCCCGGGGCTGACAGGCTCCCCCTCGCCTAGGGGGCGCTCGGCTGCCACACCCAGCTGACATAGAACCTTTGTCACAATGCCCGCTACCGTGGTGAGGATGCGGGCACTCTGCGGGTGACAGGGACACAGCAGGACTTGGTGTCAGCTCAGCAATTTCTCAGTTCCCCAAAGAAGCTGAATTCTGCAAATTGCTGCTGTTGCTCTTGAAATGACGTCATCAGGTGGGTGTTTTGGTGTAATACACTGAAAACCAGAGCAGAAATGCTGAAATATTCCCATGGTATGCATGGTCTTAGGAGCAAAGCACCGTGACTCAGCCTAAGTAGATCTGCCGCTTATTCTTTTGTACTGCCAGCAGATTGTGGAAGTAGAGTATAAAACCCATCCTTATGGAGAGATCTTTGCATTTTAGGCTTAGTCTAAGTGTCTCAAGTAGCCGGGGTTTTTGATTGGGCCTAATCCATCAGGTCTGATGGCTTTCCTCCTCGTCTCCAGATGAATGTGGTAGAAAATATAAAGCAAGGAAACGTCCTTTGGCGTATTTTGCCTTGCCTTATTTCGTTCTCATCCTGTTCTCTGTGCCAGCCTCTCTCACTAACCCCTCGTCTGGCTGCATGTCTCTTCTTTCCTCTCTCCTTTTCTCAAACTCTCCTGCTTCCTGGCTTTTGTCTTTCCATTCCTCCATTTCGGTCCGGCATCCCAGCACTAGGTTTTCCTCTTCCCTCCCTGTGGCTTGCTCCCTTTGCTTTCTCTCTTTGTTCCATATCCTTCTTTCCGACTTGTCTCTTGGAGACTTTTGGCCACGCTGGACCCAAGTCTGGGGATGTTTTGGAAACTTTTCAGAGGCCTCGCTGCTGAGTGGGGAGACAGCAGGCAGTGACAGGCCCGGGGCTGACAGGCTCCCCCACGCCTAGGGGGCGCTCGGCTGCCACACCCAGCTGACATAGAACCTTTGTCACAATGCCCGCTACCGTGGTGAGGATGCGGGCACTCTGCGGGTGACAGGGACACAGCAGGACTTGGTGTCAGCTCAGCAATTTCTGAGTTCCCCAAAGAAGCTGAATTCTGCAAATTGCTGCTGTTGCTCTTGAAATGACGTCATCAGGTGGGTGTTTTGGTGTAATACACTGAAAACCAGAGCAGAAATGCTGAAATATTCCCATGGTATGGATGGTCTTAGGAGCAAAGCACCGTGACTCAGCCTAAGTAGATCTGCCGCTTATTCTTTTGTACTGCCAGCAGATTGTGGAAGTAGAGTATAAAACCCATCCTTATGGAGAGATCTTTGCATTTTAGGCTTAGTCTAAGTGTCTCAAGTAGCCGGGGTTTTTGATTGGGCCTAATCCATCAGGTCTGATGGCTTTCCTCCTCGTCTCCAGATGAATGTGGTAGAAAATATAAAGCAAGGAAACGTCCTTTGGCCCAGCCTTGCCTTGCCTTATTTCCTTCTCATCCTGTTCTCTGTGCCAGCCTCTCTCACTAACCCCTCGTCTGGCTGCATGTCTCTTCTTTCCTCTCTCCTTTTCTCAAACTCTCCTGCTTCCTGGCTTTTGTCTTTCCATTCCTCCATTTCGGTCCGGCATCCCAGCACTAGGTTTTCCTCTTCCCGCCCTGTGGCTTGCTCCCTTTGCTTTCTCTCTTTGTTCCATATCCTTCTTTCCTACTTGTCTCTTGGAGACTTTTGGCCACGCTGGACCCAAGTCTGGGGATGTTTTGGAAACTTTTCAGAGGCCTCGTTGCTGACAGGGGGGACAGCAGGCAGTGACAGGCCCAGGGCTGACAGGCTCCCCCTCCGCTAGGGGGCGCTCGGCTGCCACACCCAGCTGACATAGAACCTTTGTCACAATGCCCGCTACCTTGGTGAGGATGTGGGCACTCTGCGGGTGACAGGGACACAGCAGGACTTGGTGTCAGCTCAGCAATTTCTCATTTCCCCAAAGAAGCTGAATTCTGCAAATTGCTGCTGTTGTTCTTGAAATGACGTCATCAGGTGGGTGTTTTGGTGTAATACACTGAAAACCAGAGCAGAAATGCTGAAATATTCCCATGGTATGGATGGTCTTAGGAGCAAAGCACCGTGACTCAGCCTAAGTAGATCTGCCGCTTATTCTTTTGTACTGCCAGCAGATTGTGGAAGTAGAGTATAAAACCCATCCTTATGGAGAGATCTTTGCATTTTAGGCTTAGTCTAAAATGTCTCAAGTAGCCGGGGTTTTTGATTGGGCCTAATCCGTTCAGGTCTGATGGCTTTCCTCCTCGTCTCCAGATGAATGTGGTAGAAAATATAAAGCAAGGAAACGTCCTTTGGCCCAGCCTTGCCTTGCCTTATTTCCTTCTCATCCTGTTCTCTGTGCCAGCCTCTCTCACTAACCCCTCGTCTGGCTGCATGTCTCTTCTTTCCTCTCTCCTTTTCTCAAACTCTCTTGCTTCCTGGCTTTTGTCTTTCCATTCCTCCATTTCATTCCTGCAGCCCGGCACTAGATTTTCCTCTTCCCTCCCTTTGGCTTGCTCCCTTCGCTTTCTCCCTTTGTTCCATATCCTTCTTTCCGACTTGTCTCTTGGAGACTTTTGGCCACGCTGGCCCCAAGTCTGGGGATGTTTTGGAAACTTTTCAGAGGCCTCGCTGCTGAGGGGGGAGACAGCAGGCAGTGACATGCCCGGGGCTGACAGGCTCCCCCTCGCCTAGGGGGCGCTCGGCTGCCACACCCAGCTGACATAGAACCTTTGTCACAATGCCCGCTACCGTGGTGAGGATGCGGGCACTCTGCGGGTGACAGGGACACAGCAGGACTTGGTGTCAGCTCAGCAATTTCTGAGTTCCCCAAAGAAGCTGAATTCTACAAATTGCTGCTGTTGCTCTTGAAATGACGTCATCAGGTGGGTGTTTTGGTGTAATACACTGAAAACCAGAGCAGAAATGCTGAAATATTCCCATGGTATGCATGGTCTTAGGAGCAAAGCACCGTGACTCAGCCTAAGTAGATCTGCCGCTTATTCTTTTGTACTGCCAGCAGATTGTGGAAGTAGAGTATAAAACCCATCCTTATGGAGAGATCTTTGCATTTTAGGCTTAGTCTAAGTGTCTCAAGTAGCCGGGGTTTTTGATTGGGCCTAATCCATCAGGTCTGATGGCTTTCCTCCTCGTCTCCAGATGAATGTGGTAGAAAATATAAAGCAAGGAAACGTCCTTTGGCGTATTTTGCCTTGCCTTATTTCCTTCTCATCCTGTTCTCTGTGCCAGCCTCTCTCACTAACCCTTCGTCTGGCTGCATGTCTCTTCTTTCCTCTCTCCTTTTCTCAAACTCTCCTGCTTCCTGGCTTTTGTCTTTCCATTCCTCCATTTCAGTCCTGCAGCCCGGCACTAGATTTTCCTCTTCCCTCCCTTTGGCTTGCTCCCTTCGCTTTCTCCCTTTGTTCCATATCCTTCTTTCCGACTTGTCTCTTGGAGACTTTTGGCCACGCTGGACCCAAGTCTGGGGATGTTTTGGAAACTTTTCAGAGGCCTCGCTGCTGAGGGGGGAGACAGCAGGCAGTGACAGGCCCGGGGCTGACAGGCTCCCCCTCGCCTAGGGGGCGCTCGGCTGCCACACCCAGCTGACATAGAACCTTTGTCACAATGCCCGCTACCGTGGTGAGGATGCGGGCACTCTGCGGGTGACAGGGACACAGCAGGACTTGGTGTCAGCTCAGCAATTTCTCAGTTCCCCAAAGAAGCTGAATTCTGCAAATTGCTGCTGTTGCTCTTGAAATGACGTCATCAGGTGGGTGTTTTGGTGTAATACACTGAAAACCAGAGCAGAAATGCTGAAATATTCCCATGGTATGCATGGTCTTAGGAGCAAAGCACCGTGACTCAGCCTAAGTAGATCTGCCGCTTATTCTTTTGTACTGCCAGCAGATTGTGGAAGTAGAGTATAAAAACCATCCTTATGGAGAGATCTTTGCATTTTAGGCTTAGTCTAAGTGTCTCAAGTAGCCGGGGTTTTTGATTGGGCCTAATCCATCAGGTCTGATGGCTTTCCTCGTAGTCTCCAGATGAATGTGTTAGAAATTATAAAGCAAGGAAACGTCCTTTGGCGTATTTTGCCTTGCCTTATTTCCTTCTCATCC
This sequence comes from Patagioenas fasciata, assembly GCF_037038585.1. Taxonomy (NCBI): domain Eukaryota; kingdom Metazoa; phylum Chordata; class Aves; order Columbiformes; family Columbidae; genus Patagioenas; species Patagioenas fasciata. Next base: position 254,681 of record NW_027288666.1, on the reverse strand, counting down.
TGTTCTCTGTGCCAGCCTCTCTCACTAACCCTTCGTCTGGCTGCATGTCTCTTCTTTCCTCTCTCCTTTTCTCAAACTCTCCTGCTTCCTGGCTTTTGTCTTTCCATTCCTCCATTTCAGTCCTGCAGCCCGGCACTAGATTTTCCTCTTCCCTCCCTTTGGCTTGCTCCCTTCGCTTTCTCCCTTTGTTCCATATCCTTCTTTCCGACTTGTCTCTTGGAGACTTTTGGCCACGCTGGCCCCAAGTCTGGGGATGTTTTGGAAACTTTTCAGAGGCCTCGCTGCTGAGGGGGGAGACAGCAGGCAGTGACAGGCCCGGGGCTGACAGGCTCCCCCTCCCCTAGGGGGCGCTCGGCTGCCACACCCAGCTGACATAGAACCTTTGTCACAATGCCCGCTACCGTGGTGAGGATGCGGGCACTCTGCGGGTGACAGGGACACAGCAGGACTTGGTGTCCGCTCAGCAATTTCTCATTTCCCCAAAGAAGCTGAATTCTGCAAATTGCTGCTGTTGCTCTTGAAATGACGTCATCAGGTGGGTGTTTTGGTGTAATACACTGAAAACCAGAGCAGAAATGCTGAAATATTCCCATGGTATGCATGGTCTTAGGAGCAAAGCACCGTGACTCAGCCTAAGTAGATCTGCCTCTTATTCTTTTGTACTGCCAGCAGATTGTGGAAGTAGAGTATAAAACCCATCCTTATGGAGAGATCTTTGCATTTTAGGCTTAGTCTAAGTGTCTCAAGTAGCCGGGGTTTTTGATTGGGCCTAATCCATCAGGTCTGATGGCTTTCCTCGTAGTCTCCAGATGAATGTGTTAGAAAATATAAAGCAAGGAAACGTCCTTTGGCGTATTTTGCCTTGCCTTATTTCCTTTTTATCCTGTTCTCTGTCCCAGCCTGTCTCACTAAGCCCTCGTCTGGCTGCATGTCTCTTCTTTCCTCTCTCCTTTTCTCAAACTCTCCTGCTTCCTGGCTTTTGTCTTTCCATTCCTCCATTTCAGTCCTGCAGCCCGGCACTAGATTTTCCTCTTCCCTCCCTTTGGCTTGCTCCCTTCGCTTTCTCCCTTTGTTCCATATCCTTCTTTCCGACTTGTCTCTTGGAGACTTTTGGCCACGCTGGCCCCAAGTCTGGGGATGTTTTGGAAACTTTTCAGAGGCCTCGCTGCTGAGGGGGGAGACAGCAGGCAGTGACAGGCCCGGGGCTGACAGGCTCCCCCTCCCCTAGGGGGCGCTCGGCTGCCACACCCAGCTGACATAGAACCTTTGTCACAATGCCCGCTACCGTGGTGAGGATGCGGGCACTCTGCGGGTGACAGGGACACAGCAGGACTTGGTGTCCGCTCAGCAATTTCTCATTTCCCCAAAGAAGCTGAATTCTGCAAATTGCTGCTGTTGCTCTTGAAATGACGTCATCAGGTGGGTGTTTTGGTGTAATACACTGAAAACCAGAGCAGAAATGCTGAAATATTCCCATGGTATGCATGGTCTTAGGAGCAAAGCACCGTGACTCAGCCTAAGTAGATCTGCCTCTTATTCTTTTGTACTGCCAGCAGATTGTGGAAGTAGAGTATAAAACCCATCCTTATGGAGAGATCTTTGCATTTTAGGCTTAGTCTAAGTGTCTCAAGTAGCCGGGGTTTTTGATTGGGCCTAATCCATCAGGTCTGATGGCTTTCCTCGTAGTCTCCAGATGAATGTGTTAGAAAATATAAAGCAAGGAAACGTCCTTTGGCGTATTTTGCCTTGCCTTATTTCCTTCTCATCCTGTTCTCTGTGCCAGCCTCTCTCACTAAGCCCTCGTCTGGCTGCATGTCTCTTCTTTCCTCTCTCCTTTTCTCAAACTCTCCTGCTTCCTGGCTTTTGTCTTTCCATTCCTCCATTTCGGTCCTGCAGCCCAGCACTAGATTTTCCTCTTCCCTCTCTTTGGCTTGCTCCCTTCGCTTTCTCCCTTTGTTCCATATCCTTCTTTCCGACTTGTCTCTTGGAGACTTTTGGCCACGCTGGACCCAAGTCTGGGGATGTTTTGGAAACTTTTCAGAGGCCTCGCTGCTGACAGGGGAGACAGCAGGCAGTGACAGGCCCGGGGCTGACAGGCTCCCCCTCCCCTAGGGGGCGCTTGGCTGCCACACCCAGCTGACATAGAACCTTTGTCACAATGCCCGCTACCGTGGTGAGGATGCGGGCACTCTGCGGGTGACAGGGACACAGCAGGACTTGGTGTCAGCTCAGCAATTGCTCAGTTCCCCAAAGAAGCTGAATTCTGCAAATTGCTGCTGTTGCTCTTGCAATGATGTCATCAGGTGGGTGTTTTGGTGTAATACACTGAAAACCAGAGCAGAAATGCTGAAATATTCCCATGGTATGCATGGTCTTAGAAGCAAAGCACCGTGACTCAGCCTAAGGAGATCTGCCGCTTATTCTTTTGTACTGCCAGCAGATAGTGGAAGTAGAGTATAAAAACCATCCTTATGGAGAGATCTTTGCATTTTAGGCGTAGTCTAAGTGTCTCAAGTAGCCGGGGTTTTTGATTGGGCCTAATCCATCAGGTCTGATGGCTTTCCTCCTCGTCTCCAGATGAATGTGGTAGAAAATATAAAGCAAGGAAACGTCCTTTGGCCCAGCCTTGCCTTGGCTTATTTCCTTCTCATCCTGTTCTCTGTGCCAGCCTCTCTCACTAACCCCTCGTCTGGCTGCATGTCTCGTCTTTCCTGTCTCCTTTTCTCAAACTCTCCTGCTTCCTGGCTTTTGTCTTTCCATTCCTCCATTTCAGTCCTGCAGCCCGGCACTAGATATTCCTCTTCCCTCCCTTTGGCTTGCTCCCTTCGCTTTCTCCATTTGTTCCATATCCTTCTTTCCGACTTGTCTCTTGGAGACTTTTGGCCACGCTGGACCCAAGTCTGGGGATGTTTTGGAAACTTTTCAGAGGCCTCGCTGCTGAGGGGGGAGACAGCAGGCAGTGACAGGCCCGGGGCTGACAGGCTCCCCCTCCCCTAGGGGGCGCTCGGCTGCCACACCCAGCTGACATAGAACCTTTGTCACAATGCCCGCTACCGTGGTGAGGATGCGGGCACTCTGCGGGTGACAGGGACACAGCAGGACTTGGTGTCAGCTCAGCAATTTCTCAGTTCCCCAAAGAAGCTGAATTCTGCAAATTGCTTCTTTTGCTCTTGAAATGATGTCATCAGGTGGGTGTTTTGGTGTAATACACTGAAAACCAGAGCAGAAATGCTGAAATATTCCCATGGTATGCATGGTCTTAGGAGCAAAGCACCGTGACTCAGCCTAAGTAGATCTGCCGCTTATTCTTTTGTACTGCCAGCAGATTGTGGAAGTAGAGTATAAAACCCATCCTTATGGAGAGATCTTTGCATTTTAGGCGTAGTCTAAGTGTCTCAAGTAGCCGGGGTTTTTGATTGAGCCTAATCCATCAGGTCTGATGGCTTTCCTCCTCGTCTCCAGATGAATGTGGTAGAAAATATAAAGCAAGGAAACGTCCTTTGGCGTATTTTGTCTTGCCTTATTTCCTTCTCATCCTGTTCTCTGTGCCAGCCTCTCTCACTAACCCCTCGTCTGGCTGCATGTCTCTTCTTTCCTCTCTCCTTTTCTCAAACTCTCCTGCTTCCTGGCTTTTGTCTTTCCATTCCTCCATTTCAGTCCTGCAGCCCGGCACTAGGTTTTCCTCTTCCCTCCCTCTGGCTTGCTCCCTTTGCTTTCTCTCTTTGTTCCATATCCTTCTTTCCGACTTGTCTCTTCGAGACTTTTGGCCACGCTGGACCCAAGTCTGGGGATGTTTTGGAAACTTTTCAGAGGCCTCGCTGCTGACAGCGGGGATAGCAGGCAGTGACAGGCCCAGGGCTGACAGGCTCCCCGTCCGCTAGGGGGCGCTCGGCTGCCACACCCAGCTGACATAGAACCTTTGTCACAATGCCCGCTACCGTGGTGAGGATGCGGGCACTCTGCGGGTGACAGGGACACAGCAGGACTTGGTGTCAGCTCAGCAATTTCTCAGTTCCCCAAAGAAGCTGAATTCTGCAAATTGCTGCTGTTGTTCTTGAAATGACGTCATCAGGTGGGTGTTTTGGTGTAATACACTGAAAACCAGAGCAGAAATGCTGAAATATTCCCATGGTATGGATGGTCTTAGGAGCAAAGCACCGTGACTCAGCCTAAGTAGATCTGCCGCTTATTCTTTTGTACTGCCAGCAGATTGTGGAAGTAGAGTATAAAACCCATCCTTATGGAGAGATCTTTGCATTTTAGGCTTAGTCTAAGTGTCTCAAGTAGCCGGGGTTTTTGATTGGGCCTAATCCATCAGGTCTGATGGCTTTCCTCCTCGTCTCCAGATGAATGTGGTAGAAAATATAAAGCAAGGAAACGTCCTTTGGCGTATTTTGCCTTGCCTTATTTCCTTCTCATCCTGTTCTCTGTGCCAGCCTCTCTCACTAACCCTTCGTCTGGCTGCATGTCTCTTCTTTCCTCTCTCCTTTTCTCAAACTCTCCTGCTTCCTGGCTTTTGTCTTTCCATTCCTCCATTTCAGTCCTGCAGCCCGGCACTAGATTTTCCTCTTCCCTCCCTTTGGCTTGCTCCCTTCGCTTTCTCCCTTTGTTCCATATCCTTCTTTCCGACTTGTCTCTTGGAGACTTTTGGCCACGCTGGACCCAAGTCTGGGGATGTTTTGGAAACTTTTCAGAGGCCTCGCTGCTGAGGGGGGAGACAGCAGGCAGTGACAGGCCCGGGGCTGACAGGCTCCCCCTCCCCTAGGGGGCGCTCGGCTGCCACACCCAGCTGACATAGAACCTTTGTCACAATGCCCGCTACCGTGGTGAGGATGCTGGCACTCTGCGGGTGACAGGGACACAGCAGGACTTGGTGTCAGCTCAGCAATTTCTCAGTTCCCCAAAGAAGCTGAATTCTGCAAATTGCTGCTGTTGCTCTTGAAATGATGTCATCAGGTGGGTGTTTTGGTGTAATACACTGAAAACCAGAGCAGAAATGCTGAAATATTCCCATGGTATGCATGGTCTTAGGAGCAAAGCACCGTGACTCAGCCTAAGTAGATCTGCCGCTTATTCTTTTGTACTGCCAGCAGATTGTGGAAGTAGAGTATAAAACCCATCCTTATGGAGAGATCTTTGCATTTTAGGCTTAGTCTAAGTGTCTCAAGTAGCCGGGGTTTTTGATTGGGCCTAATCCATCAGGTCTGATGGCTTTCCTCGTAGTCTCCAGATGAATGTGTTAGAAAATATAAAGCAAGGAAACGTCCTTTGGCGTATTTTGCCTTGCCTTATTTCCTTCTCATCCTGTTCTCTGTGCCAGCCTCTCTCACTAAGCCCTCGTCTGGCTGCATGTCTCTTCTTTCCTCTCTCCTTTTCTCAAACTCTCCTGCTTCCTGGCTTTTGTCTTTCCATTCCTCCATTTCAGTCCTGCAGCCCAGCACTAGATTTTCCTCTTCCCTCCCTTTGGCTTGCTCCCTTCGCTTTCTCCCTTTGTTCCATATCCTTCTTTCCGACTTGTCTCTTGGAGACTTTTGGCCACGCTGGACCCAAGTCTGGGGATGTTTTGGAAACTTTTCAGAGGCCTCGCTGCTGAGGGGGGAGACAGCAGGCAGTGTAGGCCCGGGGCTGACAGGCTCCCCCTCCCCTAGGGGGCGCTCGGCTGCCACACCCAGCTGACATAGAACCTTTGTCACAATGCCCGCTACCGTGGTGAGGATGCGGGCACTCTGCGGGTGACAGGGACACAGCAGGACTTGGTGTCAGCTCAGCAATTTCTGAGTTCCCCAAAGAAGCTGAATTCTGCAAATTGCTGCTGTTGCTCTTGCAATGATGTCATCAGGTGGGTGTTTTGGTGTAATACACTGAAAACCAGAGCAGAAATGCTGAAATATTCCCATGGTATGCATGGTCTTAGGAGCAAAGCACCGTGACTCAGCCTAAGTAGATCTGCCGCTTATTCTTTTGTACTGCCAGCAGATTGTGGAAGTAGAGTATAAAAACCATCCTTATGGAGAGATCTTTGCATTTTAGGCTTAGTCTAAGTGTCTCAAGTAGCCGGGGTTTTTGATTGGGCCTAATCCATCAGGTCTGATGGCTTTCCTCGTAGTCTCCAGATGAATGTGTTAGAAAATATAAAGCAAGGAAACGTCCTTTGGCGTATTTTGCCTTGCCTTATTTCCTTCTCATCCTGTTCTCTGTGCCAGCCTCTCTCACTAAGCCCTCGTCTGGCTGCATGTCTCTTCTTTCCTCTCTCCTTTTCTCAGACTCTCCTGCTTCCTGGCTTTTGTCTTTCCATTCCTCCATTTCAGTCCTGCAGCCCAGCACTAGATTTTCCTCTTCCCTCCCTTTGGCTTGCTCCCTTCGCTTTCTCCCTTTGTTCCATATCCTTCTTTCCGACTTGTCTCTTGGAGACTTTTGGCCACGCTGGACCCAAGTCTGGGGATGTTTTGGAAACTTTTCAGAGGCCTCGCTGCTGAGGGGGGAGACAGCAGGCAGTGACAGGCCCGGGGCTGACAGGCTCCCCCTCCCCTAGGGGGCGCTCGGCTGCCACACCCAGCTGACATAGAACCTTTGTCACAATGCCCGCTACCGTGGTGAGGATGCGGGCACTCTGCGGGTGACAGGGACACAGCAGGACTTGGTGTCAGCTCAGCAATTTCTCAGTTCCCCAAAGAAGCTGAATTCTGCAAATTGCTGCTGTTGCTCTTGCAATGATGTCATCAGGTGGGTGTTTTGGTGTAATACACTGAAAACCAGAGCAGAAATGCTGAAATATTCCCATGGTATGCATGGTCTTAGGAGCAAAGCACCGTGACTCAGCCTAAGGAGATCTGCCGCTTATTCTTTTGTACTGCCAGCAGATTGTGGAAGTAGAGTATAAAAACCATCCTTATGGAGAGATCTTTGCATTTTAGGCTTAGTCTAAGTGTCTCAAGTAGCCGGGGTTTTTGATTGGGCCTAATCCATCAGGTCTGATGGCTTTCCTCCTCGTCTCCATATGAATGTGGTAGAAAATATAAAGCAAGGAAACGTCCTTTGGCCCAGCCTTGCCTTGGCTTATTTCCTTCTCATCCTGTTCTCTGTGCCAGCCTCTCTCACTAACCCCTCGTCTGGCTGCATGTCTCCTCTTTCCTGTCTCCTTTTCTCAAACTCTCCTGCTTCCTGGCTTTTGTCTTTCCATTCCTCCATTTCAGTCCTGCAGCCCGGCACTAGATATTCCTCTTCCCTCCCTTTGGCTTGCTCCCTTCGCTTTCTCCATTTGTTCCATATCCTTCTTTCCGACTTGTCTCTTGGAGACTTTTGGCCACGCTGGACCCAAGTCTGGGGATGTTTTGGAAACTTTTCAGAGGCCTCGCTGCTGAGGGGGGAGACAGCAGGCAGTGACAGGCCCGGGGCTGACAGGCTCCCCGTCCGCTAGGGGGCGCTCGGCTGCCACACCCAGCTGACATAGAACCTTTGTCACAATGCCCGCTACCTTGGTGAGGATGCGGGCACTCTGCGGGTGACAGGGACACAGCAGGACTTGGTGTCAGCTCAGCAATTTCTCATTTCCCCAAAGAAGCTGAATTCTGCAAATTGCTGCTGTTGTTCTTGAAATGACGTCATCAGGTGGGTGTTTTGGTGTAATACACTGAAAACCAGAGCAGAAATGCTGAAATATTCCCATGGTATGGATGGTCTTAGGAGCAAAGCACCGTGACTCAGCCTAAGTAGATCTGCCGCTTATTCTTTTGTACTGCCAGCAGATTGTGGAAGTAGAGTATAAAACCCATCCTTATGGAGAGATCTTTGCATTTTAGGCTTAGTCTAAGTGTCTCAAGTAGCCGGGGTTTTTGATTGGGCCTAATCCATCAGGTCTGATGGCTTTCCTCCTCGTCTCCAGATGAATGTGGTAGAAAATATAAAGCAAGGAAACGTCCTTTGGCGTATTTTGCCTTGCCTTATTTCCTTCTCATCCTGTTCTCTGTGCCAGCCTCTCTCACTAACCCTTCGTCTGGCTGCATGTCTCTTCTTTCCTCTCTCCTTTTCTCAAACTCTCCTGCTTCCTGGCTTTTGTCTTTCCATTCCTCCATTTCAGTCCTGCAGCCCGGCACTAGATTTTCCTCTTCCCTCCCTTTGGCTTGCTCCCTTCGCTTTCTCCCTTTGTTCCATATCCTTCTTTCCGACTTGTCTCTTGGAGACTTTTGGCCACGCTGGACCCAAGTCTGGGGATGTTTTGGAAACTTTTCAGAGGCCTCGCTGCTGAGGGGGGAGACAGCAGGCAGTGACAGGCCCGGGGCTGACAGGCTCCCCCTCCCCTAGGGGGCGCTCGGCTGCCACACCCAGCTGACATAGAACCTTTGTCACAATGCCCGCTACCGTGGTGAGGATGCTGGCACTCTGCGGGTGACAGGGACACAGCAGGACTTGGTGTCAGCTCAGCAATTTCTCAGTTCCCCAAAGAAGCTGAATTCTGCAAATTGCTGCTGTTGCTCTTGAAATGATGTCATCAGGTGGGTGTTTTGGTGTAATACACTGAAAACCAGAGCAGAAATGCTGAAATATTCCCATGGTATGCATGGTCTTAGGAGCAAAGCACCGTGACTCAGCGTAAGTAGATCTGCCGCTTATTCTTTTGTACTGCCAGCAGATTGTGGAAGTAGAGTATAAAACCCATCCTTATGGAGAGATCTTTGCATTTTAGGCTTAGTCTAAGTGTCTCAAGTAGCCGGGGTTTTTGATTGGGCCTAATCCATCAGGTCTGATGGCTTTCCTCCTCGTCTCCATATGAATGTGGTAGAAAATATAAAGCAAGGAAACGTCCTTTGGCCCAGCCTTGCCTTGGCTTATTTCCTTCTCATCCTGTTCTCTGTGCCAGCCTCTCTCACTAACCCCTCGTCTGGCTGCATGTCTCCTCTTTCCTGTCTCCTTTTCTCAAACTCTCCTGCTTCCTGGCTTTTGTCTTTCCATTCCTCCATTTCAGTCCTGCAGCCCGGCACTAGATTTTCCTCTTCCCTCCCTTTGGCTTGCTCCCTTTGCTTTCTCCCTTTGTTCCATATCCTTCTTTCCGACTTGTCTCTTGGAGACTTTTGGCCACGCTGGACCCAAGTCTGGGGATGTTTTGGAAACTTTTCAGAGGCCTCGCTGCTGAGGGGGGAGACAGCAGGCAGTGACAGGCCCGGGGCTGACAGGCTCCCCCTCCCCTAGGGGGCGCTCGGCTGCCACACCCAGCTGACATAGAACCTTTGTCACAATGCCCGCTACCGTGGTGAGGATGCGGGCACTCTGCGGGTGACAGGGACACAGCAGGACTTGGTGTCAGCTCAGCAATTTCTCAGTTCCCCAAAGAAGCTGAATTCTGCAAATTGCTGCTGTTGCTCTTGAAATGATGTCATCAGGTGGGTGTTTTGGTGTAATACACTGAAAACCAGAGCAGAAATGCTGAAATATTCCCATGGTATGCATGGTCTTAGGAGCAAAGCACCGTGACTCAGCCTAAGTAGATCTGCCGCTTATTCTTTTGTACTGCCAGCAGATTGTGGAAGTAGAGTATAAAACCCATCCTTATGGAGAGATCTTTGCATTTTAGGCGTAGTCTAAGTGTCTCAAGTAGCAGGGGTTTTTGATTGAGCCTAATCCATCAGGTCTGATGGCTTTCCTCCTCGTCTCCAGATGAATGTGGTAGAAAATATAAAGCAAGGAAACGTCCTTTGGCGTATTTTGTCTTGCCTTATTTCCTTCTCATCCTGTTCTCTGTGCCAGCCTCTCTCACTAACCCCTCGTCTGGCTGCATGTCTCTTCTTTCCTCTCTCCTTTTCTCAAACTCTCCTGCTTCCTGGCTTTTGTCTTTCCATTCCTCCATTTCAGTCCGGTAGCCCGGCACTAGGTTTTCCTCTTCCCTCCCTGTGGCTTGCTCCCTTTGCTTTCTCCCTTTGTTCCATATCCTTCTTTCCGACTTGTCTCTTGGAGACTTTTGGCCACGCTGGACCCAAGTCTGGGGATGTTTTGGAAACTTTTCAGAGGCCTCGCTGCTGAGGGGGGAGACAGCAGGCAGTGACAGGCCCGGGGCTGAAAGGCTCCCCTTCCCCTAGGGGGCGCTCGGCTGCCACACCCAGCTGACATAGAACCTTTGTCACAATGCCCGCTACCGTGGTGAGGATGCTGGCACTCTGCGGGTGACAGGGACACAGCAGGACTTGGTGTCAGCTCAGCAATTTCTCAGTTCCCCAAAGAAGCTGAATTCTGCAAATTGCTGCTGTTGCTGTTGCAATGATGTCATCAGGTGGGTGTTTTGGTGTAATACACTGAAAACCAGAGCAGAAATGCTGAAATATTCCCATGGTATGCATGGTCTTAGGAGCAAAGCACCGTGACTCAGCCTAAGTAGATCTGCCGCTTATTCTTTTGTACTGCCAGCAGATTGTGGAAGTAGAGTATAAAACCCATCCTTAATGGAGAGATCTTGGCATTTTAGGCTTAGTCTAAGTGTCTCAAGTAGCCGGGGTTTTTGATTGGGCCTAATCCATCAGGTCTGATGGCTTTCCTCCTCGTCTGCAGATGAATGTGTTAGAAAATATAAAGCAAGGAAACGTCCTTTGGCGTATTTTGCCTTGCCTTATTTCCTTCTCATCCTGTTCTCTGTGCCAGCCTCTCTCACTAAGCCCTCGTCTGGCTGCATGTCTCTTCTTTCCTCTCTCCTTTTCTCAAACTCTCCTGCTTCCTGGCTTTTGTCTTTCCATTCCTCCATTTCAGTCCTGCAGCCCAGCACTAGATTTTCCTCTTCCCTCCCTTTGGCTTGCTCCCTTCGCTTTCTCCCTTTGTTCCATATCCTTCTTTCCGACTTGTCTCTTGGAGACTTTTGGCCACGCTGGACCCAAGTCTGGGGATGTTTTGGAAACTTTTCAGAGGCCTCGCTGCTGAGGGGGGAGACAGCAGGCAGTGACAGGCCCGGGGCTGACAGGCTCCCCCTCCCCTAGGGGGCGCTCGGCTGCCACACCCAGCTGACATAGAACCTTTGTCACAATGCCCGCTACCCTGGTGAGGATGCGGGCACTCTGCGGGTGACAGGGACACAGCAGGACTTGGTGTCAGCTCAGCAATTTCTCAGTTCCCCAAAGAAGCTGAATTCTGCAAATTGCTGCTGTTGCTCTTGAAATGATGTCATCAGGTGGGTGTTTTGGTGTAATACACTGAAAACCAGAGCAGAAATGCTGAAATATTCCCATGGTATGCATGGTCTTAGGAGCAAAGCACCGTGACTCAGCCTAAGTAGATCTGCCGCTTATTCTTTTGTACTGCCAGCAGATTGTGGAAGTAGAGTATAAAACCCATCCTTATGGAGAGATCTTTGCATTTTAGGCTTATTCTAAGTGTCTCAAGTAGCCGGGGTTTTTGATTGAGCCTAATCCATCAGGTCTGATGGCTTTCCTCCTCGTCTCCAGATGAATGTGGTATCAAATATAAAGCAAGGAAACGTCCTTTGGCGTATTTTGTCTTGCCTTATTTCCTTCTCATCCTGTTCTCTGTGCCAGCCTCTCTCACTAACCCCTCGTCTGGCTGCATGTCTCTTCTTTCCTCTCTCCTTTTCTCAAACTCTCCTGCTTCCTGGCTTTTGTCTTTCCATTCCTCCATTTCAGTCCTGTAGCCCGGCACTAGGTTCTCCTCTTCCCTCCTTGTGGCTTGCTCCCTTTGCTTTCTCTCTTTGTTCCATATCCTTCTTTCCGACTTGTTTCTTGGAGACTTTTGGCCACGCTGGACCCAAGTCTGGGGATGTTTTGGAAACTTTTCAGAGGCCTCGCTGCTGACAGCGGGGACAGCAGGCAGTGACAGGCCCAGGGCTGACAGGCTCCCCGTCCGCTAGGGGGCGCTCGGCTGCCACACCCAGCTGACATAGAACCTTTGTCACAATGCCCGCTACCTTGGTGAGGATGTGGGCACTCTGCGGGTGACAGGGACACAGCAGGACTTGGTGTCAGCTCAGCAATTTCTCATTTCCCTAAAGAAGCTGAATTCTGCAAATTGTTGCTGTTGCAAGGATGTCATCAGCTGGGTGTTTTGGTGTAATACACTGAAAACCAGAGCAGAAATGCTGAAATATTCCCATGGTATGCATGGTCTTAGGAGCAAAGCACCGTGACTCAGCCTAAGTAGATCTGCCGCTTATTCTTTTGTACTGCCAGCAGATTGTGGAAGTAGAGTATAAAAACCATGCTTATGGAGAGATCTTTGCATTTTAGGCTTAGTCTAAGTGTCTCAAGTAGCCGGGGTTTTTGATTGGGCCTAATCCATCAGGTCTGATGGCTTTCCTTCTTGTCTCCAGATGAATGTGTTAGAAAATATAAAGCAAGGAAACGTCCTTTGGCGTATTTTGCCTTGCCTTATTTCCTTCTCATCCTGTTCTCTGTCCCAGCCTGTCTCACTAACCCCTCGTCTGGCTGCATGTCTCTTCTTTCCTCTCTCCTTTTCTCAAACTCTCCTGCTTCCTGGCTTTTGTCTTTCCATTTCTCCATTTCAGTCCTGCAGCCCGGCACTAGATTTTCCTCTTCCCTCCCTTTGGCTTGCTCCCTTCGCTTTCTCCCTTTGTTCCATATCCTTCTTTCCGACTTGTCTCTTAGAGACTATTGGCCACGCTGGACCCAAGTCTGGGGATGTTTTGGAAACTTTTCAGAGGCCTCGCTGCTGAGGGGGGAGACAGCAGGCAGTGACAGGCCCGGGGCTGACAGGCTCCCCCTCCCCTAGGGGGCGCTCGGCTGCCACACCCAGCTGACATAGAACCTTTGTCACAATGCCCGCTACCGTGGTGAGGATGCGGGCACTCTGCGGGTGACAGGGACACAGCAGGACTTGGTGTCAGCTCAGCAATTTCTCATTTCCCCAAAGAAGCTGAATTCTGCAAATTGCTGCTGTTGCTCTTGCAATGATGTCATCAGGTGGGTGTTTTGGTGTAATACACTGAAAACCAGAGCAGAAATGCTGAAATATTCCCATGGTATGCATGGTCTTAGGAGCAAAGCACCGTGACTCAGCCTAAGGAAATCTGCCGCTTATTCTTTTGTACTGCCAGCAGATTGTGGAAGTAGAGTATAAAAACCATCCTTATGGAGAGATCTTTGCATTTTAGGCTTAGTCTAAGTGTCTCAAGTAGCCGGGGTTTTTGACTGGTCCTAATCCATCAGGTCTGATAGCTTTCCTCCTCGTCTCCATATGAATGTGGTAGAAAATATAAAGCAAGGAAACGTCCTTTGGCCCAGCCTTGCCTTGCCTTATTTCCTTCTCATCCTGTTCTCTGTGCCAGCCTCTCTCACTAACCCCTCGTCTGGCTGCATGTCTCCTCTTTCCTGTCTCCTTTTCTCAAACTCTCCTGCTTCCTGGCTTTTGTCTTTCCATTCCTCCATTTCAGTCCTGCAGCCCGGCACTAGATATTCCTCTTCCCTCCCTTTGGCTTGCTCCCTTCGCTTTCTCCCTTTGTTCCATATCCTTCTTTCCGACTTGTCTCTTGGAGACTTTTGGCCACGCTGGACCCAAGTCTGGGGATGTTTTGGAAACTTTTCAGAGGCCTCGCTGCTGACAGGGGGGAGACAGCAGGCAGTGACAGGCCCGGGGCTGACAGGCTCCCCCTCCCCTAGGGGGCGCTCAGCTGCGACACCCACCTGACATAGAACCTTTGTCACAATGCCCGCTACCCTGGTGTGTATGCGGGCACTCTGCGGGTGACAGGGACACAGCAGGACTTGGTGTCAGCTCAGCAATTTCTCAGTTCCCCAAAGAAGCTGAATTCTGCAAATTGCTGCTGTTGCTCTTGCAATGACATCGTCAGGTGGGTGTTTTGGTGTAATACACTGAAAACCAGAGCAGAAATGCTGAAATATTCCCATGGTATGCATGGTCTTAGGAGCAAAGCACCGTGACTCAGCCTAAGTAGATCTGCCGCTTATTCTTTTGTACTGCCAGCAGATTGTGGAAGCAGAGTATAAAACCCATCCTTATGGAGAGATCTTTGCATTTTAGGCTTAGTCTAAGTGTCTCAAGTAGCCGGGGTTTTTGATTGGGCCTAATCCATCAGGTCTGATGGCTTTCCTCCTCGTCTCCAGATGAATGTGGTAGAAAATATAAAGCAAGGAAACGTCCTTTGGCCCAGCCTTGCCTTGCCTTATTTCCTTTTTATCCTGTTCTCTGTCCCAGCCTGTCTCACTAAGCCCTCGTCTGGCTGCATGTCTCTTCTTTCCTCTCTCCTTTTCTCAAACTCTCCTGCTTCCTGGCTTTTGTCTTTCCATTCCTCCATTTCAGTCCTGCAGCCCGGCACTAGATTTTCCTCTTCCCTCCCTTTGGTTTGCTCCTTTCGCTTTCTCCCTTTGTTCCATATCCTTCTTTCCGACTTGTGTCTTGGAGACTTTTGGCCACGCTGGACCCAAGTCTGGGGATGTTTTGGAAACTTTTCAGAGGCCTCGCTGCTGAGGGGGGAGACAGCAGGCAGTGACAGGCCCGGGGCTGACAGGCTCCCCCTCGCCTAGGGGGCGCTCGGCAGCCGCACCCAGCTGACATAGAACCTTTGTCACAATGCCCGCTACCGTGGTGAGGATGCGGGCACTCTGCGGGTGACAGGGACACAGCAGGACTTGGTGTCAGCTCAGCAATTTCTGAGTTCCCCAAAGAAGCTGAATTCTGCAAATTGTTGCTGTTGCAAGGATGTCATCAGCTGGGTGTTTTGGTGTAATACACTGAAAACCAGAGCAGAAATGCTGAAATATTCCCATGGTATGCATGGTCTTAGGAGCAAAGCACCGTGACTCAGCCTAAGTAGATCTGCCGCTTATTCTTTTGTACTGCCAGCAGATTGTGGAAGTAGAGTATAAAACCCATCCTTATGGAGAGATCTTTGCATTTTAGGCTTAGTCTAAGTGTCTCAAGTAGCCGGGGTTTTTGATTGGGCCTAATCCATCAGGTCTGATGGCTTTCCTCCTTGTCTCCAGATGAATGTGGTAGAAAATATAAAGCAAGGAAACGTCCTTTGGCCCAGCCTTGCCTTGCCTTATTTCCTTCTCATCCTGTTCTCTGTCCCAGCCTCTCTCACTAACCCCTCGTCTGGCTGCATCTCTCCTCTTTCCTGTCTCCTTTTCTCAAACTCTCCTGCTTTCTGGCTTTTGTCTTTCCATTCCTCCATTTCAGTCCTGCAGCCCAGCACTAGATATTTCTCTTCCCTCCCTTTGGCTTGCTCCCTTCGCTTTCTCCCTTTGTTCCATATCCTTCTTTCCGACTTGTCTCTTGGAGACTTTTGGCCACGCTGGACCCAAGTCTGGGGATGTTTTGGAAACTTTTCAGAGGCCTCGCTGCTGAGGGGGGAGACAGCAGGCAGTGACAGGACCGGGGCTGACAGGCTCCCCCTCCCCTAGGGGGCGCTCAGCTGCCACACCCAGCTGACATAGAACCTTTGTCACAATGCCCGCTACCCTGGTGAGGATGCGGGCACTCTGCGGGTGACAGGGACACAGCAGGACTTGGTGTCAGCTCAGCAATTTCTCAGTTCCCCAAAGAAGCTGAATTCTGCAAATTGCTGCTGTTGCTCTTGAAATGATGTCATCAGGTGGGTGTTTTGGTGTAATACACTGAAAACCAGAGCAGAAATGCTGAAATATTCCCATGGTATGCATGGTCTTAGGAGCAAAGCACCGTGACTCAGCCTAAGTAGATCTGCCGCTTATTCTTTTGTACTGCCAGCAGATTGTGGAAGTAGAGTATAAAACCCATCCTTATGGAGAGATCTTTGCATTTTAGGCTTAGTCTAAGTGTCTCAAGTAGGCGGGGCTTTTGGTGGAGCCTAATCCATCAAGTCTGATGGCTTTCCTCCTCGTCTCCAGATGAATGTGGTAGAAAATATAAAGCAAGGAAACGTCCTTTGGCGTATTTTGTCTTGCCTTATTTCCTTCTCATCCTGTTCTCTGTGCCAGCCTCTCTCACTAACCCCTCGTCTGGCTGCATGTCTCTTCTTTCCTCTCTGCTTTTCTCAAACTCTCCTGCTTCCTGGCTTTTGTCTTTCCATTCCTCCATTTCAGTCCTGCAGCCCGGCACTAGATTTTCCTCTTCCCTCCCTGTGGCTTGCTCCCTTTGCTTTCTCTCTTTGTTCCATATCCTTCTTTCCGACTTGTCTCTTGGAGACTTTTGGCCACGCTGGACCCAAGTCTGGGGATGTTTTGGAAACTTTTCAGAGGCCTCGCTGCTGACAGCGGGGACAGCAGGCAGTGACAGGCCCAGGGCTGACAGGCTCCCCCTCCGCTAGGGGGCGCTCGGCTGCCACACCCAGCTGACATAGAACCTTTGTCACAATGCCCGCTACCTTGGTGAGGATGTGGGCACTCTGCGGGTGACAGGGACACAGCAGGACTTGGTGTCAGCTCAGCAATTTCTCATTTCCCCAAAGAAGCTGAATTCTGCAAATTGCTGCTGTTGCTCTTGAAATGATGTCATCAGGTGGGTGTTTTGGTGTAATACACTGAAAACCAGAGCAGAAATGCTGAAATATTCCCATGGTATGCATGGTCTTAGGAGCAAAGCACCGTGACTCAGCCTAAGTAGATCTGCCGCTTATTCTTTTGTACTGCCAGCAGATTGTGGAAGTAGAGTATAAAACCCATCCTTATGGAGAGATCTTTGCATTTTAGGCTTAGTCTAAGTGTCTCAAGTAGCCGGGGTTTTTGATTGGGCCTAATCCATCAGGTCTGATGGCTTTCCTCCTCGTCTCCAGATGAATGTGGTAGAAAATATAAAGCAAGGAAACGTCCTTTGGCGTATTTTGTCTTGCCTTATTTCCTTCTCATCCTGTTCTCTGTGCCAGCCTCTCTCACTAACCCCTCGTCTGGCTGCATGTCTCTTCTTTCCTCTCTCCTTTTCTCAAACTCTCCTGCTTTCTGGCTTTTGTCTTTCCATTCCTCCATTTCAGTCCGGCAGCCCAGCACTAGATTTTCCTCTTCCCTCCCTGTGGCTTGCTCCCTTTGCTTTCTCTCTTTGTTCCATATCCTTCTTTCCGACTTGTCTCTTGGAGACTTTTGGCCACGCTGGACCCAAGTCTGGGGATGTTTTGGAAACTTTTCAGAGGCCTCGCTGCTACAGGGGGGACAGCAGGCAGTGACACGCCCGGGGCTGACAGGCTCCCCCTCCGCTAGGGGGCGCTCGGCTGCCACACCCAGCTGACATAGAACCTTTGTCACAATGCCCGCTACCTTGGTGAGGATGTGGGCACTCTGCGGGTGACAGGGACACAGCAGGACTTGGTGTCAGCTCAGCAATTTCTGAGTACCCCAAAGAAGCTGAATTCTGCAAATTGCTGCTGTTGTTTTTGAAATGACGTCATCAGGTGGGTGTTTTGGTGTAATACACTGAAAACCAGAGCAGAAATGCTGAAATATTCCCATGGTATGCATGGTCTTAGGAGCAAAGCACCGTGACTCAGCCTGAGGAGATCTGCCGCTTATTCTTTTGTACTGCCAGCAGATTGTGGAAGTAGAGTATAAAAACCATCCTTATGGAGAGATCTTTGCATTTTAGGCTTAGTCAAAGTGTCTCAAGTAGCCGGGGTTTTTGATTGGGCCTAATCCATCAGGTCTGATGGCTTTCCTCCTCGTCTCCAGATGAATGTGGTAGAAAATATAAAGCAAGGAAACGTCCTTTGGCCCAGCCTTGCCTTGCCTTATTTCCTTCTCATCCTGTTCTCTGTGCCAGCCTCTCTCACTAAGCCCTCGTCTGGCTGCATGTCTCCTCTTTCCTGTCTCCTTTTCTCAAACTCTCCTGCTTCCTAGCTTTTGTCTTTCCATTCCTCCATTTCAGTCCTGCAGCCCGGCACTAGATATTTCTCTTCCCTCCCTGTGGCTTGCTCCCTTCACTTTCTCTCTTTGTTCCATATTGTTCTTTCCTACTTGTCTCTTGGAGACTTTTGGCCGCGCTGGACCCAAGTCTGGGGATGTTTTGGAAACTTTTCAGAGGCCTCGCTGCTGACAGGGGGGAGACAGCAGGCAGTGACAGGGCCAGGGCTGACAGGCTCCCCCTCCGCTAGGGGGCGCTCGGCTGCCACACCCAGCTGACATAGAACCTTTGTCACAATGCCCGCTACCTTGGTGAGGATGTGGGCACTCTGCGGGTGACAGGGACACAGCAGGACTTGGTGTCAGCTCAGCAATTTCTCAGTTCCCCAAAGAAGCTGAATTCTGCAAATTGCTGTTGTTGTTTTTGAAATGACGTCATCAGGTGGGTGTTTTGGTGTAATACACTGAAAACCAGAGCAGAAATGCTGAAATATTCCCATGGTATGCATGGTCTTAGGAGCAAAGCACCGTGACTCAGCCTGAGGAGATCTGCCGCTTATTCTTTTGTACTGCCAGCAGATTGTGGAAGTAGAGTATAAAAACCATCCTTATGGAGAGATCTTTGCATTTTAGGCTTAGTCAAAGTGTCTCAAGTAGCCGGGGTTTTTGATTGGGCCTAATCCATCAGGTCTGATGGCTTTCCTCCTCGTCTCCAGATGAATGTGGTAGAAAATATAAAGCAAGGAAACGTCCTTTGGCCCAGCCTTGCCTTGCCTTATTTCCTTCTCATCCTGTTCTCTGTGCCAGCCTCTCTCACTAAGCCCTCGTCTGGCTGCATGTCTCCTCTTTCCTGTCTCCTTTTCTCAAACTCTCCTGCTTCCTAGCTTTTGTCTTTCCATTCCTCCATTTCAGTCCTGCAGCCCGGCACTAGATATTTCTCTTCCCTCCCTGTGGCTTGCTCCCTTCACTTTCTCTCTTTGTTCCATATTGTTCTTTCCTACTTGTCTCTTGGAGACTTTTGGCCGCGCTGGACCCAAGTCTGGGGATGTTTTGGAAACTTTTCAGAGGCCTCGCTGCTGACAGGGGGGAGACAGCAGGCAGTGACAGGGCCAGGGCTGACAGGCTCCCCCTCCGCTAGGGGGCGCTCGGCTGCCACACCCAGCTGACATAGAACCTTTGTCACAATGCCCGCTACCTTGGTGAGGATGTGGGCACTCTGCGGGTGACAGGGACACAGCAGGACTTGGTGTCAGCTCAGCAATTTCTCAGTTCCCCAAAGAAGATGAATTCTGCAAATTGCTGCTGTTGTTCTTGAAATGACGTCATCAGGTGGGTGTTTTGGTGTAATACACTGAAAACCAGAGCAGAAATGCTGAAATATTCCCATGGTATGCATGGTCTTAGGAGCAAAGCACCGTGACTCAGCCTAAGTAGATCTGCCGCTTATTCTTTTGTACTGCCAGCAGATTGTGGAAGTAGAGTATAAAACCCATCCTTATGGAGAGTTCTTTGCATTTTAGGCTTAGTCTAAGTGTCTCAAGTAGCCGGGGTTTTTGATTGGGCCTAATCCATCAGGTCTGATGGCTTTCCTCCTCGTCTCCAGATGAATGTGGTAGAAAATATAAAGCAAGGAAACGTCCTTTGGCCCAGCCTTGCCTTGCCTTATTTCCTTCTCATCCTGTTCTCTGTGCCAGCCTCTCTCACTAACCCCTCGTCTGGCTGCATGTCTCTTCTTTCCTCTCTCCTTTTCTCAAACTCTCCTGCTTCCTGGCTTTTGTCTTTCCATTCCTCCATTTCAGTCCTGCAGCCCGGTACTAGATTTTCCTCTTCCCTCCCTTTGGCTTGCTCCCTTCGCTTTCTCCCTTTGTTCCATATCCTTCTTTCCGACTTGTCTCTTGGAGACTTTTGGCCACGCTGGACCCAAGTCTGGGGATGTTTTGGAAACTTTTCAGAGGCCTCGCTGCTGACAGGGGGGAGACAGCAGGCAGTGACAGGGCCAGGGCTGACAGGCTCCCCCTCCGCTAGGGGGTGCTCGGCTGCCACACCCAGCTGACATAGAACCTTTGTCACAATGCCCGCTACCTTGGTGAGGATGTGGGCACTCTGCGGGTGACAGGGACACAGCAGGACTTGGTGTCAGCTCAGCAATTTCTCATTTCCCCAAAGAAGCTGAATTCTGCAAATTGCTGCTGTTGTTCTTGAAATGATGTCATCAGGTGGGTGTTTTGGTGTAATACACTGAAAACCAGAGCAGAAATGCTGAAATATTCCCATGGTATGCATGGTCTTAGGAGCAAAGCACCGTGACTCAGCCTGAGGAGATCTGCCGCTTATTCTTTTGTACTGCCAGCAGATTGTGGAAGTAGAGTATAAAACCCATCCTTATGGAGAGATCTTTGCATTTTAGGCTTAGTCTAAAATGTCTCAAGTAGCCGGGGTTTTTGATTGGGCCTAATCCGTCAGGTCTGATGGCTTTCCTCCTCGTCTCCAGATGAATGTGGTAGAAAATATAAAGCAAGGAAACGTCCTTTGGCCCAGCCTTGCCTTGCCTTATTTCCTTCTCATCCTGTTCTCTGTGCCAGCCTCTCTCACTAACCCCTCGTCTGGCTGCATGTCTCTTCTTTCCTCTCTCCTTTTCTCAAACTCTCCTGCTTCCTGGCTTTTGTCTTTCCATTCCTCCATTTCAGTCCTGCAGCCCGGTACTAGATTTTCCTCTTCCCTCCCATTGGCTTGCTCCCTTCGCTTTCTCCCTTTGTTCCATATCCTTCTTTCCGACTTGTCTCTTGGAGACTTTTGGCCATGCTGGACCCAAGTCTGGGGATGTTTTGGAAACTTTTCAAGAGGCCTCGCTGGTGACAGGGGGGAGACAGCAGGCAGTGACAGGCCCGGGGCTGACAGGCTCCCCCTCCCCTAGGGGGCGCTCGGCTGCCACACCCAGCTGACATAGAACCTTTGTCACAATGCCTGCTACCCTGGTGAGGATGCGGGCACTCTGCGGGTGACAGGGACACAGCAGGACTTGGTGTCAGCTCAGCAATTTCTCATTTCCCCAAAGAAGCTGAATTCTGCAAATTGCTGCTGTTGCTCTTGAAATGACGTCATCAGGTGGGTGTTTTGGTGTAATACACTGAAAACCAGAGCAGAAATGCTGAAATATTCCCATGGTATGCATGGTCTTAGGAGCAAAGCACCGTGACTCAGCCTAAGTAGATCTGCCGCTTATTCTTTTGTACTGCCAGCAGATTGTGGAAGTAGAGTATAAAACCCATCCTTATGGAGAGATCTTTGCATTTTAGGCTTAGTCTAAGTGTCTCAAGTAGCCGGGGTTTTTGATTGGGCCTAATCCATCAGGTCTGATGGCTTTCCTCCTCGTCTCCAGATGAATGTGGTAGAAAATATAAAGCAAGGAAACGTCCTTTGGCGTATTTTGTCTTGCCTTATTTCCTTCTCATCCTGTTCTCTGTGCCACCCTCTCTCACTAACCCCTCGTCTGGCTGCATGTCTCTTCTTTCCTCTCTCCTTTTCTCAAACTCTCTTGCTTCCTGGCTTTTGTCTTTCCATTCCTCCATTTCAGTCCGGCAGCCCAGCACTAGATTTTCCTCTTCCCTCCCTGTGGCTTGCTCCCTTTGCTTTCTCTCTTTGTTCCATATCCTTCTTTCCGACTTGTCTCTTGGAGACTTTTGGCCACGCTGGACCCAAGTTTGGGGATGTTTTGGAAACTTTTCAGAGGCCTCGCTGCTACAGGGGGGACAGCAGGCAGTGACAGGCCCGGGGCTGACAGGCTCCCCCTCCGCTAGGGGGCGCTCGGCTGCCACACCCAGCTGACATAGAACCTTTGTCACAATGCCCGCTACCTTGGTGAGGATGTGGGCACTCTGCGGGTGACAGGTACACAGCAGGACTTGGTGTCAGCTCAGCAATTTCTGAGTACCCCAAAGAAGCTGAATTCTGCAAATTGCTGCTGTTGTTCTTGAAATGACGTCATCAGGTGGGTGTTTTGGTGTAATACACTGAAAACCAGAGCAGAAATGCTGAAATATTCCCATGGTATGCATGGTCTTAGGAGCAAAGCACCGTGACTCAGCCTGAGGAGATCTGCCGCTTATTCTTTTGTACTGCCAGCAGATTGTGGAAGTAGAGTATAAAAACCATCCTTATGGAGAGATCTTTGCATTTTAGGCTTAGTCTAAGTGTCTCAAGTAGCCGGGGTTTTTGATTGGGCCTAATCCATCAGGTCTGATGGCTTTCCTCCTTGTCTCCAGATGAGTGTGGTAGAAAATATAAAGCAAGGAAACGTCCTTTGGCCCAGCCTTGCCTTGCCTTATTTCCTTCTCATCCTGTTCTCTGTCCCAGCCTCTCTCACTAACCCCTCGTCTGGCTGCATGTCTCCTCTTTCCTGTCTCCTTTTCTCAAACTCTCCTGCTTTCTGGCTTTTGTCTTTCCATTCCTCCATTTCAGTCCTGCAGCCCAGCACTAGATATTTCTCTTCCCTCCCTTTGGCTTGCTCCCTTCGCTTTCTCCCTTTGTTCCATATCCTTCTTTCCGACTTGTCTCTTGGAGACTTTTGGCCACGCTGGACCCAAGTCTGGGGATGTTTTGGAAACTTTTCAGAGGCCTCGCTGCTGAGGGGGGAGACAGCAGGCAGTGACAGGCCTGGGGCTGAGAGGCTCCCCCTCCCCTAGGGGGCGCTCGGCTGCCACACCCAGCTGACATAGAACCTTTGTCACAATGCCCGCTACACTGGTGAGGATGCGGGCACTCTGCGGGTGACAGGGACACAGCAGGACTTGGTGTCAGCTCAGCAATTTCTCAGTTCCCCAAATAAGCTGAATTCTGCAAATTGCTGCTGTTGCTCTTGAAATGATGTCATCAGGTGGGTGTTTTGGTGTAATACACTGAAAACCAGAGCAGAAATGCTGAAATATTCCCATGATATGCATGGTCTTAGGAGCAAAGCACCGTGACTCAGCCTAAGTAGATCTGCCGCTTATTCTTTTGTACTGCCAGCAGATTGTGGAAGTAGAGTATAAAACCCATCCTTATGGAGAGATCTTTGCATTTTAGGCTTAGTCTAAGTGTCTCAAGTAGCCGGGGTTTTTGATGGAGCCTAATCCATCAGGTCTGATGGCTTTCCTCCTCGTCTCCAGATGAATGTGGTAGAAAATATAAAGCAAGGAAACGTCCTTTGGCCCAGCCTTGCCTTGCCTTATTTCCTTCTTATCCTGTTCTCTGTCCCAGCCTCTCTCACTAAGCCCTCGTCTGGCTGCATGTCTCTTCTTTCCTCTCTCCTTTTCTCAAACTCTCCTGCTTCCTGGCTTTTGTCTTTCCATTCCTCCATTTCAGTCCTGCAGCCCGGCACTAGATTTTCCTCTTCCCTCCCTGTGGCTTGCTCCCTTTGCTTTCTCTCTTTGTTCCATATCCTTCTTTCCGACTTGTCTCTTGGAGACTTTTGGCCACGCTGGACCCAAGTCTGGGGATGTTTTGGAAACTTTTCAGAGGCCTCGCTGCTGACAGCGGGGACAGCAGGCAGTGACAGGCCCAGGGCTGACAGGCTCCTCCTTCGCTAGGGGGCGCTCGGCTGCCACACCCAGCTGACATAGAACCTTTGTCACAATGCCCGCTACCGTGGTGAGGATGTGGGCACTCTGCGGGTGACAGGGACACAGCAGGACTTGGTGTCAGCTCAGCAATTTCTCAGTTCCCCATAGAAGCTGAATTCTGCAAATTACTGCTGTTGCTCTTGAAATGACGTAATCAGGTGGGTGTTTTTGTGTAATACACTGAAAACCAGAGCAGAAATGCTGAAATATTCCCATGATATGCATGGTCTTAGGAGCAAAGCACCGTGACTCAGCCTAAGGAGATCTGCCGCTTATTCTTTTGTACTGCCAGCAGATTGTGGAAGTAGAGTATAAAACCCATCCTTATGGAGAGATCTTTGCATTTTAGGCTTAGTCTAAGTGTCTCAAGTAGCCGGGGTTTTTGATTGGGCCTAATCCATCAGGTCTGATGGCTTTCCTCCTCGTCTCCAGATGAATGTGGTAGAAAATATAAAGCAAGGAAACGTCCTTTGGCGTATTTTGTCTTGCCTTATTTCCTTCTCATCCTGTTCTCTGTCCCAGCCTCTCTCACTAAGCCCTCGTCTGGCTGCATGTCTCTTCTTTCCTCTCTCCTTTTCTCAAACTCTCCTGCTTCCTGGCTTTTGTCTTTCCATTCCTCCATTTCAGTCCTGCAGCCCGGCACTAGATATTCCTCTTCCCTCCCTTTGGCTTGCTGCCTTCGCTTTCTCCCTTTGTTCCATATCCTTCTTTCCGACTTGTCTCTTGGAGACTTTTGGCCACGCTGGACCCAAGTCTGGGGATGTTTTGGAAACTTTTCAGAGGCCTTGCTGCTGAGGGGGGAGACAGCAGGCAGTGACAGGCCCGCGGCTGACAGGCTCCCACTCCCCTAGGGGGCGCTCGGCTGCCACACCCACCTGACATAGAACCTTTGTCACAATGCCCGCTACCGTGGTGAGGATGCGGGCACTCTGTGGGTGACAGGGACACAGCAGGACTTGGTGTCAGCTCAGCAATTTCTCAGTTCCCCAAAGAAGCTGAATTCTGCAAATTGCTGCTGTTGCTCTTGAAATGACGTCATCAGGTGTGTGTTTTGCTGTAATACACTGAAAACCAGAGCAGAAATGCTGAAATATTCCCATGGTATGCATGGTCTTAGGAGCAAAGCACCGTGACTCAGCCTAAGGAGATCTGCCGCTTATTCTTTTGTACTGCCAGCAGATTGTGGAAGTAGAGTATAAAACCCATCCTTATGGAGAGATCTTTGCATTTTAGGCTTAGTCTAAGTGTCGCAAGTAGCCGGGGTTTTTGATTGGGCCTAATCCATCAGGTCTGATGGCTTTCCTCCTCGTCTCCAGATGAATGTGGTAGAAAATATAAAGCAAGGAAACGTCCTTTGGCGTATTTTGTCTTGCCTTATTTCCTTCTCATCCTGTTCTCTGTCCCAGCCTCTCTCACTAAGCCCTCGTCTGGCTGCATGTCTCTTCTTTCCTCTCTCCTTTTCTCAAACTCTCCTGCTTCCTGGCTTTTGTCTTTCCATTCCTCAATTTCAGTCCTGCAGCCCGGCACTAGATTTTTCTCTTCCCTCCCTTTGGCTTGCTCCCTTCGCTTTCTCCCTTTGTTCCATATCCTTCTTTCCGACTTGTCTCTTGGAGACTTTTGGCCACGCTGGACCCCAGTCTGGGGATGTTTTGGAAACTTTTCAGGGGCCTCGCTGCTGACAGGGGGAGATAACAGGCAGTGACAAGCCCGGGGCTGACAGGCTCCCCCTCCCCTAGGGGCGCTCGGCTGCCACACCCATCTCACATAGAACCTTTGTCACAATGCCCGCCACCGTGGTGAGGATGCAGGCACTCTGAGGGTGACAGGGACACAGCAGGACTTGGTGTCAGCTCAGCAATTTCTCAGTTCCCCAAAGAAGCTGAATTCTGCAAATTGCTGCTGTTGCTCTTGAAATGATGTCATCAGGTGGGTGTTTTTGTGTAATACACTGAAAACCAGAGCAGAAATGCTGAAATATTTCCATGATATGCATGGTCTTAGGAGCAAAGCACCGTGACTCAGCCTAAGGAGATCTGCCGCTTATTCTTTTGTACTGCCAG
The DNA here is from genome assembly GCF_037038585.1 of Patagioenas fasciata. NCBI lineage: Eukaryota > Metazoa > Chordata > Aves > Columbiformes > Columbidae > Patagioenas > Patagioenas fasciata. The sequence continues at coordinate 229,250 of NW_027288666.1, read as the reverse complement.
CAGATTGTGGAAGTAGAGTATAAAACCCATCCTTATGGAGAGATCTTTGCATTTTAGGCTTAGTCTAAGTGTCGCAAGTAGCCGGGGTTTTTGATTGGGCCTAATCCATCAGGTCTGATGGCTTTCCTCCTCGTCTCCAGATGAATGTGGTAGAAAATATAAAGCAAGGAAACGTCCTTTGGCGTATTTTGTCTTGCCTTATTTCCTTCTCATCCTGTTCTCTGTCCCAGCCTCTCTCACTAAGCCCTCGTCTGGCTGCATGTCTCTTCTTTCCTCTCTCCTTTTCTCAAACTCTCCTGCTTCCTGGCTTTTGTCTTTCCATTCCTCCATTTCAGTCCTGCAGCCCGGCACTAGATTTTTCTCTTCCCTCCCTTTGGCTTGCTCCCTTCGCTTTCTCCCTTTGTTCCATATCCTTCTTTCCGACTTGTCTCTTGGAGACTTTTGGCCACGCTGGACCCAAGTCTGGGGATGTTTTGGATACTTTTCAGGGGCCTCGCTGCTGACAGGGGGAGATAACAGGCAGTGACAGGCCCGGGGCTGACAGGCTCCCCCTCCCCTAGGGGCGCTCGGCTGCCACACCCAGCTGACATAGAACCTTTGTCACAATGCCCGCCACCGTGGTGAGGATGCAGGCACTCTGAGGGTGACAGGGACACAGCAGGACTTGGTGTCAGCTCAGCAATTTCTCAGTTCCCCAAAGAAGCTGAATTCTGCAAATTGCTGCTGTTGCTCTTGAAATGATGTCATCAGGTGGGTGTTTTTGTGTAATACACTGAAAACCAGAGCAGAAATGCTGAAATATTTCCATGATATGCATGGTCTTAGGAGCAAAGCACCGTGACTCAGCCTAAGGAGATCTGCCGCTTATTCTTTTGTACTGCCAGCAGATTGTGGAAGTAGAGTATAAAACCCATCCTTATGGAGAGATCTTTGCATTTTAGGCTTAGTCTAAGTGTCGCAAGTAGCCGGGGTTTTTGATTGGGCCTAATCCATCAGGTCTGATGGCTTTCCTCCTCGTCTCCAGATGAATGTGGTAGAAAATATAAAGCAAGGAAACGTCCTTTGGCGTATTTTGTCTTGCCTTATTTCCTTCTCATCCTGTTCTCTGTCCCAACCTCTCTCACTAAGCCCTCGTCTGGCTGCATGTCTCTTCTTTCCTCTCTCCTTTTCTCAAACTCTCCTGCTTCCTGGCTTTTGTCTTTCCATTCCTCCATTTCAGTCCTGCAGCCCGGCACTAGATATTCCTCTTCCCTCCCTTTGGCTTGCTCCCTTCGCTTTCTCCCTTTGTTCCATATCCTTCTTTCCGACTTGTCTCTTGGAGACTTTTGGCCACGCTGGACCCAAGTCTGGGGATGTTTTGGAAACTTTTCAGAGGCCTCGCTGCATACAGGGGGGACAGCAGGCAGTGACAGGCCCGGGGCTGACAGGCTCCCCCTCCCCTAGGGGGCGCTCGGCTGCCACACCCACCTGACATAGAACCTTTGTCACAATGCCCGCTACCGTGGTGAGGATGCGGGCACTCTGCGGGTGACAGGGACACAGCAGGACTTGGTGTCAGCTCAGCAATTTCTCAGTTCCCCATAGAAGCTGAATTCTGCAAATTGCTGCTGTTGCTCTTCAAATGACGTAATCAGGTGGGTGTTTTTGTGTAATACACTGAAAACCAGAGCAGAAATGCTGAAATATTCCCATGATATGCATGGTCTTAGGAGCAAAGCACCGTGACTCAGCCTAAGGAGATCTGCCGCTTATTCTTTTGTACTGCCAGCAGATTGTGGAAGTAGAGTATAAAACCCATCCTTATGGAGAGATCTTTGCATTTTAGGCTTAGTCTAAGTGTCGCAAGTAGCCGGGGTTTTTGATTGGGCCTAATCCATCAGGTCTGATGGCTTTCCTCCTCGTCTCCAGATGAATGTGGTAGAAAATATAAAGCAAGGAAACGTCCTTTGGCCCAGCCTTGCCTTGCCTTATTTCCTTCTCATCCTGTTCTCTGTCCCAGCCTCTCTCACTAAGCCCTCGTCTGGCTGCATGTCTCCTCTTTCCTGTCTCCTTTTCTCAAACTCTCCTGCTTCCTGGCTTTTGTCTTTCCATTCCTCCATTTCAGTCCTGCAGCCCAGCACTAGATATTCCTCTTCCCTCCCTTTGGCTTGCTCCCTTCGCTTTCTCCCTTTGTTCCATATCCTTCTTTCCGACTTGTCTCTTGGAGACTTTTGGCCATGCTGGACCCCAGTCTGGGGATGTTTTGGAAACTTTTCAGAGGCCTTGCTGCTGAGGGGGGAGACAGCAGGCAGTGACAGGCCCGCGGCTGACAGGCTCCCACTCCCCTAGGGGGCGCTCGGCTGCCACACCCACCTGACATAGAACCTTTGTCACAATGCCCGCTACCGTGGTGAGGATGCGGGCACTCTGCGGGTGACAGGGACACAGCAGGACTTGGTGTCAGCTCAGCAATTTCTCAGTTCCCCAAAGAAGCTGAATTCTGCAAATTGCTGCTGTTGCTCTTGAAATGACGTCATCAGGTGGGTGTTTTGGTGTAATACACTGAAAACCAGAGCAGAAATGCTGAAATATTCCCATGGTATGCATGGTCTTAGGAGCAAAGCACCGTGACTCAGCCTAAGGAGATCTGCCGCTTATTCTTTTGTACTGCCAGCAGATTGTGGAAGTAGAGTATAAAACCCATCCTTATGGAGAGATCTTTGCATTTTAGGCTTAGTCTAAGTGTCGCAAGTAGCCGGGGTTTTTGATTGGGCCTAATCCATCAGGTCTGATGGCTTTCCTCCTCGTCTCCAGATGAATGTGGTAGAAAATATAAAGCAAGGAAACGTCCTTTGGCATATTTTGTCTTGCCTTATTTCCTTCTCATCCTGTTCTCTGTCCCAGCCTCTCTCACTAAGCCCTCGTCTGGCTTCATGTCTCTTCTTTCCTCTCTCCTTTTCTCAGACTCTCCTGCTTCCTGGCTTTTGTCTTTCCATTCCTCCATTTCAGTCCTGCAGCCCTGCACTAGATTTTCCTCTTCCCTCCCTTTGGCTTGCTCCCTTCGCTTTCTCGCTTTGTTCCATATCCTTCTATCCGACTTGTCTCTTGGAGACTTTTGGCCACGCTGGACCCAAGTCTGGGGATGTTTTGGAAACTTTTCAGAGGCCTCGCTGGTGACAGGGGAGACAGCAGGCAGTGACAGGCCCGGGGCTGACAGGCTCCCCCTCCCCTAGGGGGCGCTCGGCTGCCACACCCAGCTGACATAGAACCTTTGTCACAATGCCCGCTACCGTGGTGAGGATGCGGGCACTCTGCGGGTGACAGGGACACAGCAGGACTTGGTGTCAGCTCAGCAATTTCTCAGTTCCCCATAGAAGCTGAATTCTGCAAATTGCTGCTGTTGCTCTTGAAATGACGTAATCAGGTGGGTGTTTTTGTGTAATACACTGAAAACCAGAGCAGAAATGCTGAAATATTCCCATGGTATGCATGGTCTTAGGAGCAAAGCACCGTGACTCAGCCTAAGGAGATCTGCCGCTTATTCTTTTGTACTGCCAGCAGATTGTGGAAGTAGAGTATAAAACCCATCCTTATGGAGAGATCTTTGCATTTTAGGCTTAGTCTAAGTGTCGCAAGTAGCCGGGGTTTTTGATTGGGCCTAATCCATCAGGTCTGATGGCTTTCCTCCTCGTCTCCAGATGAATGTGGTAGAAAATATAAAGCAAGGAAACGTCCTTTGGCGTATTTTGTCTTGCCTTATTTCCTTCTCATCCTGTTCTCTGTCCCAGCCTCTCTCACTAAGCCCTCGTCTGGCTGCATGTCTCTTCTTTCCTCTCTCCTTTTCTCAAACTCTCCTGCTTCCTGGCTTTTGTCTTTCCATTCCTCCATTTCAGTCCTGCAGCCCGGCACTAGATTTTCCTCTTCCCTCCCTTTGGCTTGCTCCCTTCGCTTTCTCCCTTTGTTCAATATCCTTCTTTCCGACTTGTCTCTTGGAGACTTTTGGCCACGCTGGACCCAAGTCTGGGGATGTTTTGGAAACTTTTCAGAGGCCTCGCTGGTGACAGGGGGGACAGCAGGCAGTGACAGGCCCGGGGCTGACAGGCTCCCCCTCCCCTAGGGGGCGCTCCGCTGCCACACCCAGCTGACATAGAACCTTTGTCACAATGCCCGCTACCGTGGTGAGGATGCGGGCACTCTGCGGGTGACAGGGACACAGCAGGACTTGGTGTCAGCTCAGCAATTTCTCAGTTCCCCAAAGAAGCTGAATTCTGCAAATTGCTGCTGTTGCTCTTGAAATGACGTCATCAGGTGGGTGTTTTGGTGTAATACACTGAAAACCAGAGCAGAAATGCTGAAATATTCCCATGGTATGCATGGTCTTAGGAGCAAAGCACCGTGACTCAGCCTAAGTAGATCTGCCGCTTATTCTTTTGTACTGCCAGCAGATTGTGGAAGTAGAGTATAAAACCCATCCTTATGGAGAGATCTTTGCATTTTAGGCTTAGTCTAAGTGTCTCAAGTAGCCGGGGTTTTTGATTGGGCCTAATCCATTCAGGTCTGATGGCTTTCCTCCTCGTCTCCAGATGAATGTGGTAAAAAATATAAAGCAAGGAAACGTCCTTTGGCCTAGCCTTGCCTTGCCTTATTTCCTTCTCATCCTGTTCTCTGTCCCAGCCTCTCTCACTAAGCCCTCGTCTGGCTGCATGTCTCTTCTTTCCTCTCTCCTTTTCTCAAACTCTCCTGCTTCCTGGCTTTTGTCTTTCCATTCCTCCATTTCAGTCCTGCAGCCCGGCACTAGATTTTCCTCTTCCCTCCCTTTGGCTTGCTCCCTTCGCTTTCTCCCTTTGTTCCATATCCTTCTTTCCGACTTGTCTCTTGGAGACTTTTGGCCACGCTGGACCCAAGTCTGGGGATGTTTTGGAAACTTTTCAGAGGCCTCGCTGGTGACAGGGGGGACAGCAGGCAGTGACAGGCCCGTGGCTGACAGGCTCCCCCTCCCCTAGGGGGCGCTCGGCTGCCACACCCACCTGACATAGAACCTTTGTCACAATGCCCGCTACCGTGGTGAGGATGCGGGCACTCTGCGGGTGACAGGGACACAGCAGGACTTGGTGTCAGCTCAGCAATTTCTCAGTTCCCCATAGAAGCTGAATTCTGCAAATTGCTGCTGTTGCTCTTGAAATGACGTCATCAGGTGGGTGTTTTTGTGTAATACACTGAAAACCAGAGCAGAAATGCTGAAATATTCCCATGATATGCATGGTCTTAGGAGCAAAGCACCGTGACTCAGCCTAAGGAGATCTGCCGCTTATTCTTTTGTACTGCCAGCAGATTGTGGAAGTAGAGTATAAAACCCATCCTTATGGAGAGATCTTTGCATTTTAGGCTTAGTCTAAGTGTCGCAAGTAGCCGGGGTTTTTGATTGGGCCTAATCCATCAGGTCTGATGGCTTTCCTCCTCGTCTCCAGATGAATGTGGTAGAAAATATAAAGCAAGGAAACGTCCTTTGGCATATTTTGTCTTGCCTTATTTCCTTCTCATCCTGTTCTCTGTCCCAGCCTCTCTCACTAAGCCCTCGTCTGGCTTCATGTCTCTTCTTTCCTCTCTCCTTTTCTCAGACTCTCCTGCTTCCTGGCTTTTGTCTTTCCATTCCTCCATTTCAGTCCTGCAGCCCTGCACTAGATTTTCCTCTTCCCTCCCTTTGGCTTGCTCCCTTCGCTTTCTCGCTTTGTTCCATATCCTTCTATCCGACTTGTCTCTTGGAGACTTTTGGCCACGCTGGACCCAAGTCTGGGGATGTTTTGGAAACTTTTCAGAGGCCTCGCTGGTGACAGGGGAGACAGCAGGCAGTGACAGGCCCGGGGCTGACAGGCTCCCCCTCCCCTAGGGGGCGCTCGGCTGCCACACCCAGCTGACATAGAACCTTTGTCACAATGCCCGCTACCGTGGTGAGGATGCGGGCACTCTGCGGGTGACAGGGACACAGCAGGACTTGGTGTCAGCTCAGCAATTTCTCAGTTCCCCATAGAAGCTGAATTCTGCAAATTGCTGCTGTTGCTCTTGAAATGACGTAATCAGGTGGGTGTTTTTGTGTAATACACTGAAAACCAGAGCAGAAATGCTGGAGTATTCCCATGGTATGCATGGTCTTAGGAGCAAAGCACCGTGACTCAGCCTAAGGAGATCTGCCGCTTATTCTTTTGTACTGCCAGCAGATTGTGGAAGTAGAGTATAAAACCCATCCTTATGGAGAGATCTTTGCATTTTAGGCTTAGTCTAAGTGTCGCAAGTAGCCGGGGTTTTTGATTGGGCCTAATCCATCAGGTCTGATGGCTTTCCTCCTCGTCTCCAGATGAATGTGGTAGAAAATATAAAGCAAGGAAACGTCCTTTGGCGTATTTTGTCTTGCCTTATTACCTTCTCATCCTGTTCTCTGTCCCAGCCTCTCTCACTAAGCCCTCGTCTGGCTGCATGTCTCTTCTTTCCTCTCTCCTTTTCTCAAACTCTCCTGCTTCCTGGCTTTTGTCTTTCCATTCCTCCATTTCAGTCCTGCAGCCCGGCACTAGATTTTCCTCTTCCCTCCCTTTGGCTTGCTCCCTTCGCTTTCTCCCTTTGTTCAATATCCTTCTTTCCGACTTGTCTCTTGGAGACTTTTGGCCACGCTGGACCCAAGTCTGGGGATGTTTTGGAAACTTTTCAGAGGCCTCGCTGGTGACAGGGGGGACAGCAGGCAGTGACAGGCCCGGGGCTGACAGGCTCCCCCTCCCCTAGGGGGCGCTCGGCTGCCACACCCAGCTGACATAGAACCTTTGTCACAATGCCCGCTACCGTGGTGAGGATGCGGGCACTCTGCGGGTGACAGGGACACAGCAGGACTTGGTGTCAGCTCAGCAATTTCTCAGTTCCCCAAAGAAGCTGAATTCTGCAAATTGCTGCTGTTGCTCTTGAAATGACGTAATCAGGTGGTTGTTTTGGTGTAATACACTGAAAACCAGAGGAGAAATGCTGAAATATTCCCATGGTATGCATGGTCTTAGGAGCAAAGCACCGTGACTCAGCCTAAGTAGATCTGCCGCTTATTCTTTTGTACTGCCAGCAGATTGTGGAAGTAGAGTATAAAACCCATCCTTATGGAGAGATCTTTGCATTTTAGGCTTAGTCTAAGTGTCTCAAGTAGCCGGGGTTTTTGATTGGGCCTAATCCATTCAGGTCTGATGGCTTTCCTCCTCGTCTCCAGATGAATGTGGTAAAAAATATAAAGCAAGGAAACGTCCTTTGGCCTAGCCTTGCCTTGCCTTATTTCCTTCTCATCCTGTTCTCTGTCCCAGCCTCTCTCACTAAGCCCTCGTCTGGCTGCATGTCTCTTCTTTCCTCTCTCCTTTTCTCAAACTCTCCTGCTTCCTGGCTTTTGTCTTTCCATTCCTCCATTTCAGTCCTGCAGCCCGGCACTAGATTTTCCTCTTCCCTCCCTTTGGCTTGCTCCCTTCGCTTTCTCCCTTTGTTCCATATCCTTCTTTCCGACTTGTCTCTTGGAGACTTTTGGCCACGCTGGACCCCAGTCTGGGGATGTTTTGGAAACTTTTCAGAGGCCTCGCTGGTGACAGGGGGGACAGCAGGCAGTGACAGGCCCGGGGCTGACAGGCTCCCCCTCCCCTAGGGGGCGCTCGGCTGCCACACCCAGCTGAAATAGAACCTTTGTCACAATGCCCGCTACCGTGGTGAGGATGCGGGCACTCTGCGGGTGACAGGGACACAGCAGGACTTGGTGTCAGCTCAGCAAGTTCTCAGTTCTCCAAAGAAGTTGAATTCTGCAAATTGCTGCTGTTGCTCTTGAAATGATGTCATCAGGTGGGTGTTTTGGTGTAATACACTGAAAACCAGAGCAGAAATGCTGGAGTATTCCCATGGTATGCATGGTCTTAGGAGCAAACCACCGTGACTCAGCCTAAGTAGATCTGCCGCTTACTCTTTTGTACTGCCAGCAGATTGTGGAAGTAGAGTATAAAACCCATCCTTATGGAGAGATCTTTGCATTTTAGGCTTAGTCTAAGTGTCTCAAGTAGCCGGGGTTTTTGATTGGGCCTAATCCATCAGGTCTGATGGCTTTCCTCCTCGTCTCCAGATGAATGTGGTAGAAAATATAAAGCAAGGAAACGTCCTTTGGCCCAGCCTTGCCTTGCCTTATTTCCTTCTCATCCTGTTCTCTGTCCCAGCCTCTCTCACTAACCCCTCGTCTGGCTGCATGTCTCCTCTTTCCTCTCTTCTTTTCTCAAACTCTCCTGCTTCCTGGCTTTTGTCTTTCCATTCCTCCATTTCAGTCCTGCAGCCCGGCACTAGATATTCCTCTTCCCTCCCTTTGGCTTGCTCCCTTCGCTTTCTCCCTTTGTTCCATATCCTTCTTTCCGACTTGTCTCTTGGAGACTTTTGGCCACGCTGGACCCCAGTCTGGGGATGTTTTGGAAACTTTTCAGAGGCCTTGCTGCTGAGGGGGGAGACAGCAGGCAGTGACAGGCCCGCGGCTGACAGGCTCCCACTCCCCTAGGGGGCGCTCGGCTGCCACACCCACCTGACATAGAACCTTTGTCACAATGCCCGCTACCGTGGTGAGGATGCGGGCACTCTGCGGGTGACAGGGACACAGCAGGACTTGGTGTCAGCTCAGCAATTTCTCAGTTCCCCAAAGAAGCTGAATTCTGCAAATTGCTGCTGTTGCTCTTGAAATGACGTCATCAGGTGGGTGTTTTGGTGTAATACACTGAAAACCAGAGCAGAAATGCTGAAATATTCCCATGGTATGCATGGTCTTAGGAGCAAAGCACCGTGACTCAGCCTAAGGAGATCTGCCGCTTATTCTTTTGTACTGCCAGCAGATTGTGGAAGTAGAGTATAAAACCCATCCTTATGGAGAGATCTTTGCATTTTAGGCTTAGTCTAAGTGTCGCAAGTAGCCGGGGTTTTTGATTGGGCCTAATCCATCAGGTCTGATGGCTTTCCTCCTCGTCTCCAGATGAATGTGGTAGAAAATATAAAGCAAGGAAACGTCCTTTGGCGTATTTTGTCTTGCCTTATTTCCTTCTCATCCTGTTCTCTGTCCCAGCCTCTCTCACTAAACCCTCATCTGGCTGCATGTCTCTTCTTTCCTCTCTCCTTTTCTCAAACTCTCCTGCTTCCTGGCTTTTGTCTTTCCATTCCTCCATTTCAGTCCTGCAGCCTGGCACTAGATTTTCCTCTTCCCTCCCTTTGGCTTGCTCCCTTCGCTTTCTCCCTTTGTTCAATATCCTTCTTTCCGACTTGTCTCTTGGAGACTTTTGGCCACGCTGGACCCAAGTCTGGGGATGTTTTGGAAACTTTTCAGAGGCCTCGCTGGTGACAGGGGGTACAGCAGGCAGTGACAGGCCCGGGGCTGACAGGCTCCCCCTCCCCTAGGGGGCGCTCCGCTGCCACACCCAGCTGACATAGAACCTTTGTCACAATGCCCGCTACCGTGGTGAGGATGCGGGCACTCTGCGGGTGACAGGGACACAGCAGGACTTGGTGTCAGCTCAGCAATTTCTCAGTTCCCCAAAGAAGCTGAATTCTGCAAATTGCTGCTGTTGCTCTTGAAATGACGTAATCAGGTGGTTGTTTTGGTGTAATACACTGAAAACCAGAGCAGAAATGCTGAAATATTCCCATGGTATGCATGGTCTTAGGAGCAAAGCACCGTGACTCAGCCTAAGGAGATCTGCCGCTTATTCTTTTGTACTGCCAGCAGATTGTGGAAGTAGAGTATAAAACCCATCCTTATGGAGAGATCTTTGCATTTTAGGCTTAGTCTAAGTGTCTCAAGTAGCCGGGGTTTTTGATTGGGCCTAATCCATTCAGGTCTGATGGCTTTCCTCCTCGTCTCCAGATGAATGTGGTAAAAAATATAAAGCAAGGAAACGTCCTTTGGCCCAGCCTTGCCTTGCCTTATTTCCTTCTCATCCTGTTCTCTGTGCCAGACTCTCTCACTAAGCCCTCGTCTGGCTGCATGTCTCTTCTTTCCTCTCTCCTTTTCTCAAACTCTCCTGCTTCCTGGCTTTTGTCTTTCCATTCCTCCATTTCAGTCCTGCAGCCCGGCACTAGATTTTCCTCTTCCCTCCCTTTGGCTTGCTCCCTTCGCTTTCTCCCTTTGTTCCATATCCTTCTTTCCGACTTGTCTCTTGGAGACTTTTGGCCACGCTGGACCCAAGTCTGGGGATGTTTTGGAAACTTTTCAGAGGCCTCGCTGGTGACAGGGGGGACAGCAGGCAGTGACAGGCCCGTGGCTGACAGGCTCCCCCTCCCCTAGGGGGGCTTGGCTCCCACACCCAGCTGACATAGAACCTTTGTCACAATGCCCGCTACCGTGGTGAGGATGCGGGCACTCTGCGGGTGACAGGGACACAGGAGGACTTGGTGTCAGCTCAGCAATTTCTCAGTTCCCCAAAGAAGCTGAATTCTGCAAATTGCTGCTGTTGCTCTTGAAATGACGTCATCAGGTGGGTGTTTTGGTGTAATACACTGAAAACCAGAGCAGAAATGCTGAAATATTCCCATGGTATGCATGGTCTTAGGAGCAAAGCACCGTGACTCAGCCTAAGGAGATCTGCCGCTTATTCTTTTGTACTGCCAGCAGATTGTGGAAGTAGAGTATAAAACCCATCCTTATGGAGAGATCTTTGCATTTTAGGCTTAGTCTAAGTGTCGCAAGTAGCCGGGGTTTTTGATTGGGCCTAATCCATCAGGTCTGATGGCTTTCCTCCTCGTCTCCAGATGAATGTGGTAGAAAATATAAAGCAAGGAAACGTCCTTTGGCGTATTTTGTCTTGCCTTATTTCCTTCTCATCCTGTTCTCTGTCCCAGCCTCTCTCACTAAGCCCTCGTCTGGCTGCATGTCTCTTCTTTCCTCTCTCCTTTTCTCAAACTCTCCTGCTTCCTGGCTTTTGTCTTTCCATTCCTCCATTTCAGTCCTGCAGCCCGGCACTAGATTTTCCTCTTCCCTCCCTTTGGCTTGCTCCCTTCGCTTTCTCCCTTTGTTCAATATCCTTCTTTCCGACTTGTCTCTTGGAGACTTTTGGCCACGCTGGACCCAAGTCTGGGGATGTTTTGGAAACTTTTCAGAGGCCTCGCTGGTGACAGGGGGGACAGCAGGCAGTGACAGGCCCGGGGCTGACAGGCTCCCCCTCCCCTAGGGGGCGCTCGGCTGCCACACCCAGCTGACATAGAACCTTTGTCACAATGCCCGCTACCGTGGTGAGGATGCGGGCACTCTGCGGGTGACAGGGACACAGCAGGACTTGGTGTCAGCTCAGCAATTTCTCAGTTCCCCAAAGAAGCTGAATTCTGCAAATTGCTGCTGTTGCTCTTGAAATGACGTAATCAGGTAATTGTTTTGGTGTAATACACTGAAAACCAGAGCAGAAATGCTGAAATATTCCCATGGTATGCATGGTCTTAGGAGCAAAGCACCGTGACTCAGCCTAAGTAGATCTGCCGCTTATTCTTTTGTACTGCCAGCAGATTGTGGAAGTAGAGTATAAAACCCATCCTTATGGAGAGATCTTTGCATTTTAGGCTTAGTCTAAGTGTCTCAAGTAGCCGGGGTTTTTGATTGGGCCTAATCCATTCAGGTCTGATGGCTTTCCTCCTCGTCTCCAGATGAATGTGGTAAAAAATATAAAGCAAGGAAACGTCCTTTGGCCTAGCCTTGCCTTGCCTTATTTCCTTCTCATCCTGTTCTCTGTCCCAGCCTCTCTCACTAAGCCCTCGTCTGGCTGCATGTCTCTTCTTTCCTCTCTCCTTTTCTCAAACTCTCCTGCTTCCTGGCTTTTGTCTTTCCATTCCTCCATTTCAGTCCTGCAGCCCGGCACTAGATTTTCCTCTTCCCTCCCTTTGGCTTGCTCCCTTCGCTTTCTCCCTTTGTTCCATATCCTTCTTTCCGACTTGTCTCTTGGAGACTTTTGGCCACGCTGGACCCCAGTCTGGGGATGTTTTGGAAACTTTTCAGAGGCCTTGCTGCTGAGGGGGGAGACAGCAGGCAGTGACAGGCCCGCGGCTGACAGGCTCCCACTCCCCTAGGGGGCGCTCGGCTGCCACACCCACCTGACATAGAACCTTTGTCACAATGCCCGCTACCGTGGTGAGGATGCGGGCACTCTGCGGGTGACAGGGACACAGCAGGACTTGGTGTCAGCTCAGCAATTTCTCAGTTCCCCAAAGAAGCTGAATTCTGCAAATTGCTGCTGTTGCTCTTGAAATGACGTCATCAGGTGGGTGTTTTGGTGTAATACACTGAAAACCAGAGCAGAAATGCTGAAATATTCCCATGGTATGCATGGTCTTAGGAGCAAAGCACCGTGACTCAGCCTAAGGAGATCTGCCGCTTATTCTTTTGTACTGCCAGCAGATTGTGGAAGTAGAGTATAAAACCCATCCTTATGGAGAGATCTTTGCATTTTAGGCTTAGTCTAAGTGTCGCAAGTAGCCGGGGTTTTTGATTGGGCCTAATCCATCAGGTCTGATGGCTTTCCTCCTCATCTCCAGATGAATGTGGTAGAAAATATAAAGCAAGGAAACGTCCTTTGGCGTATTTTGTCTTGCCTTATTTCCTTCTCATCCTGTTCTCTGTCCCAGCCTCTCTCACTAAACCCTCATCTGGCTGCATGTCTCTTCTTTCCTCTCTCCTTTTCTCAAACTCTCCTGCTTCCTGGCTTTTGTCTTTCCATTCCTCCATTTCAGTCCTGCAGCCTGGCACTAGATTTTCCTCTTCCCTCCCTTTGGCTTGCTCCCTTCGCTTTCTCCCTTTGTTCAATATCCTTCTTTCCGACTTGTCTCTTGGAGACTTTTGGCCACGCTGGACCCAAGTCTGGGGATGTTTTGGAAACTTTTCAGAGGCCTCGCTGGTGACAGGGGGGACAGCAGGCAGTGACAGGCCCGGGGCTGACAGGCTCCCCCTCCCCTAGGGGGCGCTCCGCTGCCACACCCAGCTGACATAGAACCTTTGTCACAATGCCCGCTACCGTGGTGAGGATGCGGGCACTCTGCGGGTGACAGGGACACAGCAGGACTTGGTGTCAGCTCAGCAATTTCTCAGTTCCCCAAAGAAGCTGAATTCTGCAAATTGCTGCTGTTGCTCTTGAAATGACGTAATCAGGTGGTTGTTTTGGTGTAATACACTGAAAACCAGAGCAGAAATGCTGAAATATTCCCATGGTATGCATGGTCTTAGGAGCAAAGCACCGTGACTCAGCCTAAGGAGATCTGCCGCTTATTCTTTTGTACTGCCAGCAGATTGTGGAAGTAGAGTATAAAACCCATCCTTATGGAGAGATCTTTGCATTTTAGGCTTAGTCTAAGTGTCTCAAGTAGCCGGGGTTTTTGATTGGGCCTAATCCATTCAGGTCTGATGGCTTTCCTCCTCGTCTCCAGATGAATGTGGTAAAAAATATAAAGCAAGGAAACGTCCTTTGGCCCAGCCTTGCCTTGCCTTATTTCCTTCTCATCCTGTTCTCTGTGCCAGACTCTCTCACTAAGCCCTCGTCTGGCTGCATGTCTCTTCTTTCCTCTCTCCTTTTCTCAAACTCTCCTGCTTCCTGGCTTTTGTCTTTCCATTCCTCCATTTCAGTCCTGCAGCTCAGCACTAGATTTTCCTCTTCCCTCCCTTTGGCTTGCTCCCTTCGCTTTCTCCCTTTGTTCCATATCCTTCTTTCCGACTTGTCTCTTGGAGACTTTTGGCCACGCTGGACCCCAGTCTGGGGATGTTTTGGAAACTTTTCAGAGGCCTTGCTGCTGAGGGGGGAGACAGCAGGCAGTGACAGGCCCGCGGCTGACAGGCTCCCACTCCCCTAGGGGGCGCTCGGCTGCCACACCCACCTGACATAGAACCTTTGTCACAATGCCCGCTACCGTGGTGAGGATGCGGGCACTCTGCGGGTGACAGGGACACAGCAGGACTTGGTGTCAGCTCAGCAATTTCTCAGTTCCCCAAAGAAGCCGAATTCTGCAAATTGCTGCTGTTGCTCCTGAAATGACGTCATCAGGTGGGTGTTTTGGTGTAATACACTGAAAACCAGAGCAGAAATGCTGAAATATTCCCATGGTATGCATGGTCTTAGGAGCAAAGCACCGTGACTCAGCCTATGGAGATCTGCCGCTTATTCTTTTGTACTGCCAGCAGATTGTGGAAGTAGAGTATAAAACCCATCCTTATGGAGAGATCTTTGCATTTTAGGCTTAGTCTAAGTGTCGCAAGTAGCCGGGGTTTTTGATTGGGCCTAATCCATCAGGTCTGATGGCTTTCCTCCTCGTCTCCAGATGAATGTGGTAGAAAATATAAAGCAAGGAAACGTCCTTTGGCGTATTTTGTCTTGCCTTATTTCCTTCTCATCCTGTTCTCTGTCCCAGCCTCTCTCACTAAGCCCTCGTCTGGCTTCATGTCTCTTCTTTCCTCTCTCCTTTTCTCAGACTCTCCTGCTTCCTGGCTTTTGTCTTTCCATTCCTCCATTTCAGTCCTGCAGCCCGGCACTAGATTTTCCTCTTCCCTCCCTTTGGCTTGCTCCCTTCGCTTTCTCGCTTTGTTCCATATCCTTCTATCCGACTTGTCTCTTGGAGACTTTTGGCCACGCTGGACCCAAGTCTGGGGATGTTTTGGAAACTTTTCAGAGGCCTCGCTGCTGAGGGGGGAGACAGCAGGCAGTGACAGACCCGGGGCTGACAGGCTCCCCCTCCCCTAGGGGGCGCTCGGCTGTCACACCCACCTGACATAGAACCTTTGTCACAATGTGCGCTACCGTGGTGAGGATGCGGGCACTCCGTGGGTGACAGAGACACAGCAGGACTTGGTGTCAGCTCAGCAATTTCTCAGTTCCCCAAAGAAGCTGAATTCTGCAAATTGCTGCTGTTGCTCTTGAAATGATGTCATCAGGTGGGTGTTTTGGTGTAATACACTGAAAACCAGAGCAGAAATGCTGAAATATTCCCATGGTATGCATGGTCTTAGGAGCAAAGCACCGTGACTCAGCCTAAGTAGATCTGCCGCTTATTCTTTTGTACTGCCAGCAGATTGTGGAAGTAGAGTATAAAACCCATCCTTATGGAGAGATCTTTGCATTTTAGGCTTAGTCTAAGTGTCTCAAGTAGCCGGGGTTTTTGATTGGGCATAATCCATCAGGTCTGATGGCTTTTCTCCTCGTCTCCAGATGAATGTGGTAGAAAATATAAAGCAAGGAAACGTCCTTTGGCCCAGCCTTGCCTTGCCTTATTTCCTTCTCATCCTGTTCTCTGTGCCAGCCTCTCTCACTAAGCCCTCGTCTGGCTGCATGTCTCTTCTTTCCTCTCTCCTTTTCTCAAACTCTCCTGCTTCCTGGCTTTTGTCTTTCCATTCCTCCATTTCAGTCCTGCAGCCCAGCACTAGATTTTCCTCTTCCCTCCCTTTGACTTGCTCCCTTCCCTTTCTCCCTTTGTTCCATATCCTTCTTTCCGACTTGTCTCTTGGAGACTTTTGGCCACGCTGGACGCAAGTCTGGGGATGTTTTGGAAACTTTTCAGAGGCCTCGCTGGTGACAGGGGGTACAGCAGGCAGTGACAGGCCCGGGGCTGACAGGCTCCCCCTCCCCTAGGGGGTGCTCGGCTGCCACACCCACCTGACATAGAACCTTTGTCACAATGCCCGCTACCGTGGTGAGGATGCGGGCACTCTGCGGGTGACAGGGACACAGCAGGACTCGGTGTCAGCTCAGCAATTTCTCAGTTCCCCAAAGAAGCCGAATTCTGCAAATTGCTGCTGTTGCTCCTGAAATGACGTCATCAGGTGGGTGTTTTGGTGTAATACACTGAAAACCAGAGCAGAAATGCTGAAATATTCCCATGGTATGCATGGTCTTAGGAGCAAAGCACCGTGACTCAGCCTATGGAGATCTGCCGCTTATTCTTTTGTACTGCCAGCAGATTGTGGAAGTAGAGTATAAAACCCATCCTTATGGAGAGATCTTTGCATTTTAGGCTTAGTCTAAGTGTCGCAAGTAGCCGGGGTTTTTGATTGGGCCTAATCCATCAGGTCTGATGGCTTTCCTCCTCGTCTCCAGATGAATGTGGTAGAAAATATAAAGCAAGGAAACGTCCTTTGGCGTATTTTGTCTTGCCTTATTTCCTTCTCATCCTGTTCTCTGTCCCAGCCTCTCTCACTAAGCCCTCGTCTGGCTTCATGTCTCTTCTTTCCTCTCTCCTTTTCTCAGACTCTCCTGCTTCCTGGCTTTTGTCTTTCCATTCCTCCATTTCAGTCCTGCAGCCCGGCACTAGATTTTCCTCTTCCCTCCCTTTGGCTTGCTCCCTTCGCTTTCTCGCTTTGTTCCATATCCTTCTATCCGACTTGTCTCTTGGAGACTTTTGGCCACGCTGGACCCAAGTCTGGGGATGTTTTGGAAACTTTTCAGAGGCCTCGCTGCTGAGGGGGGAGACAGCAGGCAGTGACAGACCCGGGGCTGACAGGCTCCCCCTCCCCTAGGGGGCGCTCGGCTGTCACACCCACCTGACATAGAACCTTTGTCACAATGTGCGCTACCGTGGTGAGGATGCGGGCACTCCGTGGGTGACAGAGACACAGCAGGACTTGGTGTCAGCTCAGCAATTTCTCAGTTCCCCAAAGAAGCTGAATTCTGCAAATTGCTGCTGTTGCTCTTGAAATGATGTCATCAGGTGGGTGTTTTGGTGTAATACACTGAAAACCAGAGCAGAAATGCTGAAATATTCCCATGGTATGCATGGTCTTAGGAGCAAAGCACCGTGACTCAGCCTAAGTAGATCTGCCGCTTATTCTTTTGTACTGCCAGCAGATTGTGGAAGTAGAGTATAAAACCCATCCTTATGGAGAGATCTTTGCATTTTAGGCTTAGTCTAAGTGTCGCAAGTAGCCGGGGTTTTTGATTGGGCCTAATCCATCAGGTCTGATGGCTTTCCTCCTCGTCTCCAGATGAATGTGGTAGAAAATATAAAGCAAGGAAACGTCCTTTTGCCCAGCCTTGCCTTGCCTTATTTCCTTCTCATCCTGTTCTCTGTCCCAGCCTCTCTCACTAAGCCCTCGTCTGGCTGCATGTCTCCTCTTTCCTCTCTCCTTTTCTCAAACTCTCCTGCTTCCTGGCTTTTGTCTTTCCATTCCTCCATTTCAGTCCTGCAGCCCGGCACTAGATATTCCTCTTCCCTCCCTTTGGCTTGCTCCCTTCGCTTTCTCCCTTTGTTCCATATTCTTCTTTCCGACTTGTCTCTTGGAGACTTTTGGCCACGCTGGACGCAAGTCTGGGGATGTTTTGGAAACTTTTCAGAGGCCTCGCCGCTGAGGGGGGAGACAGCAGGCAGTGACAAGCCCGGGGCTGACAGGCTCCCACTCCCCTAGGGGGCGCTCGGCTGCCACACCCACCTGACATAGAACCTTTGTCACAATGCCCGCTACCGTGGTGAGGATGCGGGCACTCTGCGGGTGACAGGGACACAGCAGGACTTGGTGTCAGCTCAGCAATTTCTCAGTTCCCCAAAGAAGCTGAATTCTGCAAATTGCTGCTGTTGTTCTTGAAATGACGTCATCAGGTGGGTGTTTTTGTGTAATACACTGAAAACCAGAGCAGAAATGCTGAAATATTCCCATGGTATGCATGGTCTTAGGAGCAAAGCACCGTGACTCAGCCTAAGTAGATCTGCCGCTTATTCTTTTGTACTGCCAGCAGATTGTGGAAGTAGAGTATAAAACCCATCCTTATGGAGAGATCTTTGCATTTTAGGCTTAGTCTAAGTGTCTCAAGTAGCCGGGGTTTTTGATTGGGCCTAATCCATCAGGTCTGATGGCTTTCCTCCTCGTCTCCAGATGAATGTGGTAGAAAATATAAAGCAAGGAAACGTCCTTTGGCGTATTTTGTCTTGCCTTATTTCCTTCTCATCCTGTTCTCTGTCCCAGCCTCTCTCAATAAACCCTCATCTGGCTGCATGTCTCTTCTTTCCTCTCTCCTTTTCTCAAACTCTCGTGCTTCCTGGCTTTTGTCTTTCCATTCCTCCATTTCAGTCCTGCAGCCCGGCACTAGATTTTTCTCTTCCCTCCCTTTGGCTTGCTCCCTTCGCTTTCTCCCTTTGTTCCATATCCTTCTTTCCGACTTGTCTCTTGCAGACTTTTGGCCACGCTGGACCCAAGTCTGGGGATGTTTTGGATACTTTTCAGGGGCCTTGCTGCTGACAGGGGGAGATAACAGGTAGTGACAGGCCCGGGGCTGACAGGCTCCTCCTCCCCTAGGGGGCGCTCGGCTGCCACACCCAGCTGACATAGAACCTTTGTCACAATGCCCGCTACCGTGGTGAGGATGCGGGCACTCTGCGGGTGACAGGGACACAGCAGGACTTGGTGTCAGCTCAGCAATTTTTCAGTTCCCCAAAGAAGCTGAATTCTGCAAATTGCTGCTGTTGCTCTTGAAATGACGTCATCAGGTGGGTGTTTTGGTGTAATACACTGAAAACCAGAGCAGAAATGCTGAAATATTCCCATGGTATGCATGGTCTTAGGAGCAAAGCACCGTGACTCAGCCTAAGGAGATCTGCCGCTTATTCTTTTGTACTGCCAGCAGATTGTGGAAGTAGAGTATAAAACCCATCCTTATGGAGAGATCTTTGCATTTTAGGCTTAGTCTAAGTGTCGCAAGTAGCCGGGGATTTTGATTGGGCCTAATCCATCAGGTCTGATGGCTTTCCTCCTCGTCTCCAGATGAATGTGGTAGAAAATATAAAGCAAGGAAACGTCCTTTGGCGTATTTTGTCTTGCCTTATTTCCTTCTCATCCTGTTCTCTGTCCCAGCCTCTCTCACTAAGCCCTCGTCTGGCTGCATGTCTCTTCTTTCCTCTCTCCTTTTCTCAAACTCTCCTGCTTCCTGGCTTTTGTCTTTCCATTCCTCCATTTCAGTCCTGCAGCCCGGCACTAGATTTTCCTCTTCCCTCCCTTTGGCTTGCTCCCTTCGCTTTCTCCCTTTGTTCCATATCCTTCTTTCCGACTTGTCTCTTGGAGACTTTTGGCCACGCTGGACCCAAGTCTGGGGATGTTTTGGAAACTTTTCAGAGGCCTCGCCGCTGAGGGGGGAGACAGCAGGCAGTGACAGGCCCGGGGCTGACAGGCTCCCCCTCCCCTAGGGGGCGCTCGGCTGCCACACCCAGCTGACATAGAACCTTTGTCACAATGCCCGCTACCGTGGTGAGGATGTGGGCACTCTGCGGGTGACAGGGACACAGCAGGACTTGGTGTCAGCTCAGCAATTTCTCAGTTCCCCAAAGAAGCTGAATTCTGCAAATTGCTGCTGTTGCTCTTGAAATGACGTCATCAGGTGGGTGTTTTGGTGTAATACACTGAAAACCAGAGCAGAAATGCTGAAATATTCCCATGGTATGCATGGTCTTAGGAGCAAAGCACCGTGACTCAGCCTAAGTAGATCTGCCGCTTATTCTTTTGTACTGCCAGCAGATTGTGGAAGTAGAGTATAAAACCCATCCTTATGGAGAGATCTTTGCATTTTAGGCTTAGTCTAAGTGTCTCAAGTAGCCGGGGTTTTTGATTGGGCCTAATCCATCAGGTCTGATGGCTTTCCTCCTCGTCTCCAGATGAATGTGGTAGAAAATATAAAGCAAGGAAACGTCCTTTGGCGTATTTTGTCTTGCCTTATTTCCTTCTCATCCTGTTCTCTGTCCCAGCCTCTCTCAATAAACCCTCATCTGGCTGCATGTCTCTTCTTTCCTCTCTCCTTTTCTCAAACTCTCGTGCTTCCTGGCTTTTGTCTTTCCATTCCTCCATTTCAGTCCTGCAGCCCGGCACTAGATTTTTCTCTTCCCTCCCTTTGGCTTGCTCCCTTCGCTTTCTCCCTTTGTTCCATATCCTTCTTTCCGACTTGTCTCTTGCAGACTTTTGGCCACGCTGGACCCAAGTCTGGGGATGTTTTGGATACTTTTCAGGGGCCTTGCTGCTGACAGGGGGAGATAACAGGTAGTGACAGGCCCGGGGCTGACAGGCTCCCCCTCCCCTAGGGGGCGCTCGGCTGCCACACCCAGCTGACATAGAACCTTTGTCACAATGCCCGCTACCGTGGTGAGGATGCGGGCACTCTGCGGGTGACAGGGACACAGCAGGACTTGGTGTCAGCTCAGCAATTTTTCAGTTCCCCAAAGAAGCTGAATTCTGCAAATTGCTGCTGTTGTTCTTGAAATGACGTCATCAGGTGGGTGTTTTTGTGTAATACACTGAAAACCAGAGCAGAAATGCTGAAATATTCCCATGATATGCATGGTCTTAGGAGCAAAGCACCGTGACTCAGCCTAAGGAGATCTGCCGCTTATTCTTTTGTACTGCCAGCAGATTGTGGAAGTAGAGTATAAAACCCATCCTTATGGAGAGATCTTTGCATTTTAGGCTTAGTCTAAGTGTCGCAAGTAGCCGGGGATTTTGATTGGGCCTAATCCATCAGGTCTGATGGCTTTCCTCCTCGTCTCCAGATGAATGTGGTAGAAAATATAAAGCAAGGAAACGTCCTTTGGCGTATTTTGCCTTGCCTTATTTCCTTCTCATCCTGTTCTCTGTCCCAGCCTCTCTCACTAAGCCCTCGTCTGGCTGCATGTCTCTTCTTTCCTCTCTCCTTTTCTCAAACTCTCCTGCTTCCTGGCTTTTGTCTTTCCATTCCTCCATTTCAGTCCTGCAGCCCGGCACTAGATTTTCCTCTTCCCTCCCTTTGGCTTGCTCCCTTCGCTTTCTCCCTTTGTTCCATATCCTTCTTTCCGACTTGTCTCTTGGAGACTTTTGGCCACGCTGGACCCCAGTCTGGGGATGTTTTGGAAACTTTTCAGAGGCCTTGCTGCTGAGGGGGGAGACAGCAGGCAGTGACAGGCCCGCGGCTGACAGGCTCCCACTCCCCTAGGGGGCGCTCGGCTGCCACACCCACCTGACATAGAACCTTTGTCACAATGCCCGCTGCCGTGGTGAGGATGCGGGTACTGTGCGGGTGACAGGGACACAGCAGGACTTGGTGTCAGCTCAGCAATTTCTCAGTTCCCCAAAGAAGCTGAATTCTGCAAATTGCTGCTGTTGCTCTTGAAATGACGTCATCAGGTGGGTGTTTTGGTGTAATACACTGAAAACCAGAGCAGAAATGCTGAAATATTCCCATGGAATGCATGGTCTTAGGAGCAAAGCACCGTGACTCAGCCTAAGGAGATCTGCCGCTTATTCTTTTGTACTGCCAGCAGATTGTGGAAGTAGAGTATAAAACCCATCCTTATGGAGAGATCTTTGCATTTTAGGCTTAGTCTAAGTGTCGCAAGTAGCCGGGGTTTTTGATTGGGCCTAATCCATCAGGTCTGATGGCTTTCCTCCTCGTCTCCAGATGAATGTGGTAGAAAATATAAAGCAAGGAAACGTCCTTTGGCGTATTTTGTCTTGCCTTATTTCCTTCTCATCCTGTTCTCTCTCCCAGCCTCTCTCACTAAGCCCTCGTCTGGCTGCATGTCTCTTCTTTCCTCTCTCCTTTTCTCAAACTCTCCTCCTTCCTGGCTTTTGTCTTTCCATTCCTCCATTTCAGTCCTGCAGCCCGGCACTAGGTTTTTCTCTTCCCTCCCTTTGGCTTGCTCCCTTCGCTTTCTCCCTTTGTTCCATATCCTTCTTTCCGACTTGTCTCTTGGAGACTTTTGGCCACGCTGGACCCAAGTCTGGGGATGTTTTGGAAACTTTTCAGAGGCCTCGCTGCTGAGGGGAGAGATAACAGGCAGTGACAGGCCCGGGGCTGACAGGCTCCCCCTCCCCTAGGGGGCGCTCGGCTGCCACACCCATCTGACATAGAACCTTTGTCACAATGCCCGCCACCGTGGTGAGGATGCAGGCACTCTGAGGGTGACAGGGACACAGCAGGACTTGGTGTCAGCTCAGCAATTTCTCAGTTCCCCAAAGAAGCTGAATTCTGCAAATTGCTGCTGTTGCTCTTGAAATGACGTCATCAGGTGGGTGTTTTTGTGTAATACACTGAAAACCAGAGCAGAAATGCTGAAATATTTCCAGGATATGCATGGTCTTAGGAGCAAAGCACCGTGACTCAGCCTAAGGAGATCTGCCGCTTATTCTTTTGTACTGCCAGCAGATTGTGAAAGTAGAGTATAAAACCCATCCTTATGGAGAGATCTTTGCATTTTAGGCTTAGTCTAAGTGTCGCAAGTAGCCGGGGTTTTTGATTGGGCCTAATCCATCAGGTCTGATGGCTTTCCTCCTCGTCTCCAGATGAATGTGGTAGAAAATATAAAGCAAGGAAACGTCCTTTGGCGTATTTTGTCTTGCCTTATTTCCTTCTCATCCTGTTCTCTGTCCCAGCCTCTCTCACTAAGCCCTCGTCTGGCTGCATGTCTCTTCTTTCCTCTCTCCTTTTCTCAAACTCTCCTGCTTCCTGGCTTTTGTCTTTCCATTCCTCCATTTCAGTCCTGCAGCCCGGCACTAGATTTTCCTCTTCCCTCCCTTTGGCTTGCTCCCTTCGCTTTCTCCCTTTGTTCCATATCCTTCTTTCCGACTTGTCTCTTGGAGACTTTTGGCCACGCTGGACCCAAGTCTGGGGATGTTTTGGAAACTTTTCAGAGGCCTCGCTGGTGACAGGGGGGACAGCAGGCAGTGACAGGCCCGGGGCTGACAGGCTCCCCCTCCCCTAGGGGGCGCTCGGCTGCCACACCCAGCTGACATAGAACCTTTGTCACAATGCCCGCTACCGTGGTGAGGATGCGGGCACTCTGCGGGTGACAGGGACACAGCAGGACTTGGTGTCAGCTCAGCAATTTCTCAGTTCCCCAAAGAAGCTGAATTCTGCAAATTGCTGCTGTTGCTCTTGAAATGACGTAATCAGGTGGTTGTTTTGGTGTAATACACTGAAAACCAGAGCAGAAATGCTGAAATATTCCCATGGTATGCATGGTCTTAGGAGCAAAGCACCGTGACTCAGCCTAAGTAGATCTGCCGCTTATTCTTTTGTACTGCCAGCAGATTGTGGAAGTAGAGTATAAAACCCATCCTTATGGAGAGATCTTTGCATTTTAGGCTTAGTCTAAGTGTCTCAAGTAGCCGGGGTTTTTGATTGGGCCTAATCCATTCAGGTCTGATGGCTTTCCTCCTCGTCTCCAGATGAATGTGGTAAAAAATATAAAGCAAGGAAACGTCCTTTGGCCCAGCCTTGCCTTGCCTTATTTCCTTCTCATCCTGTTCTCTGTGCCAGCCTCTCTCACTAAGCCCTCGTCTGGCTGCATGTCTCTTCTTTCCTCTCTCCTTTTCTCAAACTCTCCTGCTTCCTGGCTTTTGTCTTTCCATTCCTCCATTTCAGTCCTGCAGCTCAGCACTAGATTTTCCTCTTCCCTCCCTTTGGCTTGCTCCCTTCGCTTTCTCCCTTTGTTCCATATCCTTCTTTCCGACTTGTCTCTTGGAGACTTTTGGCCATGCTGGACCCAAGTCTGGGGATGTTTTGGAAACTTTTCAGAGGCCTCGCCGCTGAGGGGGGAGACAGCAGGCAGTGACAGGCCCGGGGCTGACAGGCTCCTCCTCCGCTAGGGGGCGCTCGGCTGCCACACCCAGCTGACATAGAACCTTTGTCACAATGCCCGCTACCGTGGTGAGGATGTGGGCACTCTGCGGGTGACAGGGACACAGCAGGACTTGGTGTCAGCTCAGCAATTTCTCAGTTCCCCAAAGAAGCTGAATTCTGCAAATTGCTGCTGTTGCTCTTGAAATGATGTCATCAGGTGGGTGTTTTGGTGTAATACACTGAAAACCAGAGCAGAAATGCTGAAATATTCCCATGGTATGCATGGTCTTAGGAGCAAAGCACCGTGACTCAGCGTAAGTAGATCTGCCGCTTATTCTTTTGTACTGCCAGCAGATTGTGGAAGTAGAGTATAAAACCCATCCTTATGGAGAGATCTTTGCATTTTAGGCTTAGTCTAAGTGTCTCAAGTAGCCGGGGTTTTTGATTGGGCCTAATCCATCAGGTCTGATGGCTTTCCTCCTCGTCTCCAAATGAATGTGGTAGAAAATATAAAGCAAGGAAACGTCCTTTGGCGTATTTTGTCTTGCCTTATTTCCTTCTCATCCTGTTCTCTGTCCCAGCCTCTCTCACTAAACCCTCATCTGGCTGCATGTCTCTTCTTTCCTCTCTCCTTTTCTCAAACTCTCCTGCTTCCTGGCTTTTGTCTTTCCATTCCTCCATTTCAGTCCTGCAGCCCGGCACTAGATTTTTCTCTTCCCTCCCTTTGGCTTGCTCCCTTCGCTTTCTCCCTTTGTTCCATATCCTTCTTTCCGACTTGTCTCTTGGAGACTTTTGGCCACGCTGGACCCAAGTCTGGGGATGTTTTGGATACTTTTCAGGGGCCTCGCTGCTGACAGGGGGAGATAACAGGCAGTGACAGGCCCGGGGCTGACAGGCTCCCCCTCCCCTAGGGGGCACTCGGCTGCCACACCCAGCTGACATAGAACCTTTGTCACAATGCCCGCTACCGTGGTGAGGATGCGGGCACTCTGCGGGTGACAGGGACACAGCAGGACTTGGTGTCAGCTCAGCAATTTCTGAGTTCCCCAAAGAAGCTGAATTCTGCAAATTGCTGCTGTTGCTCTTGAAATGACGTCATCAGGTGGGTGTTTTGGTGTAATACACTGAAAACCAGAGCAGAAATGCTGAAATATTCCCATGGTATGCATGGTCTTAGGAGCAAAGCACCGTGACTCAGCCTAAGGAGATCTGCCGCTTATTCTTTTGTACTGCCAGCAGATTGTGGAAGTAGAGTATAAAACCCATCCTTATGGAGAGATCTTTGCATTTTAGGCTAAGTCTAAGTGTCTCAAGTAGACGGGGATTTTGATTGGGCCTAATCCATCAGGTCTGATGGCTTTCCTCCTCGTCTCCAGATGAATGTGGTAGAAAATATAAAGCAAGGAAACGTCCTTTGGCGTATTTTGCCTTACCTTATTTCCTTCTCATCCTGTTCTCTGTCCCAGCCTCTCTCACTAAGCCCTCGTCTGGCTGCATGTCTCTTCTTTCCTCTCTCCTTTTCTCAAACTCTCCTGCTTCCTGGCTTTTGTCTTTCCATTCCTCCATTTCAGTCCTGCAGCCCGGCACTAGATTTTCCTCTTCCCTCCCTTTGGCTTGCTCCCTTCGCTTTCTCCCTTTGTTCCATATCCTTCTTTCCGACTTGTCTCTTGGAGACTTTTGGCCACGCTGGACCCAAGTCTGGGGATGTTTTGGAAACTTTTCAGAGGCCTCGCTGGTGACAGGGGGGACAGCAGGCAGTGACAGGCCCGGGGCTGACAGGCTCCCCCTCCCCTAGGGGGCGCTCGGCTGCCACACCCAGCTGACATAGAACCTTTGTCACAATGCCCGCTACCGTGGTGAGGATGCGGGCACTCTGCGGGTGACAGGGACACAGCAGGACTTGGTGTCAGCTCAGCAATTTCTCAGTTCCCCAAAGAAGCTGAATTCTGCAAATTGCTGCTGTTGCTCTTGAAATGACGTCATCAGGTGGGTGTTTTGGTGTAATACACTGAAAACCAGAGCAGAAATGCTGAAATATTCCCATGGTATGCATGGTCTTAGGAGCAAAGCACTGTGACTCAGCCTAAGTAGATCTGCCGCTTATTCTTTTGTACTGCCAGCAGATTGTGGAAGTAGAGTATAAAACCCATCCTTATGGAGAGATCTTTGCATTTTAGGCTTAGTCTAAGTGTCTCAAGTAGCCGGGGTTTTTGATTGGGCCTAATCCATCAGGTCTGATGGCTTTCCTCCTCGTCTCCAGATGAATGTGGTAAAAAATATAAAGCAAGGAAACGTCCTTTGGCCCAGCCTTGCCTTGCCTTATTTCCTTCTCATCCTGTTCTCTGTGCCAGCCTCTCTCACTAAGCCCTCGTCTGGCTGCATGTCTCTTCTTTCCTCTCTCCTTTTCTCAAACTCTCCTGCTTCCTGGCTTTTGTCTTTCCATTCCTCCATTTCAGTCCTGCAGCTCAGCACTACATTTTCCTCTTCCCTCCCTTTGGCTTGCTCCCTTCGCTTTCTCCCTTCGTTCCATATCCTTCTTTGCGACTTGTCTCTTGGAGACTTTTGGCCACGCTGGACCCAAGTCTGGGGATGTTTTGGAAACTTTTCCGAGGCCTCGCTGGTGACAGGGGGGACAGCAGGCAGTGACAGGCCCGGGGCTGACAGGCTCCCCCTCCCCTAGGGGGCGCTCGGCTGCCACACCCAGCTGACATAGAACCTTTGTCACAATGCCCGCTACCGTGGTGAGGATGCGGGCACTCTGCGGGTGACAGGGACACAGCAGGACTTGGTGTCAGCTCAGCAATTTCTGAGTTCCTCAAAGAAGCTGAATTCTGCAAATTGCTGCTGTTGCTCTTTAAATGATGTCATCAGGTGGGTGTTTTTGTGTAATACACTGAAAACCAGAGCAGAAATGCTGAAATATTCCCATGGTATGCATGGTCTTAGGAGCAAAGCACCGTGGCTCAGCCTTAGTAGATCTGCTGCTTATACTTCTGTACTGCCAGCAGATTGTTGAAGTAGAGTATAAAACCCATCCTTATGGAGAGATCTTTGCATTTTAGGCTTAGTCTAAGTGTCTCAAGTAGCCGGGGTTTTTGATTGGGCCTAATCCATCAGGTCTGATGGCTTTCCTCCTTGTCTTTAGATGAATGTGGTAGAAAATATAAAGCAAGGAAACGTCCTTTGGCCCAGCCTTGCCTTGCCTTATTTCCTTCTCATCCTGTTCTCTGTGCCAGCCTCTCTCACTAACCCCTCGTCTGGCTGCATGTCCCTTCTTTCCTCTCTCCTTTTCTCAAACTCTCCTGCTTCCTGGCTTTTGTCTTTCCATTCCTCCATTTCAGTCTTGCAGCCCGGCACTAGATTTTCCTCTTCCCTCCCTTTGGCTTGCTCCCTTCGCTTTCTCCCTTTGTTCCATATCCTTCTTTCCGACTTGTCTCTTGGAGAGTTTTGGCCACGCTGGACCCAAGTCTGGGGATGTTTTGGAAACTTTTCAGAGGCCTCGCTGCTGAGGGGGGACAGCAGGCAGTGACAGGCCCGGGGCTGACAGACTCCCCCTCCCCTAGGGAGCGCTCGGCTGCCACACCCAGCTGACATAGAACCTTTGTCACAATGCCCGCTACCGTGGTGAGGATGCAGGCACTCTGCGGGTGACAGGGACACAGCAGGACTTGGTGTCAGCTCAGCAATTTCTCAGTTCCCCAAAGAAGCTGAATTCTGCAAATTGCTGCTGTTGCTCTTGAAATGATGTCATCAGGTGGGTGTTTTGGTGTAATACACTGAAAACCAGAGCAGAAATGCTGAAATATTCCCATGGTATGCATGGTCTTAGGAGGAAAGCACCGTGACTCAGCCTAAGTAGATCTGCCGCTTATTCTTTTGTACTGCCAGCAGATTGTGGAAGTAGAGTAGAAAACCCATCCTTATGGAGAGATCTTTGCATTTTAGGCTTAGTCTAAGTGTCTCAAGTAGCCGGGGTTTTTGATTGGGCCTAATCCATCAGGTCTGATGGCTTTCCTCCTCGTCTCCAGATGAATGTGGTAGAAAATATAAAGCAAGGAAACGTCCTTTGGCCCAGCCTTGCCTTGCCTTATTTCTTTCTCATCCTGTTCTCTGTCCCAGCCTCTCTCACTAAGCCCTCGTCTGGCTGCATGTCTCTTCTTTTCTCTCTCCTTTTCTCAAACTCTCCTGCTTCCGGGCTTTGTCTTTCCATTCCTCCATTTCAGACCTGCAACCCGGCACTAGATTTTCCTCTTCCCTCCCTTTGACTTGCTCTCTTCGCTTTCTCCCTTTGTTCCATATCCTTCTTTGTGACTTGTCTCTTGGAGACTTTTGGCCACGCTGGACCCAAGTCTGGGGATGTTTTGGAAACTTTCCAGAGGCCTCGCTGGTGACAGGGGGGACAGCAGGCAGTGACAGGCCCGGGGCTGACAGACTCCCCCTCCCCTAGGGGGCGCTCGGCTGCCACACCCAGCTGACATAGAACCTTTGCACAATGCCCGCTACCGTGGTGAGGATGCAGGCACTCTGCGGGTGACAGGGACACAGCAGGACTTGGTGTCAGCTCAGCAATTTCTGAGTTCCCCAAAGAAGCTGAATTCTGCAAATTGCTGCTGTTGCTCTTGAAATGACGTCATCAGGTGGGTGTTTTTGTGTAATACACTGAAAACCAGAGCAGAAATGCTGAAATATTCCCATGGTATGCATGGTCTTAGGAGCAAAGCACCGTGGCTCAGCCTAAGTAGATCTGCTGCTTATTCTTTTGTACTGCCAGCAGATTGTGGAAGTAGAGTATAAAACCCATCCTTATGGAGAGATCTTTGCATTTTAGGCTTAGTCTAAGTGTCTCATGTAGCCGGGGTTTTTGATTGGTCCTAATCCATCAGATCTGATGGCTTTCCTCCTCGTCTCCAAATGAATGTGGTAGAAAATATAAAGCAAGGAAACGTCCTTTGGCGTATTTTGCCTTGCCTTATTTCCTTCTCATCCTGTTCTCTGTGCCAGCCTCTCTCACTAAGCCCTTGTCTGGCTGCATGTCTCTTCTTTCCTCTCTCCTTTTCTCAAACTCTCCTGCTTCCTGGCTTTTGTCTTTCCATTCCTCCATTTCAGTCCTGCAGCCCGGCACTAGATTTTCCTCTTCCCTCCCTTTGGCTTCCTCCCTTCGCTTTCTCCCTTTGTTCCATATCCTTCTTTCCGACTTGTCTCTTGGAGATTTTGGCCACGCTGGACCCAAGTCTGGGGATGTTTTGGAAACTTTTCAGAGGCCTCGCTGCTGAGGGGGGAGACAGCAGGCAGTGACAGGCCCGGGGCTGACAGGCTCCCCCTCCCCTAGGGGGCGCTCGGCTGCCACACCCACCTGACATAGAACCTTTGTCACAATGCCCGCTACCGTGGTGAGGATGCGGGCACTCTGCGGCTGACAGGGACACAGCAGGACTTGGTGTCAGCTCAGCAATTTCTCAGTTCCCCAAAGAAGCTGAATTCTGCAAATTGCTGCTGTTGTTGCTCTTGAAATGATGTCATCAGGTGGGTGTTTTGGTGTAATACACTAAAAACCAGAGCAGAAATGCTGAAATATTCCCATGGTATGCATGGTCTTAGGAGCAAAGCACCGTGACTCAACCTAAGTAGATCTGCCGCTTATTCTTTTGTACTGCCAGCAGATTGTGGAAGTAGAGTATAAAAACCATCCTTATGGAGAGATCTTTGCATTTTAGGCTTAGTCTAAGTGTCTCAAGTAGCCGGGGTTTTTGATTGGGCCTAATCCATCAGGTCTGATGGCTTTCCTCCTCGTCTCCAGATGAATGTGGTAGAAAATATAAAGCAAGGAAACGTCCTTTGGCGTATTTTTCCTTGCCTTATTTCTTTCTCATCCTGTTCTCTGTCCCAGCCTCTCTCACTAACCCCTCGTCTGGCTGCATGTCTCTTCTTTCTTCTCTCCTTTTCTCAAACTCTCCTGCTTCCTGGCTTTTGTCTTTCCATTCCTCCATTTCAGTCCTGCAGCCCGGCGCTAGATTTTCCTCTTCCCTCCCTTTGGCTTGCTCCCTTCGCTTTCTCCCCTTGTTCCATATCCTTCTTTCCGACTTGTCTCTTGGAGATTTTGGCCACGCTGGACCCAAGTCTGGGGATGTTTTGGAAACTTTTCAGAGGCCTCGCTGCTGACAGGGGGGACAGCAGGCAGTGACAGGCCCGGGGCTGACAGGCTCCCCCTCCCCTAGGGGGCGCTCGGCTGCCACACCCAGCTGACATAGAACCTTTGTCACAATGCCCGCTACCGTGGTGAGGATGCGGGCACTCTGCGGGTGACAGGGACACAGCAGGACTTGGTGTCAGCTCAGCAATTTCTGAGTTCCTCAAAGAAGCTGAATTCTGCAAATTGCTGCTGTTGCTCTTGAAATGATGTCATCAGGTGGGTGGTTTTTTAAGACTCCAGTCCGGACAGTGTTACGCGGGAAAGGCTTATCTCGCAGAGGCAAAAGGATGCTGGGGCAGGAATTAGCTGGGCTCATTTGGAGAGCTTTAAACTAGGCTCGAAGGGGGATGGGTTTGTAGTTGGGCTTGCCCCAGTGGGGCAGCATTCTAAAACAGATGAGGACCGGGTGGCCTCCTGTGCCCCTAGGGAGAAATTGGTGTGCTCTGCTCCCTCCCTGAAATGCCTGTACACCAATGCGCGCAGCATGGCGAATAAGCAGGAGGAGTTAGAATCCTATGTTCGGTCGGGAGATTATGATCTGGTGGCAATTACAGAAACATGGTGGGACAGTTCACATGACTGGAATGTGGTCATGGATGGCTACGCCCTTTTCAGGAAAGACAGGCCAGCCAGGCGTGGTGGTGGAGTTGTTCTCTATGTGAGAGAGCAACTGCAATGTACTAAATTCTGCCCAGGAGCGGATGAGGAACGAGTTGAGAGTGTATGGGTCAGGATCAAGGGACAGGCTGGCAGGGGTGATACTGTTGTAGGTGTCTATTACAGGCCACCAGATCAGACTGAGGAAGTTGATGAGGCCTTCTATGCGCAGCTGAGAGTGGCCTCACAGTCACAGGCCCTGGTTGTTGTGGGTGATTTTAACTTCCCTGATGTTTGCTGGAAGGACCATTCAGCCAGCCAGCCACAGTCCAGGAGGTTCCTCCAGTGCATTGATGATAACTTCCTCATGCAGATGGTGGAGGAGCCCACCAGGAGAGGTACACTGCTGGATCTCATCCTCACTAACAAAGAGGGTCTGGTCGAAGCAGTAAAGGTCGAGGGCTGCCTGGGTTGCAGTGACCACGAGATGGTGGAGTTCAGCATCTCGTGTGGCAGGAACAGAATAGCAAGTAGAATTGCAACCCTGGACTTTGGCAGGGCTAATTTCGACCTTTTCAAGCAATTGCTGGGGGAAATCCCATGGGCAAGACTGCTTGAAGGAAAAGGGGCCCAAGAGAGCTGGATTGCATTCAGAGATTGCTTCTTCCATGCTCAGGATCAGAGCATCCCCACACGTAGGAAGTCGAGGAAGCGAGTCAGAAGGCCTGCGTGGTTGAATAGGGATCTGTTGGGTATGCTCAAGCAGAAGAGGCGAGTTTACAGGTCATGGAAGCAGGGACTGGCCACTTGGGAGGAATATAAGGCTGCTGATAGAGGATGCAGGAAGGCAGCTAGGGTAGCCAAGGCCTCCTTAGAATTACAGCTGGCGAGAGGGGTCAAGGACAGCAAGAAGAACTTTTTCAAATACATAGCAGATAAAACTAATACCAGAGGCAATGTAGGCCCACTGATGAATGAGGTGGGTGCCCTGGTGGCAGAAGACACAGAGAAGGCAGAATTGCTGAATGCCGCCTTTGTCTCTGTCTACTCTGCTGGAGGCTGTCCTGGGGAACCCTGTACCCCTGAGACCCCGGATGAAG
This sequence comes from Patagioenas fasciata, assembly GCF_037038585.1. Classification (NCBI taxonomy): domain Eukaryota; kingdom Metazoa; phylum Chordata; class Aves; order Columbiformes; family Columbidae; genus Patagioenas; species Patagioenas fasciata. Next base: position 197,829 of record NW_027288666.1, on the reverse strand, counting down.
CCAGGTTAATGGAGGAGTTTGCTTTAGTCGATGAGGACTGGGTTAGGGAACAATTAAGTAGTCTGGACATCCATAAATCCATGGGTCCAGATGGGATGCATCCGCGGGTGCTGAGGGAGCTGGCTGAAGTCATTGCTAGACCGCTATCCATCATTTTTGCCAAGTCTTGGGAAACGGGAGAGGTGCCCGAGGATTGGAGGAAAGCAAATGTCACTCCAGTCTTTAAAAAGGGCAAGAAGGAGGACCCGGGTAATTATAGACCGGTCAGCCTCACCTCTGTCCCTGGGAAAGTAATGGAACAGCTTATCCTTGGTGCCATCTCAAGGCACATCAGGGATAAGAGGGTCATTAGGGGCAGTCAGCATGGCTTTACCAAGGGTAAGTCATGCTTGACCAACCTCATAGCCTTTTATGAGAATGTACCAAGGTGGATGGATGATGGCAGAGCGGTGGATGTGGTCTACCTTGACTTCAGTAAAGCCTTTGACACAGTCCCTCACAGCATCCTCACAGCTAAATTGAGGAGGTGTGGTCTCGACAATAGAGTAGTGAGGTGGGTTGCAAACTGGCTTAATGAGAGAAGCCAGAGAGTGGTGGTCAATGGTGCGGAGTCCAGTTGGAGGCCAGTATCTAGTGGAGTGCCTCAGGGGTCAGTACTGGGGCCAATGTTATTCAATATATCCATTAACGATTTAGAGGAGGGAATTGAGTGTACTATCAGCAAGTTTGCTGATGACACTAAGCTGGGAGGAGTGGCTGACACACCAGAAGGCTGTGCCGCCATCCAGCGGGACCTGGACAGGCTGGAGAGTTGGGCGGGGGATAACCTGATGGAATTTAACAAGGGAAAGTGTAGAGTCCTGCATCTGGGCAGGAACAATCCCAAGTTCCAGTATAGGTTGGGGCATGACCTATTAGAGAGCAGTGTAGGGGAAAGGGACCTGGGGGTCCTGGTGGACAACAGGATGACCCTGAGCCAGCACTGGGCCCTTGTGGCCAGGAAGGCCAATGGCATCCTTGGGTGTATTACAAGGGGGGTGGTCAGCAGATCGAGAGAGGTCCTCCTTCCCCTCTACTCCACCCTGGTGAGACCCCATCTGGAATATTGTGTCCAGTTCTGGGCCCCTCAGTTCCAGAAAGACAGGGAACTGCTGGAGAGGGTCCAGCGTAGGGCAACAAAGATGATTAAGGGAGTGGAGCATCTCCCTTATGAAGAAAGGCTGAGGGAGCTGGGGCTCTTTAGTTTGGAGAAGAGGAGACTGAGGGGTGACCTTATTAATGTTTATAAATATATAAAGGGTGAGTGCCACGAGGACGGAGTCAGGCTCTTCTCAGTGGCAAACAATGATAGGACAAGGGGCAATGGGATCAAGCTGGAACACAAGAGGTTCCACTTAAATTTGAGAAATAATTTCTTCTCAGTGAGGGTAACAGAGCACTGGAACAGGCTGCCCAGGGGGGTTGTGGAGTCTCCTTCCCTGGAGACATTCAAACCCACCTGGACACATTCCTGTGCGACCTCACCTAGGTGTTCCTGCTCCAGCAGGGGGATTGGACTGGATGAGCTTTTGAGGTCCCTTCCAATCCCAAACATACTGTGATACTGTGATACAACTTTTGCCATAACATCTTTAAATCAATGTAATTCACTTTGCCTTAATACCACTAAATAATATCCAAAGCAAACCCACGCGCGAGTATCACAACTCTATGAGTTGGCACCGTGCCAAGAAAATTGGAAGGTACGTCAGAGCAGTAGAAAAGCCAAAAATCTCCAAATTTACCCCCTTCTCTTGCCCCACGTTGGGCGCCAATTATCTGTCGAGGGTTAGGATTGTGGGGTGACAATCAAACCCTGGCAGATGTATTGTTAACCTCCTCTCCCCTCCACTTCCCCCTTTTGCCCCTCCCTCTCCCCCCTTCCCACTCAGGACAGGTGATCGGGAGGGAAAGAAGGACAGAGAGAAGAGAGTTGGAAAAGTTAAAGATGTTTTACTAATGCTACTGATAAGAATAGAGAAAATAATACAAAATATACAAAACCAATCTTGTAAGTCTCAGCAACTGCAGAGCCAGCACCCAAAGTCCTGGATTAGACTCTGTAGCCAACCGGAGCTGGATTCAGTCTCTCACTAGGCCTCAGTTCGCAGGGACGACCAGCAAGGTCCTCTCCTAATGTCAGCCATGAGGAAAAAAGGGAAAAAGGGCAAAGGGCTGAGATCCTCGTGATCTCCCACTTTTATATGAAGTATTCACGTGAATGGAATGTTATACACCGTTGGTCAGTCTCTCGATCACCAGTTTCTCGTTGCCCCTCTCGCGAGATGTCCATCCGTGCTTATCAATAAGTTTGCATTCCCTTGCTAGGTTTAACCAAAACATGTGTCGGGTTCTCCAGGAAAATGCATCTAATATGAAGACTTTAGCTAACAGGCAAATTCACTAAAAGAGAAACTTGTTTTTAACAAAACCAGGACATTCCACCCCTTATAATATGACATTCACTGAATACTTAAACCTTATCAATACAATCTATCAATACAATCTAATTAATCACTACTACTATATATATATATATATATATATATACATATGTACATATATACACAGGAGTAATTAATCAGTGGACCATCCTTTGAAAAGTTCATTAAGTTCATTTTGTCACCACAGTCTCCCAGGGCAGGGAAAATGGTCCAAGTGCATCTCATGACCCCTGTTGGTGGGTTAAGGACACCAACTTCCAAGAAGGTGTCGGGCGCCACTCGAAGAAGCCAGCGCTGGTTTCATCACCATTGTCTTGATCTGAAAGACACTTATTAAACATTGTTAGTGCGGCAATTCACATCATGCAGTTCAGTATTGAGTATTTTCACCTAAAATCAAATCCCCTTGAGGTACACACCGAACTTCTCCATCCTTAAGCATCACCCACCAGGTGCTGCCAGGTCCCTGGGCAAAAACAATCCCACGAATGGGCTTTGCCTGTGCCCGATGCAGGAGGAACCCAGACTGCCTATCCTAACATATTTTTCATGTGTACTACAGGGACTTTATCTCCTTCTACAGTCCATAGAATTTCTGATTGGGCAGGCCCGGCTCGATTGGTTGATCCCCTAGTGTTGCCCAACCAAGTGGCTTTTGCTAAATGTGAATCCCAGTTTTTAAAGGTTCCACCACCCAGTGCCTTTAGTGTAGTTTTTAACAAACCATTGCACCTTTCAATTTTCCCAGAGGCTGGTGCATGATATGGAATATGATACACCCACTCAATACCATGTTCTTTGGCCCAATTATCTATAATACTGTTTTTGAAATGAGTACCATAGTCTGATTCAATTCTTTCTGGCGTACCGTGCCGCCAAAGGACTTGCTTCTCAAGGCCCAAGATGGTATTTCGGGCTGTAGCATGAGGTACGGCAGATGTTTCCAACCATCCAGTGGTTGCTTCCACCATTGTAAGTACATAACGCTTACCTTGACGTGTTTGTGGAAGTGTAATATAATCAATCTGCCAAGCTTCTCCATACTTACACTTTAACCATCACCCCCCACATAAGGACCCCCCATCTAAGGACCCCCCAGTTGTGCCCAGGGCCCATAGTGACATCCCAGGACCCCAATTGTCCCCAAGGCCCATTGTGACACCATGGGGAACCCCCTTGTCACTGGGGATGCATTGTGACACAATGGGGACCTCCCCTTTGTCTCAGGTGCCCATTGTGACATCCTGGAGACCCCCCCTTGTCCCCAGGGTCTATTGTGACATCCTGGGGACCTCCTTTATCCCCAGGACCCATTGTGACGTCCCAGGACCCCTCATAGTCCCCAGAGGCCATTGTGACATCCTGGGGACCCCCCTTTCCCCCAAGGCCTAATGTGACATCCTGGGGACTCCTCTTTGTCCCCTGGGCCCATTATGACATCCTGGGCACCCTGTTTGTCCCCAGGGCCCATTGTGACATCCCAGGACCCCAGTTTGTCCCCAGGGCCCATTACTACAGGGTGGGACCCCCCTTGTCCCCAGGGACCATTGTGACATTCAGGGGACCCCTCTTTGTTCCCAGGGCCCATTGTGGCACCATGGGGACCCTCTTTGTCACTGGGGCCCATTGTGACATCCCAGGACCCCACTTTGTCTTAGAAGGTCACTATTCGGACCCCCGGAGCCCCCCGGCCCCACACCCGCCCCGCAGCCCCACAGCGCGCGGTCTCGGGCCCCGGTGCCGGCGAAGCCACGTCCTGGCCGCGGCCGGAGGAGGCGCTGCTTGTCCGCCCCCCCACGTCCCCCCGATCGCTGCTGCTGTCGCTGCCTGAGGAGCTGCAGGAGCCGCCGCTTGTCCGCCCCCCCACGTCCCCCCGATCGCTGCTGCTGTCGCTGCCTGAGGAGCCGCAGGAGCCGCCGCTTGTCCGCCCCCCCACGTCCCCCCGATCGCTGCTGCTGTCGCTGCCTGAGGAGCCGCAGGAGCCGCCGCTTTTCCGCCCCCCCACGTCCCCCCGATCGCTGCTGCTGTCGCTGCCTGAGGAGCCGCAGGAGCCGCCGCTTGTCCGCCCCCCCACGTCCCCCCGATCGCTGCTGCTGTCGCTGCCTGAGGAGCCGCAGCAGCCGCTGCTTTTCCGCCCCCCCACGTCCCCCCGATCGCTGCTGCTGTCGCTGCCTGAGGAGCCGCAGGAGCCGCCGCTTGTCCGCCCAGCCCCGACTGCCCCCCCCTAATCGCCGCCGCTGCCGCCGGATGAGCCGCCGCTGCCGCCCCCGCCACCCCCCTTCTCCCGCCATTCCGGTGTCACAACGGGGACTTTGAGCGCGGCTGTGGAGGCAGCAGCTGTTCTGATAGCGAAGCCAAACCGGACCGGGAAACAGGACCGGGAACCAGGAACCGTGGGAGGGAAGTTTTCCCTTGGAGCAAACAAACCCCAGGTGTTCTTCAATGTTTATTGAGAAAGCAGAGTCAGGATGTACCAGTAGTCCGATTAGTGACCTTCTAAGACAAAGTGGGGTCCTGGGATGTCACAATGGGCCCCAGTGACAAAGAGGGTCCCCATGGTGCCACAATGGGCCCTGGGGACAAAGGGAGTCACCAGGATGTCACAATGGGCCCTGGGGACAAGGGGGGTCCCACCCTGTAACAATGGGCCCTGGGGACAAAGTGGGGCCCTGGGATGTCACAATGGGCCCTGGGGACAAAAGGGGTCCTGGGACGTCACAATGGGTCCTGGGGATAAAGGGGGTCCCCAGGATGTCACAATGGGCACTTGAGACAAAGGTGGGGTCCCCATTGTGTCACAATGCGTCCCCAGTGACAAGAGGGTTCCCCATGGTGTCACAATGGGCCCTGGGGACAATTGGGGGTCCTGGGATGTCACAATGGGCCCTGAGGACAACAGGGGGTCCCCACGGTGTCAAAATGGGCCCTGGTGACATACGGGGCAGCCCTGAATGTCACAATGGGCCCTGGGGACAAAGAGGGGTCCCCAGGATGTTCACAATGGGCCCTGGAGACAGTGGGGGGTCCAGAAATGTCACAATGGGCCCTGGGGACAAAGGGGGCTCCCCAGGATCTCACAATGGGCTCTGGGGACAGAGGGGGTCCCCACGGTGTCACAATGCACCCTGGGGACAATGGGGGGTCCTGGGACGTCACAATGGGCCCTGGGGACACAGGGGTCCCAAGGATGTGATAATGGGCTCTGGGGACAAGTGGGGTCCCCAGGATGTCACAATGGGCACTGGGGAGAAAGGGGTGGTCCCCATGGTGTCACAATGGGCCCTAGTGACAAGGAGGGTCCCCACGGTTCCACGATGGGCCCTGGGGACAAGGGGGTCCACCAGATGTCACAATGGGCCCTGGGGAAAACAGGGGGTCCCCACGGTGTCACAATGGGCCCTGGGGACAAAGGGAGGTCCTAGGACGTCACAGTGGGCCCTGGGGACAAAGTGGGGTCCCCTGAATGTCACATTGGGACCTGCAGACAAAGGGGGGTCCTGGGATGTAACAATGGGCCCCAGTGACAAAGGGGGTCCCCAGGATGTCACAACAGGCCCTGGGGACAAAGAGGGCTCTCCTGAATGTCAAAATGGGCCCTGGGGACAAGGGGGGACCCCAGGATGCAACAACGGGCCCTGGGGACAAAGAGGGGTCCCCTGAATGTCACAAAGGGCCCTGGGGACAAGGGGGTGTCCTGGGATGTCACAATGGACCCTGGGGACAAATAGCAGTTCCCTGAATATCACAATGGGCCCTGGAGACAAGGGGTGTCCTGGGATGTCACAATGGGCTCCAGTGACAAAGGGCGTCCCTATGGTGCCAAAATGGGGCCTGGGGACAAAGGGGGTCCCCAGGAAGTCACAACGGGCCCTGGGGAAAAAGGGGGGTCCTGGGATGTCACAATGGGACCTGGGACAACGGGGGGTCCCCAGGATGTCACAATGAGCCCTGGGGACAAGCAGGGTACCCACGGTGTCACAATGGGCCCTGGGGACAAAGGGGGGGTCCCGAGGATATCACAATGGGCCCTGGGGACAATTGGGGGATCCTGGGATGTCACAATGGGCCCTGGGGACAAAGAGGAGTCCCCTAAATGTCACAATGGGCCCTGGAGACAGAGGGGCTCCCCATGGTGCCATAATGGGCCCTGAGGAAAAAGCGGGGTCGCCAGGATGTCACAATGGGCTCTTGGAAAAATGGATGGTCCTGGGATGTCACAATGGGCCCTGGGGACAAAGGAGGTCCCCAGGATGTCACAATGACCCCTTGGGACAACGGGGCCATTGTGGACATCGCAATGGGTCCTGGGAACAAAGTGGGGTCCCCAGGATGGCACAATGTGCCCTGGAGACAAAGGGGTTCCCCACCCTATCACAATAGGCCTTGGGGACAAAGGGGGGTCCCCAGAATGTCACAATGGGCCCTGGGGACAAAGGGGGGTCCCCAGGATGTCACAATAAGCCCTGGAAACAATTGGGGGGTCCTGAGATGTCACAATGGGCCCTGGGGACAAAGGGGGTCCCCAGGATTTCAAAATGGGCCCTGGGGACAAAGGGAGTCCCCACACTGTCACAATACGCCCTGGGGACAAAGGGGGTGCCCAGGATGTCACAATGGGTCCTGGGGACAAAGGGGGTCCTGTGATGTCACAATGGGCCCTGGGGACAAAGGGGGTCCCCATGGTGCCACAATGGACCCTGGGGACAAACGAGGTCCCCAGGATGTCACAATGGGCCCTAGGGACAAAGGGAGTCCCCACCCTGTCACAATAGGCCCTGGGGACAAAGGGGGTGCCCAGGATGTCACAATGGGTCCTGGGGCAAAGGGCATCCCCATGGTGCCACAATGGACCCTAGTGACAAACGAGGTCCCCAGGATGTCACAACGGGCCCTAGGGACAAAGGGGGGTCCCCAGGATCTCACAATGGACCCTGGGGACAAAGGGGGGGCCTGGGACGTCACAATGGGCCCTGGGGACAATGGGGGGTCCTGGGATGTCACAATGAGCCCTGGGCACAATTGGGGGGTCCTTAGATGTCACAACAGGCTCTGGGGACAAAGGGCGTCTCCAGGATGTCACAATGGGCCCTGGGGACAAAGTGGGGTCCTGAAATGTCACAATGGGCCCTGGGCACAAAGGGGGTTCCCAGGATGTCACAATAAGCCCTGGAAACAATTGGGGGGTCCTTAGATGTTACAATGGGCCCTGGGGACAAAGGGGGTCCCCAGGATTTCAAAATGGGCCCTGGGGACAAAGGGAGTCCCCACACTGTCACAATACGCCCTGGGGACAAAGGGGGTGCCCAGGATGTCACAATGGGTCCTGGGGACAAAGGGGGTCCTGTGATGTCACAATGGGCCCTGGGGACAAAGCGGGTCCCCATGGTGCCACAATGGACCCTGGGGACAAACGAGGTCCCCAGGATGTCACAATGGGCCCTAGGGACAAAGGGAGTCCCCACCCTGTCACAATAGGCCCTGGGGACAAAGGGGGTGCCCAGGATGTCACAATGGGTCCTGGGGCAAAGGGCATCCCCATGGTGCCACAATGGACCCTAGTGACAAACGAGGTCCCCAGGATGTCACAACGGGCCCTAGGGACAAAGGGGGGTCCCCAGGATCTCACAATGGACCCTGGGGACAAAGGGGGGGCCTGGGACGTCACAATGGGCCCTGGGGACAATGGGGGGTCCTGGGATGTCACAATGAGCCCTGGGCACAATTGGGGGGTCCTTAGATGTCACAACAGGCTCTGGGGACAAAGGGCGTCTCCAGGATGTCACAATGGGCCCTGGGGACAAAGTGGGGTCCTGAAATGTCACAATGGGCCCTGGGCACAAAGGGGGTTCCCAGGATGTCACAATGGGCTCTGTGGACAACGGGGATTCCAAAGGTGTCACAATGGGCCCTTGGGACAAAGGCTGTCCCCCGAATGTCACAATGGGCCCTGGGGACAAAGGGGGTCCCCAGGATGTCACAATGGGCCTTCAGTATAAAGTGGGGTCCTGGGATGTCACAATGGGCCCTGGGGACAAAGGGGGGTCCTGGGACGTCACAATGGGCCCTGCGGATCAAGGATGGTGCCCTGGATATCACAATGGGCTCTGGGGACAATGGGGGTTCCTGGAATGTCACAATGGTCCCTAGGGACAAAGGGGGGTCCCTTGGATGTCACAATGGGGCTGGGGACAAAGGGGGTCCTGGGATGTCACAATGGGCCCTGGGGACAAAGGGGGTCCCCAGGTTGTCACAATGGGCCCTGGGGAACAAGGGGGTCCCCACAGTGTCAATATGGGCCCTGAGGACAAAGGGGGTCCCCAGGTTGTCACAATGGGCCCTGGGGACAAAGGGGGTCCCCACGGTGTCACAATGGGCCCTGGGGACAAAGGGGGTCCTCAGGATGTCACAATGGGCCCTGGGGACAAGGGGGATACCCACGGTTTCAAAATGGGCCCTGGCGACAAGGGGGTCCCCAGGATCTCACAGTGGGCCGTGGGGACAAAGAGGGGTCCCCAGGATTTCACAATGGACCCTGGGGACAAAGGGGGGTCCTGGGACGTCACAATGGGCCCTGGGGACAACGGGTTCCCCAGGATGTCACAATGGGCTCTGGGGACAAAGGAGGTCCCCAGGATGACACAATGGGCCCTGGGGATGACGGGGGGTCCTGAGACGTCACAATGGGCCCTGGGGACAATGGGACGTCCTGATATGTTACAATGAACCCTGGGCACAATTGGGGGGTCCTTAGATGCCACAATGGGCCCTGGGGACAAAGGGGGTCCCCACGGTGTCACAATGGGCGCTGGGGACAAAGGGGAGTCCCCAGTATGTCACAATGGGCCCTGGAGACAATGGGGGGTCCTGGGATGTCACAATGGGCCCTGGGGACAACGGGGGTCCCGACGGTGTCACAATGGGCCCTAGGGACAAAGGCTGTCCCCTGAATGTCACAATGGGCCCTGTGGACAATGGGGGTCCCCAGGATGTCACAATCGGCTCTGGGGACGATGGGGGATCCGGGGATGTCACAATGGGCCCTGGGGACAAAGGGGGTCCCCAGGACGTCACAATGGGCCCCAGTGACAAAGGGGGTCCCAATGGTGCCACAATGGGTCCTGGGGAAACAGGGGGTCCCCAGGATGTCACAATGGGCTCTGGGGACAAGGGGGGGTCCCCATAGTGTTACAATGGGTCCCCAGTGACAAGGGGGGTCCCCAGGATGTCACAATGGGCCCTGGGGACAAAGGGGGTCCTGGGACTTCACTATGGGCCCTGGGGACAAGGGGCGGTCCCCAAGATGTCACAATGGGTCCTGGGGACAAGGGGGTCCCCAGGATGTCACAATGGGCCCTGGGTACAAAGGGGGTCCTGGGACTTCACTATGGGCCCTGGGGACAAGGGGGTCCCCAGGATGTCACAATGGGCCCTTAGGACAAGGGGGGTCCCCAAGGTGTCACAATGGGCCCTGGGGACAATGGGGAGTCCTGGGACATCACAACAGGCCTGGGGACAAGGGGGATCTCCACCCTGTCACAATGTCCCCTGGGGCAAAGGGGGGTCCTGGGATGTCACAATTGGCCCGGGGGACAAAGGGGGTCCCCATGGTGCCACAATGGGCCCTGGGGACAAAGGGGATCCCCAGGATGTCACAATGGGCCCTTAGGACAAGGGGGGTCCCCAAGGTGTCACAATGGGCCCTGCGGACAATGGGGAGTCCTGGGACATCACAACAGGCCTGGGGACAAGGGGGATCTCCACCCTGTCACAATGGGCCCTGGGGACAAAGGGGGGTCCTGGGATGTCACAATTGGCCCTGGGGACAAAGAGGAGTCCCCAGGATGTCACAATGGGCCCTGAGGACAAGGGGAGGTCCCCATGGTGTCACAATGGGTCCTCAGTGAGCAGGGGGTCCCCCATGGTTTCACAATGGGCCCTGGGGACAAGGGGGATCCCCAGGGTGTCACAATGGACCCTGGGGAGAAGGGTTTAGGCGGTTGTGTTAGGGGGTTGGAGGATTAGGTTGTGCAGGATTTGGGGGTGCAAGGATTTTGCGGGGCCTGATTTGTGGCTGCAGAGTCTGGGGTTGCAGGTTCCAGGGGTGCAGGATTTGGAGGTTCAGGGTTTAGGGCAGTAGGATATTTGGGTGCAGGAGTTTGGAGTGCCGGGTTTGGGGGCCAGGATTTGGGGTTGCAGGATTTAGGGGTGCAGTGGTTTGGAGTGCAGTGTTTTGGGGTGCAGGGTTTGGGGAAGGAGGATATGGGGGTGCAGGGTATAGGAGAGCAGGATCTTGGGGTGCAGGGGTTTGGGGTGGAGGGCTTGGTAGGGCAGGATTTGGGGGTGGAAATTTTATTGGGTAGGGCTGGGGGTGCAGGATTTGGGGGTGAAGGGGTTGTGAGGTGCAGGGTTGTGGGGTGCAGGGTTTGGGAGATCGAGACGTGGGGCTGGAGGATTTGGGGGTGCAGGGTTTGGAGCAGCAGGATCTGGGGGTGCAGAGTTGGGGGGTGCAAGATTGGGGGTAGCAGGGTTTTGGGAAGCAGGGTTTCGGGGTCAGGCTTTAGGGGGACAGGGTTTGGGGGGCAGGGTTGGGAGGGATGATTTTGGGGTGCAGGGTTTAGGGCAGCAGGATCTTGGGGTGAAGGGGTTTGGTGTGAAGGGTTGGGTAGGACAGGATTTGGGGTGCAGGTTTTTAGAGTGCAACTTGTGGGGGTCAGGATTTGGGGTACAGGGTTTGGGGGTGCAGGGTTTAGTGGTGCAGGGTTTGGGGGTGCAGGTCTTGGGGAGGCAGAATTAGGGTGCAAGACTTGAGGGTGCAGGGTTTGGGGGTTTGGGACATGGGGCTGGAGGATTTAGGGGTGCAGGATTTGGGGTGCAGTGTGTGGGGGTGCAAGATCTTGGGGTGTACGAGCTTTGGGTGTGGGATTTGAAGGACAATGATTTGGGGGTGCAGGGATTGGGGGTGTAGGGTTTTGGGGTTGATGCGTTTGGAGATTCGGGATGTGGAGGTCAAGGATTTAGGGGTACAAGGGCTGGTTGCAGGATTTGGGGGTACAGGGTTGGTTGCAGGATTTGGGGTGCAGGGTTTGAAGTGCAGGGCTAAAGGGGGCAGGATTTGGAGGTGCAAGATTTGGTGGTCTGGGGTACTGGGCTGCAGGGTTTTGGGGTGCGGGATTTGGGGGTGCAGGTTCCATGTCTTTAGGAACTGGGCGGGGAGGGTTTTTTGGTGCGGACTTTTGAGTGCAAGTTTGAGGGGCCTTGATTTTGGGGTGCATGGTTTGGGGGGCAGGATTCCGGGTGTAAGGTTTTGAGGTGCAGGACTTGGGGGCGCAGGTTTCACACGTTAAGGAACTGGGGCTGCAGAGGTTGGGGGTGCAGCGTTGTGGGCTGCAGGGTTGAAGGGTGCAGGATTTAGGGGTACAGGTTTTGGGGGTGCAGGAGCTGGGGGTGCAGGCTGTAGGGATCCGAATATGGGGGTGCAGGGTTCTGGGGTGCAGGATCTGGGTGAGCAGGCTGTTAGGGTACAGAACCTTGTAGTTCAGCGTTTAGAGGCAGGATTTGGGGGTGCAGGGCTTTGGGGTGAGGGGTCTGGAGTGAGGGGTTCAGGTGTTCAGCACCTAGGGGTGCAGGACTTGGGGGTTGGAGGATTTGGGGGTGCAGGGATTTGGGGGTGCAGGGATATGGGGTGCAACTTGTGGGGTGCAGAGTTTTGGGTATAGGATTTTGGGGTGCAGAGTTTTGGGGGGGGGGATTGGGGGAGCAGGGTTTCAGGGTGCAAGGTTCAGTGGTGCAGGGTTCTGGGGGTGCAGGGTTTAGCGCCAGAATTGGGGGTGCAGGGTTTGGGATTGCAGGGTGTTGGGGGAAGGATCTGGGGCTACAAGATGTGGGGTAGCAGGGTTTTGGGGTGCAACTTGTGGGGGCAGGATTTGGGGTACAGGAGGTTGGGGGTGCAGGGTTTGGGGTGTAGGATTTAGTGGAGCAGGGACTGGGGGTGAAGGTCTTGTGGAGGCAGAATTGGGGGTGCAGGTCTTGGGGAGGCAGAATTGGGGGTGCATATTTTGGCTGTTCAGGACCTGGGGGTGCAGGATTTGGGGATGTAGGTTTTGGGGGGTAGATTTTGGGGTGCTGGGTTCGGCACATGGGTCTGGAGGATTTGGGGGTGCAGGGTTAAGGGGTTTAGGATTTTGGGGTGCACAGTTTAGGGTGCACGTTCTGGGCATGTATGATTTCAGAGTGCAGGGCTTTGGGGTACAGGATTTGGGGTGCAGGGTTTTGGGGTCAGGATCTGGGGGTGCAGGGTGTTGGGGAGAAGGATTTGGGGGTGCAGCATTTTGAAGTGCAGGGTTTGGAGGAGGGAGGTTTTGGGGGTGAAAGATTTGGTGGTTCAGGTTTTGGGGGTGCAGTGTTAAAAGGGTGGAGGATTAGGGGTGCAGGATTTGGGGGTGCACTGTTTGGGGGTGCAGGGTTTAGAAGTCAGGTCTAAGAGTGCAGCGTTTGGGGTGCAGGGGCTTGGGGGGAAATTTAAGGTTGCAGAGTGTGGGGTGCACAGGACTGGGGCTCAGGATTTGGGGGTGCGGGGTTTCAGGGTTCAAGATTTGGAGGTGTGGAGTTTTGGGGTGCAGGGGATGGGGGTGAAGGATTTGAGGCTGCAGGGTGGTGGGGGGAGGATTTGGGGGTGAGAGATTTGGGGTGCAGGATGTGGGGGTGCAGAGTTTTGGGAGGCAATGATCTGGGGCTGCAGGATTTGGGGGTTCAGTGTTTAGGGCAGCACAACCTCGGGGTGCAGGGGTTTGCAGTGAAAGGTTTGGTAGGGCAGGATTTGGGGTGCAGGATTCTGGGGTGCTGGGTTTGGGGTACAGGATTTGGTGTTGCAGGGATGGGGTTGAAGGGCTTGGGTTTCCAGGCCTTTGAGGTGCAGGATTTGGAGGTGCAAGGTTTGGGAGGGAATTCTTTGGGGTGCAGGGTTTGGGGTTCCAGGAGGTGGGGGAAGGACCTTGGGGTGTAGGGTTTGGGGGGGCAGGGTTTTGGGGGAAGGATTTAGGGGTGCAGGGTTTTGAAGTGCAGCGTTTCAGGGGGGCATGATTTTGGGGGTGCACATGTGGGGGTCCAGGTTTGGGGGATGCAGAGTTTGTGAATGGAGGATTTTGGGGTGCTGGGTTTGGGGCTGCCTAATTTGGGGGTGCAGTGTTTGGGTGTTCAGGACCTGGGGGTGCTGCGTTTGGGAATGCAGGCTTTGGGGGTGCAGGGCTCAGGATTTGGGAGGGCAGGATCAGGGGGTGTAAGATTTCAGGGTTTAGGGGTGCAAAGTTTGGTAGGGCTGAATTACAGGGGTGCAAAGTATGGTAGGGCTGAATTTAGGGGTGCAGGATTTGGTATTACAGGTTTTGGGGAATCATGGCTTGGGAGGAAGGATTTAGGGGTGCAGGGTTTCAAGATGCAGGATTTGGGGTGCAGTATTTGGGGTTGCAGGTTTGGGGGGTGCAAGTTGTGGGGCGGCAGGATATCGGGTAGAGGGTTCTGGCCTGCAGGGTTTGGGGGTGCAGGATTTCAACGTGCAGGGTTCTGGGGTGCAGTATCTGGGGTCCAGGGTTTGGCAGTGCATTGGCTTTGGGGGTTGAAGGATTTGGGGGTGTAGGGTTTAGGGATGCAGGATTTGGGGGTGCAGGATTTGGAAGTGCAGAGTTAGGGGGCAGGATTTTCAGTGCAGGGTTTCAGGGTACAGAACTTGGTGGTGCAGGATCTGGGGGTGCAGGTTTTCGGTGGGGAATTTGGGGGTGCAGGGTGTTGAGGAAGGATCTGAGGGTACAATATTTGGGCTTTAAGGGTTTAGGGGGGCAGGATCTGGCAGTGCAGAGTTTGGGGACAGGACCTGGGGGTGCAGCGACTGGGGTTACAGGTTCTGGGGGTGCAGGGTCGAGGGAATTGTTTGAGGTGCAGGGTTATGAGAGTGCAGGATTTCTGGGTGCAGAGTTTGGGGTGCTGGGTATGGGGTAGCAGCATCTGGGGGTGTAGGTTTTGGGGGTTCATTCATTTGGGGGGAGGATCTGGGGGTGCAGGGTTTAAGAGTTCAGGATTTGGAGGTGTAGGGTTTTGGGGTACAGGGTTCTGGGTTGAGGTTTTGGGGTGAAAGATTTGGGGATGCAGTGTTAAGGGGTGGAGGCTTAGAGGTGCAAGATTTGGGGGTGCAGAGTTTTCGTGTGTCTGATTTGGGGGTGCAGGGTCTGGGGGTGCAAGATCCTGGAATTCAGGATCTGGGGGTTCAGGATTTGGGGGTGCACAGTATGGGAGGGAAGGATCTGGGGCTTCAGGATTTGGGGGTGCACTGTTTGGGGGTGCAGGGTTTAGAAGTCAGGTCTAAGAGTGCAGCGTTTGGGGTGCAGGGGCTTGGGGGGAAATTTAGGTTGCAGAGTGTGGGGTGCACAGGACTGGGGCTCAGGATTTGGGGGTGCGAGGTTTCAGGGTTCAGGATTTGGAGGTGTGGAGTTTTGGGGTGCAGGGGTTGGGAGTGCAGGGTGGTGGGGGTGAGAGATTTGGGGTGCAGGATTTGGAGATGCAGAGTTTTGGCAGGCAAGGATCCGGGGCTGCAGGATTTGGGGGTCAGGGTTTAGGGCAGCACAATCTTGGGGTGCAGGGGTTTGCAGTGAAAGGTTTGGTAGGCAGGATTTGGGGTGCAGGATTCTGGGGTGCTGGGTTTGGGGTACAGGATTTGGTGTTGCAGGGATGGGGTTGTAGGGCTTGGGTTTCCAGGCCTTTGAGGTGCAGGATTTGGAGGTGCAGGGTTTGGGAGGGAATTCTTTGGGGTGCAGGGTTTGGGGGCAGGGTTTAGGGGTGGAGGGTATAGGACGGAAGGATTTGGGAATGCAAGGTTTGGGGTGCAGGTTTTGGGGTTCAGGAAGGTAGGGAGGGCAGGATTAGGGGGTGCAAGGTTTCAGTTGTAGGGTTTAGGGGTGCAGAGTTTGGTAGGGCCGAATTTGGGGGTGCAGGATTTGGGGCGCAGGGTTTGGGAAGACAGGATCAGGGGTGGAGGATTTGGGGGTGCAGGATTGAGGGGCAGGGTTTTGGTGCAGGGCTTGGGGTCAGGATCTGGGGTGCAGGTTTGGGAAGAGTATTTTGGGGTGCAGGATTTTGGGTGCCGTGTCTGCGGGGCAGGTTTGGGGTGATCACTGCTGATCCGCACACACTCGCTCTCTCTGGTATTCACCTCCACTCCTGCTCCTCCACCTCCCCACTGTTCTCTCCATCTCCTCTCTTCTCGTTCCCACCACACTCTGCACACAGACCCGACCACTGAGAATGTTCCAGAACACGCTGATCCAAACCCCGCTGGGACCTCCGGGCTCCATTGCAATGTGAAAATGGAGTGTGCCACAGAATCCCTTTGGGTGTCAAACACCTTGAAGGTGCTGGAGTCCAAGCACAAACCCCCGGCACTGCCCACGGCCCTCAGGAGCTCCTGTGGAAACCCCTCCAGGGATGGCGGCTCCAGCCCTGCCCTGGGCAGCCCGTTCAGTGCCCGACAGCCCTCGCTGGGAGGAACAGCTCCCAGGCTCCAGCCAGAAGCTCACCCGGTACCGCTGGGGCCGTCTCCTCTCCTCCTGCCGCTCGTTCCCGGGCAGAGTCCCCGAAGCCCGCTCTCCGGGCGCTCTGCGGGCGGCTCCTGGCCCGGCCGCCCCCCGCACTCCCGCTCTGGCTCCGCCCCAAGGCTCAGGCGGGAACGGCCGCTGCGGCCCGGCCGGCCAATCGCAGCTCGCCGCCTCAGCCCCGCCCCCTCAAACCAGCCCTTGGCCCCGCCCCCTCCCCCCTTCACCTCAGGAGGAGCCGCACTCGCTGGTGCTGAGTGCGGAGCTCAGCGCACAAAGAGCTGCACAGGGTGAGAGGGGCAGGGGGATTCGAGCTGAGATGGGCGCTGTTTGCAGATGGAACCAAGTGAGGCACGGGCTCTGCACCTGGAGAAAGGAAAAGGTGCAGTGATCACCCCAAACCTGCCCCGCAAACACGGCACCCAAAATCCTGCACCCCAAAATACTCTTCCCAAACCCGCACCCCAGATCCTGACCCCAAGCCCTGCACCAAAACCCTGCCCCTCAATCCTGCACCCCCAAATCTTCCACCCCCGATCCTGTCTTCCCAAACTATGTACCCCAAACCCTGCACCCCCAAATTCGGCCCTACCAAACTCTGCACCCCTAAACCCTACAACTGAAACCTTGCACCCCCTAATCCTGCCCTCCCTACCTTCCTGAACCCCGAAACCTGCGCCCCAAACCCTGCATTCCCAAATCCTTCCGTCCTATACCCTCCACCCCTAAACCCTGCCCCCAAACCCTGCACCCCAAAGAATTCCCTCCCAAACCTTGCACCTCCAAATCCTGCACCTCAAAGGCCTGGAAACCCAAGCCCTTCAACCCCATCCCTGCAACACCAAATCCTGTACCCCAAACCCAGCACCCTAGAATCCTGCACCCCAAATCCTGCCTGCCAAACCTTTCACTGCAAACCCCTGCACCCCAAGATTGTGCTGCCCTAAACACTGAACCCCCAAATCTTGCACCCAAATCTCTCACCCCCAAATCCTTCCCCCACCACCCTACACCCTCAGATCCTTCAACCCCATCCCCTGCACCCCAAAACTCCACACCTCCAAATCCTGATCCCTGAAACCCCGCACCCCCAAATCCTGTGCCCCAGTCCTGTGCACCCCACAGTCTGCACCCCAAACGCTGCACTCTTAGACCTGACTTCTAAACCCTGCACCCCCAACAGTGCACCCCCAAATCCTGAAGCCCCAGATCCTTCCCTCCCATACTGTGCACCCCCACATCCTGAACCCCCAAATCCTGCACCCCTAAACCTCCACCCTCTTAACACTGCACCCCCAAAACCTGAACCACCAAATCCTTCGCCCCCAAAACCTCCCTCCTCCAAACCCTGCACTTCAAAATGCTGCACCCCCAAATCCTTCTCCCCAACACCCTGCACCCCCAGATCCTGACCCCAAAACCCTGCACCCCAAATCCTGTACCCCAAAGCCCTGCACTCTGAAATCATACATGCCCAGAACGTGCACCCTAAACTGTGCACCCCAAAATCCTAAACCCCTTAACCCTGCACCCCCAAATCCTCCAGACCCATGTGCCGAACCCAGCACCCCAAAATCTACCCCCCAAAACCTACATCCCCAAATCCTGCACCCCCAGGTCCTGAACAGCCAAAATATGCACCCCCAATTCTGCCTCCCCAAGACCTGCACCCCCAATTCTGCCTCCACAAGACCTTCACCCCCATTCTCTGCTCCACTAAATCCTACACCCCAAACCCTGCACCCCCAACCTCCTGTACCCCAAATCCTGCCCCCACAAGTTGCACCCTAAAATCCTGCACCCCCAAATCCTGTCCTACCCACCCTTCACCCCAAATCCCTTCACCCCAAGATCCTGCTGCCCTAAACCCTGCACCCCCAAATCATCCATCCCAGCCCTGCCCCCCAAACCCTGTCCCCCTAAAGCCTGACCCTGAAACCCTGCTACCCCCAATCTTGTACCCCCAGATCCTTCCCCCAACACCCTGCAATCCCAAACCCTGCACCCCCAATTCTGGCGCTAAACCCTGCACCCCCAGAACCCTGCACCACTGAACCTTGCACCCCAAAACCCTGCTTCCCCAATCCTCCCCCCCAAAACTCTGCACCCCTAAACCCTATACCCAAAACCCTGCACCCCACAAGTTGCACCCTGAAATCCCTGCACCCCCAAATCCTCCAACCCTCAGGTCCTGCACCCCCAGGTGCTGAACACCTGAACCCCTCACCCCAGACCCCTCACCCCAAAGCCCTGCACCCCCAAATCCTGCCTCTAAACGCTGAACTACAAGGTTCTGTACCCCAACAGCCTGCTCACCCAGATCCTGCACCCCAGAACCCTGCACCCCCATATTCTGATCCCTACAGCCTGCACCCCCAGCTCCTGCACCCCCAAAACCTGTACCCCTAAATCCTGCACCCTTCAACCCTGCAGCCCACAACGCTGCACCCCCAACCTCTGCAGCCCCAGTTCCTTAACGTGTGAAACCTGCACCCCAAGTCCTGCACCTCAAAACCTTACACCCGGAATCCTGCCCCCCAAACCATGCACCCCAAAATCAAGGCCCCTCAAACTTGCACTCAAAAGTCCGCACCAAGAAACCCTCCCCGCCCAGTTCCTAAAGACATGGAACCTGCACCCCCAAATCCTGCACCCCAAAACCCTGCAGCCCAGTACCCCAGACCACCAAATCTTGCACCTCCAAATTCTGGCCCCTTTAGCCCTGCACTTCAAACCCTGCACCCCAAATCCTGCAACCAAACCCTGTACCCCCAAATCCTGCAACCAGCCCTTGTACCCCTAAATCCTTGACCTCCACATCCCGAATCTCCAAACGCAGCAACCCCAAAACCCTACACCCCCAATCCCTGCACCCCCAAATCATTGTCCTTCAAATCCCACACCCAACGCTCGTACACCCCCAGATCTTGCACCCCCACACACTGCACCCCAAATCCTGCACCCCCAAATCCTCCAGCCCCATGTCCCAAACCCCCAAACCCTGCACCCTCAAGTCTTGCACCCCCAAACCATTCTCCCCCCAATCCTGCAACCCCAAACCCCACACCTCCTGCACCCCAAAATTCGACACCTCCAAATCCTAAACCCTTAAACCCTGCATCTCGCAAATCCTTCCCCCCAAAACAGTGCCCCCCAAACCCTGCACCCCAGATCCTGCAGCCCCTAACTCTGCACCCCAAACGCTGCACCCTCAGATCCTGCGTCCCCCAACCCTGCACCCCAAATCCTTTACCGCAAAATTCCCCAAACCTGCAAACCCGAATCCTGCACCCCCAGTTCCTAAACATGCAAACCCTGCACCCCCAAACATTCAGCCCAAAGCCCTGCACCCCCAAATCCTGCCGTACACAACCCTTCACCCCAAACCTCTTCAACCCAAGATACTGAAACCCTAAGCCCTGCACCCCAAACCTACATCCCCAAATCCTGCACCCCCAGGTCCTGAACACCCAAAATCTGCACCCCCAAACCCCTGAACTCCAAAAACCTGCACCCCCAATTCTGCCTCCCCAAGACCTGCACCCCCAAACCCTGCACCACTAAACCCTGCACCCCCAAACCCTGTACCCCAAATCCTGACCCCCACAAGTTGCACCCTAAAAAGCTGCACCCCAAATCCTGTCCTACCCAACCCTTCACGCCAAACCCTTTCACCCCAAGATCGTGCTGCCCTAAACCCTGCACCCCAAAATCATCCCTCCCAACCCTGCCCCCCAAACCCTGTCCCCCTAAAGCCTGACCCCTAAACCCTGCTCCCCCAAAACCCTGCTATCCCCAATCTTGCACCCCCAGATCCTGCTGCTCCAAACCCTGCACCCCCAAATCCTCCAGCCCCACGTAACGATCTCCCAAACCCTGCAGCCCAGAACCCTGCACCTCACAACCCCTTCACCCCCAAATCCTGCACCCCCCGCCCTACCCCTAAACTTTCCACCCCCAATCCTGCCCTACCAAGCCCTCCACCCCAAACCCCTGCACCCCAAGATCCTGCACCCTAAACCCTGCACCCCTATATCCTCCTTCCCCAAACCCTGCACCCCAAAACACTGCACTCCAAACCACTGCACCCCTAAACCCTGAACCCCCAAATCCTGCACCCCTGGAACCTGCAACCACAGACCCTGTAGCCCCAAATCAGGCCCCGCAAAATCCTGCTCCCCTGGCCTTGCACCCCCAAATCCTGCACCACCTAATCCTCCAACCCCCTAACACAACCCCCTAACCCCTTGTCCCCAGGGCCCATTGTGACATCCCAGGACCCCCCATTGTCCCCAGGGCTCATTGTGACACCATGGGGGACCCCCTTGTCGCTGGGGACCCATTGTAACACCATGGGGACCTCCCCTTGTCCTCAGGCCACATTGTGATATCCTGGGGAGCCCCCTTTGTCCCCAGGGCTCATTGTGAGATCCTGGGGATCCCCTCTGTTCCCCGGGCTCATTGTGACTTTCAGGGGACACCCCCTTTGTCCCCAGGGCCGATTGTGAGGTCCTAGGGCCCCTCTGTGTCCCCAGGACCCATTGTGACACTGTAGGGACCCCTCTTTGTCCCCAGGGCCCCTTGTGACATCCTGGCGACGCCCCCTCTTCCCCAGGGCCCATTGTGACGTCCCAGGACGCCCCATAGTCCCCACGGCCCATTGTGACATCCTGGAGATCCCTCCTTGTCCCCAGGACCCATTGTGACGCCCCGGGACCCCCCATTGTCCCCAGGGTCCATTGTTACATCCCGGGGACCCCCTTGTCCCCAGGGCCCATCGTGACACCATGGGGACCCTCCTTGTCACTGGGGACCCATTGTGACACCATGGGGAGCCCCCCTTTTCCTCAGGGCCCACTGTGACATCCTGGGCACCCCACTTTGTCCCCCGGGACCATTGTAACACCGTGGGGACCCCCTTTGTCCCCAGGGCCCAGTGTGACACTGTAGGGACCCCTCTTCTCCCCAGAGCCTATTGTTACGTCCCAGGACCCCCCATTGTCCCCAGGGCCCATTGTGACACCTTGGGGTCCCCCTTGTCACTGGGGACCCATTGTGACACCATGGGGACCACCCCTTGTCCTCAGGGCCTATTGTGAACCTCCTGGGGAACCTCCATTGTCCCCAGAGCCCATTGTGAGTTCCTGGGGACCCCCTTGTCCCCAGGTCCCATTGTGACATCCTGGGGAGCCTCTTTGTCCCTAGGGCCCATTGTGACATTCTGGGGACCATCATTGTCCCCAGGGCCCATTGTGACATCCTGGGGACCTCCTTGTCCCCAGGACCCATCCTGGCACCGTGGGGACCTCCCTTGTCACTGGGGACCCTTTGTGACACCATGGGGACCTCCCATTGTCCTCAGGGCCCATTGTGACATTCAGGGGACCCCCCCCTTGTCCCCAGGGCCCATTGTGACTTCCCAGGACCCCCCATTGTCCCTAGGGCCCTTTGTGACATCCTGGGGATCCCTCCTTGTCCCCAGGGCACATTGTGACATCCTGGGGATCCCTCCTTGTCCCCAGGGCCCACTGTGACGTCCCAGGACCCCCCATTGTCCCCAGGGCCCATTGTGACATTCAGGGGACCGCCTTAGTCACTGGGGCCCATTATGACATCCCAGTACCCCACATTGTTCCCAGGGCCCATTGTGACATTCAGGGGACCGCCTTAGTCACTGGGGCCCATTATGACATCCCAGGACCCCACATTGTCCCCAGGGCCCATTGTGACATTCAGGGGTCCCCCCCTTGTCCCCAGGACCCATTGTGATGTCCCGGGACCCCCATTGTCCCCAGGGCCCATTGTGACACCTTGGGGACCCCCCTTGTCACTGGGGACCCATTCTGACACCATGGGAACCACCCCTTGTCCTCAGGGCCTATTGTGAACATCCTGGGGAGCCTCTTTGTCCCCAGGGCCCATTGTGACATCCTGGGGACCCCCTTTGTCCCCAGGGCCCATTGTGATGTCCCAAGACCCCACATTGTCCCCAGGGCCCATTGTGACATCCTGGGGAGCCTCTTTGTCCCCAGGGCCCATTGTGACATCCTGGGGACCCCCTTTGTCCCAAGGGCCCATTGTGATGTCCCAGGACCCCACATTGTCCCCAGGGCCCATTGTGACATCCCAGGACCCCCCATTGTCCCCAGGGCCCATTGTGACATCCTGGGGACCTCCCATTGTCCTCAGGGCCCATTGAGACATCCTGGGGACCCCCTTTGTCACTGGGGACCCATTGTGACATCCCAGGAACCCCATTGTGCCAAGGGCCCATTGTGACATCCTGGGGACCCCCCTTTGTCTCCAGGACGCATTGTGACACTGTGGGGACCTCATTAGTCCCCGGGGCCCATTGTGACATCCTAGGGACCTCCCTTTGTCCCCAGGGCTCATTGTGGCACCATGGAGACCCCCCCTTGTCACTGGGGACCCATTGTGACACCATGGAGACCCCCCCTTGTCCTCAGGGTCCATTGTGACATCCTGGGCACCCCCCATTGTCCCCAGGACCCATTGTGACATCCTGGCCACCCCCTTGCTCCCAGGGCCCATCGTGGCACCATGGGGACACCCCCTTTGTCCCCAGGGCCCATTGTAGCACCATGGGGACCGCGTTTGACCCCAGGGCCCATTGTGGCACCATGGCAACCACTTTTGTCCCCAGGGGCCATTGTGACATTCTAGGACCCCACTTTGTCCCCAGGGCCTATTGTGACACCATGGGGACCCCTCCTTGTCACTGGGGACCCATTGTGACACCATGGGGACCCCCCCTTGTCCTCAGGACTCATTTTCACATCCTGGGCACCCCCCATTGTCCCCAGGGCCCATTGTGACATCCTGGGGACCCTCATTGTCCCCAGGGCCCATTGTGACATCCCAGAACCTCCTATTGTCCCCAAGGCCCATTGTGACATCCTGGGGACCCCCATAGTCCCCAGGGCCCATTGTGACATTCCAGGACCCCCCATTGTCCCCAGGGCCCATTGTGACATCCTCGGCACCCCCTTGTCCGCAGGGCCCATTGTGACATTCAGGGGACCCCTCTTTGTCCCCAGGGCCCATTGTGACATCCTGGGGACCCCCCCTTGTCACTGGGGCCCATGGTGACGTCCCAGGACCCTCCATTGTCCCCAGGGCCCATTGTGACATCCTGGGGATCCCTCATTGTCCCCAGGGCCCATTGTGACATCCCAGAACCTCCTATTGTCCCCAAGGCCCATTGTGACATCCTGGGGACCCCCATAGTCCCCAGGGCCCATTGTGACATTCCAGGACCCCCCATTGTCCCCAGGGCCCATTGTGACATCCTCGGCACCCCCTTGTCCGCAGGGCCCATTGTGACATTCAGGGGACCCCTCTTTGTCCCCAGGGCCCATTGTGACATCCTGGGGACCCCCCCTTGTCACTGGGGCCCATGGTGACGTCCCAGGACCCCCCATTGTCCCCAGGGCCCATTGTGACATCCTGGGGATCCCTCCTTGTGCCCAGGGCCTATTGTGACGTCCCAGGACTCCCCATTGTCCCCAGGGCCCATTGTGACATTCAGGGCACCCCCTTGTCCCCAGGGCCCATTGTGACATTCCGGGGACGCCTCTTTGTACCCAGGGCACATTGTGACATCCTGGGGACCCCCCCTTGTCACTGGGGCCCATTGTGACGTCCCAGGACCCCCCATTGTCCCCAGGGCCCATTGTGACATCCTGGGGATCCCTCCTTGTCCCCAGGGCCCATTGTGACGTCCCAGGACCCCACATTGTACCCCAGGACCCATTGTGACATTCAGGGGACCCCCTTTGTCGCTGGGGCCCATTGTGACATCCCAGGACCCCACATTGTCCCCAGGACCCATTGTGACATCCTGGGGACCCCACTTGTCCCCAGGACCCATTGTGACACTATGGGGACCCCGCCTTGTTCCCAGGGCCCATTGTCACACCGTGGGTACCACCCTTGTCCGCAGGGCTCATTGTGACATCCCAGGACCCCCCATTGTCCCCAGGGCCCATTGTGACATTCAGGGGACCCCTCTTTGTCCCCAGGGCCCATTGTGACATCCTGGGGACCCCCTCTTGTCCCCAGGGCCCATTGTGATGTCCCAGGACACCCCATTGTCCCCAGGGCCCATTGTAACATCCTGGGGATCCCTCCTTGTCCCCAGGGCCCATTGTGACGTCCCAGGACCCCCCCATTGTCCCCAGGGCCCATTGTGACATTCAGGGGACCCCCTTTGTCACTGGGGCCCATTGTGACATCCCAGGACCCCACATTGTCCCCAGGGCCCATTGTGACATCCTGGGGACCCCTCTTTGTCCTTAGGACCCAGTGTGACGTCCCAGGACCCCGCATTGTCCCCAGAGCCCATTGTGACATCCTGGAGACCCCCGTTTTCCCCAGGACCCATTGTGACGTCCCAGGACCCGCCATTCTCCCCAGGGTTCATTGTTACATCCTGGGGACCCCCTTGTCCCCAGGACCCATCGTGACACCATGGGGACCCTCCTTGTCACTGGGGACCCATTGTGACACCATGGGGACCCCTCCTTGTCCTCAGGGCCCATTGTGACATCCTGGGCATCCCCCTTTGTCCCCCGGGACCATTGTAACACCGTGGGGACCCCCGTTGTCCCCAGGGCCTATTGTTACGTCCCAGGACCCCCCATTGTCCCCAGGGCCCATTGTGACACCTTGGGGACCCCCTTGTCACTGGGGACCCATTGTGACACCATGGGGACCACCCCTTGTCCTCAGGGCCTATTGTGAACCTCCTGGGGAACCTCCATTGTCCCCAGAGCCCATTGTGAGTTCCTGGGGACCCCCTTGTCCCCAGGTCCCATTGTGACATCCTGGGGAGCCTCTTTTTCCCTAGGGCCCATTGTGACATTCTGGGGACCCTCATTGTCTCCAGGGCCCATTGTGACATCCTGGGGACCTCCTTGTCCCCAGGACCCATCCTGGCACCGTGGGGACCTCCCTTGTCACTGGGGACCCTTTGTGACACCATGGGGACCTCCCATTGTCCTCAGGGCCCATTGTGACATTCAGGGGACCCCCCCTTGTCCCCAGGGCCCATTGTGACTTCCCAGGACCCCCCATTGTCCCTAGGGCCCTTTGTGACATCCTGGGGATCCCTCCTTGTCCCCAGGGCCCATTGTGACGTCCCAGGACCCCCCATTGTCCCCAGGGCCCATTGTGACATTCAGGGGACCGCCTTAGTCACTGGGGCCCATTATGACATCCCAGGACCCCACATTGTCCCCAGGGCCCATTGTGACATTCAGGGGACCGCCTTAGTCACTGGGGCCCATTATGACATCCCAGGACCCCACATTGTCCCCAGGGCCCATTGTGACATTCAGGGGTCCCCCCCTTGTCCCCAGGACCCATTGTGATGTCCCGGGACCCCCATTGTCCCCAGGGCCCATTGTGACACCTTGGGGACCCCCCTTGTCACTGGGGACCCATTGTGACACCATGGGAACCACCCCTTGTCCTCAGGGCCTATTGTGAACATCCTGGGGAGCCTCTTTGTCCCCAGGGCCCATTGTGACATCCTGGGGACCCCCTTTGTCCCCAGGGCCCATTGTGATGTCCCAAGACCCCACATTGTCCCCAGGGCCCATTGTGACATCCTGGGGAGCCTCTTTGTCCCCAGGGCCCATTGTGACATCCTGGGGACCCCCTTTGTCCCCAGGGCCCATTGTGATGTCCCAGGACCCCACATTGTCCCCAGGGCCCATTGTGACATCCCAGGACCCCCCATTGTCCCCAGGGCCCATTGTGACATCCTGGGGACCTCCCATTGTCCTCAGGGCCCATTGAGACATCCTGGGGACCCACTTTGTCACTGGGGACCCATTGTGACATCCCAGGAACCCCATTGTGCCAAGGGCCCATTGTGACATCCTGGGGACCCCCCTTTGTCTCCAGGACGCATTGTGACACTGTGGGGACCTCATTAGTCCCCGGGGCCCATTGTGACATCCTAGGGACCTCCCTTTGTCCCCAGGGCTCATTGTGGCACCATGGAGACCCCCCCTTGTCACTGGGGACCCATTGTGACACCATGGAGACCCCCCCTTGTCCTCAGGGTCCATTGTGACATCCTGGGCACCCCCCATTGTCCCCAGGACCCATTGTGACATCCTGGCCACCCCCTTGCTCCCAGGGCCCATCGTGGCACCATGGGGACACCCCCTTTGTCCCCAGGGCCCATTGTAGCACCATGGGACCGCGTTTGACCCCAGGGCCCATTGTGGCACCATGGCAACCACTTTTGTCCCCAGGGGCCATTGTGACATTCTAGGACCCCACTTTGTCCCCAGGGCCTATTGTGACACCATGGGGACCCCTCCTTGTCACTGGGGACCCATTGTGACACCATGGGGACCCCCCCTTGTCCTCAGGACTCATTTTCACATCCTGGGCACCCCCCATTGTCCCCAGGGCCCATTGTGACATCCTGGGGACCCTCATTGTCCCCAGGGCCCATTGTGACATCCCAGAACCTCCTATTGTCCCCAAGGCCCATTGTGACATCCTGGGGACCCCCATAGTCCCCAGGGCCCATTGTGACATTCCAGGACCCCCCATTGTCCCCAGGGCCCATTGTGACATCCTCGGCACCCCCTTGTCCGCAGGGCCCATTGTGACATTCAGGGGACCCCTCTTTGTCCCCAGGGCCCATTGTGACATCCTGGGGACCCCCCCTTGTCACTGGGGCCCATGGTGACGTCCCAGGACCCCCCATTGTCCCCAGGGCCCATTGTGACATCCTGGGGATCCCTCATTGTCCCCAGGGCCCATTGTGACATCCCAGAACCTCCTATTGTCCCCAAGGCCCATTGTGACATCCTGGGGACCCCCATAGTCCCCAGGGCCCATTGTGACATTCCAGGACCCCCCACTGTCCCCAGGGCCCATTGTGACATCCTCGGCACCCCCTTGTCCGCAGGGCCCATTGTGACATTCAGGGGACCCCTCTTTGTCCCCAGGGCCCATTGTGACATCCTGGGGACCCCCCCTTGTCACTGGGGCCCATGGTGACGTCCCAGGACCCCCCATTGTCCCCAGGGCCCATTGTGACATCCTGGGGATCCCTCCTTGTGCCCAGGGCCTATTGTGACGTCCCAGGACTCCCCATTGTCCCCAGGGCCCATTGTGACATTCAGGGCACCCCCTTGTCCCCAGGGCCCATTGTGACATTCCGGGGACGCCTCTTTGTACCCAGGGCACATTGTGACATCCTGGGGAACCCCCCTTGTCACTGGGGCCCATTGTGACGTCCCAGGACCCGCCATTGTCCCCAGGGCCCATTGTGACATCCTGGGGATCCCTCCTTGTCCCCAGGGCCCATTGTGACATCCCAGGACCCCACATTGTACCCCAGGACCCATTGTGACATTCAGGGGACCCCCTTTGTCACTGGGGCCCATTGTGACATCCCAGGACCCCACATTGTCCCCAGGACCCATTGTGACATCCTGGGGACCCCACTTGTCCCCAGGACCCATTGTGACACTATGGGGACCCCGCCTTGTTCCCAGGGCCCATTGTCACACCGTGGGTACCACCCTTGTCCGCAGGGCTCATTGTGACATCCCAGGACCCCCCATTGTCCCCAGGGCCCATTGTGACATTCAGGGGACCCCTCTTTGTCCCCAGGGCCCATTGTAACATCCTGGGGATCCCTCCTTGTCCCCAGGGCCCATTGTGACGTCCCAGGACCCCCCCATTGTCCCCAGGGCCCATTGTGACATTCAGGGGACCCCCTTTGTCACTGGGGCCCATTGTGACATCCCAGGACCCCACATTGTCCCCAGGGCCCATTGTGACATCCTGGGGACCCCTCTTTGTCCTTAGGACCCAGTGTGACGTCCCAGGACCCCGCATTGTCCCCAGAGCCCATTGTGACATCCTGGAGACCCCCGTTTTCCCCAGGACCCATTGTGACGTCCCAGGACCCGCCATTCTCCCCAGGGTTCATTGTTACATCCTGGGGACCCCCTTGTCCCCAGGACCCATCGTGACACCATGGGGACCCTCCTTGTCACTGGGGACCCATTGTGACACCATGGGGACCCCTCCTTGTCCTCAGGGCCCATTGTGACATCCTGGGCATCCCCCTTTGTCCCCCGGGACCATTGTAACACCGTGGGGACCCCCTTTGTCCCCAGGGCCTATTGTTACGTCCCAGGACCCCCCATTGTCCCCAGTGCCCATTGTGACACCTTGGGGACCCCCTTGTCACTGGGGACCCATTGTGACACCATGGGGACCACCCGTTGTCCTCAGGGCCTATTGTGAACCTCCTGGGGAACCTCCATTGTCCCCAGAGCCCATTGTGAGTTCCTGGGGACCCCCTTGTCCCCAGGTCCCATTGTGACATCCTGGGGAGCCTCTTTGTCCCTAGGGCCCATTGTGACATTCTGGGGACCCTCATTGTCCCCAGGGCCCATTGTGACATCCTGGGGACCTCCTTGTCCCCAGGACCCATCCTGGCACCGTGGGGACCTCCCTTGTCACTGGGGACCCTTTGTGACACCATGGGGACCTCCCATTGTCCTCAGGGCCCATTGTGACATTCAGGGGACCCCCCCTTGTCCCCAGGGCCCATTGGGACTTCCCAGGACCCCCCATTGTCCCTAGGGCCCTTTGTGACATTCAGGGGATCCCTCCTTGTCCCCAGGGCACATTGTGACATCCTGGGGATCCCTCCTTGTCCCCAGGGCCCATTGTGACGTCCCAGGACCCCCCATTGTCCCCAGGGCCCATTGTGACATTCAGGGGACCGCCTTAGTCACTGGGGCCCATTATGACATCCCAGGACCCCACATTGTATCCAGGGCCCATTGTGACATTCAGGGGTCCCCCCCTTGTCCCCAGGACCCATTGTGATGTCCCAGGACCCCTCATTGTCCCCACGGCCCATTGTGACATCCTGGGTACCCCCCTTTGTCACTGGGGCTCATTGAGACATCGTGGGGACCAACTTTGTCCCCAGGGCCCATTGTGACATCCGAGGAGCCCACTTTGTCCCCAGGACCCATTTTGATATTGAGGGGAGCCACGTTTGTCCCCAGGGCCCATTGTGACACCATGGGTACCACCCTTGTCACTGGAGACCCATTGTGACACCATGGAGACCCCCGCTTGTCCTCAGGGTCCATTGTGACATCTTGGGCACCTCCCATTGACCCCAGGACCCATTGTGACACCATGGGGACCCCCCCTTGTCACTGGGGACCCATTGTGACACCATGGAGACCCCCGCTTGTCCTCAGGGTCCATTGTGACATCCTGGGCACCTCCCATTGTCCCCAGGACCCATTGTGACATCCTGGGGACCCCCTTGCTCCCAGGGCCCATTGTGGCACCATGGGGACATCCCCTTTATCCCCAGGGTCCATTGTGACATCCCAGGACCCCCCTTTGTCCCCAGGGCCCATTGTAGCACCATGGGGAGCCCCTTTGACCCCAGGGCCTATTGCGGCACCATGGCAACCCCTTTTGTCCCCAGGGCCCATTGTGACATTCTAGGACCCCGCTTTGTCCCCAGGGCCTATTGTGACACCATGGAGACCCCTCCTTGTCACTGGGGACCCATTGTGACACCATGGGGACCCCCCCTTGTCCTCAGGACTCATTTTCACATCCTGGGCACCCCCCATTGTCCCCAGGGCCCATTGTGACATCCTGGGGACCCTCATTGTCCCTAGGGCCCATTGTGACATCCCAGAACCTCCTATTGTCCCCAGGGCCCATTGTGACATCCTGGGGAACCCCATTGTCCCCAGGGCCCATTGTGACATTCCAGGACCCCCCATTGTCCCCAGGGCCCATTGTGACATCCTGGGGATCCCTGCTTGGCCCCAGGGCCCATTGTGACGTCTTAGGAACCCCTATTGTCCCCAGGGCCCATTGTGACATTCAGGGGACGCCTCTTTGTACCCAGGGCACATTGTGACATCCTGGGGACCCCCCCTTGTTCCCAGGGCCCATTGTGACATCCTGGGGACCCCACCTTGTCCCCAGGGCCCATTGTGACGTCCCAGGACCCCCCATTGTCCTCAGGACCCATTGTGACATCCTGGGGACCCCCTTTGTCACTGGGGCCATTGTGACATCCCAGGACCCCACATTGTCCCCAAGGCCCATTGTGACATCCTGGGGACCCCTCTTTGTCCTAAGGACCCAGTGTGACGTCCCAGGACCCCCCATTGTCCCCAGGGCCCATTGTGACATCCTGGGGATCCCTGCTTGGCCCCAGGGCCCATTGTGACGTCTTAGGAACCCCTATTGTCCCCAGGGCCCATTGTGACATTCAGGGGACGCCTCTTTGTACCCAGGGCACATTGTGACATCCTGGGGACCCCCCCTTGTTCCCAGGGCCCATTGTGACATCCTGGGGACCCCCCCTTGTCCCCAGGGCCCATTGTGACGTCCCAGGACCCCCCATTGTCCTCAGGGCCCATTGTGACATCCTGGGGACCCCCTTTGTCACTGGGGCCATTGTGACATCCCAGGACCCCACATTGTCCCCAGGGCCCATTGTGACATCCTGGGGACCCCCCCTTGTCCCCAGGGCCCATTGTGACGTCCCAGGGCCCCCCATTTTTCCCAGGGCCCATTGTGATGTCCTGGGGAGCCCCCTCTGTTCCCAGGGCTCATTGTGACTTTCAGGGTACCCCCCCTCGTCCCCAGGGCTGATTGTGACGTCCTAGGGCCCCTCTGGGTCCCCAGGGCCCATTGTGACACTTTAGAGACCCCTCTTTGTCCCCAGGGCCCATTGTGACATCCTGGGGACCCCCCCTTGTCCCCAGGACCCATTGTGATGTCCCAGGACCTCCCATTGTCCCCATGGTGTCACAATGTGTCCCCAGTGACAAGGAGGGTCCCCATGGTGTCACGATGGGTCCTGGGGACAAGGGGGTCCCCAGGATGTAACAATGGACCCTGGGGACAATGGGGGGTCCTGGGACGTCACAATGGGCCCTGGAGACAAAGGGGGTCTCCAGGATGTCACAATGTGCTCTGGGGACAATGCGGGGTCCTGGCATGTCACAATGGGCCCCAGTGACAAAGGGGGTCCCCATGGTGCCACAATGGGCCCTGGGGACAAAGGGGGTCTTCTGGATGTCACAATGGGCTCTGGGGACAAGGAGGGTCCCCAGGATGTCACAATGGGCCCTGCGGACAAAGGGGGGTGTCGATGGTGTCAAAATGGGCCCTGGGGACAAAGGGCGTCCCCAGGATGTCACAATGGGCCCTGGGGACAAACGGGGTCCCCACCATATCAGAATGGGCCCCTGGGACAAAGGGGGGTCCCGTGAATGTCACAATGGGCCCTAGGGACAAGGGGGTGCCGAGGAGGTCACAATGGGCCCTGGGGACAAGGAGGGATCCCCAGGATGTCACAATGGGCCCTGGGAACAATGTGGGGTCCTGGGACGTCACAATGGGCCCTGGGGACAAGGGGGGGTCCCCAGGATGTCACAATGGGCCCTGGGGACAATGTGGGGTCCTGGGATGTCACAATGGGCCCCAGTGACAAAGGGGCTCCCCTGAATGTCACAATGGGTCCTTAGGAGAATGGGGGTCCTGGGACGTCACAATGGGCCCTGGGGACAAGGAGGGATCCCCAGGATGTCACAATGGGCCCTGGGGACAAGGGGGGGTCACCAGGATGTCACAATGTGCCCTGGGTACAAAGAGGCGTCCCCTGAATGTCACAATGGGCCCTGGGGACAATAGGGGTTCCTAAGACGTCACAATGGGCCCTGGGGCCAAGCAGGGATCCCCAGGATGTCACAATGGGCCCTGGGGACAATGGGAGGTCCTGGGACGTCACAATGGGCCCCAGTGACAAGGGGGCATCCCCAGGATGTCACAATGGTCCCTGGGGACCAGGGGGGTCCTGCGATGTCACAATGGGTACTGGGGACAAAGGGGGTCCCCTGGATGTCACAATGGGCTCTGGGGACAAAGGGGATCCCCACAATATCAGAATGGGCCCTGGGGACAAAGGGGGGTCCTGGGATGTCACAATGAGCCCTGTGGACAAGGGTGGTACCCACGGTGTTACAATGGGCCCTGGGGACAAGGCGGGGTCCCCAGGATATCACAATGGGCCCTGGGGACAAAGAGGGGTCCCCTGAATGTCACAATGGGCCCTGGAGACAAGGGCAGGGTCCTGGGACGTCACAATGGGCCCTGGGGACAATGGGGGATCCCTAGGATGTCACAATGGGCCCTGGGGACTAATGAGGTCCCCACGGTGTCACAATATTTCCTGGAGACAAAGGGGGGGTCCCCAGGATGTCACAATGGGCCCTTGGGACAATGGGGTTCCTGGGATGTCACAATGGGTCCCCAGTGACAAAGGGGGTCCCCAGGATGTCTCAATGGGCCCTGAGAACAATGGGAGGTCCCCATGGTGTCACAATGGGTCCCCAGTGACAAGGGAGGTCTCCACGGTGCCAGGATGGGTCCTGGGGACAAGGAGGTCCCCAGAATGTCACAATGGGCTCTGGGGACAATGGAGGTTCCCCAGGATGTTCACAATAGGCCCTGAGGACAAGGGGTGGTCCCCATGCTGTCACAATGGGTCTCCAGTGACAAGGGGGTCCCCAAGGTGTCACAATGGGCCCTGGGGACAATGGGGGGTCCTGGGACGTGACAATAGGCCCTGGGGACAAGGGGATTCCCCACAGTGTCACAATAGGCCCTGGGGACAAAGGGGGTCCGCACGGTGTTACAATGGTCCCGGGGGACAAAGGGGGATGCCCAGGATGTCACAATGGGCCCTGAGGACAAGGGGGGGTCCCCATAGTGTCACAATGGGTCCCCAGTGACAAGGAGGGTCCCCATGGTGTCACGATGTGTCCTGGGGACAAGGGGGTCCCCAGGATGTCACAATGGGCTCTGGGGACAATGCGGGGTCCTGGGACGTCACAATGGGCCACAGTGACAAAGGGGGTCCCCAGGATGTCACAATGGGCCCTGGGGACAATGTGGGGTCCTGGGATGTCACAATGGGCCCCAGTGACAAAGGGGGTCCCCTGAATGTCACAATGGGCCCTGGGGACAATGGGGGGTCCTGGGACGTCACAATGGGCCCTGGGGACAAGGAGGGATCCCCAGGATGCCACAATGGGCCCTGGGGACAATGGGGGTTCCTGGGACGTCACAATGGGCCCTGGGGACAAGAGGGGGTCCCCAGGATGTCACAATGGGCCCTGGGGACAAAGAGGGGTCCCCTGAATTTCACAATGGGCCCTGGGGACAAGGGGGTGCCGAGGATGTCACAATAGGCCCTGGGGACAATGGGGGGTCCTGGGACATCACAATGGGTCCTGGGGACAAGGGGGGGTCCCCAGGATGTCACAATGGGCCCTGGGGACAAAGAGGGGTCTCTAAAGTGTCACAATGGGCCCTGGGGACACAGAGGGGCCCTAGGACGTCACAATCAGCCCTGGGGACAAGGGGCCGTACCCTGAAAGTCACAATGAGCCCTGGGAACAGAGGGGGCTCTCCAGGACATCACAATGGGCCCTGGGAACAATGTGGGGTCCTGGGACGTCACAATGGGCCCTGGGGACAAGGGGGGGTCCCCAGGATGTCACAATGGGCCCTGGGGACAATGTGGGGTCCTGGGATGTCACAATGGCCCCAGTGACAAAGGGGGTCCCCAGGATGTCACAATGGGTCTTGAGTACAATGGGGGGTCCTGGGACGCCACAATGGGCCCTGGGGACAAGGGGGGTTCCCCAGGATGTCACAATGGGCCCTGGGAACAAGGGGGGGTCCCCAGGATGTCACAATGTGCCCTGGGTACAAAGAGGCGTCCCCTGAATGTCACAATGGGCCCTGGGGACAATAGGGGTTCCTAAGACGTCACAATGGGCCCTGGGGCCAAGCAGGGATCCCCAGGATGTCACAATGGGCCCTGGGGACAATGGGGGGTCCTGGGACGTCACAATGGGCCCCAGTGACAAGGGGGCATCCCCAGGATGTCACAATGGTCCCTGGGGACCAGGCGGGTCCTGCGATGTCACAATGGGCCCTGGGGACAAAGGGGGTCCCCTGGATGTCACAATGGGCTCTGGGGACAAAGGGGATCCCCACGCTATCAGAATGGGCCCTGGGGACAAAGGGGGGTCCTGGGATGTCACAATGAGCCCTGCAGACAAGGGTGGTACCCACAGTGTCACAATGGGCCCTGGGGACAAGGGGGGGTCCTGGGACGTCACAATGGGCCCAGGGACAAGGGGGTGTCCCCAGGATGTCACAATGGGCCCTGGGGACAAGGGGGTGCCGAGGATGTCACAATGGGCCCTGGGGACAATGGGGGGTCCTGGAATGTCACAATGGGCCCTGGGCACAAAGGGCGGTCCCCAGGATGTCACAATGGGCCCTGGGGACAATGGGGGGTGCCCAGGATGTGAGAATGAGTCCTGAGGACAAGGGGGGATCCCCATGGTGTCACAGTGCGTCCCCAGTGACAAGGAGGGGTCCCCATGGTGTCACAATAGGCCCTGGGGACAACGTGGGGTCCTAGAATGTCACAATGGGCCCTGGGGACAATGGGGGGTCCTGGGATGTCACAATGAGCCCTGCGGACAAGGGTGGTACCCACAGTGTCACAGTGGGCTCTGGGCACAAGGCGGGGTCCCCATAGTATCACAATGGGTCCTGGGGACAAGTGGGGTCCCCAGGATGTCACAATGGGCCCTGGGGACAATGTGGGGTCCTGGAATTTCACTATGGGCCCCAGTGACAAAGGGGGTCCCCTGAATGTCACAATGGGTCCTGGGGAGAATGGGGGGTCCTGGGACGTCACAATGGGCCCTGGGGACAAGGAGGGATCCCCAGGATGTCACAATGGGTACTGGAGACAAAGGGGGGATCCCCATGGTGTCACAATGGGCCCAAGTGACAAGGAGGGTCCCCATGGTGCCACGATGGGTCCTGGGGACAAGGGCGTCCCCCAGATGTCACAATGGGCCCTGGGGACAATGGGGTTGCCCAGGATGTCACAATGGACCCTGGGGACAAAGGGGGGTACGCAGGATGTCACAATGGGCACTGGGGACAAAGGGGGGGTCCCCATGGTGTCACAATGGGCCCAAGTGACAAGGAGGGTCCCCACGGTGCCACGATGGGTCCTGGGGACAAGGGCGTTCCCCAGATGTCACAATGGGCCCTGGGGACAATGGGGTTGCCCAGGATGTCACAATGGGTCCTGGGGACAATGGGAGTCCCCAAGGTGTCAGAACGAGCCCTGGGGACAAAGTGGAATCCTGGAATGTCACAATGGCCCCCAGTGACAAAGGGGTTCCCCATGGTGCCACAATGGGCCCTGGGGACAAAAGGGGTCCCCAGGATTTCACAATAGCACTGGGGATAAAGGGGGGTCATGGGATGTCACAATGGGCCCCAGTGACAAAGGGGGTCCCCATGGTGCCACAATGGGCCCTGGGGACAAAGGGGGTCTTCTGGATGTCACAATGGGCCCTGGGGACAAGGAGGGTCCCCAGGATGTCACAATGGGCCCTGGGGACAAAGGGGGGTGTCGATGGTGTCAAAATGGGCCCTGGGGACAAAGGGCGTCCCCAGGATGTCACAATGGGCCCTGGGGACAAAGGGGGTCCCCACCATATCAGAATGGGCCCTGGGGACAAAGTGGGGTCCCGTGAATGTCACAATGGGCCCTAGAGACAAGGGGGTGCCGATGAGGTCACAATGGGCCCTGGGGACAATGGGGGGTCCTGGGACGTCACAATGGGCCCTGGGGACAATGGGGGGTCCTGAGACGTCACAATGGGCCCTGGGGACAAGAGGGGATCCCTAGGATGTCACAATGGGCCCTGGGGACTAATGAGGTCCCCACGGTGTCACAATATGTCCTGGAGACAAAGGGGGGTCCCCAGGATGTCACAATGGGCCCTTGGGACAATGGGGTTCCTGGGATGTCACAATGGGTCCCCAGTGACAAAGGGGGTCCCCAGGATGTCTCAATGGGCCCTGAGGACAATGGGAGGTCCCCATGGTGTCACAATGGGCCCTGGGGACAATGGGGGGTCCTGGGACGTGACAATAGGCCCTGGAGACAAGGGGGTTCCCCACAGTGTCACAATGGGCCCTGAGGACAAGGGGGGGTCCCCATGGTGTCACAATGGGTCCCCAGTGACAAGGAGGGTCCCCATGGTGTCACGATGGGTCCTGGGGACAAGTGGGGTCCCCAGGATGTAACAATGGGCCCTGGGGACAATGTGGGGTCCTGGAATTTCACTATGGGCCCCAGTGACAAAGGGGGTCCCCTGAATGTCACAATGGGTCCTGGGGAGAATGGGGGTCCTGGGACGTCACAATGGGCCCTGGGGACAAGGAGGGATCCCCAGGATGTCACAATGGGTACTGGAGACAAAGGGGGGATCCCCATGGTGTCACAATGGGCCCAAGTGACAAGGAGGGTCCCCACGGTGCCACGATGGGTCCTGGGGACAAGGGCGTCCCCCAGATGTCACAATGGGCCCTGGGGACAATGGGGTTGCCCAGGATGTCACAATGGACCCTGGGGACAAAGCGGGGTACGCAGGATGTCACAATGGGCACTGGGGACAAAGGGGGGGTCCCCATGGTGTCACAATGGGCCCAAGTGACAAGGAGGGTCCCCACGGTGCCACGATGGGTCCTGGGGACAAGGGCGTTCCCCAGATGTCACAATGGGCCCTGGGGACAATGGGGTTGCCCAGGATGTCACAATGGGTCCTGGGGACAATGGGAGTCCCCAAGGTGTCAGAACGAGCCCTGGGGACAAGGTGGAATCCTGGAATGTCACAATGGCCCCCAGTGACAAAGGGGTTCCCCATGGTGCCACAATGGGCCCTGGGGACAAAAGGGGTCCCCAGGATTTCACAATAGCACTGGGGATAAAGGGGGGTCATGGGATGTCACAATGGGCCCCAGTGACAAAGGGGGTCCCCATGGTGCCACAATGGGCCCTGGGGACAAAGGGGGTTTTCTGGATGTCACAATGGGCCCTGGGGACAAGGAGGGTCCCCAGGATGTCACAATGGGCCCTGGGGACAAAGGGGGGTGTCGATGGTGGCAAAATGGGCCCTGGGGACAAAGGGCATCCCCAGGATGTCACAATGGGTCCTGGGGACAAAGGGGGTCCCCACCATATCAGAATGGGCCCTGGGGACAAAGGGGGGTCCCGTGAATGTCACAATGGGCCCTAGAGACAAGGAGGTGCCGATGAGGTCACAATGGGCCCTGGGGACAATGGTGGGTCCTGGGACGTCACAATGGGCCCTGGGGACAATGGGGGGTCCTGAGACGTCACAATGGGCCCTGGGGACAAGAGGGGATCCCTAGGATGTCACAATGGGCCCTGGGGACTAATGAGGTCCCCACGGAGTCACAATATGTCCTGGAGACAAAGGGGGGTCCCCAGGATGTCACAATGGGCCCTTGGGACAATGGGGTTCCTGGGATGTCACAATGGGTCCCCAGTGACAAAGGGGGTCCCCAGGATGTCTCAATGGGCCCTGAGGACAATGGGAGGTCCCCATGGTGTCACAATGGGCCCTGGGGACAATGGGGGGTCCTGGGACGTGACAATAGGCCCTGGAGACAAGGGGGTTCCCCACAGTGTCACAATGGGACCTGAGGACAAGGGGGGGTCCCCATGGTGTCGCAATGGGTCCCCAGTGACAAGGAGGGTCCCCATGGTGTCACGATGGGTCCTGGGGACACGGGGGTCCCCAGGATGTAACAATGGACCCTGGGGACAATGGGGGGTCCTGGGACGTCACAATGGGCCCTGGAGACAAAGGGGGTCTCCAGGATGTCACAATGGGCTCTGGGGACAATGCGGGGTCCTGGGACGTCACAATGGGCCCCAGTGACAAAGGGGGTCCCCAGGATGTCACAATGGGCCCTGGGGACAATGTGGGGTCCTGGGATGTCACAATGGGCCCTGGGGACAAAGAGGGGTCCCCTGAATGTCACAATGGGCCCTGGGGACAAGGGGGTGCCGAGGATGTCACAATGGGCCCTGGGGACAATGTGGGGTCCTGGGATGTCACAATGGGCCCCAGTGACAAAGGGGGTCCCCTGAATGTCACAATGGGCCCTGGGGACAAGAGGGGGTCCCCAGGATGTCACAATGGGCCCTGGGGACAAAGAGGGGTCCCCTGAATGTCACAATGGGCCCTGGGGACAAGGGGGTGCCGAGGATGTCACAATGGGCCCTGGGGACAAGGGGGGGTCCCCAGGATGTCACAATGGGCCCTGAGGACAAAGAGGGGTCTCTAAAGTGTCACAATGGGCCCTGGGGACACAGAGGGGCCCTAGGACGTCACAATCAGCCCTGGGGACAAGGGGGGGTACCCTGAAAGTCACAATGAGCCCTGGGAACAGAGGGGGCTCCCCAGGACATCACAATGGGCCCTGGGAACAATGGGGGGTCCTGGGACGTCACAATGGGCCCTGGGGACAAGGGGGGTCCCCAGGATGTCACAATGTGCCCTGGGGACAATGTAAGGTCCTGGGATGTCACAATGGGCCCCAGTGACAAAGGGGGTCCCCTGAATGTCACAATGGGTCCTGAGGACAATGGGGGGTCCTGGGACGCACAATGGGCCCTGGGGACAAGGAGGGATCCCCAGGATGTCACAATGGGCCCTGGGGACAATGGGGGGTCCTGGGACGTCACAATGGGCCCTGGGGACAAGGGGGGGTCCCCAGGATGTCACAATGGGCCCTGGGGACAAGGGGGGGTCCCCAGGATGTCACAATGTGCCCTGGGGACAAAGAGGGGTCTCTAAAGTGTCACAAAGGGCCCTGGGGACACAGAGGGGCCTTAGAACGTCACAATCAGCCCTGGGGACAAGGGGGGGTACCCTGAAAGTCACAATGAGCCCTGGGAACAGAGGGGGCTCCCCAGGACATCACAATGGGCCCTGGGAACAATGGGGGGTCCTGGAACGTCACAATGGGCCCTGGGGACAAGGGGGGGTCCCCAGGATGTCACAATGGGCCCTGGGGACAATGTAAGGTCCTGGGATGTCACAATGGGCCCCAGTGACAAAGGGGGTCCCGAGGATGTCACAATGGGTCCTGAGGACAATGGGGGGTCCTGGGACGTCACAATGGGCCCTGGGGACAAGGAGGGATCCCCAGGATGTCACAATGGGCCCTGGGGACTAATGAGGTCCCCACGGAGTCACAATATGTCCTGGAGACAAAGGGGGGTCCCCAGGATGTCACAATGGGCCCTTGGGACAATGGGGTTCCTGGGATGTCACAATGGGTCCCCAGTGACAAAGGGGGTCCCCAGGATGTCTCAATGGGCCCTGAGGACAATGGGAGGTCCCCATGGTGTCACAATGGGCCCTGGGGACAATGGGGGGTCCTGGGACGTGACAATAGGCCCTGGAGACAAGGGGGTTCCCCACAGTGTCACAATGGGACCTGAGGACAAGGGGGGGTCCCCATGGTGTCGCAATGGGTCCCCAGTGACAAGGAGGGTCCCCATGGTGTCACGATGGGTCCTGGGGACACGGGGGTCCCCAGGATGTAACAATGGACCCTGGGGACAATGGGGGGTCCTGGGACGTCACAATGGGCCCTGGAGACAAAGGGGGTCTCCAGGATGTCACAATGGGCTCTGGGGACAATGCGGGGTCCTGGGACGTCACAATGGGCCCCAGTGACAAAGGGGGTCCCCAGGATGTCACAATGGGCCCTGGGGACAATGTGGGGTCCTGGGATGTCACAATGGGCCCTGGGGACAAAGAGGGGTCCCCTGAATGTCACAATGGGCCCTGGGGACAAGGGGGTGCCGAGGATGTCACAATGGGCCCTGGGGACAATGTGGGGTCCTGGGATGTCACAATGGGCCCCAGTGACAAAGGGGGTCCCCTGAATGTCACAATGGGCCCTGGGGACAATGGGGGGTCCTGGGACGTCACAATGGGCCCTGGGGACAAGAGGGGGTCCCCAGGATGTCACAATGGGCCCTGGGGACAAAGAGGGGTCCCCTGAATGTCACAATGGGCCCTGGGGACAAGGGGGTGCCGAGGATGTCACAATGGGCCCTGGGGACAAGGGGGGGTCCCCAGGATGTCACAATGGGCCCTGGGGACAAAGAGGGGTCTCTAAAGTGTCACAATGGGCCCTGGGGACACAGAGGGGCCCTAGGACGTCACAATCAGCCCTGGGGACAAGGGGGGGTACCCTGAAAGTCACAATGAGCCCTGGGAACAGAGGGGGCTCCCCAGGACATCACAATGGGCCCTGGGAACAATGGGGGGTCCTGGGACGTCACAATGGGCCCTGGGGACAAGGGGGGTCCCCAGGATGTCACAATGTGCCCTGGGGACAATGTAAGGTCCTGGGATGTCACAATGGGCCCCAGTGACAAAGGGGGTCCCCTGAATGTCACAATGGGTCCTGAGGACAATGGGGGGTCCTGGGACGTCACAATGGGCCCTGGGGACAAGGAGGGATCCCCAGGATGTCACAATGGGCCCTGGGGACAATGGGGGGTCCTGGGACGTCACAATGGGCCCTGGGGACAAGGGGGGGTCCCCAGGATGTCACAATGGGCCCTGGGGACAAGGGGGGGTCCCCAGGATGTCACAATGTGCCCTGGGGACAAAGAGGGGTCTCTAAAGTGTCACAAAGGGCCCTGGGGACACAGAGGGGCCTTAGAACGTCACAATCAGCCCTGGGGACAAGGGGGGGTACCCTGAAAGTCACAATGAGCCCTGGGAACAGAGGGGGCTCCCCAGGACATCACAATGGGCCCTGGGAACAATGGGGGGTCCTGGAACGTCACAATGGGCCCTGGGGACAAGGGGGGGTCCCCAGGATGTCACAATGGGCCCTGGGGACAATGTAAGGTCCTGGGATGTCACAATGGGCCCCAGTGACAAAGGGGGTCCCGAGGATGTCACAATGGGTCCTGAGGACAATGGGGGGTCCTGGGACGTCACAATGGGCCCTGGGGACAAGGAGGGATCCCCAGGATGTCACAATGGGCCCTGGGGACTAATGAGGTCCCCACGGAGTCACAATATGTCCTGGAGACAAAGGGGGGTCCCCAGGATGTCACAATGGGCCCTTGGGACAATGGGGTTCCTGGGATGTCACAATGGGTCCCCAGTGACAAAGGGGGTCCCCAGGATGTCTCAATGGGCCCTGAGGACAATGGGAGGTCCCCATGGTGTCACAATGGGCCCTGGGGACAATGGGGGGTCCTGGGACGTGACAATAGGCCCTGGAGACAAGGGGGTTCCCCACAGTGTCACAATGGGACCTGAGGACAAGGGGGGGTCCCCATGGTGTCGCAATGGGTCCCCAGTGACAAGGAGGGTCCCCATGGTGTCACGATGGGTCCTGGGGACACGGGGGTCCCCAGGATGTAACAATGGACCCTGGGGACAATGGGGGGTCCTGGGACGTCACAATGGGCCCTGGAGACAAAGGGGGTCTCCAGGATGTCACAATGGGCTCTGGGGACAATGCGGGGTCCTGGGACGTCACAATGGGCCCCAGTGACAAAGGGGGTCCCCAGGATGTCACAATGGGCCCTGGGGACAATGTGGGGTCCTGGGATGTCACAATGGGCCCTGGGGACAAAGAGGGGTCCCCTGAATGTCACAATGGGCCCTGGGGACAAGGGGGTGCCGAGGATGTCACAATGGGCCCTGGGGACAATGTGGGGTCCTGGGATGTCACAATGGGCCCCAGTGA
Source organism: Patagioenas fasciata (assembly GCF_037038585.1). NCBI lineage: Eukaryota > Metazoa > Chordata > Aves > Columbiformes > Columbidae > Patagioenas > Patagioenas fasciata. Next base: position 156,002 of record NW_027288666.1, on the reverse strand, counting down.
CAAAGGGGGTCCCCTGAATGTCACAATGGGCCCTGGGGACAATGGGGGGTCCTGGGACGTCACAATGGGCCCTGGGGACAAGAGGGGGTCCCCAGGATGTCACAATGGGCCCTGGGGACAAAGAGGGGTCCCCTGAATGTCACAATGGGCCCTGGGGACAAGGGGGGGTCCCCAGGATGTCACAATGGGCCCTGGGGACAAAGAGGGGTCTCTAAAGTGTCACAATGGGCCCTGGGGACACAGAGGGGCCCTAGGACGTCACAATCAGCCCTGGGGACAAGGGGGGGTACCCTGAAAGTCACAATGAGCCCTGGGAACAGAGGGGGCTCCCCAGGACATCACAATGGGCCCTGGGAACAATGGGGGGTCCTGGGACGTCACAATGGGCCCTGGGGACAAGGGGGGTCCCCAGGATGTCACAATGTGCCCTGGGGACAATGTAAGGTCCTGGGATGTCACAATGGGCCCCAGTGACAAAGGGGGTCCCCTGAATGTCACAATGGGTCCTGAGGACAATGGGGGGTCCTGGGACGTCACAATGGGCCCTGGGGACAAGGAGGGATCCCCAGGATGTCACAATGGGCCCTGGGGACAATGGGGGGTCCTGGGACGTCACAATGGGCCCTGGGGACAAGGGGGGGTCCCCAGGATGTCACAATGGGCCCTGGGGACAAGGGGGGGTCCCCAGGATGTCACAATGTGCCCTGGGGACAAAGAGGGGTCTCTAAAGTGTCACAAAGGGCCCTGGGGACACAGAGGGGCCTTAGAACGTCACAATCAGCCCTGGGGACAAGGGGGGGTACCCTGAAAGTCACAATGAGCCCTGGGAACAGAGGGGGCTCCCCAGGACATCACAATGGGCCCTGGGAACAATGGGGGGTCCTGGAACGTCACAATGGGCCCTGGGGACAAGGGGGGGTCCCCAGGATGTCACAATGGGCCCTGGGGACAATGTAAGGTCCTGGGATGTCACAATGGGCCCCAGTGACAAAGGGGGTCCCGAGGATGTCACAATGGGTCCTGAGGACAATGGGGGGTCCTGGGACGTCACAATGGGCCCTGGGGACAAGGAGGGATCCCCAGGATGTCACAATGGGCCCTGGGGACTAATGAGGTCCCCACGGAGTCACAATATGTCCTGGAGACAAAGGGGGGTCCCCAGGATGTCACAATGGGCCCTTGGGACAATGGGGTTCCTGGGATGTCACAATGGGTCCCCAGTGACAAAGGGGGTCCCCAGGATGTCTCAATGGGCCCTGAGGACAATGGGAGGTCCCCATGGTGTCACAATGGGCCCTGGGGACAATGGGGGGTCCTGGGACGTGACAATAGGCCCTGGAGACAAGGGGGTTCCCCACAGTGTCACAATGGGACCTGAGGACAAGGGGGGGTCCCCATGGTGTCGCAATGGGTCCCCAGTGACAAGGAGGGTCCCCATGGTGTCACGATGGGTCCTGGGGACACGGGGGTCCCCAGGATGTAACAATGGACCCTGGGGACAATGGGGGGTCCTGGGACGTCACAATGGGCCCTGGAGACAAAGGGGGTCTCCAGGATGTCACAATGGGCTCTGGGGACAATGCGGGCTCCTGGGACGTCACAATGGGCCCCAGTGACAAAGGGGGTCCCCAGGATGTCACAATGGGCCCTGGGGACAATGTGGGGTCCTGGGATGTCACAATGGGCCCTGGGGACAAAGAGGGGTCCCCTGAATGTCACAATGGGCCCTGGGGACAAGGGGGTGCCGAGGATGTCACAATGGGCCCTGGGGACAATGTGGGGTCCTGGGATGTCACAATGGGCCCCAGTGACAAAGGGGGTCCCCTGAATGTCACAATGGGCCCTGGGGACAATGGGGGGTCCTGGGACGTCACAATGGGCCCTGGGGACAAGAGGGGGTCCCCAGGATGTCACAATGGGCCCTGGGGACAAAGAGGGGTCCCCTGAATGTCACAATGGGCCCTGGGGACAAGGGGGTGCCGAGGATGTCACAATGGGCCCTGGGGACAAGGGGGGGTCCCCAGGATGTCACAATGGGCCCTGGGGACAAAGAGGGGTCTCTAAAGTGTCACAATGGGCCCTGGGGACACAGAGGGGCCCTAGGACGTCACAATCAGCCCTGGGGACAAGGGGGGGTACCCTGAAAGTCACAATGAGCCCTGGGAACAGAGGGGGCTCCCCAGGACATCACAATGGGCCCTGGGAACAATGGGGGGTCCTGGGACGTCACAATGGGCCCTGGGGACAAGGGGGGTCCCCAGGATGTCACAATGTGCCCTGGGGACAATGTAAGGTCCTGGGATGTCACAATGGGCCCCAGTGACAAAGGGGGTCCCCTGAATGTCACAATGGGTCCTGAGGACAATGGGGGGTCCTGGGACGTCACAATGGGCCCTGGGGACAAGGAGGGATCCCCAGGATGTCACAATGGGCCCTGGGGACAATGGGGGGTCCTGGGACGTCACAATGGGCCCTGGGGACAAGGGGGGATCCCCAGGATGTCACAATGGGCCCTGGGGACAAGGGGGGGTCCCCAGGATGTCACAATGTGCCCTGGGGACAAAGAGGGGTCTCTAAAGTGTCACAAAGGGCCCTGGGGACACAGAGGGGCCTTAGGACGTCACAATCAGCCCTGGGGACAAGGGGGGGTACCCTGAAAGTCACAATGAGCCCTGGGAACAGAGGGGGCTCCCCAGGACATCACAATGGGCCCTGGGAACAATGGGGGGTCCTGGAACGTCACAATGGGCCCTGGGGACAAGGGGGGGTCGCCAGGATGTCACAATGGGCCCTGGGGACAATGTAAGGTCCTGGGATGTCACAATGGGCCCCAGTGACAAAGGGGGTCCCGAGGATGTCACAATGGGTCCTGAGGACAATGGGGGGTCCTGGGACGTCACAATGGGCCCTGGGGACAAGGAGGGATCCCCAGGATGTCACAATGGGCCCTGGGGACAAGGGGGGGTCCCCAGGATGTCACAATGTGCCCTGGGTACAAAGAGGCATCCCCTGAATGTCACAATGGGCCCTGGGGACAATAGGGGGTCCTAAGACGTCACAATGGGCCCTGGGGCCAAGCAGGGATCCCCAGGATGTCACAATGGGCCCTGGGGACAATGGGGGGTCCTGGGACGTCACAATGGGCCCCAGTGACAAGGGGGCATCCCCAGGATGTCACAATGGTCCCTGGGGACCAGGGGGGTCCTGCGATGTCACAATGGGCCCTGGGGACAAAGGGGGTCCCCTGGATGTCACAATGGGCTCTGGGGACAAAGGGGATCCCCACGGTATCAGAATGGGCCCTGGGGACAAAGGGGGGTCCTGGGATGTCACAATGAGCCTTGCGGACAAGGGTGGTACCCACGGTGTCACAGTGGGCCCTGGGAACAAGGGGGGGTCCCCATAGTGTCACAATGGGTCCTGGGGACAAGTGGGGTCCCCAGGATGTCACAATGGGTCCTGGGGACAAGTGAGGTCCCCAGGATGTCACAATGGGCCCCAGTGACAAAGGGGCCCCCTGAATGTCACAATCGGTCCTGGGGACAATGTGGGGTCCTGGGACGTCGCAATGGGCCCTGGGGACAAGGAGGGATCCCCAGGATGTCACAATGGGCGCTGGGGACAATGGGGGGTCCTGGGACGTCACAATGGGCCCCAGTCACAAGGGGGGGTCCCCAGGATGTCACAATGGGCCCTGGGGACAAAGAGGGGGCCCCTGAATGTCACAATGGGCCCTGGGGACAAGGGGGGGTCCTGGAATGTCACAATGGGCCCTGGGGACAATGGGGGTCCCCAGGATGTCAGAATGGGCCCTGGGGACAATAGGAGGTTCTGGGATGTCACAATGGGCCCTAGGGACAATGAGGGTCCCCAGGATGTCACAATGGGCCCTGGGGACAATGGGGGGTGCCCAGGATGTGAAAATGAGTCCTGAAGACAAGGGGGGGTCCCCATGGTGTCACAATGGTCCCCAGTGACAAGGAGGGGTCCCCATGGTGTCGCAATAGGCCCTGGGGACAAAGTGGGGTCCTAGAATGTCACAATGGGCCCTGGTGACAAAAGGGGTTGCCATGGTGCCGCAATAGGCCCTGGGGTCAAAGGGGCTCCCCATGGTGCTACAATGGGCCCTGGGGACAAAGGGGGGTCCTGGGATGTCACAATGGACCCTGGGGACAAAGGGGATGTCCCCATGGTGCCACAATGGGCCCTGGGAGCAAGGGGGTCCCCATGGTGTCACAATGGGTCCTGGGGTCAATGGGAGGTGCCCAAGATGTCACAATGGACCCTGAGGACAAGCGGGGGTCTCCATGGTGTCACAATGGGTCTCCAGTGACAAGGGTGGTACCCATGGTGTCACAATGGGCCCTGGGGACAAACGTGGCTCCCCTCAATATCAAAATGGGTCCTGGGGACAAAGTGGGCTCCTCGGATGTCACAATGGACACTGGGGACAACGGGAGGTCCTGGGACGTCACAATGGGCCCTGGGGACAAAGTTGGTCCCCACGATGTCTCAATGAGCCCCAGTGACAAAGGGGGGTACCCAGGATGTCACAATGGGCCGTGGGGACAATGAGGGGTCCTGGGACATCACAATGGGTCCTGGGGACAAGGGGGGGACCCCTGAATGTCACAATGGGCCCTGGAGACAAAGGGGGTCCCCAGGATGTTCACAATAGGCCCTGAGGACAAGGGGTGGTCCCCATGGTGTCACAATGGTTCCCCAGTGACAAGGGGCGTCCTCAAGTGTCACAATGGGCCCTGGGGACAATGGGGGTCCTGGGACGTAACAATAGGCCCTTGGGACAAGGGGGGTCCCCACGGTGTTACAATGGTCTCGGGGGACAAAGGGGGGTGCCCAGGATGTCAGAATGGGCCCTGAGGACAAGGGAGGCTCCCCATGGTGTCACGATGGGTCCTGGGGACAAGGGGGTCCCCAGGATGTAACAATGGACCCTGGGGACAATGGGGGGTCCTGGGACATCACAATGGGCCCTGGAGACTAAGGGGGTCTCCAGGATATCACAATGGGCTCTGGGGACAATGGGGGGTCCTGGGACGTCACAATGGGTCCTGGGGACAAAGAGGGGTCCCCAGGATGTCACAATGGGCCCTGAGGACAATGGGGGGTCCTGGGATGTCACAATGGGCCCCAGTGACAAAGGGGGGTCCCCTGAATGTCACAATGGGCCCTGGGGACAACGGGAGGACCTGGGACGTCACAATGGGCCCTGGGGACAAAAGTGGTCCCCACGATGTCTCAATGAGCCCCAGTCACAAATGGGGGTCCCCATGATGTCACAATGGGCCCTGGGGACAAGGAGGGGTCCTGGGACGTTACAATGGGCCCTGGGGACAAGGGGGGGTCCCCTGAATGTCACAATGGCCCCTGGGGAGAAAGGGGGTCCCCAGGATGTCAAAATGGGCCATGGGGACAAAGTGGGGTTCTGGGATATCACAATGTGCCACAGTGACAAAGGGGGTCCTCATGGTGCCACAATGAGCCCTGGGGACAAAGGGAGGTCCCTAGGATGTCACAATGGGCCCCGGGGACTAATGAGGTCCCCACGGTGTCACAATGCGTCTTGGAGACAAAGAGGGGTCCCCTGGATGTCACAATGGGTCCCCAGTGACAAAGGGGGTCCCCAGGATGTCACAATGGGCCCTGGGGACAATGTGGGGTCCTGGGACGTCACAATGGGCCCTGGGGACAAAGGGGGTCCCCAGGATGTCACAATGGGCCCTGGGGACAAAGAGGCTCCCCAGGATGTTCACAATAGGCCCTGAGGACAAGGGGTGGTTCCCATGGTGTCACAATGGGTCCCCAGTGACAAGGGGGGTCCCCAAGGTGTCACAATGGGCCCTGGGGACAATGGGGGTCCCGGGACGGAATAATAGGCCCTGGGGACAAGGGGGGTCCCCACAGTGTCACAATGGGCCCTGGGGACAAAGGGGGTCCCCACGGTGTTACAATGGTCCCGGGGGACAAATGGGGGTGCCCATAATGTCACAATGGGCCCTGAGGACAAGGGGGGCTCCCCAGGGTGTCGGAATGGGTTCCCAGTGACAAGGAGTGTCCCCATGGTGTCACGATGGGTCCTGGGGACAAGGGGGTCCTGGGATGTCACAATGGGCCCTGGGGACAATGTGGGGTCCTGGGACGTCACAATGGGCCCTGGGGACAAAGGGGGTCCCCAGGATGTCACAATGGGCCCTGGGGAAAAAGAGGCTCCCCAGGATGTCACAATGGGACCTGGGGACAAGGGGGTCCCCAGGATCTCTCAATGGACTCTGGGGAAAATAGAGGTTCCCCAGGATGTTCACAATAGGCCCTGAGGACAAGGGGTGGTCCCCATGGTGTCACAATGGGTCCCCAGTGACAAGGGGGGTCCCCAAGGTGTCACAATGGGCCCTGGGGAAAATGGGGGGTCCTGGAACGTAACAATAGGCCCTGGGGAGAAGAGGGGTCCCCACAGTGTCACAATGGGCCCTGGGGACAAAGGGGGTCCCCACGGTGTTACAATGGTCCCGGGGGACAAAGTGGGGTGCCCAGGATGTCACAGTGGGCCCTGAGGAAAAGGGGGGCTCCCCATGGTGTCACAATGGGTCCCCAGTGACAAGGAGGGTCCCCATGGTGTCACGATGGGCCCTGGGGACAAGGGGGTCCCCAGGATGTAACAATGGACCCTGGGGACAATGAAGGGTCCTGGGGCGTCACAATGGGTCCTGGGGACAAGGAGGGATCTCCAGGATGTCACAATGGGCCGTGGGGACTATGGGGGGTCCTGGGACGTCACAATGGGCCCTGGGGACAAGGGGGCCTCGCCAGGATGTCACAAGGGGCCCTGGGGACAAAGAGGGGTCCCTACAGTGTCACAATGGGTCCTGGGGACACAGAGGGGTCCCCAGGATGTCACAATGGGCCCTGAGGACAATGGGGGGTCCTGGGATGTCACAATGGGCCCTGGGGACAAAGGGGGGTCCCCTGAATGTCACAATGGGCCCTGGGGACAACGGGAGGACCTGGGACGTCACAATGGGCCCTGGGGACAAAATTGGTCCCCACGATGTCTCAATGAGCCCCAGTGACAAATGGGGGTCCCCATGATGTCACAATGGGCCCTGGGGACAAGGAGGGGTCCTGGGACGTTACAATGGGCCCTGGGGACAAGGGGGGGTCCCCTGAATGTCACAATGGCCCCTGGGGAGAAAGGGGGTCCCCAGGATGTCAAAATGGGCCATGGGGACAAAGTGGGGTTCTGGGATATCACAATGTGCCACAGTGACAAAGGGGGTCCTCATGGTGCCACAATGAGCCCTGGCGACAAAGGGAGGTCCCTAGGATGTCACAATGGGCCCCGGGGACTAATGAGGTCCCCACGGTGTCACAATGCATCTTGGAGACAAAGAGGGGTCCCCTGGATGTCACAATGGGCCCTTGGGACAATGGGGTTCCTGGGATGTCACAATGGGTCCCCAGTGACAAAGGGGGTCCCCAGGATGTCTCAATGGGCACTGAGGACAATGGTAGGTCCCCAGGATGTCACAATGGGCCCTGGGGACAATGGGGGGTCCTGGGACGTCACAATGGGCCCTGGGGACAATGTGGGGTCCTGGGACATCACAATGGGCCCTGGGGACAAAGGGGATCCCCAGGATGTCACAATGGGCCCTGGGGACAAAGAGGCTCCCCAGGATGTTCACAATAGGCCCTGAGGACAAGGGGTGGTTCCCATGGTGTCACAATGGGTCCCCAGTGACAAGGGGGGTCCCCAAGGTGTCACAATGGGCCCTGGGGACAATGGGGTCCCGGGACGGAATAATAGGCCCTGGGGACAAGGGGGGTCCCCACAGTGTCACAATGGGCCCTGGGGACAAAGGGGGTCCCCACGGTGTTACAATGGTCCCGGGGGACAAATGGGGGTGCCCATAATGTCACAATGGGCCCTGAGGACAAGGGGGGCTCCCCAGGGTGTCGGAATGGGTCCCCAGTGACAAGGAGTGTCCCCATGGTGTCACGATGGGTCCTGGGGACAAGGGGGTCCTGGGATGTCACAATGGGCCCTGGGGACAATGTGGGGTCCTGGGACGTCACAATGGGCCCTGGGGACAAAGGGGGTCCCCAGGATGTCACAATGGGCCCTGGGGAAAAAGAGGCTCCCCAGGATGTCACAATGGGACCTGGGGACAAGGGGTTCCCCAGGATCTCTCAATGGACTCTGGGGAAAATAGAGGTTCCCCAGGATGTTCACAATAGGCCCTGAGGACAAGGGGTGGTCCCCATGGTGTCACAATGGGTCCCCAGTGACAAGGGGGGTCCCCAAGGTGTCACAATGGGCCCTGGGGAAAATGGGGGGTCCTGGAACGTAACAATAGGCCCTGGGGAGAAGAGGGGTCCCCACAGTGTCACAATGGGCCCTGGGGACAAAGGGGGTCCCCATGGTGTTACAATGGTCCCGGGGGACAAAGTGGGGTGCCCAGGATGTCACAGTGGGCCCTGAGGAAAAGGGGGGCTCCCCATGGTGTCACAATGGGTCCCCAGTGACAAGGAGGGTCCCCATGGTGTCACGATGGGCCCTGGGGACAAGGGGGTCCCCAGGATGTAACAATGGACCCTGGGGACAATGGGGGGTCCTGGGGCGTCACAATGGGTCCTGGGGACAAGGAGGGATCTCCAGGATGTCACAATGGGCCGTGGGGACTATGGGGGGTCCTGTGACGTCACAATGGGCCCTGGGGACAAGGGGGCCTCGCCAGGATGTCACAAAGGGCCCTGGGGACAAAGAGGGGTCCCTACAGTGTCACAATGGGTCCTGGGGACACAGAGGGGCCCTAGGACCTCACAATCGGCCCTGGGGACAAAGGGGGTGTCCCCTGAAAGTCACAATGAGCCCGGGGAACAGAGGGGGTCCCCAGGATCTCACAATGGGCCCTGGGGACAAAGGGGGCTCCCCAGGATATCACAATGTGGCCTGAGGACAAGGGGAGGTCCCCATGGTGTTACAATGGGTCCCCAGCGACAAGGGGGTCCCCCATGGTGTCACAATGAGCCCTGGGGACAATGGGGGGGTCCTGGGATGTCACAATGGGCCCTGGGGACAAGGGGTTAGGGGGTTGTGTTAGGGGGTTGGAGGATTAGGTGGTGCAGGATTTGGGGGTGCAAGGCCAGGGGAGCAGGATTTTGCGGGGCCTGATTTGGGGCTACAGGGTCTGTGGTTGCAGGTTCCAGGGGTGCAGGATTTGGGGGTTCAGGGTTTAGGGGTGCAGTGGTTTGGAGTGCAGTGTTTTGGGGTGCAGGGTTTGGGGAAGGAGGATATAGGGGTGCAGGGTTTAGGGTGCAGGATCTTGGGGTGCAGGGGTTTGGGGTGGAGGGCTTGGTAGGGCAGGATTGGGGGTGGAAAGTTTAGGGGTAGGGCTGGGGGTGCAGGATTTGGGGGTGAAGGGGTTGTGAGGTGCAGGGTTCTGGGCTGCAGGGTTTGGGAGATCGTTACGTGGGGCTGGAGGATTTGGGGGTGCAGGGTTTGGAGCAGCAGGATCTGGGGGTGCAAGATTGGGGATAGCAGGGTTTTGGGGGAGCAGGGTTTAGGGGTCAGGCTTTAGGGGGACAGGGTTTGGGGGGCAGGGTTGGGAGGGATGATTTTGGGGTGCAGGGTTTAGGGCAGCACGATCTTGGGGTGAAAGGGTTTGGCGTGAAGGGTTGGGTAGGACAGGATTTGGGGTGCAGGTTTTTAGGGTGCAACTTGTGGGGGTCAGGATTTGGGGTACAGGGTTTGGGGGTGCAGGGTTTAGTGGTGCAGGGTTTGGGGGTGCAGGTCTTGGGGAGGCAGAATTGGGGGTGCAGGTTTTTGGAGTTCAGGGGTTTGGGGGTGCAGATTTTGGGTGTTCAGGACCTGGGGGTGCAGGATTTGGGGATGTAGGTTTGGGGTGCAGGGCTTAGGGTTTCAGTATCTTGGGTTGAAGAGGTTTGGGGTGAAGGGTTGTGTACGGCAGGATTTGGGGGTGCAGGGCTTTGGGCTGAATGTTTGGGGGTGCAGGGTTTGCATGTTTAGGAACTGGGGGTGCAGGATTCGGGTTTGCAGGTTTGGGGAATTTTGCGGTAAAGGATTTGGGGTGCAGGGTTGGGGGACGCAGGATCTGAGGGTGCAGCGTTTGGGGTGCAGAGTTAGGGGCTGCAGGATCTGGGGTGCAGGGTTTGGGGGGCACTGTTTTGGGGGGAAGGATTTGCGAGATGCAGGGTTTAAGGGTTTAGGATTTGGAGGTGTCGAATTTTGGGGTGCAGGAGGTGTGGGGTTTGGGGTTGCAGGATTGGGGGAGAATGGTTTGGGGGTGCAAGACTTGAGGGTGCAGGGTTTGGGGGTTTGGGACATGGGGCTGGAGGATTTGGGGGTGCAGGATTTGGGGTGCAGTGTGTGGGGGTGCAAGATCTGGGGGTGTACGAGCGTTGGGTGTGGGATTTGAAGGACAATGATTTGGGGGTGCAGGGATTGGGGGTGTAGGGTTTTGGGGTTGCTGCGTTTGGAGATTCGGGATGTGGAGGTCAAGGATTTAGGGGTACAAGGGCTGGTTGCAGGATTTGGGGGTACAGGGTTTGGTTGCAGGATTTGGGGTGCAGGGTTTGAAGTGCAGGGCTAAAGGGGCCAGAATTTGGAGGTGCAAGATTTGGTGGTCTGGGGTACTGGGCTGCAGGGTTTTGGGGTGCGGGATTTGGGGGTGCAGGTTCCATGTCTTTAGGAACTGGGCGGGGAGGGTTTCTTGGTGCGGACTTTTGAGTGCAAGTTTGAGGGGCCTTGATTTTGGGGTGCATGGTTCGGGGGGCAGGATTCCGGGTGTATGGTTTTGAGGTGCAGGACTTGGGGTGCAGGTTTCACACGTTAAGGAACTGGGGCTGCAGAGGTTGGGGGTGCAGCGTTGTGGGCTGCAGGGTTGAAGGGTGCAGGATTTAGGGGTACAGGTTTTGGGGGTGCAGGAGCTGGGGGTGCAGGCTGTAGGGATCAGAATATGGGGGTGCAGGGTTCTGGGGTGCAGGATCTGGGTGAGCAGGCTGTTGGGGTACAGAACCTTGTAGTTCAGCGTTTAGAGGCAGGATTTGGGGGTGCAGGGCTTTGGGGTGAGGGGTCTGGGGTGAGGGGTTCAGGTGTTCAGCACCTGGGGGTGCAGGACCTGAGGGTTGGAGGATTTGGGGGTGCAGGGATTTCAGGGTGCAACTTGTGGGGTGCAGGGTTTTGGGTATAGGGTTTAGGGGTGCAGAGTTTTGGGGGGGAGGATTGGGGAAGCAGGGTTTTGGGGTGCAAGGTTCAGTGGTGCAGGATTCTGGGGGTGCAGGGTTTAGCGCCAGAATTGGGGGTGCAGGGTTTGGGATTGCAGGGTGTTGGGGGAAGGATCTGGGGGTACAAGATTGGGGGTAGCAGGGTTTCAGGGTCAGGCTTTAGGGGGACAGGGTTTGGGGGGCAGGGCTGGGAGGGATGATTTGGGGGTGCAGGGTTTAGGGCATCAGGATCTTGGGGTGAAGGGATTTGGGGTGAAGGGTGGGTAGGACAGGATTTGGGGGTGCAGGATTTTAAGGTGCAACTTGTGGGGGCAGGATTTGGGGTACAGGAGGTTGGGGGTGCAGGGTTTGGGGTGTAGGATTTAGTGGAGCAGAGAATGGGGGTGAAGGTCTTGTGGAGGCAGAATTGGGGGTGCAGGTCTTGGGGAGGCAGAATTGGGGGTGCAGATTTTGGCTGTTCAGGACCTGGGGGTGCAGGATTTGGGGATGTAGGTTTTGGGGGGTAGATTTTGGGGTGCTGGGTTCGGCACATGGGTCTGGAGGATTTGGGGGTGCAGGGTTAAGGGGTTTAGGATTTTGGGGTGCACAGTTTAGGGTGCACGTTCTGGGCATGTATGATTTCAGAGTGCAGGGCTTTGGGGTACAGGATTTGGGGTGCAGGGTTTTGGGGTCAGGATCTGGGGGTGCAGGGTGTTGGGGAGAAGGATTTGGGGGTGCACCATTTTGAAGTGCAGGGTTTGGAGGAGGGAGGTTTTGGGGGCGAAGGATTTGGTGGTTCAGGTTTTGGGGGTGCAGTGTTAAGAGGGTGGAGGTTTAGGGGTGCAGGATTTGGGGGTTCAGGATGTGGGGGTGCACAGTATGGGAGGGAAGGATCTGGGGCTTCAGGATTTGGGGGTGCACTGTTGGGGGTGCAGGGTTTAGAAGTCAGGTCTAAGAGTGCAGCGTTTGGGGTGCAGACTGTGGGGTGCACAGGACTGGGGCACAGGATTTGGGGGTGCGGGGTTTCAGGGATCAGGATTTGGAGGTGTGGAGTTTTGGGGTGCAGGGGATGGGGTTGAAGGATCTGAGGGTGTAGGGTGGTGGGGGAAGGATTTGGGGGTGAGAGATTTGGGTGCAGGATTTGGGGGTTCAGTGTTTAGGGCAGCACAATCTTGGGGTGCAGGGGTTTGCAGTGAAAGGTTTGGCAGGCAGGATTTGGGGTGCAGGATTCTGGGGTGCTGGGTTTGGGGTACAGGATTTGGTGTTGCAGGGATGGGGTTGAAGGGCTTGGGTTTCCAGGCCTTTGAGGTGCAGGATTTGGAGGTGCAAGGTTTGGGAGGGAATTCTTTGGGGTGCAGGGTTTGGGGGCAGGGTTTAGGGGTGGAGGGTATAGGACGGAAGGATTTGGGAATGCAGGGTTTGGGGCGCAGGTTTCAGGGTTCAGGAAGGTAGGGAGGGCAGGATTAGGGGGTGCAAGGTTTCAGTTGTAGGGTTTAGGGGTGCAGAGTTCGGTAGGGCCGAATTTGGGGGTGCAGGGTTGGGGGTGCAGGGTTTGGGAAGACAGGATCGGGGGTGGAGGATTTGGGGGTGCAGGATTGAGGGGCAGGGTTTTGGTGCAGGGCTTGGGGTCAGGATCTGGGGTGCGGGTTTGGGAAGAGTATTTTGGGGTGCAGGATTTTGGGTGCCGTGTTTGCGGGGCAAATTTGGGGTGATCACTGCACCTTTTCCTTTCTCCAGGTGCAGAGCCCGTGCCTCACTTGGTTCTGTCTGCAAACAGCGCCCATCTCAGCTCGAATCCCCCTGCCCCTCTCACCCTGTGCAGCTCTTTGTGCGCTGAGCTCCGCACTCAGCACCAGCGGGTGCGGCTCCTCCTGAGGTATTGGGGGGAGGGGGCCGGGCCAAGGGCTGGTTTGAGGGGGCGGGGCTGAGGCGGCGAGCTGCGATTGGCCGGCCGGGCCGCAGCGGCCGTTCCCGCCTGAGCCTTGGGGCGGAGCCAGAGCGGGAGTGCGGGGGGGCGGCCGGGCCAGGAGCCGCCCGCAGAGCGCCCGGAGAGCGGGCTTCGGGGACTCTGCCCGGGAACGAGCGGCAGGAGGAGAGGAGACGGCCCCAGCGGTACCGGGTGAGCTTCTGGCTGGAGCCTGGGAGCTGTTCCTCCCAGCGAGGGCTGTCGGGCACTGAATGGGCTGCCCAGGGCAGGGCTGGAGCCGCCATCCCTGGAGGGGTTTCCACAGGAGCTCCTGAGGGCCGTGGGCAGTGCCGGGGGTTTGTGCTTGGACTCCAGCACCTTCAAGGTGTTTGACACCCAAAGGGATTCTGTGGCACACTCCATTTTCACATTGCAATGGAGCCCGGAGGTCCCAGCGGGGTTTGGATCAGCGTGTTCTGGAACATTCTCAGTGGTCGGGTCTGTGTGCAGAGTGTGGTGGGAACGAGAAGAGAGGAGATGGAGAGAACAGTGGGGAGGTGGAGGAGCAGGAGTGGAGGTGAATACCAGAGAGAGCGAGTGTGTGCGGATCAGCAGTGATCACCCCAAACCTGCCCCGCAGACACGGCACCCAAAATCCTGCACCCCAAAATACTCTTCCCAAACCTGCACCCCAGATCCTGACCCCAAGCCCTGCACCAAAACCCTGCCCCTCAATCCTGCACCCCCAAATCCTCCACCCCTGATCCTGTCTTCCCAAACCCTGCACCCCAAATCCTGCACCCCCAAATTCGGCCCTACCAAACTCTGCACCCCTAAACCCTACAACTGAAACCTTGCACCCCCTAATCCTGCCCTCCCTACCTTCCTGAACCCCAAAACCTGCACCCCAAACCTTGCATTCCCAAATCCTTCCGTCCTATACCCTCCACCCCTAAACCCTGCCCCCAAACCCTGCACCCCAAAGAATTCCCTCCCAAACCCTGCACCTCCAAATCCTGCACCTCAAAGGCCTGGAAACCCAAGCCCTTCAACCCCATCCCTGCAACACCAAATCCTGTACCCCAAACCCAGCACCCCAGAATCCTGCACCCCAAATCCTGCCTACCAAACCTTTCACTGCAAACCCCTGCACCCCAAGATTGTGCTGCCCTAAACACTGAACCCCCAAATCCTGCAGCCCCGGATCCTTGCCTGCCAAAACTCTGCATCTCCAAATCCTGCACCCCAAATCTCTCACCCCCACCACCCTGCACTCCCAGCCCCTGCACCCCAAAACTCCACACCTCCAAATCCTGAACCCTGAAACCTCGCACCCCCAAATCCTGAGCCCCAGTCCTGTGCACCCCACACTCTGCAACCTTAAATTTCCCAACAAGCCCCTGCACCCCAAACGCTGCACTCTTAGACCTGACTTCTAAACCCTGCACCCCCAAACAGTGCACCCCCAAATCCTGAACCCCCAGATCCTGAATTCCAGGATCTTGCACCCCCAGACCCTGCACCCCCAAATCAGACACACGAAAACTCTGCACCCCCAAATCTTGCACCTCTAAGCCTCCACCCCTTAACACTGCATCCCCAAATCTTTCACCCCAAAACCTCAACCCAGAACCCTGTACCCCAAAACCCTACACCTCCAAATCCTGAACCCTTAAACCCTGCACCCCCAGATCCTCCCCCCAAATGAATGAACCCCCAAAACCTACACCCCCAGATGCTGCTACCCCATACCCAGCACCCCAAACTCTGCACCCAGAAATCCTGCACTCTCATAACCCTGCACCTCAAACAATTCCCTCGACCCTGCACCCCCAGAACCTGTAACCCCAGTCGCTGCACCCCCAGGTCCTGTCCCCAAACTCTGCACTGCCAGATCCTGCCCCCCTAAACCCTTAAAGCCCAAATATTGTACCCTCAGATCCTTCCTCAACACCCTGCACCCCCAAATTCCCCACCGAAAACCTGCACCCCCAGATCCTGCACCACCAAGTTCTGTACCCTGAAACCCTGCACTGAAAATCCTGCCCCCTAACTCTGCACTTCCAAATCCTGCACCCCCAAATCCTGCATCGCTAAACCCTACACCCCCAAATCCTTCAACCCCCAAAGCCAATGCACTGCCAAACCCTGGACCCCCAGATACTGCACCCCAGAACCCTGCACGTTGAAATCCTGCACCCCCAAACCCTGCAGGCCAGAACCCTCTACCCGATATCCTGCCGCCCCACAACTTGCACCCCCCAAACCTGCAACCCCAAATACTGCACCCCAAATCCTGCATCTTGAAACCCTGCACCCCTAAATCCTTCCTCCCAAGCCATGATGCCCCAAAACCTGTAATACCAAATCCTGCACCCCTAAATTCAGCCCTACCATACTTTGCACCCCTGTAATTCAGCCCTACCAAACTTTGCACCCCTAAACCCTGAAATCTTACACCCCCTGATCCTGCCCTCCCAAATCCTGAGCCCTGCACCCCCAAAGCCTGCATTCCCAAACGCAGCACCCCCAGGTCCTGAACACCCAAACACTGCACCCCCAAATTAGGCAGCCCCAAACCCAGCACCCCAAAATCCTCCATTCACAAACTCTGCATCCCCCAAACCTGGACCCCCACATGTGCACCCCCAAAATCATGCCCCCCTGAAACGCTGCACTTCAAAACCCTGCACCCCTAAATCCTTCCCCCAAAACCCTGCCCCCCCAAACCCTACACCCCAAGGTCCTTCCCCCACCTCCTGGAACCCCAAACCCTGCACCCCAAAGAATTCCCTCCCAAACCTTGCACCTCCAAATCCTGCACCTCAAAGGCCTGGAAACCCAAGCCCTTCAACCCCATCCCTGCAACACCAAATCCTGTACCCCAAACCCAGCACCCCAGAATCCTGCACCCCAAATCCTGCCCTACCAAACCTTTCACTGCAAACCCCTGCACCCCGAGGTTGTGCTGCCCTAAACACTGAACCCCCAAATCCTGCAGCCCCAGATCATTGCCTCCCAAAACTCTGCACCCCCACATCCTGCACCCCAAATCTCTCACCCCCAAATCCTCCCCCCACCACCCTGCAGCCTCAAATCCTTCACCCCCATCCCCTGCACCCCAAAACTCCACACCTCCAAATCTTGAACCCTGAAACCCCGCACCCCTAAATCCTGAGCCCCAGTCCTGTGCACCCCACACTCTGCAACCTTAAATTTCCCCCCAAGCCCCTGCACCCCAAACGCTGCACTCTTAGACCTGACTTCTAAACCCTGCACCCCCAAACAGTGCACCCCCAAATCCTGCACCCCTAATCCTCCACCCTTTTAACACTGCACCCCCAAAACCTGAACCACCAAATCTTTCACCCCCAAAACCTCCCTCCTCCAAACCCTGCACTTCAAAATGCTGCACCCCCAAATCCTTCTCCCCAACACCCTGCACCCCCAGATCCTGACCCCAAAACCCTGCACCCCAAATCCTGTACCCCAAAGCCCTGCACTCTGAAATCATACATGCCCAGAACGTGCACCCTAAACTGTGCACCCCAAAATCCTAAACCCCTTAACCCTGCACCCCCAAATCCTCCAGACCCATGTGCCGAACCCAGCACCCCAAAATCTACCCCCCAAAACCTACATCCCCAAATCCTGCACCCCCAGGTCCTGAACAGCCAAAATCTGCACCCCCAATTCTGCCTCCCCAAGACCTGCACCCCCAATTCTGCCTCCACAAGACCTTCACCCCCAGTCCCTGCTCCACTAAATCCTACACCCCAAACCCTGCACCCCCAACCTCCTGTACCCCAAATCCTGCCCCCACAAGTTGCACCCCAAAACCCTGCTACCCCACATCTTGTAGCCCCAGATCCTTCCCCCAACACCCTGCAATCCCAAACCCTGCACCCCCAATTCTGGCGCTAAACCCTGCACCCCCAGAACCCTGCACCACTGAATCTTGCACCCTGAAACCCTGCTCCCCCAATCCCCCCCCCCAAAACTCTGCACCCCAAAATCCTATACCCAAAACTCTGCACCCCACAAGTTGCACCCCATATCCCTGCACCCCCAAATCCCTGCACCCCCAAATCCTCCAACCCCCAAGTCCTGCACCCCTAGGTGCTGAACACCTGAACCCCTCACTCCAGACCCCTCACCCCAAAGCCCTGCACCCCCAAATCCTGCCTCTAAACGCTGAACTACAAGGTTCTGTACCCTAACAGCCTGCTCACCCAGATCCTGCACCCCAGAACCCTGCACCCCCATATTCGGATCCCTACAGCCTGCACCCCCAGCTCCTGCACCCCCAAAACCTGTACCCCTAAATCCTGCACCCTTCAACCCTGCAGCCCACAATGCTGCACCCCCAACCTCTGCAGCCCCAGTTCCTTAACGTGTGAAACCTGCGCCCCCAAGTCCTGCACCTCAAAACCTTACACCCGGAATCCTGCCCCCCAAACCATGCACCCCAAAATCAAGGCCCCTCAAACTTGCACTCAAAAGTCCGCACCAAAAAACCCTCCCCGCCCAGTTCCTAAAGACATGGAACCTGCACCCCCAAATCCCGCACCCCAAAACCCTGCAGCCCAGTACCCCAGACCACCAAATCTTGCACCTCCAAATCCTGCCCCCTTTAGCCCTGCACTTCAAACCCTGCACCCCAAATCCTGCAACCAACCCTGTACCCCCAAATCCTGCAACCAGCCCTTGTACCCCTAAATCCTTGACCTCCACATCCCGAATCTCCAAACGCATCAACCCCAAAACCCTACACCCCCAATCCCTGCACCCCCAAATCATTGTCCTTCAAATCCCACACCCAAAGCTCGTACACCCCAAGATCTTGCACCCCCACACACTGCACCCCAAATCCTGCACCCCTAAATCCTCCAGCCCCATGTCCCAAACCCCCAAACCCTGCACCCTCAAGTCTTGCACCCTAATTCTGCCTCCCCAAGACCTGCACCCCCAAACCCTGCACCACTAAACCCTGCACCCCCAAACCCTGTACCCCAAATCCTGACCCCCACAAGTTGCACTCTAAAAACCTGCACCCCAAATCCTGTCCTACCCAACCCTTCACACCAAACCCCTTCACCCCAAGATCCTGCTGCCATAAACCCTGCACCCCAAAATCATCCCTCCCAACCCTGCCCCCCAAACCCTGTCCCCCTAAAGCCTGACCCCGAAACCCTGCTTCCCAAAACCCTGCTACCCCCAATCTTGCACCCCCCAACTCTGCACCCCCAGATCCTGCTGCTCCAAACCCTGCACCCCCAAATCCTCCAGCCCCACGTCTCGATCTCCCAAACCCTGCACCCCACAACCCTGCACCTCACAACCCCTTCACCCCCAAATCCTGCACCCCCAGCCCTACCCAATAAAATTTCCACCCCCAAATCCTGCCCTACCAAGCCCTCCACCCCAAACCCCTGCACCCCAAGATCCTGCTCTCCTATACCCTGCACCCCCATATCCTCCTTCCCCAAACCCTGCACCCCAAAACACTGCACTCCAAACCACTGCACCCCTAAATCCTGCAACCCCAAATCCTGGCCCCCAAACCCGGCACTCCAAACTCCTGCACCCAAATATCCTACTGCCCTAAACCCTGAACCTCCAAATCCTGCACCCCTGGAACCTGCAACCCCAGACTCTGCAGCCACAAATCAGGCCCCGCAAAATCCTTGCACCCCCAAATCCTGCACCACCTAATCTTCCAACCCCCTAACACAACCCCCTAAACCCTTCTCCCCAGGGTCCATTGTGACACCCTGGGGATCCCCCTTGTCCCCAGGGCCCATTGTGAAACCATGGGGGACCCCCTTCTCACTGAGGACCCATTGTGACACCATGGGGACCTCCCCTTGTCCTCAGGGCCCATTGTGACATCCTGGGGACTCCCCTTTGTCCCCAGGGCCAATTGTGACATCCCAGGACCCCCCTTTGTCCCCAGGGCCCATTGTGACAGGGTGGAGATCCCCCTTGTCCCCAGGCCTGTTGTGATATCCCAGGACTCCCCATTGTCCCCAGGGCCCATTGTGACACCTTGGGGACCCCCCTTGTCCTAAGGGCCCATTGTGACATCCTGGGGATCCCCTTTGTCCCCAGGGCCCATTGTGGCACCATGGGGACCCCCTTTGTCCCCCGGGCCAATTGTGACATCCCAGGACCCCCCTTTGCCCCAGGGCACATTGTGATAGGGTGGAGATCCCCCTTGTCCCCAGGCCTGTTGTGATGTCCCAGGACTCCCCATTGTCCCCAGGGCCCATTGTGACACCTTGGGGACCCCCCTTGTCCTAAGGGCCCATTGTGACATCCTGGTGACCCCCTTGTCCCCAGGGCCCATAGTGAAGTCCCAGGACCCCCTTTGTACCCAGGGCCCATTGTGACATCCTGGGGACCCCCTTGTCCCCAGGACCCATTGTGACATCTTGGGGACCGCCCCTTGTCCCCAGGGCCCATAGTGAAGTCCCAGGACCCCCTTTGTCCCCAGGGCCCATTGTGACATCCTGGGGACCCCCCTTGTCACTGGGGACCCATTGTAACACTATGGGGACCCCCCCTTGTCCCCAGAGCCCATTGTGACATCCTGGGGACCCCCTTTTTCCCCAGGACCCATTGTGGCACCATTGGGACCCCCTTTGTCACTGGGGCCCATTGTGACGTCCTGGGGACCCCCTTTGTCCCCAGGGCCCATTGTGACATCCCCGGATCCCCCATTGTCCCCAGAGCCCATTGTGACATCCTGGGGACCCCCATTGTCCACAGGGCCCATTGTGACATTCAGGGGACAGCCTTTGTCCCTAGGGCCCATTGTGACACCGTCGGGACCCCCGTTGTCCCCAGGGCCCATTGTGACATCCCAGGACCCCCCATTGTCTCCAGGGCCCATTGTGACATACTGGGGACTCCCCTTTGTCCCCAGCGCCCATTGTGACACCGTGGGGACCCCCTTTGTCCCCAGGGCCCATTGTGGCATCTAAGGACCCCCCAATTGTGCCCAGGGTTCATTCTAACATATCAGGATGTCCCATTGTCCCCAGGGCCCATTGTGACGTCCCAGGACCCCCCGTCATCCCCAGGGCCCATTGTGTCATCCTGGGGACCTCCTTTGTCCCCAGAGCCCATTGTGACATCCTGGGGAACCCGTTGTCCCCAGGGCCCATTGTGACGTCCCAGGACCCCCCTTTGTCCCCAGGGTCCATTGTGAAATCCTGGGGACCCCTCTTTGTCCCCACGGCCCACTGTGAGATCCTGGGGACCCCCTTGTCCCCAGGGCCCATTTTGAAACCGTGGGTATCCCCCTTGTCCCCAGGGCCCATTGTGACATCCTGAGGACCCCCTTTGTCCCCAGGGCCCATTGTGACACCGTGGAGACCCCCTTTGTCCCCAGGGCCCATTGTGACAACCTGGGGACCCCCTTTGTCCTCAGGGCCCATTGTGACACCGTGGGGACCCCCTTGTTCCCCAGGGCCCATTGTGACAACCTGGGGACCCCCTTTGTCCCCAGGGCCCATTGTGACATCCCAGGACCCCCTTTGTCCCCAGCCCCATTGTGACATCCAAGGGACCCCCCTTTGTCCCTAGGGACCATTGTGACATTCCAGGACCCCCCATTGTCCCCAGAGCCCATTGTGATATCCAGGGCACCATCCTTGATCCGCAGGGCCCATTGTGACGTCCCAGGACCCCCCTTTGTCCCCAGAGCCCATTGTGACATCCCAGGACCCCACTTTATACTGAAGGCCCATTGTGACATCCTGGGGACCCCCTTTGTCCCCAGGGCCCATTGTGACATTCGGGGGACAGCCTTTGTCCCAAGGGCCCATTGTGACACCTTTGGAATCCCCGTTGTCCACAGAGCCCATTGTGACATCCTGGGAACCCCCTTTGTGCCCAGGGCCCATTGTGACATTTCAGGACCCCACTTTGTCCCCAGGGCCCATTGTGACATCCTGGAGACGCCCTTTGTCCCCAGAGCCCGTTGTGACATCTAAGGACCCCCCAATTGTGCCCAGGGCTCATTGTGACATTCCAGGACCCCCCCATTGTCCCCAGGGCCCATTGTGACGTCCCAGGCCCCCCCTTTGTCCCCAGGGTCCATTGTGAGATCCTGGGGACCCCCCTTTGTCCCTAGGGCCCGTTGTGACATCCTGGGGACCTCGTTTGTCACTAGGGTCCATTGTGGCACCATGGGGATGCCCTTTGTCCCCAGGACCCATTGTGACATCCTGGGCACCCCCTTTGTCCCCAGGGCCTATTGTGACAGGGTGGGGACTCCCTTTGTCCCTAGGGCCCATTGTGACATCCTGGGGACCCCCCTTTGTCCCCAAGGCCCATTGTGATAGGGTGGGGAACCCCTTTGTCTCCAGGGCACATTGTGCCATCCTGGGGACCCCACTTTGTTCCCAGGACCCATTGTGATGTCCACAATGGCCCCGTTGTCCCAAGGGGTCATTGTGACATCCTGGGGACCTCCTTTGTCCCCAGGGCCCATTGTGACATCCCAGGACCCTCCATTTTTCCAAGAGCCCATTGTGACATCCTGGCGACCCCGCTTTTTCCTCAGGGCCCATTATGGCACCATGGGGAGCCCCTCTGTCTCCAGGGCCCATTGTGACATTTAGGGGACTCCTCTTTGTCCCCAGGGCCCATTGTGACATCCCAGGATCCCCCAATTGTCTCCAGGGCCCATTGTGATATCCTCGGGACCCCCCTTTGTCCCCAGGGCCCATTGTGACACCGTGGGTACCCTGCTTGTCCCCAGGGCTCATTGTGCATCCTGGGGATCCCCCGTTGTCCCAGGTCCCATTGTGACATCCCAGGACCCCCCTTTTTCCCCAGGGCCCATTGTGACACCGTGGGGACCCCCTGTTTTCCCCAGGGCCCATTGTGACATCTGGTGGACCCCCTTGTCCCCAGAGCCCATTATCACATCCTTGGGACCCCTGTGTGCCCAGGGCCCATTGTGACGTCCTAGGACCTCCCTTTGTCCCCAGGGCCCATCGTGGAACCGTGGGGACCCTCCTTGTCACTAGGGCCCATTGTGACACCATGGGGACCACCCCTTTCTCCCCAGTGCCCATTGTGACATCCTGGGG
Source organism: Patagioenas fasciata (assembly GCF_037038585.1). Classification (NCBI taxonomy): domain Eukaryota; kingdom Metazoa; phylum Chordata; class Aves; order Columbiformes; family Columbidae; genus Patagioenas; species Patagioenas fasciata. Next base: position 133,748 of record NW_027288666.1, on the reverse strand, counting down.
ACCCCACTTGTCCCCAGAGCCCATTATCACATCCTTGGGACCCCTGTGTCCCCAGGGCCCATTGTGACGTCCCAGGACCCCCCATTGTCCCCAGGGTGCATTGTGACACCGTGGGGACCCCCTCTGTCCCCAGAGCCCATTGTGAGATCCTGGGGAGCCCCCTTTGTCCCCAGGGCCCATTGTGACATTTCTGGACCCCCCACTGTCTCCAGGGCCCATTGTGAACATCCTGGGGACCCCTCTTTGTCCCCAGGGCCCATTGTGACACCCTGGGCTGCCCCGTATGTCACCAGGGCCCATTTTGACACCGTGGGGACCCCCTGTTGTCCTCAGGGCCCATTGTGACATCCCAGGACCCCCAATTGTCCCCAGGGCCCATTGTGACACCATGGGGAACCCTCTTGTCACTGGGGACGCATTGTGACACAATGGGGACCCCACCTTTGTCTCAAGTGCCCATTGTGATATCCTGGGGACCCCCTTTATCCCCAGGACCCATTGTGATGTCCCAGGACCCCATTTGTCCCCAGGGCCCATTGTGACATCCCAGGGCCCCACTTTGTCCCCAGGGCCCATTGTTACAGGGTGGGACCCCCCTTGTCCCCAGGGCCCATTGTGACATCCTGGTGACTCCCTTTGTCCCCAGGGCCCATTGTGGCACCATGGGGACCCTCTTTGTCACTGGGGCCCATTGTGACATCCCAGGACCCCACTTTGTCTTAGAAGGTCACTAATCGGACTACTGGTACATCCTGACTCTGCTTTCTCAATAAACATTGAAGAACACCTGGGGTTTGTTTGCTCCAAGGGAAAACTTCCCTCCCACGGTTCCTGGTTCCCGGTCCTGTTTCCCGGTCCGGTTTGGCTTCGCTATCAGAACAGCTGCTGCCTCCACAGCCGCGCTCAAAGTCCCCGTTGTGACACCGGAATGGCGGGAGAAGGGGGGTGGCGGGGGCGGCAGCGGCGGCTCATCCGGCGGCAGCGGCGGCGATTGGGGGTGGGCAGACGGGGCTGGGCGGACAAGCGGCGGCTCCTGCGGCTCCTCAGGCAGCGACAGCAGCAGCGATCGGGGGGACGTGGGGGGGCGGAAAAGCGGCGGCTGCTGCGGCTCCTCAGGCAGCGACAGCAGCAGCGATCGGGGGGACGTGGGGGGGCGGACAAGCGGCGGCTCCTGCGGCTCCTCAGGCAGCGACAGCAGCAGCGATCGGGGGACGTGGGGGGGCGGAAAAGCGGCGGCTCCTGCGGCTCCTCAGGCAGCGACAGCAGCAGCGATCGGGGGAACGTGGGGGGGCGGACAAGCAGCGCCTCCTCCGGCCGCGGCCAGGACGTGGCTTCGCCGGCACCGGGGCCCGAGACCGCGCGCTGTGGGGCTGCGGGGCGGGTGTGGGGCCGGGGGGCTCCGGGGGTCCGAATAGTGACCTTCTAAGACAAAGTGGAGTCCTGGGATGTCACAATGGGCCCCAGTGACAAAGAGGGTCCCCATGGTGCCACAATGGGCCCTGGGAACAAAGAGGGGTCCCCTGAATGTCACAATGGTCCCTGGGGACAAGGGGGGTCCCACCCTGTAGTAATGGGCCCTGGGGACAAACTGGGGTCCTGGGATGTCACAATGGGCCCTGGGGACAAACAGGGTGCCCAGGATGTCATAATGGGCCCAGGGGACAAAGAGGAGTCCCCAGGATGTCACATTAGGCCCTGGGGGAAAGGGGGGTCCCCAGGATGTCACAATGGCCTCTGGGGACTATGAGGGGTCCTGGGACGTCACAATGGGTCCTGGGGATAAAGGAGGTCCCCAGGATGTCACAATAGACCCTGGGGACAAGGGGGGTCTCCAGGATGTCACAATGGGCACCTGAGACAAAGGGGGGGTCCCCATTGTGTCACAATGCATCCCCAGTGACAAGGGGGTTCCCCATGGTGTCACAATGGGCCTTGGGGACAATTGGGGGTCCTGGGATGTCACTATGGGCCCTGGGGACAAAGGGAGGTTGCCAGGATGTCACTATGGGCCCTGGGGACAATGAGGGGTTCTGGGACGGCACAATGGGCCCTGGGCACAACTGGGGGGTCCTTAGATGGGGGGTCCTTATGTGGGGGGTGATGGTTAAAGTGTAAGTATGGAGAAGCTTGGCAGATTGATTATATTACACTTCCACAAACACGTCAAGGTAAGCGTTATGTACTTACAATGGTGGAAGCAACCACTGGATGGTTGGAAACATCTGCCGTACCTCATGCTACAGCCCGAAATACCATCTTGGGCCTTGAGAAGCAAGTCCTTTGGCGGCACGGTACGCCAGAAAGAATTGAATCAGACTATGGTACTCATTTCAAAAACAGTATTATAGATAATTGGGCCAAAGAACATGGTATTGAGTGGGTGTATCATATTCCATATCATGCACCAGGCTCTGGGAAAATTGAAAGGTGCAATGGTTTGTTAAAAACTACACTAAAGGCACTGGGTGGTGGAACCTTTAAAAACTGGGATTCACATTTAGCAAAAGCCACTTGGTTGGGCAACACTAGGGGATCAACCAATCGAGCCGGGCCTGCCCAATCAGAAATTCTATGGACTGTAGAAGGAGATAAAGTCCCTGTAGTACACATGAAAAATATGTTAGGATAGGCAGTCTGGGTTCCTCCTGCATCGGGCACAGGCAAAGCCCATTCGTGGGATTGTTTTTGCCCAGGGACCTGGCAGCACCTGGTGGGTGATGCTTAAGGATGGAGAAGTTCGGTGTGTACCTCAAGGGGATTTGATTTTAGGTGAAAATACTCAATACTGAACTGCATGATGTGAATTGCCGCACTAACAATGTTTAATAAGTGTCTTTCAGATCAAGACAATGGTGATGAAACCAGCGCTGGCTTCTTCGAGTGGTGCCCGACACCTTCTTGGAAGTTGGTGTCCTTAACCCACCAACAGGGGTCATGAGATGCACTTGGACCATTTTCCCTGCCCTGGGAGACTGTGGTGACAAAATGAACTTAATGAACTTTTCAAAGGATGGTCCACTGATTAATTACTCCTGTGTATATATGTACATATGTATATATATATATATATATATATATAGTAGTAGTGATTAATTAGATTGTATTGATAGATTGTATTGATAAGGTTTAAGTATTCAGTGAATGTCATATTATAAGGGGTGGAATGTCCTGGTTTTGTTAAAAACAAGTTTCTCTTCTAGTGAATTTGCCTGTCAGCTAAAGTCTTCATATTAGCTGCATTTTCCTGGAGAACCCGACACATGTTTTGGTTAAACCTAGCAAGGGAATGCAAACTTATTGATAAGCACGGATGGACATCTCGCGAGAGGGGCAACGAGAAACTGGTGATCGAGAGACTGACCAACGGTGTATAACATTCCATTCACGTGAATACTTCATATAAAAGTGGGAGATCACGAGGATCTCAGCCCTTTGCCCTTTTTCCCTTTTTTCCTCATGGCTGACATTAGGAGAGGACCTTGCTGGTCGTCCCTGCGAACTGAGGCCTAGTGAGAGACTGAATCCAGCTCCGGTTGGCTACAGAGTCTAATCCAGGACTTTGGGTGCTGGCTCTGCAGTTGCTGAGACTTACAAGATTGGTTTTGTATATTTTGTATTATTTTCTCTATTCTTATTAGTAGCATTAGTAAAACATCTTTAACTTTTCCAACTCTCTTCTCTCTGTCCTTCTTTCCCTCCCGATCACCTGTCCTGAGTGGGAAGGGGGGAGAGGGAGGGGCAAAAGGGGGAAGTGGGGGGGAGAGGAGGTTAACAATACATCTGCCAGGGTTTGATTGTCACCCCGCAATCCTAACCCTCGACAGATAATTGGCGCCCAACGTGGGGCAAGAGAAGGGGGTAAATTTGGAGATTTTTGGCTTTTCTACTGCTCTGACGTACCTTCCAATTTTCTTGGCACGGTGCCAACTCATAGAGTTGTGATACTCGCGCGTGGGTTTGCTTTGGATATTATTTAGTGGTATTAAGGCAAAGTGAATTACATTGATTTAAAGATGTTATGGCAAAAGTTGTATCACAGTATCACAGTATGTTTGGGATTGGAAGGGACCTCAAAAGCTCATCCAGTCCAATCCCCCTGCTGGAGCAGGAACGCCTAGGTGAGGTCGCACAGGAATGTGTCCAGGCGGGTTTGAATGTCTCCAGGGAAGGAGACTCCACAACCCCCCTGGGCAGCCTGTTCCAGTGCTCTGTTACCCTCACTGAGAAGAAATTATTTCTCAAATTTAAGTGGAACCTCTTGTGTTCCAGCTTGATCCCATTGCCCCTTGTCCTATCATTGTTTGCCACTGAGAAGAGCCTGACTCCGTCCTCGTGGCACTCACCCTTTATATATTTATAAACATTAATAAGGTCACCCCTCAGTCTCCTCTTCTCCAAACTAAAGAGCCCCAGCTCCCTCAGCCTTTCTTCATAAGGGAGATGCTCCACTCCCTTAATCATCTTTGTTGCCCTACGCTGGACCCTCTCCAGCAGATCCCTGTCTTTCTGGAACTGAGGGGCCCAGAACTGGACACAATATTCCAGATGGGGTCTCACCAGGGTGGAGTAGAGGGGAAGGAGGACCTCTCTCGATCTGCTGACCACCCCCCTTGTAATACACCCAAGGATGCCATTGGCCTTCCTGGCCACAAGGGCCCAGTGCTGGCTCATGGTCATCCTGTTGTCCACCAGGACCCCCAGGTCCCTTTCCCCTACACTGCTCTCTAATAGGTCATGCCCCAACCTATACTGGAACTTGGGATTGTTCCTGCCCAGATGCAGGACTCTACACTTTCCCTTGTTAAATTCCATCAGGTTATCCCCCGCCCAACTCTCCAGCCTGTCCAGGTCCCGCTGGATGGCGGCACAGCCTTCTGGTGTGTCAGCCACTCCTCCCAGCTTAGTGTCATCAGCAAACTTGCTGATAGTACACTCAATTCCCTCCTCTAAATCGTTAATGGATATATTGAATAACATTGGCCCCAGTACTGACCCCTGAGGCACTCCACTAGATACTGGCCTCCAACTGGACTCCGCACCATTGACCACCACTCTCTGGCTTCTCTCATTAAGCCAGTTTGCAACCCACCTCACTACTCTATTGTCGAGACCACACCTCCTCAATTTAGCTGTGAGGATGCTGTGAGGGACTGTGTCAAAGGCTTTACTGAAGTCAAGGTAGACCACATCCACCGCTCTGCCATCATCCATCCACCTTGGTACATTCTCATAAAAGGCTATGAGGTTGGTCAAGCATGACTTACCCTTGGTAAAGCCATGCTGACTGCCCCTAATGACCCTCTTATCCCTGATGTGCCTTGAGATGGCACCAAGGATAAGCTGTTCCATTACTTTCCCAGGGACAGAGGTGAGGCTGACTGGTCTATAATTACCCGGGTCCTCCTTCTTGCCCTTTTTAAAGACTGGAGTGACATTTGCTTTCCTCCAATCCTCGGGCACCTCTCCCGTTTCCCAAGACTTGGCAAAAATGATGGATAGCGGTCTAGCAATGACTTCAGCCAGCTCCCTCAGCACCCGCGGATGCATCCCATCTGGACCCATGGATTTATGGATGTCCAGACTACTTAATTGTTCCCTAACCCAGTCCTCATCGACTAAAGCAAACTCCTCCATTAACCTGGCTTCATCCGGGGTCTCAGGGGTACAGGGTTCCCCAGGACAGCCTCCAGCAGAGTAGACAGAGACAAAGGCGGCATTCAGCAATTCTGCCTTCTCTGTGTCTTCTGCCACCAGGGCACCCACCTCATTCATCAGTGGGCCTACATTGCCTCTGGTATTAGTTTTATCTGCTATGTATTTGAAAAAGTTCTTCTTGCTGTCCTTGACCCCTCTCGCCAGCTGTAATTCTAAGGAGGCCTTGGCTACCCTAGCTGCCTTCCTGCATCCTCTATCAGCAGCCTTATATTCCTCCCAAGTGGCCAGTCCCTGCTTCCATGACCTGTAAACTCGCCTCTTCTGCTTGAGCATACCCAACAGATCCCTATTCAACCACGCAGGCCTTCTGACTCGCTTCCTCGACTTCCTACGTGTGGGGATGCTCTGATCCTGAGCATGGAAGAAGCAATCTCTGAATGCAATCCAGCTCTCTTGGGCCCCTTTTCCTTCAAGCAGTCTTGCCCATGGGATTTCCCCCAGCAATTGCTTGAAAAGGTCGAAATTAGCCCTGCCAAAGTCCAGGGTTGCAATTCTACTTGCTATTCTGTTCCTGCCACACGAGATGCTGAACTCCACCATCTCGTGGTCACTGCAACCCAGGCAGCCCTCGACCTTTACTGCTTCGACCAGACCCTCTTTGTTAGTGAGGATGAGATCCAGCAGTGTACCTCTCCTGGTGGGCTCCTCCACCATCTGCATGAGGAAGTTATCATCAATGCACTGGAGGAACCTCCTGGACTGTGGCTGGCTGGCTGAATGGTCCTTCCAGCAAACATCAGGGAAGTTAAAATCACCCACAACAACCAGGGCCTGTGACTGTGAGGCCACTCTCAGCTGCGCATAGAAGGCCTCATCAACTTCCTCAGTCTGATCTGGTGGCCTGTAATAGACACCTACAACAGTATCACCCCTGCCAGCCTGTCCCTTGATCCTGACCCATACACTCTCAACTCGTTCCTCATCCGCTCCTGGGCAGAATTTAGTACATTGCAGTTGCTCTCTCACATAGAGAACAACTCCACCACCACGCCTGGCTGGCCTGTCTTTCCTGAAAAGGGCGTAGCCATCCATGACCACATTCCAGTCATGTGAACTGTCCCACCACGTTTCTGTAATTGCCACCAGATCATAATCTCCCGACCGAACATAGGATTCTAACTCCTCCTGCTTATTCCCCATGCTGCGCGCATTGGTGTACAGGCATTTCAGGGAGGGAGCAGAGCACACCAATTTCTCCCTAGGGGCACAGGAGGCCACCCGGTCCTCATCTGTTTTAGAATGCTGCCCCACTGGGGCAAGCCCAACTACAAACCCATCCCCCTTCGAGCCTAGTTTAAAGCTCTCCAAATGAGCCCAGCTAATTCCTGCCCCAGCATCCTTTTGCCTCTGCGAGATAAGCCTTTCCCGCGTAACACTGTCCGGACTGGAGTCTTAAAAAACCACCCACCTGATGACATCATTTCAAGAGCAACAGCAGCAATTTGCAGAATTCAGCTTCTTTGGGGAACTGAGAAATTGCTGAGCTGACACCAAGTCCTGCTGTGTCCCTGTCACCCGAGAGTGCCCGCATCCTCACCACGGTAGCGGGCATTGTGACAAAGGTTCTATGTCAGCTGGGTGTGGCAGCCAAGCGCCCCCTAGGGGAGGGGGAGCCTGTCAGCCCCGGGCCTGTCACTGCCTGCTGTCTCCACCCTCAGCAGCGAGGCCTCTGAAAAGTTTCCAAAACATCCCCAGACTTGGGTCCAGCGTGGCCAAAATCTCCAAGAGACAAGTCGGAAAGAAGGATATGGAACAAAGGGAGAAAGCGAAGGGAGCAAGCCAAAGGGAGGGAAGAGGAAAATCTAGTGCCGGGCTGCAGGACTGAAATGGAGGAATGGAAAGACAAAAGCCAGGAAGCAGGAGAGTTTGAGAAAAGGAGAGAGGAAAGAAGAGACATGCAGCCAGACGAGGGGTTAGTGAGAGAGGCTGGGACAGAGAACAGGATGAGAAGGAAATAAGGCAAGGCAAAATACGCCAAAGGACGTTTCCTTGATTTATATTTTCTACCAAATTCATCTGGAGACGAGGAGGAAAGCCATCAGACCTGATGGATTAGGCCCAATCAAAAACCCCGGCTACTTGAGACACTTAGACTAAGCCTAAAATGCTAAGATCTCTCCATAAGGATGGGTTTTATACTCTACTTCCACAATCTGCTGGCAGTACAAAAGAATAAGCGGCAGATCTACTTAGGCTGAGTCACGGTGCTTTGCTCCTAAGACCATGCATACCATGGGAATATTTCAGCATTTCTGCTCTGGTTTTCAGTGTATTACACCAAAACACCCACCTGATGACGTCATTTCAAGAACAACAGCAGCAATTTGCAGAATTCAGCTTCTTTGGGGAACTGAGAACTTGCTGAGCTGACACCAAGTCCTGCTGTGTCCCTGTCACCCGCAGAGTGCCCGCATCCTCACCACGGTAGCGGGCATTGTGACAAAGGTTCTATGTCAGCTGGGTGTGGCAGCCGAGCGCCCCCTAGGGGAGGGGGAGCCTGTCAGCCCCGGGCCTGTCACTGCCTGCTGTCCCCCCTGTCACCAGCGAGGCCTCGGAAAAGTTTCCAAAACATCCCCAGACTTGGGTCCAGCGTGGCCAAAAGTCTCCAAGAGACAAGTCGCAAAGAAGGATATGGAACAAAGGGAGAAAGCGAAGGGAGCAAGCCAAAGGGAGGGAAGAGGAAAATCTAGTGCTGGGCTGCAGGACTGAAATGGAGGAATGGAAAGACAAAATCCAGGAAGCAGGAGAGTTTGAGAAAAGGAGAGAGTAAAGAAGAGACATGCAGCCAGACGAGGGTTTAGTGAGAGAGGCTGGCACAGAGAACAGGATGAGAAGGAAATAAGGCAAGGCAAGGCTGGGCCAAAGGACGTTTCCTTGCTTTATATTTTCTACCACATTCATCTGGAGACGAGGAGGAAAGCCATCAGACCTGATGGATTAGGCCCAATCAAAAACCCCGGCTACTTGCGACACTTAGACTAAGCCTAAAATGCAAAGATCTCTCCATAAGGATGGGTTTTATACTCTACTTCCACAATCTGCTGGCAGTACAAAAGAATAAGCGGCAGATCTCCTTAGGCTGAGTCACGGTGCTTTGCTCCTAAGACCATGCATACCATGGGAATATTTCAGCATTTCTGCTCTGGTTTTCAGTGTATTACACCAAAACACCCACCTGATGACGTCATTTCAAGAGCAACAGCAGCAATTTGCAGAATTCAGCTTCTTTGGGGAACTGAGAAATTGCTGAGCTGACACCAAGTCCTGCTGTGTCCCTGTCACCCGCACAGTGCCCGCATCCTCACCACGGCAGCGGGCATTGTGACAAAGGTTCTATGTCAGGTGGGTGTGGCAGCCGAGCGCCCCCTAGGGGAGTGGGAGCCTGTCAGCCGCGGGCCTGTCACTGCCTGCTGTCTCCCCCCTCAGCAGCAAGGCCTCTGAAAAGTTTCCAAAACATCCCCAGACTGGGGTCCAGCGTGGCCAAAAGTCTCCAAGAGACAAGTCGGAAAGAAGGATATGGAACAAAGGGAGAAAGCGAAGGGAGCAAGCCAAAGGGAGGGAAGAGGAATATCTAGTGCCGGGCTGCAGGACTGAAATGGAGGAATGGAAAGACAAAAGCCAGGAAGCAGGAGAGTTTGAGAAAAGGAGAGAGAAAAGAGGAGACATGCAGCCAGACGAGGGGTTAGTGAGAGAGGCTGGGACAGAGAACAGGATGAGAAGGAAATAAGGCAAGGCAAGGCTGGGCCAAAGGACGTTTCCTTGCTTTATATTTTCTACCACATTCATCTGGAGACGAGGAGGAAAGCCATCAGACCTGATGGATTAGGCCCAATCAAAAACCCCGGCTACTTGAGACACTTAGACTAAGCCTAAAATGCAAAGATCTCTCCATAAGGATGGGTTTTATACTCTACTTCCACAATCTGCTGGCAGTACAAAAGAATAAGCGGCAGATCTCCTTAGGCTGAGTCACGGTGCTTTGCTCCTAAGACCATGCATACCATGGGAATATTTCAGCATTTCTGCTCTGGTTTTCAGTGTATTACACAAAAACACCCACCTGATGACGTCATTTCAAGAGCAACAGCAGCAATTTGCAGAATTCAGCTTCTTTGGGGAACTGAGAAATTGCTGAGCTGACACCAAGTCCTGCTGTGTCCCTGTCACCCGCAGAGTGCCCGCATCCTCACCACGGTAGCGCACATTGTGACAAAGGTTCTATGTCAGCTGGGTGTGGCAGCCGAGCGCCCCCTAGGGGAGGGGGAGCCTGTCAGCCCCGGGCCTGTCACTGCCTGTTATCTCCCCCCTCAGCAGCGAGGCCTCTGAAAAGTTTCCAAAACATCCCCAGACTTGGGTCCAGCATGGCCAAAAGTCTCCAAGAGACAAGTCGGAAAGAAGGATATGGAACAAAGGGAGAAAGCGAAGGGAGCAAGCCAAAGGGAGGGAAGAGGAATATCTAGTGCCGGGCTGCAGGACTGAAATGGAGGAATGGAAAGACAAAAGCCAGGAAGCAGGAGAGTTTGAGAAAAGGAGAGAGGAAAGAAGAGACATGCAGCCAGACGAGGGCTTAGTGAGAGAGGCTGGGACAGAGAACAGGATGAGAAGGAAATAAGGCAAGACAAAATACACCAAAGGACGTTTCCTTGCTTTATATTTTCTACCACATTCATCTGGAGACGAGGAGGAAAGCCATCAGACCTGACGGATTAGGCCCAATCAAAAACCCCGGCTACTTGCGACACTTAGACTAAGCCTAAAATGCAAAGATCTCTCCATAAGGATGGGTTTTATACTCTACTTCCACAATCTGCTGGCAGTACAAAAGAATAAGTGGCAGATCTCCTTAGGCTGAGTCACGGTGCTTTGCTCCTAAGACCAAGCATGTCATGGAAATATTTCAGCATTTCTGCTCTGGTTTTCAGTGTATTACACAAAAACACCCACCTGATGACGTCATTTCAAGAGCAACAGCAGCAATTTGCAGAATTCAGCTTCTATGGGGAACTGAGAAATTGCTGAGCTGACACCAAGTCCTGCTGTGTCCCTGTCAACCTCAGAGTGCCTGCATCCTCACCACGGTGGCGGGCATTGTGACAAAGGTTCTATGTCAGATGGGTGTGGCAGCCGAGCGCCCCCTAGGGGAGGGGGAGCCTGTCAGCCCCGGGCCTGTCACTGCCTGTTATCTCCCCCCTCAGCAGCGAGGCCTCTGAAAAGTTTCCAAAACATCCCCAGACTTGGGTCCAGCGTGGCCAAAAGTCTCCAAGAGACAAGTCGGAAAGAAGGATATGGAACAAAGGGAGAAAGCGAAGGGAGCAAGCCAAAGGGAGGGAAGAGGAAAATCTAGTGCCGGGCTGCAGGACTGAAATGGAGGAATGGAAAGACAAAAGCCAGGAAGCAGGAGAGTTTGAGAAAAGGAGAGAGGAAAGAAGAGACATGCAGCCAGACGAGGGCTTAGTGATAGAGGCTGGCACAGAGAACAGGATGAGAAGGAAATAAGGCAAGACAAAATACGCCAAAGGACGTTTCCTTGCTTTATATTTTCTACCACATTCATCTGGAGACGAGGAGGAAAGCCATCAGACCTGATGGATTAGGCCCAATCAAAAACCCCGGCTACTTGCGACACTTAGACTAAGCCTAAAATGCAAAGATCTCTCCATAAGGATGGGTTTTATACTCTACTTCCACAATCTGCTGGCAGTACAAAAGAATAAGCGGCAGATCTCCTTAGGCTGAGTCACGGTGCTTTGCTCCTAAGACCATGCATACCATGGGAATATTTCAGCATTTCTGCTCTGGTTTTCAGTGTATTACACCAAAACACCCACCTGATGACGTCATTTCAAGAGCAACAGCAGCAATTTGCAGAATTCAGCTTCTTTGGGGAACTGAGAAATTGCTGAGCTGACACCAAGTCCTGCTGTGTCCCTGTCACCCGCACAGTGCCCGCATCCTCACCACGGCAGCGGGCATTGTGACAAAGGTTCTATGTCAGGTGGGTGTGGCAGCCGAGCGCCCCCTAGGGGAGTGGGAGCCTGTCAGCCGCGGGCCTGTCACTGCCTGCTGTCTCCCACCTCAGCAGCAAGGCCTCTGAAAAGTTTCCAAAACATCCCCAGACTGGGGTCCAGCGTGGCCAAAAGTCTCCAAGAGACAAGTCGGAAAGAAGGATATGGAACAAAGGGAGAAAGCGAAGGGAGCAAGCCAAAGTGAGGGAAGAGGAATATCTAGTGCCGGGCTGCAGGACTGAAATGGAGGAATGGAAAGACAAAAGCCAGGAAGCAGGAGAGTTTGAGAAAAGGAGAGAGAAAAGAGGAGACATGCAGCCAGACGAGGGGTTAGTGAGAGAGGCTGGGACAGAGAACAGGATGAGAAGGAAATAAGGCAAGGCAAGGCTGGGCCAAAGGACGTTTCCTTGCTTTATATTTTCTACCACATTCATCTGGAGACGAGGAGGAAAGCCATCAGACCTGATGGATTAGGCCCAATCAAAATCCCCGGCTACTTGAGACACTTAGACTAAGCCTAAAATGCAAAGATCTCTCCATAAGGATGGGTTTTATACTCTACTTCCACAATCTGCTGGCAGTACAAAAGAATAAGCGGCAGATCTCCTTAGGCTGAGTCACGGTGCTTTGCTCCTAAGACCATGCATACCATGGGAATATTTCAGCATTTCTGCTCTGGTTTTCAGTGTATTACACCAAAACACCCACCTGATGACGTCATTTCAAGAGCAACAGCAGCAATTTGCAGAATTCAGCTTCTTTGGGGAACTGAGAAATTGCTGAGCTGACACCAAGTCCTGCTGTGTCCCTGTCACCCGCAGAGTACCCGCATCCTCACCACGGTAGCGGGCATTGTGACAAAGGTTCTATGTCAGCTGGGTGTTGGAGCCAAGTGCCCCCAGGGGAGGGGGAGCCTGTCAGCCACGGGCCTGTCACTGCCTGCTGTCCCCCCTGTCACCAGCGAGGGTTCGGAAAAGTTTCCAAAACATCCCCAGACTTGGGTCCAGCATGGCCAAAAGTCTCCAAGAGACAAGTCGGAAAGAAGGATATGGAACAAAGGGAGAAAGCGAAGGGAGCAAGCCAAAGGGAGGGAAGAGGAAAATCTAGTACCGGGCTGCAGGACTGAAATGGAGGAATGGAAAGACAAAAGCCAGGAAGCAGGAGAGTTTGAGAAAAGGAGAGAGGAAAGAAGAGACATGCAGCCAGACGAGGGCTTAGTGAGAGAGGCTGGGACAGAGAACAGGATGAGAAGGAAATAAGGCAAGGCAAGGCTGGGCCAAAGGACGTTTCCTTGCTTTATATTTTCTACCACATTCATCTGGAGACGAGGAGGAATGCCATCAGACCTGATGGATTAGGCCCAATCAAAAACCCCGGCTACTTGAGACACTTAGACTAAGCCTAAAATGCAAAGATCTCTCCATAAGGATGGGTTTTATACTCTACTTCCACAATCTGCTGGCAGTACAAAAGAATAAGCGGCAGATCTACTTAGGCTGAGTCACGGTGCTTTGCTCCTAAGACCATGCATACCATGGGAATACTTCAGCATTTCTGCTCTGGTTTTCAGTGTATTACACCAAAACACCCACCTGATGACATCGTTTCAAGAGCAACAGCAGCAATTTGCAGAATTCAGCTTCTTTGGGGAACTGAGAACTTGCTGAGCTGACACCAAGTCCTGCTGTGTCCCTGTCACCCGCAGAGTGCCCGCATCCTCACCACGGTGGCGGGCATTGTGACAAAGGTTCTATGTCAGCTGGGTGTGGCAGCCGAGCGCCCCCTAGGGGAGGGGGAGCCTGTCAGCCCCGGGCCTGTCACTGCCTGTTGTCTCCCCTGTCACCAGAGAGGCCTCTGAAAAGTTTCCAAAACATCCCCAGACTTGGGTCCAGCGTGGCCAAAAGTCTCCAAGAGACAAGTCGGAAAGAACGATATGGAACAAAGAGAAAAAGCGAAGGTAGCAAGCCAAAGGGAGAGAAGAGGAAAATCTAGTGCCGGGCTGCAGGACTGAAATGGAGGAATGGAAAGACAAAAGCCAGGAAGCAGGAGAGTTTGAGAAAAGGAGAGAGGAAAGAAGAGACATGCAGCCAGACGAGGGGTTAGTGAGAGAGGCTGGCACAGAGAACAGGATGAGAAGGAAATAAGGCAAGGCAAGGCTGGGCCAAAGGACGTTTCCTTGCTTTATATTTTTTACCACATTCATCTGGAGACGAGGAGGAAAGCCATCAGACCTGAATGGATTAGGCCCAATCAAAAACCCCAGCTACTTGAGACACTTAGACTAAGCCTAAAATGCAAAGATCTCTCCATAAGGATGGGTTTTATACTCTACTTCCACAATCTGCTGGCAGTACAAAAGAATAAGCGGCAGATCTACTTAGGCTGAGTCACGGTGCTTTGCTCCTAAGACCATGCATACCATGGGAATATTTCAGCATTTCTGCTCTGGTTTTCAGTGTATTACACCAAAACACCCACCTGATGACGTCATTTCAAGAGCAACAGCAGCAATTTGCAGAATTCAGCTTCTTTGGAGAACTGAGAAATTGCTAAGCTGACACCAAGTCCTGCTGTGTCCCTGTCACCCGCAGAGTGCCCGCATCCTCACCACGGTAGTGCACATTGTGACAAAGGTTCTATGTCAGCTGGGTGTGGCAGCCGAGCGCCCCCTAGGGGAGGGGGAGCCTGTCAGCCCCGGGCCTGTCACTGCCTGCTGTCTCCCCCCTCAGCAGCGAGGCCTCTGAAAAGTTTCCAAAACATCCCCAGACTTGGGTCCAGCATGGCCAAAAGTCTCCAAGAGACAAGTCGGAAAGAAGGATATGGAACAAAGGGAGAAAGCGAAGGGAGCAAGCCAAAGGGAGGGAAGAGGAAAATCTAGTGCCGGGCTGCAGGACTGAAATGGAGGAATGGAAAGACAAAAGCCAGGAAGCAGGAGAGTTTGAGAAAAGGAGAGAGGAAAGAAGAGACATGCAGCCAGACGAGGGCTTAGTGATAGAGGCTGGCACAGAGAACAGGATGAGAAGGAAATAAGGCAAGACAAAATACGCCAAAGGACGTTTCCTTGCTTTATATTTTCTACCACATTCATCTGGAGACGAGGAGGAAAGCCATCAGACCTGATGGATTAGGCCCAATCAAAAACCCCGGCTACTTGCGACACTTAGACTAAGCCTAAAATGCAAAGATCTCTCCATAAGGATGGGTTTTATACTCTACTTCCACAATCTGCTGGCAGTACAAAAGAATAAGCGGCAGATCTCCTTAGGCTGAGTCACGGTGCTTTGCTCCTAAGACCATGCATACCATGGGAATATTTCAGCATTTCTGCTCTGGTTTTCAGTGTATTACACCAAAACACCCACCTGATGACGTCATTTCAAGAGCAACAGCAGCAATTTGCAGAATTCAGCTTCTTTGGGGAACTGAGAAATTGCTGAGCTGACACCAAGTCCTGCTGTGTCCCTGTCACCCGCACAGTGCCCGCATCCTCACCACGGCAGCGGGCATTGTGACAAAGGTTCTATGTCAGGTGGGTGTGGCAGCCGAGCGCCCCCTAGGGGAGTGGGAGCCTGTCAGCCGCGGGCCTGTCACTGCCTGCTGTCTCCCCCCTCAGCAGCAAGGCCTCTGAAAAGTTTCCAAAACATCCCCAGACTGGGGTCCAGCGTGGCCAAAAGTCTCCAAGAGACAAGTCGGAAAGAAGGATATGGAACAAAGGGAGAAAGCGAAGGGAGCAAGCCAAAGGGAGGGAAGAGGAATATCTAGTGCCGGGCTGCAGGACTGAAATGGAGGAATGGAAAGACAAAAGCCAGGAAGCAGGAGAGTTTGAGAAAATGAGAGAGGAAAGAGGAGACATGCAGCCAGACGAGGGGTCAGTGAGAGAGGCTGGGACAGAGAACAGGATGAGAAGGAAATAAGGCAAGGCAAGGCTGGGCCAAAGGACGTTTCCTGGCTTTATATTTTCTACCATATTCATCTGGAGACGAGGAGGAAAGCCATCAGACCTGATGGATTAGGCCCAATCAAAATCCCCGGCTACTTGAGACACTTAGACTAAGCCTAAAATGCAAAGATCTCTCCATAAGGATGGGTTTTATACTCTACTTCCACAATCTGCTGGCAGTACAAAAGAATAAGCAGCAGATCTCCTTAGGCTGAGTCAGGGTGCTTTGCTCCTAAGACCATGCATACCATGGGAATATTTCAGCATTTCTGCTCTGGTTTTCAGTGTATTACACAAAAACACCCACCTGATGACGTCATTTCAAGAGCAACAGCAGCAATTTGCAGAATTCAGCTTCTTTGGGGAACTGAGAAATTGCTGAGCTGACACCAAGTCCTGCTGTGTCCCTGTCACCCGCAGAGTGCCCGCATCCTCACCACGGTAGCGGGCATTGTGACAAAGGTTCTATGTCAGCTGGGTGTTGGAGCCAAGTGCCCCCTAGGGGAGGGGGAGCCTGTCAGCCACGGGCCTGTCACTGCCTGCTGTCCCCCCTGTCACCAGCGAGGGTTTGGAAAAGTTTCCAAAACATCCCCAGACTTGGGTCCAGCGTGGCCAAAAGTCTCCAAGAGACAAGTCGGAAAGAAGGATATGGAACAAAGGGAGAAAGCGAAGGGAGCAAGCCAAAGGGAGGGAAGAGGAAAATCTAGTGCCGGGCTGCAGGACTGAAATGGAGGAATGGAAAGACAAAAGCCAGGAAGCAGGAGAGTTTGAGAAAAGGAGAGAGGAAAGAAGAGACATGCAGCCAGACGAGGGCTTAGTGAGAGAGGCTGGGACAGAGAACAGGATGAGAAGGAAATAAGGCAAGGCAAGGCTGGGCCAAAGGACGTTTCCTTGCTTTATATTTTCTACCACATTCATCTGGAGACGAGGAGGAATGCCATCAGACCTGATGGATTAGGCCCAATCAAAAACCCCGGCTACTTGAGACACTTAGACTAAGCCTAAAATGCAAAGATCTCTCCATAAGGATGGGTTTTATACTCTACTTCCACAATCTGCTGGCAGTACAAAAGAATAAGCGGCAGATCTACTTAGGCTGAGTCACGGTGGTTTGCTCCTAAGACCATGCATACCATGGGAATACTTCAGCATTTCTGCTCTGGTTTTCAGTGTATTACACCAAAACACCCACCTGATGACATCGTTTCAAGAGCAACAGCAGCAATTTGCAGAATGCAGCTTCTTTGGGGAACTGAGAACTTGCTGAGCTGACACCAAGTCCTGCTGTGTCCCTGTCACCCGCAGAGTGCCCGCATCCTCACCACGGTGGCGGGCATTGTGACAAAGGTTCTATGTCAGCTGGGTGTGGCAGCCGAGCGCCCCCTAGGGGAGGGGGAGCCTGTCAGCCCCGGGCCTGTCACTGCCTGTTGTCTCCCCTGTCACCAGGGAGGCCTCTGAAAAGTTTCCAAAACATCCCCAGACTTGGGTCCAGCGTGGCCAAAAGTCTCCAAGAGACAAGTCGGAAAGAACGATATGGAACAAAGGGAAAAAGCGAAGGGAGCAAGCCAAAGGCAGAGAAGAGGAAAATCTAGTGCCGGGCTGCAGGACTGAAATGGAGGAATGGAAAGACAAAAGCCAGGAAGCAGGAGAGTTTGAGAAAAGGAGAGAGGAAAGAAGAGACATGCAGCCAGACGAGGGCTTAGTGAGACAGGCTGGCACAGAGAACAGGATGAGAAGGAAATAAGGCAAGGCAAAATACGCCAAAGGACGTTTCCGTGCTTTATATTTCCTACCACATTCATCTGGAGACAAGGAGGAAAGCCATCAGACCTGATGGATTAGGCCCAATCAAAAACCCCGGCTACTTGAGACAGTTAGACTAAGCCTAAAATGCAAAGATCTCTCCATAAGGATGGGTTTTATACTCTACTTCCACAATCTGCTGGCAGTACAAAAGAATAAGCGGCAGATCTCCTTAGGCTGAGTCACGGTGCTTTGCTCCTAAGACCATGCATACCATGGGAATATTTCAGCATTTCTGCTCTGGTTTTCAGTGTATTACACCAAAACACCCACCTAATGACGTCATTTCAAGAGCAACAGCAGCAATTTGCAGAATTCAGCTTCTTTGGGGAACTGAGCAATTGCTGAGCTGACACCAAGTCCTGCTGTGTCCCTGTCACCCGCAGAGTGCCCGCATCCTCACCACGGTAGCGGGCATTGTGACAAAGGTTCTATGTCAGCTGGGTGTTGGAGCCAAGTGCCCCCTAGGGGAGGGGGAGCCTGTCAGCCCCGGGCCTGTCACTGCCTGCTGTCCCCCCTGTCACCAGCGAGGCCTCTGAAAAGTTTCCAAAACATCCCCAGACTTGGGTCCAGCGTGGCCAAAAGTCTCCAAGAGACAAGTCGGAAAGAAGGATATGGAACAAAGGGAGAAAGCGAAGGGAGCAAGCCAAAGGGAGGGAAGAGGAAAATCTAGTGCCGGGCTGCAGGACTGAAATGGAGGAATGGAAAGACAAAAGCCAGGAAGCAGGAGATTTTGAGAAAAGGAGAGAGGAAAGAAGAGACATGCAGCCAGACGAGGGCTTAGTGAGAGAGGCTGGGACAGAGAACAGGATGAGAAGGAAATAAGGCAAGGCAAGGCTGGGCCAAAGGACGTTTCCTTGCTTTATATTTTCTACCACATTCATCTGGAGACGAGGAGGAATGCCATCAGACCTGATGGATTAGGCCCAATCAAAAACCCCGGCTACTTGAGACACTTAGACTAAGCCTAAAATGCAAAGATCTCTCCATAAGGATGGGTTTTATACTCTACTTCCACAATCTGCTGGCAGTACAAAAGAACAAGCGGCAGATCTCCTTAGGCTGAGTCACGGTGCTTTGCTCCTAAGACCATGCATACCATGGGAATATTTCAGCATTTCTGCTCTGGTTTTCAGTTTATTATACAAAAAAACCCACCTGATGACGTCATTTCAAGAGCAACAGCAGCAATTTGTAGAATTCAGCTTCTTTGGAGAACTCAGAAATTGCTGAGATGACACCAAGTACTGCTGTGTCCCTGTCACCCGCAGAGTGCCCGCATCCTCACCACGGTGGCGGGCATTGTGACAAAGGTTCTATGTCAGATGGGTGTGGCAGCCGAGCGCCCCTAGGGGAGGGGGAGCCTGTCAGCCCCGGGCCTGTCACTGCCTGCTGTCTCCCCCCTCAGCAGCGAGGCCCCTGAAAAGTTTCCAAAACATCCCCAGACATGGGTCCAGCGTGGCCAAAAGTCTCCAAGAGACAAGTCGGAAAGAAGGATATGGAACAAAGGGAGAAAGCGAAGGGAGCAAGCCAAAGGGAGGGAAGAGGAAAATCTAGTGCCGGGCTGCAGGACTGAAATGGAGGAATGGAAAGACAAAAGCCAGGAAGCAGGAGAGTTTGAGAAAAGGAGAGAGGAAAGAAGAGACATGCAGCCAGACGAGGGCTTAGTGAGAGAGGCTGGGACAGAGAACAGGATGAGAAGGAAATAAGGCAAGGCAAGGCTGGGCCAAAGGACGTTTCCTTGCTTTATATTTTCTACCACATTCATCTGGAGACGAGGAGGAAAGCCATCAGACCTGATGGATTAGGCCCAATCAAAAACCCCGTCTACTTGCGACACTTAGAATAAGCCTAAAATGCAAAGATCTCTCCATAAGGATGGGTTTTATACTCTACTTCCACAATCTGCTGGCAGTACAAAAGAATAAGCGGCAGATCTACTTAGGCTGAGTCACGGTGGTTTGCTCCTAAGACCATGCATACCATGGGAATACTTCAGCATTTCTGCTCTGGTTTTCAGTGTATTACACCAAAACACCCACCTGATGACATCGTTTCAAGAGCAACAGCAGCAATTTGCAGAATGCAGCTTCTTTGGGGAACTGAGAACTTGCTGAGCTGACACCAAGTCCTGCTGTGTCCCTGTCACCCGCAGAGTGCCCGCATCCTCACCACGGTGGCGGGCATTGTGACAAAGGTTCTATGTCAGCTGGGTGTGGCAGCCGAGCGCCCCCTAGGGGAGGGGGAGCCTGTCAGCCCCGGGCCTGTCACTGCCTGTTGTCTCCCCTGTCACCAGGGAGGCCTCTGAAAAGTTTCCAAAACATCCCCAGACTTGGGTCCAGCGTGGCCAAAAGTCTCCAAGAGACAAGTCGGAAAGAACGATATGGAACAAAGGGAAAAAGCGAAGGGAGCAAGCCAAAGGCAGAGAAGAGGAAAATCTAGTGCCGGGCTGCAGGACTGAAATGGAGGAATGGAAAGACAAAAGCCAGGAAGCAGGAGAGTTTGAGAAAAGGAGAGAGGAAAGAAGAGACATGCAGCCAGACGAGGGCTTAGTGAGACAGGCTGGCACAGAGAACAGGATGAGAAGGAAATAAGGCAAGGCAAAATACGCCAAAGGACGTTTCCGTGCTTTATATTTCCTACCACATTCATCTGGAGACAAGGAGGAAAGCCATCAGACCTGATGGATTAGGCCCAATCAAAAACCCCGGCTACTTGAGACAGTTAGACTAAGCCTAAAATGCAAAGATCTCTCCATAAGGATGGGTTTTATACTCTACTTCCACAATCTGCTGGCAGTACAAAAGAATAAGCGGCAGATCTCCTTAGGCTGAGTCACGGTGCTTTGCTCCTAAGACCATGCATACCATGGGAATATTTCAGCATTTCTGCTCTGGTTTTCAGTGTATTACACCAAAACACCCACCTAATGACGTCATTTCAAGAGCAACAGCAGCAATTTGCAGAATTCAGCTTCTTTGGGGAACTGAGCAATTGCTGAGCTGACACCAAGTCCTGCTGTGTCCCTGTCACCCGCAGAGTGCCCGCATCCTCACCACGGTAGCGGGCATTGTGACAAAGGTTCTATGTCAGCTGGGTGTTGGAGCCAAGTGCCCCCTAGGGGAGGGGGAGCCAGTCAGCCCCGGGCCTGTCACTGCCTGCTGTCCCCCCTGTCACCAGCGAGGCCTCTGAAAAGTTTCCAAAACATCCCCAGACTTGGGTCCAGCGTGGCCAAAAGTCTCCAAGAGACAAGTCGGAAAGAAGGATATGGAACAAAGGGAGAAAGCGAAGGGAGCAAGCCAAAGGGAGGGAAGAGGAAAATCTAGTGCCGGGCTGCAGGACTGAAATGGAGGAATGGAAAGACAAAAGCCAGGAAGCAGGAGATTTTGAGAAAAGGAGAGAGGAAAGAAGAGACATGCAGCCAGACGAGGGCTTAGTGAGAGAGGCTGGGACAGAGAACAGGATGAGAAGGAAATAAGGCAAGGCAAGGCTGGGCCAAAGGACGTTTCCTTGCTTTATATTTTCTACCACATTCATCTGGAGACGAGGAGGAATGCCATCAGACCTGATGGATTAGGCCCAATCAAAAACCCCGGCTACTTGAGACACTTAGACTAAGCCTAAAATGCAAAGATCTCTCCATAAGGATGGGTTTTATACTCTACTTCCACAATCTGCTGGCAGTACAAAAGAACAAGCGGCAGATCTCCTTAGGCTGAGTCACGGTGCTTTGCTCCTAAGACCATGCATACCATGGGAATATTTCAGCATTTCTGCTCTGGTTTTCAGTTTATTATACAAAAAAACCCACCTGATGACGTCATTTCAAGAGCAACAGCAGCAATTTGTAGAATTCAGCTTCTTTGGAGAACTCAGAAATTGCTGAGATGACACCAAGTACTGCTGTGTCCCTGTCACCCGCAGAGTGCCCGCATCCTCACCACGGTGGCGGGCATTGTGACAAAGGTTCTATGTCAGATGGGTGTGGCAGCCGAGCGCCCCTAGGGGAGGGGGAGCCTGTCAGCCCCGGGCCTGTCACTGCCTGCTGTCTCCCCCCTCAGCAGCGAGGCCCCTGAAAAGTTTCCAAAACATCCCCAGACATGGGTCCAGCGTGGCCAAAAGTCTCCAAGAGACAAGTCGGAAAGAAGGATATGGAACAAAGGGAGAAAGCGAAGGGAGCAAGCCAAAGGGAGGGAAGAGGAAAATCTAGTGCCGGGCTGCAGGACTGAAATGGAGGAATGGAAAGACAAAAGCCAGGAAGCAGGAGAGTTTGAGAAAAGGAGAGAGGAAAGAAGAGACATGCAGCCAGACGAGGGCTTAGTGAGAGAGGCTGGGACAGAGAACAGGATGAGAAGGAAATAAGGCAAGACAAAATACGCCAAAGGAGGTTTCCTTGCTTTATATTTTCTACCACATTCATCTGGAGACGAGGAGGAAAGCCATCAGACCTGATGGATTAGGCCCAATCAAAAACCCCGTCTACTTGCGACACTTAGAATAAGCCTAAAATGCAAAGATCTCTCCATAAGGATGGGTTTTATACTCTACTTCCACAATCTGCTGGCAGTACAAAAGAATAAGCGGCAGATCTCCTTAGGCTGAGTCACGGTGCTTTGCTCCTAAGTCCATGCATATCATGGAAATATTTCAGCATTTCTGCTCTGGTTTTCAGTGTATTACACAAAAACACCCACCTGATGACGTCATTTCAAGAGCAACAGCAGCAATTTGCAGAATTCAGCTTCTTTGGGGAACTAAGAAATTGCTGAGCTGACACCAAGTCCTGCTGTGTCCCTGTCACCCGCAGAGTGCCCGCATCCTCACCACGGTAGCGGGCATTGTGACAAAGGTTCTATGTCAGATGGGTGTGGCAGCCGAGCGCCCGCTAGGGGAGGGGGAGCCTGTCAGCCCCGGGCCTGTCACTGCCTGTTATCTCCCCCTGTCAGCAGCGAGGCCCCTGAAAAGTATCCAAAACATCCCCAGACTTGGGTCCAGCGTGGCCAAAAGTCTCCAAGAGACAAGTCGGAAAGAAGGATATGGAACAAAGGGAGAAAGCGAAGGGAGCAAGCCAAAGGGAGGGAAGAGAAAAATCTAGTGCTGGGCTGCAGGACTGAAATGGAGGAATGGAAAGACAAAAGCCAGGAAGCAGGAGAGTTTGAGAAAAGGAGAGAGGAAAGAAGAGACAGGCAGCCAGATGAGGGTTTAGTGAGAGAGGCTGGGACAGAGAACAGGATGAGAAGGAAATAAGGCAAGGCAAGGCTGGGCCAAAGGACGTTTCCTTGCTTTATATTTTTTACCACATTCATCTGGAGACGAGGAGGTAAGCCATCAGACCTGAATGGATTAGGCCCAATCAAAAACCCCGGCTACTTGAGACACTTAGACTAAGCCTAAAATGCAAAGATCTCTCCATAAGGATGGGTTTTATACTCTACTTCCACAATCTGCTGGCAGTACAAAAGAATAAGCGGCAGATCTCCTTAGGCTGAGTAACGGTGCTTTGCTCCTAAGACCATGCATACCATGGGAATATTTCAGCATTTCTGCTCTGGTTTTCAGTGTATTACACCAAAACAACCACCTGATTACGTCATTTCAAGAGCAACAGCAGCAATTTGCAGAATTCAGCTTCTTTGGAGAACTGAGAAATTGCTGAGCTGACACCAAGTCCTGCTGTGTCCCTGTCACCCGCAGAGTACCCGCATCCTCACCACGGTAGCGCACATTGTGACAAAGGTTCTATGTCAGCTGGGTGTGGCAGCCGAGCGCCCCCTAGGGGAGGGGGAGCCTGTCAGCCCCGGGCCTGTCACTGCCTGCTGTCTCCCCTGTCACCAGTGAGGCCTCTGAAAAGTTTCCAAAACATCGCCAGACTTGGGTCCAGCATGGCCAAAAGTCTCCAAGAGACAAGTCGGAAAGAAGGATATGGAACAAAGGGAGAAAGCGAAGGGAGCAAGCCAAAGGGAGGGAAGAGGAAAATCTAGCGCCGGGCTGCAGGACTGAAATGGAGGAATGGAAAGACAAAAGCCAGGAAGCAGGAGAGTTTGAGAAAAGGAGAGAGGAAAGAAGAGACATGCAGCCAGACGAGGGCTTAGTGAGAGAGGCTGGCACAGAGAACAGGATGAGAAGGAAATAAGGCAAGACAAAATACACCAAAGGACGTTTCCTTGCTTTATATTTTCTACCACATTCATCTGGAGACGAGGAGGAAAGCCATCAGACCTGACGGATTAGGCCCAATCAAAAACCCCGGCTACTTGCGACACTTAGACTAAGCCTAAAATGCAAAGATCTCTCCATAAGGATGGGTTTTATACTCTACTTCCACAATCTGCTGGCAGTACAAAAGAATAAGCGGCAGATCTACTTAGGCTGAGTCACGGTGGTTTGCTCCTAAGACCATGCATACCATGGAAATATTTCAGCATTTCTGCTCTGGTTTTCAGTGTATTACACAAAAACACCCACCTGATGACGTCATTTCAAGAGCAACAGCAGCAATTTGCAGAATTCAGCTTCTTTGGGGAACTGAGAAATTGCTGAGCTGACACCAAGTCCTGCTGTGTCCCTGTCACCCGCAGAGGGCCTGCATCCTCACCACGGTGGCGGGCATTGTGACAAAGGTTCTATGTCAGATGGGTGTGGCAGCCGAGCGCCCCCTAGGGGAGGGGGAGCCTGTCAGCCCCGGGCCTGTCACTGCCTGCTGTCCCCCCTGTCAGCAGCGAGGCCTCTGAAAAGTTTGCAAAACATCCCCAGACTTGGGTCCAGCGTGGCCAAAAGTCTCCAAGAGACAAGTCGGAAAGAAGGATATGGAACAAAGGGAGAAAGCGAAGGGAGCAAGCCAAAGGGAGGGAAGAGGAAAATATAGTGCTGGGCTGCCGGACTGAAATGGAGGAATGGAAAGACAAAAGCCAGGAAGCAGGAGAGTTTGAGAAAAGGAGAGAGGAAAGAAGAGACATGCAGCCAGACGAGGGTTTAGTGAGAGAGGCTGGGACAGAGAAAATGATGAGAAGGAAATAAGGCAAGACAAAATACACGAAAGGAGGTTCCCTTGCTTTATATTTTCTACCACATTCATCTGGAGACGAGGAGGAAAGCCATCAGACCTGATGGATTAGGCCCAATCAAAAACCCCGGCTACTTGAGACACTTAGACTAAGCCTAAAATGCAAAGATCTCTCCATAAGGATGGGTTTTATACTCTACTTCCACAATCTGCTGGCAGTACAAAAGAATAAGCGGCAGATCTCCTTAGGCTGAGTCACGGTGCTTTGCTCCTAAGACCATGCATACCATGGGAATATTTCAGCATATCTGTTCTGGTTTTCAGTGTATTACACCAAAACAGCCACCTGATGACATCATTTCAATAGCAACAGCAGCAATTTGCAGAATTCAGCTTCTTTGGGGAACTGAGAAATTGCTGAGCTGACACCAAGTCCTGCTGTGTCCCTGTCACCCGCAGAGTGCCCGCATCCTCACCACGGTGGCGGGCATTGTGACAAAGGTTCTATGTCAGCTGGGTGTGGCAGCCGAGCGCCCCCTAGGGGAGGGGGAGCCTGTCAGCCCCGGGCCTGTCACTGCCTGCTGTCTCCCCCCTCAGCAGCGAGGCCTCTGAAAAGTTTCCAAAACATCCCCAGACTTGGGTCCAGCATGGCCAAAAGTCTCCAAGAGACAAGTCGGAAAGAAGGATATGGAACAAAGGGAGAAAGCGAAGGGAGCAAGCCAAAGGGAGGGAAGAGGAATATCTAGTGCCGGGCTGCAGGACTGAAATGGAGGAATGGAAAGACAAAAGTCAGGAAGCAGGAGAGTTTGAGAAAAGGAGACAGGAAAGAGGAGACATGCAGCCAGACGAGGGGTTAGTGAGAGAGGCTGGCACAGAGAACAGGATGAGAAGGAAATAAGGCAAGAGAAAATACGCCAAAGGACGTTTCCTTGCTTTATATTTTCTACCACATTCATCTGGAGACGAGGAGGAAAGCCATCAGACCTGATGGATTAGGCCCAATCAAAAACCCCGGCTACTTGCGACACATAGACTAAGCCTAAAATGCAAAGATCTCTCCATAAGGATGGGTTTTATACTCTACTTCCACAATCTGCTGGCAGTACAAAAGAATAAGCGGCAGATCTACTTAGGCTGAGTCACGGTGGTTTGCTCCTAAGACCATGCATATCATGGAAATATTTCAGCATTTCTGCTCTGGTTTTCAGTGTATTACACCAAAACACCCACCTGATGACGTCATTTCAAGAACAACAGCAGCAATTTGCAGAATTCAGCTTCTTTGGGGAAATGAGAAATTGCTGAGCTGACACCAAGTCCTGCTGTGTCCCTGTCACCCGCAGAGTGCCCTCATCCTCACCACGGTAGTGGGCATTGTGACAAAGGTTCTATGTCAGCTGGGTGTGGCAGCCGAGCGCCCCCTAGCGAAGGGGGAGCCTGTCAGCCCTGGGCCTTTCACTGCCTGCTGTCCTCGCTGTCAGCAGCGAGGCCTCTGAAAAGTTTCCAAAACATCCCCAGACTTGGGTCCAGCGTGGCCAAAAGTCTCCAAGAGACAAGTCGGAAAGAAGGATATGGAACAAAGAGAGAAAGCGAAGGGAGCAAGCCACAGGGAGGGAAGAGGAAAACCTAGTGCCGGGCTGCCGGACTGAAATGGAGGAATGGAAAGACAAAAGCCAGGAAGCAGGAGAGTTTGAGAAAAGGAGAGAGGAAAGAAGAGACATGCAGCCAGACGAGGGCTTAGTGAGAGAGGCTGGCACAGAGAACAGGATGAGAAGGAAATAAGGCAAGACAAAATACGCCAAAGGACGTTTCCTTGCTTTATATTTTCTACCACATTCATCTGGAGACGAGGAGGAAAGCCATCAGACCTGATGGATTAGGCCCAATCAAAAACCCCGGCTACTTGAGACACTTAGACTAAGCCTAAAATACAAAGATCTCTCCATAAGGATGGGTTTTATACTCTACTTCCACAATCTGCTGGCAGTACAAAAGAATAAGCGGCAGATCTACTTAGGCTGAGTCACGGTGCTTTGCTCCTAAGACCATGCATACCATGGGAATATTTCAGCATTTCTGCTCTGGTTTTCAGTGTATTACACCAAAACACCCACCTGATGACATCATTTCAAGAGCAACAGCAGCAATTTGCAGAATTCAGCTTCTTTGGGGAACTCAGAAATTGCTGAGCTGACACCAAGTCCTGCTGTGTCCCTGTCACCCGCAGAGTGCCCGCATCCTCACCAGGGTAGCGGGCATTGTGACAAAGGTTCTATGTCAGCTGGGTGTGGCAGCCGAGCGCCCCCTAGGGGAGGGGGAGCCTGTCAGCCCCGAGCCTGTCACTGCCTGCTGTCTCCCCCCTCAGCAGCGAGGCCTCTGAAAAGTTTCCAAAACATCCCCAGACTTGGGTCCAGCGTGGCCAAAAGTCTCCAAGAGACAAGTCAGAAAGAAGGATATGGAACAAAGGGAGAAAGCGAAGGGAGCAAGCCAAAGGGAGGGAAGAGAAATATCTAGTGCTGGGCTGCAGGACTGAAATGGAGGAATGGAAAGACAAAAGCCAGAAAGCAGGAGAGTTTGAGAAAAGGAGACAGGAAAGAGGAGACATGCAGCCAGACGAGGGGTTAGTGAGAGAGGCTGGGACAGAGAACAGGATGAGAAGGAAATAAGGCAAGGCAAGGCTGGGCCAAAGGACGTTTCCTTGCTTTATATTTTCTACCACATTCATCTGGAGACGAGGAGGAAAGCCATCAGACCTGATGGATTAGGCCCAATCAAAAACCCCGGCTACTTGAGACACTTAGACTAAGCCTAAACTGCAAAGATCTCTCCATAAGGATGGTTTTTATACTCTACTTCCACAATCTACTGGCAGTACAAAAGAATAAGCGGCACATCTCCTCAGGCTGAGTCACGGTGCTTTGCTCCTAAGACCATCCATACCATGGGAATATTTCAGCATTTCTGCTCTGGTTTTCAGTGTATTACACCAAAACACCCACCTGATGACGTCATTTCAAGAACAACAGCAGCAATTTGCAGAATTCAGCTTCTTTGGGGAAATGAGAAATTGCTGAGCTGACACCAAGTCCTGCTGTGTCCCTGTCACCCGCAGAGTGCCCACATCCTCACCAAGGTAGCGGGCATTGTGACAAAGGTTCTATGTCAGCTGGGTGTGGCAGCCGAGCGCCCCCTAGCGGAGGGGGAGCCTGTCAGCCCTGGCCCGGTCACTGCCTGCTGTCTCCCATGTCAGCAGCGAGGCCTCTGAAAAGTTTCCAAAACATCCCCAGACTTGGGTCCAGCGTGGCCAAAAGTCTCCAAGAGACAAGTCGGAAAGAAGGATATGGAACAAAGGGAGAAAGCGAAGGGAGCAAGCCAAAGGGAGGGAAGAGGAATATCTAGTTCCGGGCTGCAGGACTGAAATGGAGGAATGGAAAGACAAAAGCCAGGAAGCAGGAGAGTTTGAGAAAAGGAGACAGGAAAGAGGAGACATGCAGCCAGACGAGGGGTTAGTGAGAGAGGCTGGCACAGAGAACAGGATGAGAAGGAAATAAGGCAAGGCAAGGCTGGGCCAAAGGACGTTTCCTTGCTTTATATTTTCTACCACATTCATCTGGAGACGAGGAGGAAAGCCATCAGACCTGATGGATTAGGCCCAATCAAAAACCCCGGCTACTTGAGACACTTAGACTAAGCCTAAAATGCAAAGATCTCTCCATAAGGATGGGTTTTATACTCTACTTCCACAATCTGCTGGCAGTACAAAAGAATAAGCGGCAGATCTACTTAGGCTGAGTCACGGTGCTTTGCTCCTAAGACCATCCATACCATGGGAATATTTCAGCATTTCTGCTCTGGTTTTCAGTGTATTACACCAAAACACCCACCTGATGACGTCATTTCAAGAACAACAGCAGCAATTTGCAGAATGCAGCTTCTTTGGGAAACTGAGAAATTGCTGAGCTGACACCAAGTCCTGCTGTGTCCCTGTCACCCGCAGAGTGCCCACATCCTCACCAAGGTAGCGGGCATTGTGACAAAGGTTCTATGTCAGCTGGGTGTGGCAGCCGAGCGACCCTAGCGGAGGGGGAGCCTGTCAGCCCTGGGCCTGTCACTGCCTGCTGTCCCCGCTGTCAGCAGCGAGGCCTCTGAAAAGTTTCCAAAACATCCCCAGACTTGGGTCCAGCGTGGCCAAAAGTCTCCAAGAGACAAGTCGGAAAGAAGGATATGGAACAAAGAGAGAAAGCGAAGGGAGCAAGCCAAAGGGAGGGAAGAGGAATATCTAGTGCCGGGCTGCAGGACTGAAATGGAGGAATGGAAAGACAAAAGTCAGGAAGCAGGAGAGTTTGAGAAAAGGAGACAGGAAAGAGGAGACATGCAGCCAGACGAGGGGTTAGTGAGAGAGGCTGGCACAGAGAACAGGATGAGAAGGAAATAAGGCAAGAGAAAATACGCCAAAGGACGTTTCCTTGCTTTATATTTTCTACCACATTCATCTGGAGACGAGGAGGAAAGCCATCAGACCTGATGGATTAGGCCCAATCAAAAACCCCGGCTACTTGCGACACATAGACTAAGCCTAAAATGCAAAGATCTCTCCATAAGGATGGGTTTTATACTCTACTTCCACAATCTGCTGGCAGTACAAAAGAATAAGCGGCAGATCTACTTAGGCTGAGTCACGGTGGTTTGCTCCTAAGACCATGCATATCATGGAAATATTTCAGCATTTCTGCTCTGGTTTTCAGTGTATTACACCAAAACACCCACCTGATGACGTCATTTCAAGAACAACAGCAGCAATTTGCAGAATTCAGCTTCTTTGGGGAAATGAGAAATTGCTGAGCTGACACCAAGTCCTGCTGTGTCCCTGTCACCCGCAGAGTGCCCTCATCCTCACCACGGTAGTGGGCATTGTGACAAAGGTTCTATGTCAGCTGGGTGTGGCAGCCGAGCGCCCCCTAGGGGAGGGGGAGCCTGTCAGCCCTGGGCCTTTCACTGCCTGCTGTCCTCGCTGTCAGTAGCGAGGCCTCTGAAAAGTTTCCAAAACATCCCCAGACTTGGGTCCAGCGTGGCCAAAAGTCTCCAAGAGACAAGTCGGAAAGAAGGATATGGAACAAAGAGAGAAAGCGAAGGGAGCAAGCCACAGGGAGGGAAGAGGAAAACCTAGTGCCGGGCTGCCGGACTGAAATGGAGGAATGGAAAGACAAAAGCCAGGAAGCAGGAGAGTTTGAGAAAAGGAGAGAGGAAAGAAGAGACATGCAGCCAGACGAGGGCTTAGTGAGAGAGGCTGGCACAGAGAACAGGATGAGAAGGAAATAAGGCAAGACAAAATACGCCAAAGGACGTTTCCTTGCTTTATATTTTCTACCACATTCATCTGGAGACGAGGAGGAAAGCCATCAGACCTGATGGATTAGGCCCAATCAAAAACCCCGGCTACTTGAGACACTTAGACTAAGCCTAAAATACAAAGATCTCTCCATAAGGATGGGTTTTATACTCTACTTCCACAATCTGCTGGCAGTACAAAAGAATAAGCGGCAGATCTACTTAGGCTGAGTCACGGTGCTTTGCTCCTAAGACCATGCATACCATGGGAATATTTCAGCATTTCTGCTCTGGTTTTCAGTGTATTACACCAAAACACCCACCTGATGACATCATTTCAAGAGCAACAGCAGCAATTTGCAGAATTCAGCTTCTTTGGGGAACTCAGAAATTGCTGAGCTGACACCAAGTCCTGCTGTGTCCCTGTCACCCGCAGAGTGCCCGCATCCTCACCAGGGTAGCGGGCATTGTGACAAAGGTTCTATGTCAGCTGGGTGTGGCAGCCGAGCGCCCCCTAGGGGAGGGGGAGCCTGTCAGCCCCGAGCCTGTCACTGCCTGCTGTCTTCCCCCTCAGCAGCGAGGCCTCTGAAAAGTTTCCAAAACATCCCCAGACTTGGGTCCAGCGTGGCCAAAAGTCTCCAAGAGACAAGTCGGAAAGAAGGATATGGAACAAAGGGAGAAAGCGAAGGGAGCAAGCCAAAGGGAGGGAAGAGAAATATCTAGTGCTGGGCTGCAGGACTGAAATGGAGGAATGGAAAGACAAAAGCCAGAAAGCAGGAGAGTTTGAGAAAAGGAGACAGGAAAGAGGAGACATGCAGCCAGACGAGGGGTTAGTGAGAGAGGCTGGGACAGAGAACAGGATGAGAAGGAAATAAGGCAAGGCAAGGCTGGGCCAAAGGACGTTTCCTTGCTTTATATTTTCTACCACATTCATCTGGAGACGAGGAGGAAAGCCATCAGACCTGATGGATTAGGCCCAATCAAAAAGCCCGGCTACTTGAGACACTTAGACTAAGCCTAAACTGCAAAGATCTCTCCATAAGGATGGTTTTTATACTCTACTTCCACAATCTACTGGCAGTACAAAAGAATAAGCGGCACATCTCCTCAGGCTGAGTCACGGTGCTTTGCTCCTAAGACCATGCATACCATGGGAATATTTCAGCATTTCTGCTCTGGTTTTCAGTGTATTACACCAAAACACCCACCTGATGACGTCATTTCAAGAACAACAGCAGCAATTTGCAGAATTCAGCTTCTTTGGGGAAATGAGAAATTGCTGAGCTGACACCAAGTCCTGCTGTGTCCCTGTCACCCGCAGAGTGCCCACATCCTCACCAAGGTAGCGGGCATTGTGACAAAGGTTCTATGTCAGCTGGGTGTGGCAGCTGAGCGACCCTAGCGGAGGGGGAGCCTGTCAGCTCTGGGCCTGTCACTGCCTGCTGTCCCCGCTGTCAGCAGCGAGGCCTCTGAAAAGTTTCCAAAACATCCCCAGACTTGGGGCCAGCGTGGCCAAAAGTCTCCAAGAGACAAGTCGGAAAGAAGGATATGGAACAAAGAGAGAAAGCAAAGGGAGCAAGCCACAGCGAGGGAAGAGGAAAACCTAGTGCCGGGCTGCCGGACTGAAATGGAGGAATGGAAAGACAAAAGCCAGGAAGCAGGAGAGTTTGAGAAAAGGAGAGAGGAAAGAAGAGACATGCAGCCAGACGAGGGGTTAGTGAGAGAGGCTGGCACAGAGAACAGGATGAGAAGGAAATAAGACAAGACAAAATACGCCAAAGGACGTTTCCTTGCTTTATATTTTCTACCACATTCATCTGGAGACGAGGAGGAAAGCCATCAGACCTGATGGATTAGGCCCAATCAAAAACCCCGGCTACTTGAGACACTTAGACTAAGCCTAAAATGCAAAGATCTCTCCATAAGGATGGGTTTTATACTCTACTTCCACAATCTGCTGGCAGTACAAAAGAATAAGCGGCAGATCTACTTAGGCTGAGTCACGGTGCTTTGCTCCTAAGACCATCCATACCATGGGAATATTTCAGCATTTCTGCTCTGGTTTTCAGTGTATTACACCAAAAAACCCACCTGATGACGTCATTTCAAGAACAACAGCAGCAATTTGCAGAATTCAGCTTCTTTGGGGAAATGAGAAATTGCTGAGCTGACACCAAGTCCTGCTGTGTCCCTGTCACCCGCAGAGTGCCCACATCCTCACCAAGGTAGCGGGCATTGTGACAAAGGTTCTATGTCAGCTGGGTGTGGCAGCCGAGCGCCCCCTAGCGGAGGGGGAGCCTGTCAGCCCTGGCCCGGTCACTGCCTGCTGTCTCCCATGTCAGCAGCGAGGCCTCTGAAAAGTTTCCAAAACATCCCCAGACTTGGGTCCAGCGTGGCCAAAAGTCTCCAAGAGACAAGTCGGAAAGAAGGATATGGAACAAAGGGAGAAAGCGAAGGGAGCAAGCCAAAGGGAGGGAAGAGGAATATCTAGTTCCGGGCTGCAGGACTGAAATGGAGGAATGGAAAGACAAAAGCCAGGAAGCAGGAGAGTTTGA
The DNA here is from genome assembly GCF_037038585.1 of Patagioenas fasciata. Taxonomy (NCBI): domain Eukaryota; kingdom Metazoa; phylum Chordata; class Aves; order Columbiformes; family Columbidae; genus Patagioenas; species Patagioenas fasciata. Next base: position 101,399 of record NW_027288666.1, on the reverse strand, counting down.
GAAAAGGAGACAGGAAAGAGGAGACATGCAGCCAGACGAGAGGTTAGTGAGAGAGGCTGGCACAGAGAACAGGATGAGAAGGAAATAAGGCAAGGCAAGGCTGGGCCAAAGGACGTTTCCTTGCTTTATATTTTCTACCACATTCATCTGGAGACGAGGAGGAAAGCCATCAGACCTGATGGATTAGGCCCAATCAAAAACCCCGGCTACTTGAGACACTTAGACTAAGCCTAAAATGCAAAGATCTCTCCATAAGGATGGGTTTTATACTCTACTTCCACAATCTGCTGGCAGTACAAAAGAATAAGCGGCAGATCTACTTAGGCTGAGTCACGGTGCTTTGCTCCTAAGACCATCCATACCATGGGAATATTTCAGCATTTCTGCTCTGGTTTTCAGTGTATTACACCAAAACACCCACCTGATGACGTCATTTCAAGAACAACAGCAGCAATTTGCAGAATGCAGCTTCTTTGGGAAACTGAGAAATTGCTGAGCTGACACCAAGTCCTGCTGTGTCCCTGTCACCCGCAGAGTGCCCACATCCTCACCAAGGTAGCGGGCATTGTGACAAAGGTTCTATGTCAGCTGGGTGTGGCAGCCGAGCGACCCTAGCGGAGGGGGAGCCTGTCAGCCCTGGGCCTGTCACTGCCTGCTGTCCCCGCTGTCAGCAGCGAGGCCTCTGAAAAGTTTCCAAAACATCCCCAGACTTGGGTCCAGCGTGGCCAAAAGTCTCCAAGAGACAAGTCGGAAAGAAGGATATGGAACAAAGAGAGAAAGCGAAGGGAGCAAGCCACAGGGAGGGAAGAGGAAAACCTAGTGCCGGGCTGCCGGACTGAAATGGAGGAATGGAAAGACAAAAGCCAGGAAGCAGGAGAGTTTGAGAAAAGGAGAGAGGAAAGAAGAGACATGCAGCCAGACGAGGGCTTAGTGAGAGAGGCTGGCACAGAGAACAGGATGAGAAGGAAATAAGGCAAGACAAAATACGCCAAAGGACGTTTCCTTGCTTTATATTTTCTACCACATTCATCTGGAGACGAGGAGGAAAGCCATCAGACCTGATGGATTAGGCCCAATCAAAAACCCCGGCTACTTGAGACACTTAGACTAAGCCTAAAATACAAAGATCTCTCCATAAGGATGGGTTTTATACTCTACTTCCACAATCTGCTGGCAGTACAAAAGAATAAGCGGCAGATCTACTTAGGCTGAGTCACGGTGCTTTGCTCCTAAGACCATGCATACCATGGGAATATTTCAGCATTTCTGCTCTGGTTTTCAGTGTATTACACCAAAACACCCACCTGATGACATCATTTGAAGAGCAACAGCAGCAATTTGCAGAATTCAGCTTCTTTGGGGAACTCAGAAATTGCTGAGCTGACACCAAGTCCTGCTGTGTCCCTGTCACCCGCAGAGTGCCCGCATCCTCACCAGGGTAGCGGGCATTGTGACAAAGGTTCTATGTCAGCTGGGTGTGGCAGCCGAGCGCCCCCTAGGGGAGGGGGAGCCTGTCAGCCCCGAGCCTGTCACTGCCTGCTGTCTCCCCCCTCAGCAGCGAGGCCTCTGAAAAGTTTCCAAAACATCCCCAGACTTGGGTCCAGCGTGGCCAAAAGTCTCCAAGAGACAAGTCGGAAAGAAGGATATGGAACAAAGGGAGAAAGCGAAGGGAGCAAGCCAAAGGGAGGGAAGAGAAATATCTAGTGCTGGGCTGCAGGACTGAAATGGAGGAATGGAAAGACAAAAGCCAGAAAGCAGGAGAGTTTGAGAAAAGGAGACAGGAAAGAGGAGACATGCAGCCAGACGAGGGGTTAGTGAGAGAGGCTGGGACAGAGAACAGGATGAGAAGGAAATAAGGCAAGGCAAGGCTGGGCCAAAGGACGTTTCCTTGCTTTATATTTTCTACCACATTCATCTGGAGACGAGGAGGAAAGCCATCAGACCTGATGGATTAGGCCCAATCAAAAACCCCGGCTACTTGAGACACTTAGACTAAGCCTAAACTGCAAAGATCTCTCCATAAGGATGGTTTTTATACTCTACTTCCACAATCTACTGGCAGTACAAAAGAATAAGCGGCACATCTCCTCAGGCTGAGTCACGGTGCTTTGCTCCTAAGACCATGCATACCATGGGAATATTTCAGCATTTCTGCTCTGGTTTTCAGTGTATTACACCAAAACACCCACCTGATGACGTCATTTCAAGAACAACAGCAGCAATTTGCAGAATTCAGCTTCTTTGGGGAAATGAGAAATTGCTGAGCTGACACCAAGTCCTGCTGTGTCCCTGTCACCCGCAGAGTGCCCACATCCTCACCAAGGTAGCGGGCATTGTGACAAAGGTTCTATGTCAGCTGGGTGTGGCAGCTGAGCGACCCTAGCGGAGGGGGAGCCTGTCAGCTCTGGGCCTGTCACTGCCTGCTGTCCCCGCTGTCAGCAGCGAGGCCTCTGAAAAGTTTCCAAAACATCCCCAGACTTGGGGCCAGCGTGGCCAAAAGTCTCCAAGAGACAAGTCGGAAAGAAGGATATGGAACAAAGAGAGAAAGCAAAGGGAGCAAGCCACAGCGAGGGAAGAGGAAAACCTAGTGCCGGGCTGCCGGACTGAAATGGAGGAATGGAAAGACAAAAGCCAGGAAGCAGGAGAGTTTGAGAAAAGGAGAGAGGAAAGAAGAGACATGCAGCCAGACGAGGGGTTAGTGAGAGAGGCTGGCACAGAGAACAGGATGAGAAGGAAATAAGACAAGACAAAATACGCCAAAGGACGTTTCCTTGCTTTATATTTTCTACCACATTCATCTGGAGACGAGGAGGAAAGCCATCAGACCTGATGGATTAGGCCCAATCAAAAACCCAGGCTACTTGAGACACTTAGACTAAGCCTAAAATGCAAAGATCTCTCCATAAGGATGGGTTTTATACTCTACTTCCACAATCTGCTGGCAGTACAAAAGAATAAGCGGCAGATCTACTTAGGCTGAGTCACGGTGCTTTGCTCCTAAGACCATCCATACCATGGGAATATTTCAGCATTTCTGCTCTGGTTTTCAGTGTATTACACCAAAAAACCCACCTGATGACGTCATTTCAAGAACAACAGCAGCAATTTGCAGAATTCAGCTTCTTTGGGGAAATGAGAAATTGCTGAGCTGACACCAAGTCCTGCTGTGTCCCTGTCACCCGCAGAGTGCCCACATCCTCACCAAGGTAGCGGGCATTGTGACAAAGGTTCTATGTCAGCTGGGTGTGGCAGCCGAGCGCCCCCTAGCGGAGGGGGAGCCTGTCAGCCCTGGCCCGGTCACTGCCTGCTGTCTCCCATGTCAGCAGCGAGGCCTCTGAAAAGTTTCCAAAACATCCCCAGACTTGGGTCCAGCGTGGCCAAAAGTCTCCAAGAGACAAGTCGGAAAGAAGGATATGGAACAAAGGGAGAAAGCGAAGGGAGCAAGCCAAAGGGAGGGAAGAGGAATATCTAGTTCCGGGCTGCAGGACTGAAATGGAGGAATGGAAAGACAAAAGCCAGGAAGCAGGAGAGTTTGAGAAAAGGAGACAGGAAAGAGGAGACATGCAGCCAGACGAGGGGTTAGTGAGAGAGGCTGGCACAGAGAACAGGATGAGAAGGAAATAAGGCAAGGCAAGGCTGGGCCAAAGGACGTTTCCTTGCTTTATATTTTCTACCACATTCATCTGGAGACGAGGAGGAAAGCCATCAGACCTGATGGATTAGGCCCAATCAAAAACCCCGGCTACTTGAGACACTTAGACTAAGCCTAAAATGCAAAGATCTCTCCATAAGGATGGGTTTTATACTCTACTTCCACAATCTGCTGGCAGTACAAAAGAATAAGCGGCAGATCTACTTAGGCTGAGTCACGGTGCTTTGCTCCTAAGACCATCCATACCATGGGAATATTTCAGCATTTCTGCTCTGGTTTTCAGTGTATTACACCAAAACACCCACCTGATGACGTCATTTCAAGAACAACAGCAGCAATTTGCAGAATGCAGCTTCTTTGGGAAACTGAGAAATTGCTGAGCTGACACCAAGTCCTGCTGTGTCCCTGTCACCCGCAGAGTGCCCACATCCTCACCAAGGTAGCGGGCATTGTGACAAAGGTTCTATGTCAGCTGGGTGTGGCAGCCGAGCGACCCTAGCGGAGGGGGAGCCTGTCAGCCCTGGGCCTGTCACTGCCTGCTGTCCCCGCTGTCAGCAGCGAGGCCTCTGAAAAGTTTCCAAAACATCCCCAGACTTGGGTCCAGCGTGGCCAAAAGTCTCCAAGAGACAAGTCGGAAAGAAGGATATGGAACAAAGAGAGAAAGCAAAGGGAGCAAGCCACAGCGAGGGAAGAGGAAAACCTAGTGCCAGGCTGCCGGACTGAAATGGAGGAATGGAAAGACAAAAGCCAGGAAGCAGGAGAGTTTGAGAAAAGGAGAGAGGAAAGAAGAGACATGCAGCCAGACGAGGGGTTAGTGAGAGAGGCTGGCACAGAGAACAGGATGAGAAGGAAATAAGGCAAGACAAAATACGCCAAAGGACGTTTCCTTGCTTTATATTTTCTACCACATTCATCTGGAGACGAGGAGGAAAGCCATCAGACCTGATGGATTAGGTTCCATCAAAAACCCCGGCTACTTGAGACACTTAGACTAAGCCTAAAATGCAAAGATCTCTCCATAAGGATGGGTTTTATACTCTACTTCCACAATCTGCTGGCAGTACAAAAGAATAAGCGGCAGATCTACTTAGGCTGAGTCACGGTGCTTTGCTCCTAAGACCATGCATACCATGGGAATATTTCAGCATTTCTGCTCTGGTTTTCAGTGTATTACACCAAAACACCCACCTGATGACATCATTTCAAGAGTAACAGCAGCAATTTGCAGAATTCAGCTTCTTTGGGGAACTGAGAAATTGCTGAGCTGACACCAAGTCCTGCTGTGTCCCTGTCACCCGCAGAGTGCCCGCATCCTCACCACGGTAGCGGGCATTGTGACAAAGGTTCTATGTCAGCTGGGTGTGGCAGCCGAGCGCCCCCTAGGGGAGGGGGAGCCTGTCAGCCACGGGCCTGTCACTGCCTGCTGTCTCCCCCCTCAGCAGCGAGGCCTCTGAAAAGTTTCCAAAACATCCCCAGACTTGGGGCCAGCGTGGCCAAAAGTCTCCAAGAGACAAGTCGGAAAGAAGGATATGGAACAAAGGGAGAAAGCGAAGGGAGCAAGCCAAAGGGAGGGAAGAGGAAAATCTAGTGCCGGGCTGCAGGACTGAAATGGAGGAATGGAAAGACAAAAGCCAGGAAGCAGGAGAGTTTGAGAAAAGGAGAGAGGAAAGAAGAGACATGCAGCCAGACGAGGGGTTAGTGAGACAGGCTGGGACAGAGACCAGGATGAGAAGGAAATAAGGCAAGGCAAAATACGCCAAAGGACGTTTCCTTGCTTTATATTTTCTAACACATTCATCTGGAGACAAGGAGGAAAGCCATCAGACCTGATGGATTAGGCCCAATCAAAAACCCCGGCTACTTGAGACACTTAGACTAAGCCTAAAATGCAAAGATCTCTCCATAAGGATGGTTTTTATACTCTACTTCCACAATCTGCTGGCAGTACAAAAGAATAAGCGGCACATCTCCTCAGGCTGAGTCACGGTGCTTTGCTCCTAAGACCATGCATACCATGGGAATATTTCAGCATTTCTGCTCTGGTTTTCAGTGTATTACACCAAAACACCCACCTGATGACATCCTTGCAACAGCAACAACTTGCAGAATTCAGCTTCTTTGGGGAACTGAGAAATTGCTGAGCTGACACCAAGTCCTGCTGTGTCCCTGTCACCCGCAGAGTGCCCGCATCCTCACCACGGTAGCGGGCATTGTGACAAAGGTTCTATGTCAGCTGGGTGTTGCAGCCGACCGCCCCCTAGGAGAGGGGGAGCCTGTCAGCCCCGGGCCTGTCACTGCCTGCTGTCTCCCCCCTCAGCAGCGAGGCCTCTGAAAAATTTCCAAAACATCCCCAGACTTGGGTCCAGCGTGGCCAATAGTCTCTAAGAGACAAGTCGGAAAGAAGGATATGGAACAAAGGGAGAAAGCGAAGGGAGCAAGCCAAAGGGAGGGAAGAGGAAAATCTAGCGCCGGGCTGCAGGACTGAAATGGAGGAATGGAAAGACAAAAGCCAGGAAGCAGGAGAGTTTGAGAAAAGGAGAGAGGAAAGAAGAGACATGCAGCCAGACGAGGGGTTAGTGAGAGAGGCTGGCACAGAGAACAGGATGAGAAGGAAATAAGGCAAGGCAAAATACGCCAAAGGACGTTTCCTTGCTTTATATTTTCTACCACATTCATCTGGAGACGAGGAGGAAAGCCATCAGACCTGATGGATTAGGCCCAATCAAAAACCCCGGCTACTTGAGACACTTAGACTAAGCCTAAAATGCAAAGATCTCTCCATAAGGATGGTTTTTATACTCTACTTCCACAATCTGCTGGCAGTACAAAAGAATAAGCAGCAGATCTACTTAGGCTGAGTCACGGTGCTTTGCTCCTAAGACCATCTATACCATGGGAATATTTCAGCATTTCTGCTCTGGTTTTCAGTGTATTACACCAAAACACCCACCTGATGACGTCATTTCAAGAACAACAGCAGCAATTTGCAGAATTCAGCTTCTTTGGGGAAATGAGAAATTGCTGAGCTGACACCAAGTCCTGCTGTGTCCCTGTCACCCGCAGAGTGCCCACATCCTCACCAAGGTAGCGGGCATTGTGACAAAGGTTCTATGTCAGCTGGGTGTGGCAGCCGAGCGCCCCCTAGCGGACGGGGAGCCTGTCAGCCCTGGGCCTGTCACTGCCTGCTGTCCCCGCTGTCAGCAGCGAGGCCTCTGAAAAGTTTCCAAAACATCCCCAGACTTGGGTCCAGCGTGGCCAAAAGTCTCGAAGAGACAAGTCGGAAAGAAGGATATGGAACAAAGAGAGAAAGCAAAGGGAGCAAGCCACAGCGAGGGAAGAGGAAAACCTAGTGCCGGGCTGCCGGACTGAAATGGAGGAATGGAAAGACAAAAGCCAGGAAGCAGGAGAGTTTGAGAAAAGGAGAGAGGAAAGAAGAGACATGCAGCCAGACGAGGGGTTAGTGAGAGAGGCTGGCACAGAAAACAGGATGAGAAGGAAATAAGGCAAGACAAAATACGCCAAAGGACGTTTCCTTGCTTTATATTTTCTACCACATTCATCTGGAGACGAGGAGGAAAGCCATCAGACCTGATGGATTAGGACCAAGCAAAAACCCCGGCTACTTGAGACACTTAGACTAAGCCTAAAATGCAAAGATCTCTCCATAAAGATGGTTTTTAAACTCTACTTCCACAATCTGCTGGCAGTACAAAAGAGTAAGCGGCAGATCTACTTAGGCTGAGTCACGGTGCTTTGCTCCTAAGACCATGCATACCATGGGAATATTTCAGCATTTCTGCTCTGGTTTTCAGTGTATTACACCAAAACACCCACCTGATGACGTCATTTCAAGAGCAACAGCAGCAATTTGCAGAATTCAGCTTCTTTGGGGAACTGAGAAATTGCTGAGCTGACACCAAGTCCTGCTGTGTCCCTGTCACCCGCAGAGTGCCAGCAACCTCACCACGGTAGCGGGCATTGTGACAAAGGTTCTATGTCAGCTGGGTGTGGCAGCCGAGCGCCCCCTAGGGGAGGGGGAGCCTGTCAGCCCCGGGCCTGTCACTGCCTGCTGTCTCCCCCCTCAGCAGCGAGGCCTCTGAAAAGTTTCCAAAACATCCCCAGACTTGGGTCCAGCGTGGCCAAAAGTCTCCAAGAGACAAGTCGGAAAGAAGGATATGGAACAAAGGGAGAAAGCGAAGGGAGCAAGCCAAAGGGAGGGAAGAGGAAAATCTAGTGCCGGGCTGCAGGACTGAAATGGAGGAATGGAAAGACAAAAGCCAGGAAGCAGGAGAGTTTGAGAAAAGGAGAGAGGAAAGAAGAGACATGCAGCCAGACGAGGGCTTAGTGAGAGAGGCTGGGACAGAGAACAGGATGAGAAGGAAATAAGGCAAGGCAAAATACGCCAAAGGACGTTTCCTTGCTTTATATTTTCTACCACATTCATCTGGAGACGAGGAGGAAAGCCATCAGACCTGATGGATTAGGCCCAATCAAAAACCCCGGCTACTTGAGACACTTAGACTAAGCCTAAAATGCAAAGATCTCTCCATAAGGATGGGTTTTATACTCTACTTCCACAATCTGCTGGCAGTACAAAAGAATAAGCGGCAGATCTCCTTAGGCTGAGTCACGGTGCTTTGCTCCTAAGACCATGCATACCATGGGAATATTTCAGCATTTCTGCTCTGGTTTTCAGTGTATTACACCAAAACACCCACCTGATGACGTCATTTCAAGAGCAACAGCAGCAATTTGCAGAATTCAGCTTCTTTGGGGAACTGAGAAATTGCTGAGCTGACACCAAGTCCTGCTGTGTCCCTGTCACCCGCAGAGTGCCCGCATCCTCACCACGGTAGCGGGCATTGTAACAAAGGTTCTATGTCAGCTGGGTGTGGCAGCCGAGCGCCCCCTAGGGGAGGGGGAGCCTGTCAGCCCCGGGCCTGTCACTGCCTGCTGTCTCCCCCCTCAGCAGCGAGGCCTCTGAAAAGTTTCCAAAACATCCCCAGACTTGGGTCCAGCGTGGCCAAAAGTCTCCAAGAGACAAGTCGGAAAGAAGGATATGGAACAAAGGGAGAAAGCGAAGGGAGCAAGCCAAAGGGAGGGAAGAGAAAAATCTAGTGCCGGGCTGCAGGACTGAAATGGAGGAAAGGAAAGACAAAAGCCAGGAAGCAGGAGAGTTTGAGAAAAGGAGAGAGGAAAGAAGAGACATGCAGCCAGACGAGGGGTTAGTGAGACAGGCTGGGACAGAGAACAGGATGAGAAGGAAATAAGGCAAGGCAAAATACGCCAAAGGACGTTTCCTTGCTTTATATTTTCTACCACATTCATCTGGAGACGAGGAGGAAAGCCATCAGACCTGATGGATTAGGCCCAATCAAAAACCCCGGCTACTTGAGACACTTAGACTAAGCCTAAAATGCAAAGATCTCTCCATAAGGATGGGTTTTATACTCTACTTCCACAATCTGCTGGCAGTACAAAAGAATAAGCGGCAGATCTACTTAGGCTGAGTCACGGTGCTTTGCTCCTAAGACCATGCATACCATGGGAATATTTCAGCATTTCTGCTCTGGTTTTCAGTGTATTACACCAAAACACCCACCTGATGACATCATTGCAACAGAAACAGCAGCAATTTGCAGAATTCAGCTTCTTTGGGGAACTAAGAAATTGCTGAGCTGACACCAAGTCCTGCTGTGTCCCTGTCACCCGCAGAGTGCCCGCATCCTCACCACGGTAGCGGGCATTGTGACAAAGGTTCTATGTCAGCTGGGTGTGGCAGCCGAGCGCCCCCTAGGGGAGGGGGAGCCTGTCAGCCCCGGGCCTGTCACTGCCTGCTGTCTCCCCCGTCAGCAGCGAGGCCTCGGACAAGTTTCCAAAACATCCCCAGACTTGGGTCCAGCGTGGCCAAAAGTCTCCAAGAGACAAGTCGGAAAGAAGGATATGGAACAAAGGGAGAAAGCGAAGGGAGCAAGCCAATGGGAGGGAAGAGGAAAATCTAGTGCCGGGCTGCAGGACTGAAATGGAGGAATGGAAAGACAAAAGCCAGGAAGCAGGAGAGTTTGAGAAAAGGAGAGAGGAAAGAAGAGACATGCAGCCAGACGAAGGGTTAGTGAGAGAGGCTGGCACGGAGAACAGGATGAGAACGAAATAAGGCAAGGCAAAATACGCCAAAGGACGTTTCCTTGCTTTATATTTTCTACCACATTCATCTGGAGACGAGGAGGAAAGCCATCAGACCTGATGGATTAAGCCAAATCAAAAACCCCGGCTACTTGAGACACTTAGACTAAGTCGAAAATGCAAAGATCTCTCCATAAGGATGGGTTTTATACTCTACTTCCACAATCTGCTGGCAGTACAAGAGAATAAGCGGCAGATCTCCTTAGGCTGAGTCACGGTGCTTTGCTCCTAAGACCATGCATACCATGGGAATATTTCAGCATTTCTGCTCTGGTTTTCAGTGATTACACCAAAACACCCACCTGATGACATCATTGCAAGAGCAACAGCAGCAATTTGCAGAATTCAGCTTCTTTGGGGAACTGAGAACTTGCTGAGCTGACACCAAGTCCTGCTGTGTCCCTGTCACCCGCAGAGTGCCCGCATCCTCACCACGGTAGCGGGCATTGTGACAAAGGTTCTATGTCAGCTGGGTGTGGCAGCCGAGCGCCCCCTAGGGGAGGGGGAGCCTGTCAGCCTCGGGCCTGTCACTGCCTGCTGTCTCCCCCCTCAGCAGCGAGGCCTCTGAAAAGTTTCCAAAACATCCCCAGACTTGGGTCCAGCGTGGCCAAAAGTCTCCAAGAGACAAGTCGGAAAGAAGGATATAGAACAAAGGGAGGAAGCGAAGGGAGCAAGCCAAAGGGAGGGAAGAGGAAAATCTAGTGCCGGGCTGCAGGACTGAAATGGAGGAATGGAAAGACAAAAGCCAGGAAGCAGGAGAGTTTGAGAAAAGGAGAGAGGAAAGAAGAGACATGCAGCCAGACGAAGGGTTAGTGAGAGAGGCTGGCACAGAGAACAGGATGAGAAGGAAATAAGGCAAGGCAAAATACGCCAAAGGACGTTTCCTTGCTTTATATTTTCTACCACATTCATCTGGAGACGAGGAGGAAAGCCATCAGACCTGATGGATTAGGCCCAATCAAAAACCCCGGCTACTTGAGACACTTAGACTAAGCCTAAAATGCAACGATCTCTCCATAAAGATGGTTTTTAAACTCTACTTCCACAATCTGCTGGCAGTACAAAAGAATAAGCGGCAGATCTCCTTAGGCTGAGTCACGGTGCTTTGCTCCTAAGACCATGCATACCATGGGAATATTTCAGCATTTCTGCTCTGGTTTTCAGTGTATTACACCAAAACACCCACCTGATGACGTCATTTCAAGTGCAACAGCAGCAATTTGCAGAATTCAGCTTCTTTGGGGAACTGAGAAATTGCTGAGCTGACACCAAGTCCTGCTGTGTCCCTGTCACCCGCAGAGTGCCCGCATCCTCACCACGGTAGCGGGCATTGTGACAAAGGTTCTATGTCAGCTGGGTGTGGCAGCCGAGCGCCCCCTAGGGGAGGGGGAGCCTGTCAGCCCCGGGCCTGTCACTGCCTGCTGTCTCCCCCCTCAGCAGCGAGGCCTCTGAAAAGTTTCCAAAACATCCCCAGACTTGGGGCCAGCGTGGCCAAAAGTCTCCAAGAGACAAGTCGGAAAGAAGGATATGGAACAAAGGGAGAAAGCGAAGGGAGCAAGCCAAAGGGAGGGAAGAGGAAAATCTAGTGCCGGGCTGCAGGACTGAAATGGAGGAATGGAAAGACAAAAGCCAGGAAGCAGGAGAGTTTGAGAAAAGGAGAGAGGAAAGAAGAGACATGCAGCCAGACGAGGGCTTAGTGAGAGAGGCTGGGACAGAGAACAGGATGAGAAGGAAATAAGGCAAGGCAAAATACGCCAAAGGACGTTTCCTTGCTTTATATTTTCTACCACATTCATCTGGAGACGAGGAGGAAAGCCATCAGACCTGATGGATTAGGCCCAATCAAAAACCCCGGCTACTTGAGACACTTAGACTAAGCCTAAAATGCAAAGATCTCTCCATAAGGATGGGTTTTATACTCTACTTCCACAATCTGCTGGCAGTACAAAAGAATAAGCGGCAGATCTCCTTAGGCTGAGTCACGGTGCTTTGCTCCTAAGACCACGCATACCATGGGAATATTTCAGCATTTCTGCTCTGGTTTTCAGTGTATTACACCAAAACACCCACCTGATGACGTCATTTCAAGAGCAACAGCAGCAATTTGCAGAATTCAGCTTCTTTGGGGAACTGAGAAATTGCTGAGCTGACACCAAGTCCTGCTGTGTCCCTGTCACCCGCAGAGTGCCCGCATCCTCACCACGGTAGCGGGCATTGTGACAAAGGTTCTATGTCAGCTGGGTGTGGCAGCCGAGCGCCCCCTAGGGGAGGGGGAGCCTGTCAGCCCCGGGCCTGTCACTGCCTGCTGTCCCCCCTGTCACCAGCGAGGCCTCGGACAAGTTTCCAAAACATCCCCAGACTTGGGTCCAGCGTGGCCAAAAGTCTCCAAGAGACAAGTCGGAAAGAAGGATATGGAACAAAGGGAGAAAGCGAAGGGAGCAAGCCAAAGGGAGGGAAGAGGAAAATCTAGTGCCGGGCTGCAGGACTGAAATGGAGGAATGGAAAGACAAAAGCCAGGAAGCAGGAGAGTTTGAGAAAAGGAGAGAGGAAAGAAGAGACATGCAGCCAGACGAAGGGTTAGTGAGAGAGGCTGGCACAGAGAACAGGATGAGAAGGAAATAAGGCAAGGCAAAATACGCCAAAGGACGTTTCCTTGCTTTATATTTTCTACCACATTCATCTGGAGACGAGGAGGAAAGCCATCAGACCTGATGGATTAGGCCCAATCAAAAACCCCGGCTACTTGAGACACTTAGACTAAGCCTAAAATGCAACGATCTCTCCATAAAGATGGTTTTTAAACTCTACTTCCACAATCTGCTGGCAGTACAAAAGAATAAGCGGCAGATCTCCTTAGGCTGAGTCACGGTGCTTTGCTCCTAAGACCATGCATACCATGGGAATATTTCAGCATATCTGTTCTGGTTTTCAGTGTATTACACCAAAACAGCCACCTGATGACATCATTTCAAGTGCAACAGCAGCAATTTGCAGAATTCAGCTTCTTTGGGGAACTGAGAAATTGCTGAGCTGACACCAAGTCCTGCTGTGTCCCTGTCACCCGCAGAGTGCCCGCATCCTCACCACGGTAGCGGGCATTGTGACAAAGGTTCTATGTCAGCTGGGTGTGGCAGCCGAGCGCCCCCTAGGGGAGGGGGAGCCTGTCAGCCCCGGGCCTGTCACTGCCTGCTGTCTCCCCCCTCAGCAGCGATGCCTCTGAAAAGTTTCCAAAACATCCCCAGACTTGGGGCCAGCGTGGCCAAAAGTCTCCAAGAGACAAGTCGGAAAGAAGGATATGGAACAAAGGGAGAAAGCGAAGGGAGCAAGCCAAAGGGAGGGAAGAGGAAAATCTAGTGCCGGGCTGCAGGACTGAAATGGAGGAATGGAAAGACAAAAGCCAGGAAGCAGGAGAGTTTGAGAAAAGGAGAGAGGAAAGAAGAGACATGCAGCCAGACGAGGGCTTAGTGAGAGAGGCTGGGACAGAGAACAGGATGAGAAGGAAATAAGGCAAGGCAAAATACGCCAAAGGACGTTTCCTTGCTTTATATTTTCTACCACATTCATCTGGAGACGAGGAGGAAAGCCATCAGACCTGATGGATTAGGCCCAATCAAAAACCCCGGCTACTTGAGACACTTAGACTAAGCCTAAAATGCAAAGATCTCTCCATAAGGATGGGTTTTATACTCTACTTCCACAATCTGCTGGCAGTACAAGAGAATAAGCGGCAGATCTCCTTAGGCTGAGTCACGGTGCTTTGCTCCTAAGACCATGCATACCATGGGAATATTTCAGCATTTCTGCTCTGGTTTTCAGTGATTACACCAAAACACCCACCTGATGACATCATTGCAAGAGCAACAGCAGCAATTTGCAGAATTCAGCTTCTTTGGGGAACTGAGAACTTGCTGAGCTGACACCAAGTCCTGCTGTGTCCCTGTAACCCGCAGAGTGCCCGCATCCTCACCACGGTAGCGGGCATTGTGACAAAGGTTCTATGTCAGCTGGGTGTGGCAGCCGAGCGCCCCCTAGGGGAGGGGGAGCCTGTCAGCCTCGGGCCTGTCACTGCCTGCTGTCTCCCCCCTCAGCAGCGAGGCCTCTGAAAAGTTTCCAAAACATCCCCAGACTTGGGTCCAGCGTGGCCAAAAGTCTCCAAGAGACAAGTCGGAAAGAAGGATATAGAACAAAGGGAGGAAGCGAAGGGAGCAAGCCAAAGGGAGGGAAGAGGAAAATCTAGTGCCGGGCTGCAGGACTGAAATGGAGGAATGGAAAGACAAAAGCCAGGAAGCAGGAGAGTTTGAGAAAAGGAGAGAGGAAAGAAGAGACATGCAGCCAGACGAGGGGTTAGTGAGACAGGCTGGGACAGAGAACAGGATGAGAAGGAAATAAGGCAAGGCAAAATACGCCAAAGGACGTTTCCTTGCTTTATATTTTCTACCACATTCATCTGGAGACGAGGAGGAAAGCCATCAGACCTGATGGATTAGGCCCAATCAAAAACCCCGGCTACTTGAGACACTTAGACTAAGCCTAAAATGCAAAGATCTCTCCATAAGGATGGGTTTTATACTCTACTTCCACAATCTGCTGGCAGTACAAAAGAATAAGCGGCAGATCTACTTAGGCTGAGTCACGGTGCTTTGCTCCTAAGACCATGCATACCATGTGAATATTTCAGCATTTCTGCTCTGGTTTTCAGTGTATTACACCAAAACACCCACCTGATGACATCATTGCAACAGAAACAGCAGCAATTTGCAGAATTCAGCTTCTTTGGGGAACTCAGAAATTGCTGAGCTGACACCAAGTCCTGCTGTGTCCCTGTCACCCGCAGAGTGCCCGCATCCTCACCACGGTAGCGGGCATTGTGACAAAGGTTCTATGTCAGCTGGGTGTGGCAGCCGAGCGCCCCCTAGGGGAGGGGGAGCCTGTCAGCCCCGGGCCTGTCACTGCCTGCTGTCCCCCCTGTCACCAGCGAGGCCTCGGACAAGTTTCCAAAACATCCCCAGACTTGGGTCCAGCGTGGCCAAAAGTCTCCAAGAGACAAGTCGGAAAGAAGGATATGGAACAAAGGGAGAAAGCGAAGGGAGCAAGCCAAAGGGAGGGAAGAGGAAAATCTAGTGCCGGGCTGCAGGACTGAAATGGAGGAATGGAAAGACAAAAGCCAGGAAGCAGGAGAGTTTGAGAAAAGGAGAGAGGAAAGAAGAGACATGCAGCCAGACGAAGGGTTAGTGAGAGAGGCTGGCACAGAGAACAGGATGAGAAGGAAATAAGGCAAGGCAAAATACGCCAAAGGACGTTTCCTTGCTTTATATTTTCTACCACATTCATCTGGAGACGAGGAGGAAAGCCATCAGACCTGATGGATTAGGCCCAATCAAAAACCCCGGCTACTTGAGACACTTAGACTAAGCCTAAAATGCAACGATCTCTCCATAAAGATGGTTTTTAAACTCTACTTCCACAATCTGCTGGCAGTACAAAAGAATAAGCGGCAGATCTCCTTAGGCTGAGTCACGGTGCTTTGCTCCTAAGACCATGCATACCATGGGAATATTTCAGCATTTCTGCTCTGGTTTTCAGTGTATTACACCAAAACACCCACCTGATGACGTCATTTCAAGAGCAACAGCAGCAATTTGCAGAATTCAGCTTCTTTGGGGAACTGAGAAATTGCTGAGCTGACACCAAGTCCTGCTGTGTCCCTGTCACCCGCAGAGTGCCCGCATCCTCACCACGGTAGCGGGCATTGTGACAAAGGTTCTATGTCAGCTGGGTGTGGCAGCCGAGCGCCCCCTAGGGGAGGGGGAGCCTGTCAGCCCCGGGCCTGTCACTGCCTGCTGTCTCCCCCCTCAGCAGCGAGGCCTCTGAAAAGTTTCCAAAACATCCCCAGACTTGGGTCCAGCGTGGCCAAAAGTCTCCAAGAGACAAGTCGGAAAGAAGGATATGGAACAAAGGGAGAAAGCGAAGGGAGCAAGCCAAAGGGAGGGAAGAGGAAAATCTAGTGCCAGGCTGCAGGACTGAAATGGAGGAATGGAAAGACAAAAGCCAGGAAGCAGGAGAGTTTGAGAAAAGGAGAGAGGAAAGAAGAGACATGCAGCCAGACGAGGGCTTAGTGAGACAGGCTGGGACAGAGAACAGGATGAGAAGGAAATAAGGCAAGGCAAAATACGCTGAAAGACGTTTCCTTGCTTTATATTTTCTACCACATTCATCTGGAGACAAGGAGGAAAGCCATCAGACCTGATGGATTAAGCCAAATCAAAAACCCCGGCTACTTGAGACACTTAGACTAAGCCTAAAATGCAAAGATCTCTCCATAAAGATGGTTTTTAAACTCTACTTCCACAATCTGCTGGCAGTACAAAAGAATAAGCGGCAGATCTACTTAGGCTGAGTCACGGTGCTTTGCTCCTAAGACCATGCATACCATGGGAATATTTCAGCATTTCTGCTCTGGTTTTCAGTGTATTACACCAAAACACCCACCTGATGACATCATTGCAAGAGCAGAAGCAGCAATTTGCAGAATTCAGCTTCTTTGGGGAACTGAGATATTGCTGAGCTGACACCAAGTCCTGCTGTGTCCCTGTCACTCGCAGAGTGCCCGCATCCTCACCACGGTAGCGGGCATTGTGACAAAGGTTCTATGTCAGCTGGGTGTGGCAGCCGAGCGCCCCCTAGGGGAGGGGGAGCCTGTCAGCCTCGGGCCTGTCACTGCCTGCTGTCTCCCCCCTCAGCAGCGAGGCCTCTGAAAAGTTTCCAAAACATCCCCAGTCTTTGGTCCAGCGTGGCCAAAAGTCTCCAAGAGACAAGTCGGAAAGAAGGATATGGAACAAAGGGAGAAAGCGAAGGGAGCAAGCCAAAGGGAGGGAAGAGGAAAATCTAGTGCCGGGCTGCAGGACTGAAATGGAGGAATGGAAAGACAAAAGCCAGGAAGCAGGAGAGTTTGAGAAAAGGAGAGAGGAAAGAAGAGACATGCAGCCAGACGAGGGGTTAGTGAGAGAGGCTGGCACGGAGAACAGGATGAGAACGAAATAAGGCAAGGCAAAATACGCCAAAGGACGTTTCCTTGCTTTATATTTTCTACCACATTCATCTGGAGACGAGGAGGAAAGCCATCAGACCTGATGGATTAGGCCCAATCAAAAACCCCGGCTACTTGAGACACTTAGACTAAGCCTAAAATGCAACGATCTCTCCATAAAGATGGTTTTTAAACTCTACTTCCACAATCTGCTGGCAGTACAAAAGAATAAGCGGCAGATCTCCTTAGGCTGAGTCACGGTGCTTTGCTCCTAAGACCATGCATACCATGGGAATATTTCAGCATTTCTGCTCTGGTTTTCAGTGTATTACACCAAAACACCCACCTGATGACGTCATTTCAAGTGCAACAGCAGCAATTTGCAGAATTCAGCTTCTTTGGGGAACTGAGAAATTGCTGAGCTGATACCAAGTCCTGCTGTGTCCCTGTCACCCGCAGAGTGCCCGCATCCTCACCACGGTAGCGGGCATTGTGACAAAGGTTCTATGTCAGCTGGGTGTGGCAGCTGAGCGCCCCCTAGGGGAGGGGGAGCCTGTCAGCCCCGGGCCTGTCACTGCCTGCTGTCTCCCCCGTCAGCAGCGAGGCCTCTGAAAAGTTTCCAAAACATCCCCAGACTTGGGTCCAGCGTGGCCAAAAGTCTCCAAGAGACAAGTCGGAAAGAAGGATATGGAATAAAGGGAGAAAGCGAAGGGAGCAAGCCAAAGGGAGGGAAGAGGAAAATCTAGTGCCAGGCTGCAGGACTGAAATGGAGGAATGGAAAGACAAAAGCCAGGAAGCAGGAGAGTTTGAGAAAAGGAGAGAGGAAAGAAGAGACATGCAGCCAGACGAAGGGTTAGTGAGAGAGGCTGGCACAGAGAACAGGATGAGAAGGAAATAAGGCAAGGCAAAATACGCCAAAGGACGTTTCCTTGCTTTATATTTTCTACCACATTCATCTGAAGACAAGGAGGAAAGCCAACAGACCTGATGGATTAAGCCAAATCAAAAACCCCGGCTACTTGAGACACTTAGACTAAGCCTAAAATGCAAAGATCTCTCCATAAGGATGGTTTTTGTACTCTACTTCCACAATCTGCTGGCAGTACAAAAGAATAAGCGGCAGATCTACTTAGGCTGAGTCACGGTGCTTTGCTCCTAAGACCATGCATACCATGGGAATATTTCAGCATTTCTGCTCTGGTTTTCAGTGTATTACACCAAAACACCCACCTGATGACATCATTGCAACAGAAACAGCAGCAATTTGCAGAATTCAGCTTCTTTGGGGAACTGAGAAATTGCTGAGCTGACACCAAGTCCTGCTGTGTCCCTGTCACCCGCAGAGTGCCCGCATCCTCACCACGGTAGCGGGCATTGTGACAAAGGTTCTATGTCAGCTGGGTGTGGCAGCCGAGCGCCCCCTAGGGGAGGGGGAGCCTGTCAGCCCCGGGCCTGTCACTGCCTGCTGTCCCCCCTGTCACCAGCGAGGGTTCAGAAAAGTTTCCAAAACATCCCCAGACTTGGGTCCAGCGTGGCCAAAAGTCTCCAAGAGACAAGTCGGAAAGAAGGATATGAACCAAAGGGAGAAAGCGAAGGGAGCAAGCCAAAGGGAAGGAAGAGGAAAATCTAGTGCCGGGCTGCAGGACTGAAATGGAGGAATGGAAAGACAAAAGCCAGGAAGCAGGAGAGTTTGAGAAAAGGAGAGAGGAAAGAAGAGACAGGCAGCCAGACGAGGGGTTAGAGAGAGAGGCTGGGACAGAGAACAGGATGAGAAGGAAATAAGGCAAGTCAAGGCTGGGCCAAAGGACGTTTCCTTGCTTTATATTTTCTACCACATTCATCTGGAGACGAGGAGGAAAGCCATCAGACCTGATGGATTAGGCCCAATCAAAAACCCCGGCTACTTGAGATACTTAGACTAAGCCTAAAATGCAAAGATCTCTCCATAAGGATGGGTTTTATACTCTACTTCCACAATCTGCTGGCAGTACAAGAGAATAAGCGGCAGATCTACTAAGGCTGAGTCACGGTGCTTTGCTCCTAAGACCATGCATACCATGGGAATATTTCAGCATTTCTGCCCTGGTTTTCAGTGTATTACACCAAAACACCCACCTGATGACGTCATTTCAAGAGCAACAGCAGCAATTTGCAGAATTCAGCTTCTTTGGGGAACTGAGAAATTGCTAAGCTGACACCAAGTCCTGCTGTGTCCCTGTCACCCGCAGAGTGCCCGCATCCTCACCACGGTAGCGGGCATTGTGACAAAGGTTCTATGTCAGCTGGGTGTGGCAGCCGAGCGCCCCCTAGGGGAGGGGGAGCCTGTCAGCCCCGGGCCTGTCACTGCCTGCTGTCCCCCCTGTCACCAGCGAGGCCTCGGAAAAGTTTCCAAAACATCCCCAGACTTGGGTCCAGCGTGGCCAAAAGTCTCCAAGAGACAAGTCGGAAAGAAGGATATGGAACAAAGAAAGAAAGCTAAGGGAGCAAGCCAAAGGGAGGGAAGAGGAAAATCTAGTGCCGGGCTGCAGGACTGAAATGGAGGAATGGAAAGACAAAAGCCAGGAAGCAGGAGAGTTTGAGAAAAGGAGAGAGGAAAGAAGAGACATGCAGCCAGACGAGGGCTTAGTGAGACAGGCTGGGACAGAGAACAGGATGAGAAGGAAATAAGGCAAGGCAAAATACGCCAAAGGATGTTTCCTTGCTTTATATTTTCTACCACATTCATCTGGAGACGAGGAGGAAAGCCATCAGACCTGATGGATTAGGCCCAATCAAAAACCCCAGCTACTTGAGACACTTAGACTAAGCCTAAAATGCAAAGATCTCTCCATAAGGATGGGTTTTATACTCTACTTCCACAATCTGCTGGCAGTACAAAAGAATAAGCGGCAGATCTACTTAGGCTGAGTCACGGTGGTTTTGTGCAGAGACCATGCATACCATGGGAATATTTCAGCATTTCTGCTCTGGTTTTCAGTGTATTACACCAAAAGACCCACCTGATGACATCATTTCAAGAGCAACAGCAGCGATTTGCAGAATTCATCTTCTTTAGGGAACTCAGAAATTGCTGAGCTGACACCAAGTCCTGCTGTGTCCCTGTCACCCGCAGAGTGCCCACATCCTCACCACGGTAGCGGGCATTGTGACAAAGGTTCTATGTCAGCTGGGTGTGGCAGCCGAGCGCCCCCTAGGGGAGGGGGAGCCTGTCAGCCCCGGGCTTGTCACTGCCTGCTGTCTCCCCGCTCAGCAGCGAGGGTTCAGAAAAGTTTCCAAAACATCCCCAGACTTGGGTCCAGCGTGGCCAAAAGTCTCCAAGAGACAAGTCGGAAAGAAGGATATGGAACAAAGGGAGAAAGCGAAGGGAGCAAGCCAAAGGGAGGGAAGAGGAAAATCTAGTGCCGGGCTGCAGGACTGAAATGGAGGAATGGAAGGACAAAAGCCAGGAAGCAGGAGAGTTTGAGAAAAGGAGAGAGGAAAGAAGAGACATGCAGCCAGACGAGGGGTTAGTGAGACAGGCTGGGACAGAGAACAGGATGAGAAGGAAATAAGGCAAGGCAAGGCTGGGCCAAAGGACGTTTCCTTGCTTTATATTTTCTACCACATTCATCTGGAGACGAGGAGGAAAGCCATCAGACCTCATGGATTAGGCCCAATCAAAAGCCCCGGCTACTTGAGACACTTAGACTAAGCCTAAAATGCAAAGATCTCTCCATAAGGATGGGTTTTATACTCTACTTCCACAATCTGCTGGCAGTACAAAAGAGTAAGCAGCAGATCTACTTAGGCTGAGTCACGGTGCTTTGCTCCTAAGACCATGAATACCATAGGAATACTTCAGCATTTCTGCTCTGGTTTTCAGTGTATTACACCAAAACACCCACCTGATGATGTCATTTCAAGAGCAACAGCAGCAATTTGCAGAATTCAGCTTCTTTGGGGAACTGAGAACTTGCTGAGCTGACACCAAGTCCTGCTGTGTCCCTGTCACCCGCAGAGTGCCCGCATCCTCACCACGGTAGCGGGCATTGTGACAAAGGTTCTATTTCAGCTGGGTGTGGCAGCCGAGCGCCCCCTAGGGGAGGGGGAGCCTGTCAGCCCCGGGCCTGTCACTGCCTGCTGTCCCCCCTGTCACCAGCGAGGCCTCGGAAAAGTTTCCAAAACATCCCCAGACTTGGGTCCAGCGTGGCCAAAAGTCTCCAAGAGACAAGTCGGAAAGAAGGATATGGAACAAAGGGAGAAAGCGAAGGGAGCAAGCCAAAGGGAGGGAAGAGGAAAATCTAGTGCCGGGCTGCAGGACTGAAATGGAGGAATGGAAAGACAAAAGCCAGGAAGCAGGAGAGTTTGAGAAAAGGAGAGAGGAAAGAAGAGACATGCAGCCAGACGAGGGCTTAGTGAGACAGGCTGGGACAGAGAACAGGATGAGAAGGAAATAAGGCAAGGCAAAATACGCCAAAGGACGTTTCCTTGCTTTATATTTTCTAACACATTCATCTGGAGACAAGGAAGAAAGCCATCAGACCTGATGGATTAGGCCCAATCAAAAACCCCGGCTACTTGAGACACTTAGACTAAGCCTAAAATGCAAAGATCTCTCCATAAGGATGGTTTTTATACTCTACTTCCACAATCTGCTGGCAGTACAAAAGAATAAGCGGCAGATCTACTTAGGCTGAGTCACGGTGCTTTGCTCCTAAGACCATGCATACCATGGGAATATTTCAGCATTTCTGCTCTGGTTTTCAGTGTATTACACCAAAACACCCACCTGATGACATCATTGCAACAGAAACAGCAGCAATTTGCAGAATTCAGCTTCTTTGGGGAACTGAGAAATTGCTGAGCTGACACCAAGTCCTGCTGTGTCCCTGTCACCCGCAGAGTGCCCGCATCCTCACCACGGTAGCGGGCATTGTGACAAAGGTTCTATGTCAGCTGGGTGTGGCAGCCGAGCGCCCCCTAGGGGAGGGGGAGCCTGTCAGCCCCGGGCCTGTCACTGCCTGCTGTCTCCCCGCTCAGCAGCGAGGGTTCAGAAAAGTTTCCAAAACATCCCCAGACTTGGGTCCAGCGTGGCCAAAAGTCTCCAAGAGACAAGTCGGAAAGAAGGATATGGAACAAAGGGAGAAAGCGAAGGGAGCAAGCCAAAGGGAGGGAAGAGGAAAATCTAGTGCTGGGCTGCAGGACTGAAATGGAGGAATGGAAAGACAAAAGCCAGGAAGCAGGAGAGTTTGAGAAAAGGAGAGAGGAAAGAAGAGACATGCAGCCAGACGAGGGCTTAGTGAGAGAGGCTGGCACGGAGAACAGGATGAGAAGGAAATAAGGCAAGGCAAAATACGCCAAAGGACGTTTCCTTGCTTTATATTTTCTACCACATTCATCTGGAGACGAGGAGGAAAGCCATCAGACCTGATGGATTAGGCCCAATCAAAAGCCCCGGCTACTTGAGACACTTAGACTAAGCCTAAAATGCAAAGATCTCTCCATAAGGATGGGTTTTATACTCTACTTCCACAATCTGCTGGCAGTACAAAAGAGTAAGCAGCAGATCTACTTAGGCTGAGTCACGGTGCTTTGCTCCTAAGACCATGAATACCATGGGAATATTTCAGCATTTCTGCTCTGGTTTTCAGTGTATTACACCAAAACACCCACCTGATGACGTCATTTCAAGAGCAACAGCAGCAATTTGCAGAATTCAGCTTCTTTGGAGAACTGAGAAATTGCTGAGCTGACACCAAGTCCTGCTGTGTCCCTGTCACCCGCAGAGTGCCCGCATCCTCACCACGGTGGCGGGCATTGTGACAAAGGTTCTATGTCAGCTGGGTGTGGCAGCCGAGCGCCCCCTAGGGGAGGGGGAGCCTGTCAGCCTCGGGCCTGTCACTGCCTGCTGTCTCCCCCCTTAGCAGCGAGGCCTCTGAAAAGTTTCCAAAACATCCCCAGACTTGGGTCCAGCGTGGCCAAAAGTCTCCAAGAGACAAGTCGGAAGGAAGGATATGGAACAAAGGGAGAACGCGAAGGGAGCAAGGCAAAGGGAGGGAAGAGGAAAATCTAGTGCTGGGCTGCAGGACTGAAATGGAGGAATGGAAAGACAAAAGCCAGGAAGCAGGAGAGTTTGAGAAAAGGAGAGAGGAAAAAAGAGACATGCAGCCAGACGAGGGGTTAGTGAGAGAGGCTGGCACAGAGAACAGGATGAGAAGGAAATAAGGCAAGGCAAAATACGCCAAAGGACGTTTCCTTGCTTTATATTTTCTACCACATTCATCTGGAGACGAGGAGGAAAACCATCAGACCTGATGGATTAAGCGAAATCAAAAACCCCGGCTACTTGAGACACTTAGACTAAGCCTAAAATGCAAAGATCTCTCCATAAGGATGGGTTTTATACTCTACTTCCACAATCTGCTGGCAGTACAAAAGAATAAGCGGCAGATCTACTTAGGCTGAGTCACGGTGCTTTGCTCCTAAGACCATGCATACCATGGGAATATTTCAGCATTTCTGCTCTGGTTTTCAGTGTATTACACCAAAACACCCACCTGATGACGTCATTTCAAGAGCAACAGCAGCAATTTGCAGAATTCAGCTTCTTTGGGGAACTGAGAAATTGCTGAGCTGACACCAAGTCCTGCTGTGTCCCTGTCACCCGCAGAGTGCCCGCATCCTCACCACGGTAGCGGGCATTGTGACAAAGGTTCTATGTCAGCTGGGTGTGGCAGCCGAGCGCCCCCTAGGGGAGGGGGAGCCTGTCAGCCCCGGGCCTGTCACTGCCTGCTGTCCCCCCTGTCACCAGCGAGGCCTCGGAAAAGTTTCCAAAACATCCCCAGACTTGGGTCCAGCGTGGCCAAAAGTCTCCAAGAGACAAGTCGGAAAGAAGGATATGGAACAAAGGGAGAAAGCGAAGGGAGCAAGCCAAAGGGAGGGAAGAGGAAAATCTAGTGCCGGGCTGCAGGACTGAAATGGAGGAATGGAAAGACAAAAGCCAGGAAGCAGGAGAGTTTGAGAAAAGGAGAGAGGAAAGAAGAGACATGCAGCCAGACGAGGGCTTAGTGAGACAGGCTGGGACAGAGAACAGGATGAGAAGGAAATAAGGCAAGGAAAAATACGCCAAAGGATGTTTCCTTGCTTTATATTATCTAACACATTCATCTGGAGACAAGGAAGAAAGCCATCAGACCTGATGGATTAGGCCCAATCAAAAACCCTGGCTACTTGAGACACTTAGACTAAGCCTAAAATGCAAAGATCTCTCCATAAGGATGGTTTTTATACTCTACTTCCACAATCTGCTGGCAGTACAAAAGAATAAGCGGCAGATCTACTTAGGCTGAGTCACGGTGCTTTGCTCCTAAGACCATGCATACCATGGGAATATTTCAGCATTTCTGCTCTGGTTTTCAGTGTATTACACCAAAACACCCACCTGATGACATCATTGCAACAGAAACAGCAGCAATTTGCAGAATTCAGCTTCTTTGGGGAACTCAGAAATTGCTGAGCTGACACCAAGTCCTGCTGTGTCCCTGTCACCCGCAGAGTGCCCGCATCCTCACCACGGTAGCGGGCATTGTGACAAAGGTTCTATGTCAGCTGTTGCTCTTGCGTCCGTCAAGAGAGCTACAACGAAGCATGCCGAACGGAGAAAATAGCAGCAGCTCATCTGTTCACACCTTGTTTCTGCCGTGTGCTCGAACGCCAAGACGTTCGTGCTGCTGTGAGATGAAAGACGTCCTTCTGAAGATGTGGTTGCTCACACCGGTCCACTTGTTAGTGTATCCATTCAGTGCTGGGCTGCGGGGCATTCAGAAGTGGCTCTGTGGAGACTTCTGCATAGAGGCAGCTGTCAGAACACGCACACTCGATTGTTCACCAAAACATATGCAGACGCGTCCTTACCCTATAGATTTCGATGCACAGAGTTCCCCGTGTTCGCAAGAGACAAGGGAATCGAATCTGTACGCACAGAAGCAATACCGGACCGTTTCCCTCGGAGTGAACACGAAAGAGCCGTCTATACACTCGCAGACACGGGAACGTGCCTCAATGCGGTCACAGAGGCAGCAGCTTTTGCACAGATGCTCTGGTGATTCTGGCACTTTCCAGGCACACCCCTGAAAGTCGCGCACACTGCTGTTCACTCGCTAAACGACCTCTTCGGAAACACGTCTCCGGTCCATGTACCGCTCAGATTTCTTCTCGTGTAACTGTGAACTGTGTCAGCGCGGGGATTCCGTCTCTGTTGAGCAGATGTCAATCCTGCCTCGCTTTTGCTTTGTTGCCTCTACCAAGATGATTTCCTATTTCTCTCTTCACTGGAGCAGGCAGACACAGCCAACACACAGCAAGTGTCAAGAGACACACTCCGTCCGCTGAGCTCAACGCTTGTGCAGATGCACGTGTGCGACAAAGTCAACACACGTGCTTGTGGAGAGAAAGAAAGGGACTCACAGGCGTGTGGAGCGACGGATAGAAAGAGTGTGCCCTAAGGAACACAGAGTTTCAGGCAGACTGTCTCCACACAAACGGGCACCTGTCTGCAGGTATCCTAGATCTTGATTCTTGAACTTGAGGAAACATGCGTCTGAGCAAAACTCCCAAACGCTTCCAGGAAAGACACAGGCTCTCCCACAAGCATACAAGTGTTTGCCCTCAGCTATAGATCAGGGACAAGCTTGTGAAGAGATGCCCTGCTATTCTTTCGCCTTATGGCATCATGTGTTTCATTTCTCTTGGAAATCGATTGCTAAGTGTCTTTCCTCGGGCGACTGTGAAGCATTTGCCACCGGAGGAGAAGTAGCACGGAGCAGCATTCAGTACTGTCTACGTCACGGCCCCTTATAAGACAGCGGCACTGGCGCACACACACACACAGGAGACGGCAGCACTGGCGCGCACACACACGCACAGGAGACGGCAGCACTACTTAAAAACTTCAAGACGCTGGGAAGAAGTGCCAGTCCCTTAGACTGGAGGGGTACAGAGCACAGCTGCCGATGCAGCCCAGAACTACACCATAAAACACAACTGCGCAGAAACATCCAAAATGCAAAAACCATCCACGCTTTCAGCTGCTGATACAAGAAAACCAGGACCCGATTGGCGCTACGCCAACTGGCACTGGCGTTCCGGATCCCGGGATGGCGCCCGGGATGCCTGTCGGGTCCCTCAAGCGCGACGAGACCCCGGGACCGTCTGACAGGCACAATGCAAGCCTCCCCACCTGCAATACAACACTGACACTAGGCTGGAGCTGCCCTGCCCGGGACACGCTGGCATCGCACTGTGAAGTTCCCTGGACCCTTCGCCTGCCCAAAAGGGACTGTTCCTGGATCACCCTTGCCCCAAAGAGAACTTTACCCCCCTCCCTGCAGTTCCCAACCCCTTCCCAGCCCCCCCCCTCCACTTCTCTTTCAGAGGGCCAAGAGACTGAATCCATCTTCAACAGAGGAAAACACCACATGTGCTGATAGAGATCGTCCTGCATCACCAAGTTCCTCCTTGTCCTGGTTTTGTTGAAAAACAAGTTTCTCTTTTAGTGATTTTTTGCCTGTCAGCTAAAGCCTTCATATTAGCTGCATTTTCCTGGAGAACCCGACACATGTTTTGGTTAAACCTAGCAAGGGAATGCAAACTTATTGATAAGCACGGACGGACATCTCGCGAGAGGGGCAACGAGAAACTGATGACTGAGAGACTGACCAACCGTGTATAACATTCCATTCACGTGAATACTTCATATAAAAGTGGGAGATCACGAGGATCTCGGCCCCTTTTTTCCCTTTTTCCCTTTTTCCTCATGGCTGACATTAGGAGAGGACCTTGCTGGTCGTCCCTGCGAACTGAGGCCTAGTGAGAGACTGAATCCAGCTCCGGTTGGCTACAGAGTCTAATCCAGGACTTTGGGTGCTGGCTCTGCAGTTGCTGAGACTTACAAGATTGGTTTTGTATATTTTGTATTATTTTCCCTATTCTTATTAGTAGCATTAGTAAAACATCTTTAACTTTTCCAACTCTCTTCTCTCTGTCCTTCTTTCCCTCCCGATCGCCTGTCCTGAGTGGGAAGGGGGGAGAGGGAGGGGCAAAAGGGGGAAGTGGGGGGGAAAGGAGGTTAACAATACATCTGCCAGGGTTTGATTGTCACCCCGCAATATTAACCCTTGACAGATAATTGGCACCCAACGTGGGGCAAGAGAAAGGGGTAAATTTGGAGATTTTTGGCTTTTCTACTGTTCTGACGTACCTTTCAATTTTCTTGGCACAGTGCCAACTCAGAGTTGTGATACTCGCGCGTGGGTTTGTTTTGGATATTATTTAGTGGTATTAAGGCAAAGTGAATTACATCGATTTAAAGATGTTATGGCAAAAGTTGTATCAGTTATTTTCTACATTGTGCTCGCTGATCCCATATCTGTGTTGGTGTTTCTTTCTGAATCGAAGTATTCATTATATAACAACAAGAAACTGGACAGCGGTCATGATGATACTGTGTGGTATGGCACTGGTTTATTTCACTATACTGCAGCCGCTAATGAATTTCTACTCGCTTCTGCTTTACCTTGAAACACCTCCAGGAGAGATTAAAGAGCAGAATGGCTCTATATTTGCTAATTGGTCAAGCGAATCTTTAGAAAGGCTGACTAACAATACTTCTGTGTTTTCGCTAGGACAGTTTGCAAATGTTTTAGAGAACTTTGAATATCCTTGGAGCTTTGTAGAACTGTGATGGTGTTATCTGGTTTGCTGACTGTGTGTCAGTTTGTGTTACTGTTAAGAGAAATGAGGTTCAATAGGAGGTTTGCGTCTCTTTTTAGTCCTGAGATTTGCAGTGCGTCTTCAGAAGCTTTAGCAAAAAGCACTCCTAGCCGCTCGAGAAAAGGCAAAACAGCCAAAGCTGCTGCTGCAGCCACTGCCCCCCAACCGCAGCTTCAGAGGCTGAAGCTACAGCTCCTCCGCAGAGCTCCTCTGCCAAGGTCGCTGCAGATAACGTTACTTCTCCAGCCTCAAAGGCTAACAAGGCAGCCCCCCCGCCTTCACACACTGGGCACTGTTGCTGCTGTAACCACAGCAATCACTGTGACAGTCATTCAGACTCTGAAAATGAATCAAATGATGGTCAACCCATATCAGCATCAGTTGCTGGTTGTAAGAAAGTCACTAGAAAGACTACCTGTGCAGCAGGTGATGGCACAGGGCCAACATCAACCCAAGAGGCATCATCATCAGGACAGGGTGGAGATGAAGTGACCACCACTCGGTCCTTTTCTCCAGGTGAGCTGAGAGATCTGCGAAAAGACTTCAGTCGTCGTGAAGGCGAGAATATTTTAACCTGGCTGCTGCGATGCTGGGACAATGAGGCAGAAACAATTGAATTGGAAGGTGGTGAAGCCAGGCAACTGGGATCTCTGTCAAAAGATTCCACCATTGATAGGGCAATTTCAAGAGAGTCTAATGCCTCTACTCTCTGGACCCGA
Organism: Patagioenas fasciata; assembly: GCF_037038585.1. Taxonomy (NCBI): domain Eukaryota; kingdom Metazoa; phylum Chordata; class Aves; order Columbiformes; family Columbidae; genus Patagioenas; species Patagioenas fasciata. Next base: position 73,069 of record NW_027288666.1, on the reverse strand, counting down.
CTCCTGGCAGCTATGAAAGTCAGATTTCCCTACAAGGAAGATTGTATATCCAAGTTAGGGAAATGGAATACTATGGAGAGAGGTATCCAATTCCTGAGAGAATTAGCTGTGCGAGAGATCATCTATCTAGGACCAAACAGCCAAGAGGGGACAGACCCAGATAGAATCAATTGTACAAAATCTATGTGGTGCAGATTTGTACAAAGTGCACCACCTGCATATGCTAAGTCATTGGCAGGAATGGTCTGGTCAGCTAGAGGTATACAAGAAATTAATGAAGTGATTGAGCAGCTCCGGTACTTTGAGGACAGCCTTGCTGGTTCTCTACAGGCTTGTATATCCGCTGTGGAGAAACTGTGTGAAAAATCTGATGACCGGTTTGAAAAGCTGTTGCAAGAAATCAAAGAGCTCAGAGAAGACTCGTACCGTTCACGACCTGCACAAACCTATGTTTCAGCTGTTAAGAGAAGGCGTTTCCAATCTCGAGAGAGAGGGCAGAGACAGCCCACAAAAAGAGGTTCACTGTGGTTCTTCCTACATGAGCAGGGAGAAAACATCAATAAGTGGCATGGAAGGCCTACCTCAACTTCAAGAACGAGTACGTGAGATAAAAGGAAAAACTCCTAGGAAAGTGGCTGCTCCAGTTTACAAAAGGAGCAGAAGAGATTCTGATGCTCTTGAAGGAACCTCTAATTCACACCCAGAGACTGTGCAAAACAGGAATTAGAGGTGCCCTGCCTCCAACCAGGTGGAGGAAAGGGATAACAGAGTTTATTGGACTGTAGAAATACTATGGCCTGGTACAACACAACCCCAGGAGTACAAAGCTTTAGTGGACACTGGTGCTCAGTGCACAATAATTCCTTCTAATTATAAAGGAACGCAATCCATCAATATTGTTGGAGTGACTGGGGGATCCCAGGAACTGACTGTTGCAGAGGCTGAAATGAGCCTAACTGGAAAAAACTGGCAAAAGCATCCCATTGTGACTGGTCCAGATGCTCCGTGCATCCTTGGTATAGACTACCTCAGGAGAGGGTATTTTAAGGACCCAAAAGGGTATAGGTGGGCATTTGGTATAGCAGCTGTGGACACTGAGAAAATTGAACAGCTGTCTGATTTGCCTGGTCTTTCAGATGACCCTTCTGTTGTAGGACTGCTGATGGTTGACGATCAGCAGGTGCCAATTGCTACCACGACGGTGCATCGCTGGCAATATCACACCAATCGAGACTCTTGGATTCCTATCCAGAAGCTGATTCGTCAATTGGAAAGCCAGGGTGTGATCAGTAAGACTCGCTCACCTTTTAACAGCCCAATCTGGCCAGTGCGTAAGTCTAATGACGAGTGGAGACTAACTGTAGACTATCGTTGCCTGAATTAAGTTACACCACCACTGAGTGCTGCTGTGCCTGACATGCTAGAACTGCAATTTGAACTGGAGTCAAAGGCAGCCAAGTGGTATGCTACAATTGACATTGCTAATGCATTTTTCTCTATTCCTGTAGCAGCAGAGTGCAGGCCGCAGTTTGCTTTCACCTGGAGGGGCATCCAGTATACATGGAATCGCTTGCCCCAGGGGTGGAAACACAGTCCTACCATCTGCCATGGACTGATCCAGACCACGCTGGAGCAAGGTGAAGCTCCAGAACACTTGCAATATATTGATGACATCATCGTATGGGGCGACGCAGCGAAAGAAGTCTTCGAGAAAGGTGAGAGAATAATTCCTATTCTTTTGGATGCTGGTTTTGCCATAAAACGAAGCAAGGTCAAGGGACCTGCACGAGAGATCCAGTTTTTAGGAATAAAATGGCAAGATGGCCGTCGTCAGATCCCATTGGATGTGATCAACAAAATTGCAGCAATGTCTCCACCTACTAATAAAAAGGAGACACAGACTTTCTTGGGCATTGTAGGTTTTTGGAGAATGCATATTCCTGACTACAGCCACATTGTGAGCCTCTCTATCGAGTGACTCGTAAAAAGAACCAATTTGAGTGGGGCCCTGAACAATGACAAACCTTTGAACAAATTAAGCGTGAGATAACTCATGCGGTGGCCCTTGGACCAGTCCAAACTGGACTAGATGTTAAAAATGTGCTCTACACCGCAGCCAGAGATAATGGACTTACCTGGAGCCTCTGGCAGAAAGCACCAGGAGAAACCCGAGGTCAACCCTTAGGTTTTTGGAGTCGAGGATACAAAGGATCTGAGGCCAACTATACTCCAACTGAAAAGGAAATACTAGCAGCATATGAAGGAGTTCGAGCTGCTTCAGAAGTGATCGGCACCGAAAACGCTCCGCAACGACAGCAACGCCAAAACCAGAGATGGCATCAATCGAAACACCCTGCAGGGAGGCAGTGATGAGGCAAGGAGCCTCTTCTGCAACCCCAGGAAAAAGGACCCCAACGTCACGGCCCCTTATGAGATGGTGGCACTGGCGCGCACACACCCACAGAGCAGACGGCGGCACTGGCGCGCACACACCCACAGAGCAGACGGCGGCACTGGCGCGCACACACCCACAGAGCAGACGGCGGCACTGGCGCGCACACACCCACAGAGCAGACGGCGGCACTGGCGCGCACACACCCACAGAGCAGACGGCGGCACTGGCGCGCACACACCCACAGAGCAGACGGCGGCACTGGCGCGCACACACCCACAGAGCAGACGGCGGCACTGGCGCGCACACACCCACAGAGCAGACGGCGGCACAACCTAAGAACTTCTTCCCAGCATCTTGAAGTGTCAGTCCCTAGGAGTGGAGGGGTAGAGAGCAGAGCTGCTAATGCAGTCCAGAATGACACCATAAATCACAACTGACCAGGAACATCCAAAATGCAAGAACCGTCCACGCTTTTGGCTGATGATACAATAATCCAGCACCCGATTGGCATTACGCCAATTAACACCGGCATTCTGGATCCCGGGATGGCACCTGAGAGGCCCGTTGGGCCCCTGGAGGACAGCGAGACCCCGGGATCATCTGACAGATGCAAGGCAGGCTTCCCGAGCTACACGACAACGCAGACGCAGGCTGGAGCTGCCCTGCCCGGCACATGCTGGCATCGCACTGTAAAGTTCCCTGGGCCCTTTACCCACCCAAAGGGGACTTGTCCTGTACAGCCCTTTCCCTTATCAGAACTTTACCCCCATCCCTGCGATTCCCGGCCCCTTCCCAGCCCCCGTGCCTCCACTTATCTTTCAGAAGGCCGAGGGACCAAATCCACCTTCGACAGAGAAAACGCCACGTGCACTAACGGAGATGTTCCTGCATTGCCAGGGTCCTCTTCAACATCTACGGTAACACAGGAAAAGACACGCTCACTAAGCCGTGCCAGCATACAGTATAGCGGGGTAAACGCCGACTCCTCCCGCAACACCCACCTCCTCCTAAGTTCCTCGGCGTTCCGTTCGGCGCGTCGTGTCACGGGTGCGGTCACAAACCCTCATCGCTCGTAACACCTAAGACAGCGAGAAACAAAAGAACTGTAGGGCTTGGAGCGAGTCCCCAGCCCCACGCTCCTCCTCGCCCATACCCCGGCTCACCAGAAACGTTCCTCCAAGTCCAAAGGGCCCAAAAGGAGCCTGCAAAACAAGAAGGAAACGCTGAACCGAGTCACCGAGCGACACCGGGCTCCTCGACACCCACCGCCGCCTCACCTTCTCGGCTGCTGACCGGCGTGTGGCTTCGCCCCTCCGAGCTGGTCCACGGCACCTGCGAAAACAAAAGCACCTGCTCGGACGCTGCTCAAAAACAGCCCGCCCGTAGACGGGCCCGTCTCCCCCTCCTTTACCTTGGCCGCTCTCCCACCTGCCTGCCCACCCTTGCTTTTGACTGCAACGCCCTTGACCACAGAGGTTCAGCTGCCGCCTGTAAAACACAACCCAATGACGCTCATACCTGCACTGGCAACACGGGACCTGAAACGAGCTGCTGCTTCGGCCCGACGCTCATTGTTCACCTTGCCCGAGGAGATGCGGTGCTAATACCCAGGTTTCCTCTTTGCTTCTATGAAAGAGACAAATGACCAAACTTACATAGAGCCACACGACACATCTTCCCGCTGGCATCACACACCGACCCACCTGCTTATGGCGCGCTGCTCGCCTCTTCTGTTGCTCTTTCGTACCAAGTCATCCCTCTACCTCTGAAAATAAGGTATTCAACAAGTCACCCAGACGCTCATCAACAGCTTGACCATTCCACAGGTTTGCTTTCTATTCAGGAATCCCACCCGACACTCTAATTGAGTCCCTAAAACACTGCGGAACGGACTGCCAGCTCCCCTGCCCACAGCTACTGCATCCCAGATGATCGCCCAACCTTTGCCTACACAATTGAATCTGTCAACAGATTAACCCTGGACTCCTAGAGTTTGCTCTACCCGCCCCTGACTCCACACCACCGGGCAGAGCAGCTCCGAGCCGAACGTGCACGTGCGCAGACAAACGCACCACAGAACGCTATGGACAACACAACCGCAACAGCACCAAAAACGCTCTGCAACGACAGTGACCCAAAACCAGAGACAGCATCAATCCAAATGCCCTGCAGGGAGGCAGTGATGAGGCAAGGAGCCTCTTCTGCAGCCCCAGGAAAAAGAAAAAGGAACCGAACATCACACCCTTACGAGACAGCGGCACTGCCACACACACACGCAGAAGAGATGGCGGCACGACCTAAGAACTTCTTCCCAGCATCTTGAAGTGCCAGTCCCTTAGACTGGAGGAGTAGAGCGCAGAGCTGCTGATGCAGCCCAGATTGACACCGTAAGTCACAGCTGACCAGAAACGTCCAAAATGCAAGCACCGTCCACGCTTTTGGCTGATGATACAAGAATCCAGCACCCGATTGGCTCTACGCCAATTAACACCGACATTTCGGATCCCAGGATAGCACCTGAGAGGCCCGTTGGGCCCCCGGAGCACAGCGAGACCCCGGGATCGTCTGACAGGCACGAGGCGGGCTTCCCGAACTACACGACAACAGGCGCCGGCGGGAGCTGCCCTGCCCGGCAGATGCTGGCATCACACCGTAACGTTCCCTGACCCCTTATCTGCCCGAAGGGGACCGCTCCTAGACTGCGCTTTTCTGTCTGAGAACTTTAAACCCACCCTGCGATTCCCAGCCCCTTCCCAGCCCTCGTGCCTCCACTTACCTTTCAGAGGGCCGAGGGACCGAATCCACCTTCGACAGAGGAAAATGCCACCTGTGCTAACGGGGATGTTCCCGCAGTTGTCGCTTTCTCCGTCGTCGCCTACAGTAAGGAAAGCGAGAACACGCACGCTATCGAGACCCCAAATAATATTTATCCATAGTAGCCTACGGTTCGTTGCTCACATTGGCTGAGTTCTGGGAGGTACATTTGAATGATCCACCGGGGGCCGCTGCACGCTGCAAAGGTTCTGGAGACAAGATGCTCTTCCAGGAGAAGAGATTACATTAATAACTATTAATACAGCAATACAAACCAAAAAACAACACTCCCTCTCCATTGTAGTCAGGAATCTTGGGAAAATGCAAAGCACCTGGAAATGAATCAACAAATGAAACATAATGATAAAACAACTTTTCTACTACAGCTGTTGTTAAACCTTCCCTGTTCCTGAAGCTCTTACGTCAAACAGACACCTCTGCTTGTCCAAAGACATCTGCCTATTAGGATTAAACATCTCAAAAGCTGCTGAAGGAGCAGCAGAGAACCACCACCGAAGAGGCTCTGGAGCAGAATGAGCTCCCTGCCCGGGGACCGGGGCTCAAATACCCAGGGCTCCGCCCACCCCTTCCCACAAACCCCTGGGAAAGGGGCAGGGTCATTCACCCCAGACCCCCTCACCACCCTTATCAAATTACCTGGAATCTCCCTGAAAATGACAGCACCTGCACTTTATTGCTGCTATTGCAGCTACAATGAGACCGAGTATGGATTTCAACTTAGTTTTTCTAGGGAGCAGATAGAAAGTGAAATACAACTGCCAGCACTCCATCTCCATTGAAGTCAGGAATTTTGGGAAAATGCAAAGCACCTGGAACCAAATCAATGAATGAAACATAATGACAAACAACCTTTCTACTACAGCTGCTACTGAACCTTTGCTGCTCCTGAAGCTCGTACCTCGAACAGACACCTCCACTTCTCCAAAGACATCTGCCCATGTAGATTAAACGGCTCCAAAGCTGCCGAGGGGAGGGGTCGATCATCCCAGGCCCCGCCCACCACCCTTATAAAATCACCTGGACCCTAACTAGAAAAGACAGCACCTGTGGGAGATTTAAGGGATTTTCTTAAGGTTGTTGTGCAGATGGGTTTCTGTTAGATAGAGATTTATTTCTGAACTAGACAAAGCGACTCCAAGGCTGGCGCGAAGACTGAAAAACAATATCTGTTATGAGAGTGAGGCAATTCTATAATAACAAGACCCGAACGTGGACGATATCCGATCAGCCGACACGTGTTTGGAACGTGGACGCTTATCGGGAAATAACTGCGTATATAAGGAGGCTTGTCTCTGTAATAAATGGCTTCGCTTGAATTCGTGTTGAGTTGCGTGGAGTCCGTGAGTTTGCGCCCTCGCAAGCGGTGACCCCGACGTGATCCCTAAGGAGAATTTACAGAAGGCGCACGACCGCTGCAGGGAGCGAGCCCGAGCTGGAACGGCTCGGCTGGACCGTGACCGGGACGCGGGCTGCGTGACTCCCGATTGATGGCTACGGAGTGACAGAGGAGGGATAAAGGATCCGATATCGTCGCAACGGACGCCCAAAGAGGTGAGCAGCTGGGGGCGAGAGGAGGTGGGGCAGAATATTTTTAAAGAAGAAGAAGAAATACTGCGGCTCCTCTTGCATATTCTCTCTAAGAGAGTGGTGAAGTATGAGGAGAAAAACCTCAAAAGATTGTTAATTTGGTGCAGAGGCAGTGGGTTTCCTGCTGACCTGCTAGGAGTTTTTCAAATAAAGACCTGGGAAAAAGTGGGAACTGTGTTGTGGAAGGCGATTAGTCGCAGTGAAAAATATATTCTCAGCCTTGTAACCACCTGTAAACTGGTACTTACTACAGTGAAGCAATTAAAACCTGGAAAGACTGTTATGAGCATTAGTGACTCAAAACTTAAACTTGAACTTTGGGATGATATGTAAAAACCTAACCCTAACCCTAAACCCTAACCCGCTGTGAAGTGGCCGGGGCGGAGGTGTGAAGTGAAGTGGCCAGGCAGGCCAGCAGTTCAGGAGGGGACCCGCCCAGCAGTTCAGGAGGGGACCCGCCCAGGAGTTCAGGGAGGGACTGAAGAATTCAGGAGGGGACCTAGGAGTTCAGGGGGTAACCCAAGAGTTCAGGAGCGGACCCAGGAGTGCCCCAAAGGACCCAGGAGTTCAGTAGGGGACCCAGGAGTGCCCCAAAGGATCCAGAGTTCAGGAGAGGACCCAAGAGTTCAGGAGGGGACCCAGGAGTACCCCAAAGGACCCAGGAGTTCAGGGGGGAACCCAGAAGTTCTGAGGGGACCCAAGAGTTCAGGAGGGGACCCAAGAGTGCCCCAAAGGATTCAGAGTTCAGGACAAGACCCACCCAGGAGTTCAGGAGGAGAACCAGCAGTGCCCCAAAGGACCCAGGAGTTCAGGGGGGAACACAGGAGTTCGGAGGGGACCCAGGAGTTCAGGAGGGGACCCAGGCGTTCTGAGGGGACCCAGGAGTGCCCCAAAGTACCCAAGAGTTCGGGGGGGACCCACCCAGGAGTTCGGGAGGGGACCCAGCAGTGCCCCAAAGGACCCAGCAGTTCAGGGGGGAACCCAAGAGTACTGAGGAGACCCAGGAGTGCCCCAAAGGACCCAGGAGTTCTGAGAGGACCCAAGAGTTCCCCAAAGGACCCAAGAGCTTAGGAGGGAACCCAGGAGTGCCCCAAAGGATCCAGAGTTCAGGAGGGGACCCAAGAGTTCAGGAGGGGACCAAGAAGTGCCCCAAAGGACCCAGGAGTTCAGTGGGGGACCGAAGAGTTCAGGAGGGGGACCAGGAGTGCCCCAAAGGACCCAGGAGTTCTGAGGGGACCCAAGAGTTCCCCAAGGGACCCAAGAGCTTAGAGGGGGACCCAGGAGTGCCCCAAAGGACCCAAGAGTTCAGGAGGGGACCCAGGAGTACCGCAAAGGACCCAGGAGTTCAGTGGGGAACCCAGGAGTTCTGAGGGGACCCAAGAGTGACCCAAAGGACCCAGGAGTTCAGGAGGGGACCCACCCAGGAGTTCAGGAGGGGACCCACCCAGGAGTTCAGGAGGGGACCCACCCAGGAGTTCAGGAGGGGACCCACCCAGGAGTTCAGGAGGGGACCCACCCAGGAGTTCAGGAGGGGACCCACCCAGGAGTTCAGGAGGGGACCCAGGAGTGCCCCAAAGGACCCAGGAGTTCAGGGGGGAACCCAGGAGTGCCCCAAAGGACCCAGGAGTTCAGGGGGGAACCCAGGAGTGCCCCAAAGGATCCAGAGTTCAGGAGGGGACCCAGGAGTGCCCCAAAGGATCCAGAGTTCCGGAGGGGACCCAGGACTTCAAGGCGGTACCCACCCAGGACTTCATGGCGGTACCCACCCAGGACTTCATGGCGGTACCCACCCAGGACTTCAGGAGGGACCCATTCAGGAGTTCAGGAGGGGACCCATTCAGGAGTTCAGGAGGGGACCCAGAAGTGCCCCAAAGGACCCAAGAGTTCAGGAGGGGACCCGCCCAGGAGTTCAGGAGGGACCTGCCCAGGAGTTCAGGGAGGGACTGAAGAATTCAGGAGGGGACTTAGGAGTTCAGGGGGTAACCCAACCGTTCAGGAGCGGACCCAGGAGTGCCCCAAAGGACCCAGGAGTTCAGGAGAGGACCCAGGAATGCCCCAAAGGACCCAGGAGTTCAGGGGGGAACCCAGCCGTTCTGAGGGAACCCAGGAGTGCCCCAAAGTACCCAAGAGTTCGGGAGGGACCCACCCAGGAGTTCAAGAGGGGACCCACCCAGGAGTTCGGGAGGGGACCCAGCAGTGCCCCAAAGGACCCAAGAGTTCAGGGGGAAACCCAAGAGTACTGAGGAGACCCAGAAGTGCCCCAAAAGACCTAGGAGTTCAGGGGTGAACCCAGGAGTTCTGAGGGGACCCAAGAGTTCCCCAAAGGACCCAAGAGCTTAGGAGGGGACCCAGGAGTGCCCCAAAGGATCCAGAGTTCAGGAGGGGACCCAAGAGTTCAGGAAAGGACCCAGGAGTGCCCCAAAGGACCCAGGAGTTCAGTGGGGGACCGAAGAGTTCAGGAGGGGGACCAGGAGTGCCCCAAAGGACCCAGGAGTTCAGTGGGGAACCCAGGAGTTCTGAGGGGACCCAAGAGTGCCCAAAAGGACCCAAGTGATCAGGAGGGCACCCAAGAGATCAGGAAGGACCCACCCAGGAGTTCAGGAGGGACCCAACCAGGAGTTCAGGTGGGGACCCAGCAGTGCCCCAAAGGACCCAGGAATGCCCCAAAGGATCAAGAGTTCAGGAGGGGACCCAGGAGTGCCCCAAAGGATCCAGGGTTCAGGAGGGGACCCAAGAGTTCAGGAGGGACCCACCCAGGACTTCATGGCGGGACCCATTCAGGAGTTCAGGAGGGAGACCAGGAGTGCCCCAAAGGACCCAGGAGTTTAGGGTGGGACCCAAAAGTTCAGGAGGGACCCACCCAGGAGTTCAGGAGGGACCCACCCAGGACTTCAGGAGGGGACCCATGAGTTCTGAGGGGACCCATTCAGGAGTTCAGGAGGGGGACCAGGAGTGCCCCAAAAGATCCAGAGTTCAGAAGGGGACCCAGGAATGCCCCAAAGGACCCAGGAGTTCAGGGGGGAACCCAGGCGTTCTGAGGGGACCCAGGAGTGCCCCAAAGGACCCAGGAGTTTAGTGGTGAAGCCAGGAGTTCTGAGGGGACCCAAGAGTTCCCCAAAGGACCCAGGAGCTTAGGAGGGGACCCAGGAGTGCCCCAAAGAATCCAGAGTTCAGGAGGGGACCCAGGAGTGCCCCAAAGGATCCAGAGTTCAGGAGGGGATCCAGGAGTGCCCCAAAGGATCCAGAGTTCAGGAAGGGAACCAGGAGTGCCCCAAAGGATCCAGAGTTCAGGAGGGGACCCAGGAGTGCCCCAAAGGATCCAGAGTTCAGGAGGGGACCCAGGAGTGCCCCAAAGGATCCAGAGTTCAGGAGGGGACCCAGGAGTTCTGAGGGGACCCATTCAGTAGTTCAGGAGGGGAACCAGGAGTGCCCCAAAGGACCCAGGAGTTCAGGATGGGACCCAAGAGTGCCCCAAAGGATCCAGAGTTCAGGATGGGACCCGCCCAGGAGTTCAGGAGGGCACCCGCCCAGGAGTTCAGGAGGGGACCGGGAGTTCAGGGAGGGACTGAAGAGTTCAGGAGGGGACCTAGGAGTTCAGGGGGTAACCCAGGAGTTCAGGAGCGGACCCAGGAGTTCAGGAGAGGACCCAGGAGTGCCCCAAAGGACCCAGGAGTTCAGTGGGGAACCCAGGAGTTCTGAGGAGACCCAAGAGTGCCCCAAGGGACCCAAGAGATCAGGAGGGCACCCAAGAGATCAGGAGGGCACCCAAGAGATCAGGAGGGCACCCAAGGGATCAGGAGGGACCCACCCAGGAGTTCAGGAGGGACCCACCCAGGAGTTCAGGAGGGACCCACCCAGGAGTTCAGGAGGGGACCCAGCAGTGCCCCAAAGGACCCAGGAGTTCAGGGGGGAACCCAGGAGTTCTGAGGGGACCCAAGAGTGCCCCAAGGGACCCAAGAGCTTAGAGGGGGAGCCCAGGAGTGCCCCAAAGGACCCAAGAGTTCAGGAGGGGACCCAAGAGTTCAGGAGGGGACCCAGGGGTACCCCAAAGGACCCAGGAGTTCAGTGGGGAACCCAGGAGTTCTGAGGGGACACAAGAGTGACCCAAAGGACCCAGGAGTTCAGGAGGGGACCCACCCAGGAGTTCAGGAGGGGACCCACCCAGGAGTTCAGGAGGGGACCCAGGAGTGCCCCAAAGGACCCAGGAGTTCAAGGGGGAACCCAGGAGTGCCCCAAAGGATCCGGAATTCAGGAGGGGACCCAGGAGTGCCCCAAAGGATCCAGAGTTCCGGAGGGGACCCAAGAATTCAGGAGGGGACCAAGGAGTGCCCCAAAGGACCCAGGAGTTCAGTGGGGAACCCAGGCGTTCTGAGGGGACCCAGGAGTGCCCCAAAGGATCCAGGGTTCAGGAGGGGACCTAAGAGTTCAGGAGGGCACCCAGGAGTTCAGGAGGGACCCACCCAGGAGTTCAGGAGGGGACCCAGCAGTGCCCCAAAGGACCCAGGAGTTCAGGGGGGAACCCAGGAGTTCTGAGGAGACCCAAGAGTACCCCAAAGGACCCAAGAGATCAGTAGGGCACCCAGGAGTTCAAGAGGGGACCCACCCAGGAGTTCAAGAGGGGACCCACCCAGGAGTTCAAGAGGGGACCCAGCAGTGCCCCAAAGGACCCAAGAGTTCAGGGGGGAACCCAAGAGTACTGAGGAGACCCAGAAGTGCCCCAAAGGACCCAGGAGTTCAGGGGTGAACCCAGGAGTTCTGAGGGGACCGAAGAGTTCCCCAAAGGACCCAAGAGCTTAGGAGGGGACCCAGGAGTGCCCCAAAGGATCCAGAGTTCAGGAGGGGACCCAAGAGTTCAGGAGGGGACCCAGGAGTGCCCCAAAGGACCCAGGAGTTCAGTGGGGGACCGAAGAGTTCAGGAGGGGGACCAGGAGTGCCCCAAAGGACCCAGGAGTTCAGTGGGGAACCCAGGAGTTCTGAGGGGACCCAAGTGATCAGGAGGGCACCCAAGAGATCAGGAGGGACCCACCCAGGAGTTCAGGAGGGACGCACCCAGGAGTTTAGGTGGGGACCCAGCAGTGCCCAAAGGACCCAGGAGTTCAGGGGGGAACCCAGGAGTGCCCCAATAGATCCAGAGCTCAGGAGAGGACCCGGGAGTGCCCCAAAGGACCCAGGAGTTCAGTGGGGGAAAGAAGAGTTCAGGAGGGGGACCAGGAGTGCCCCAAAGGACCCAGGAGTTCAGTGGGGAACCCAGGAGTTCTGAGGGGACCCAAGAGTGCCCCAAAGGACCCAAGAGATCAGGAGGGACCCACCCAAGAGATCAGGAGGGACCCACCCAGGAGTTCAGGAGGGACCCACCCAGGAGTTCAGGTGGGGACCCAGCAGTGCCCCAAAGGACCCAGGAGTTCAGGGGGGAACCCAGGAGTGCCCCAAAGGATCCAGAGTTCAGGAGGGGACCCAGTAGTGCCCCAAAGGATCCAGGGGTCAGGAGGGGACCCAAGAGTTCAGGAGTGACCCACCCAGCACTTCATGGCGGGACCCACCCAGGACTTCAGGAGGGGACCCAGGAGTTCTGAGGGGGCCCATTCAGGAGTTCAGGAGGGACCCATTCAATAGTTCAGGAGGGAGACCAGGAGTGCCCCAAAGGACCCAGGAGTTCAGGGTGGGACCCAAAAGTTCAGGAGGGACCCACCCAGGAGTTCAGGAGGGGGACCCACCCAGGAGTTCAGGAGGGGGACCCACCCAGGACTTCAGGAGGGGACCCATGAGTTCTGAGGGGACCCATTCAGGAGTTCAGGAGGGGGACAAGGAGTGCCCCAAGGATCCAGAGTTCAGTAGGGGACCCAGGAATGCCCCAAAGGACCCAGGAGTTCAGGGGGGAACCCAGGCGTTCTGAGGGGACCCAGGAGTGCCCCAAAGTACCCAGGAGTTCGGGAGGGGACCCACCTAGGAGTTCGGGAGGGGACCCAGCAGTGCCCCAAAGGACCCAGGAGTTCAGGGGGGAACCCAGGCGTTCTGAGGGCACCCAGGTGTGCCCCAAAGTACCCAAGAGTTCGGGAGGGGACCCACCTAGGTGTTCGGGAGGGGACCCAGCAGTGCCCCAAAGGACCCAGGAGTTCAGGGGGGAACCCAAGAGTACTGAGGAGACCCAGGAGTGCCCCAAAGGACCGAGGAGTTTAGGGGTGAACCCAGGAGTTCTGAGGGGACCCAAGAGTTCCCCAAAGGACCCAAGAGCTTAGGAGGGGACCAAGGAGTGCCCCAAAGGATCCAGAGTTCAGGAGGGGAACCCAGGAGTGCCCCAAAGGATCCAGAGTTCAGGAGGGGACCCAGGAGTGCCCCAAAGGATCCAGAGTTCAGGAGGGGACTCAGGAGTGACCGAAAGGATCCAGAGTTCAGGAGGGGACTCAAGAGTTCAGGAGGGACCCACCCAGGACTTCAGGAGGGGACCCAGGAGTTCTGAGGGGACCCATTCAGGAGTTCAGGAGGGGGACCAGGAGTGCCCCAAAGGACCCAGGAGTTCAGGAGGGGACCCAAGAGTGCCCCAAAGGATCCAGAGTTCAGGAGGGGACCCGCCCAGGAGTTCAGGAGGGGACCCGCCCAGGAGTTCAGGAGGGGACCCGCCCAGGAGTTCAGGAGGGGACCGGGAGTTCAGGGAGGGACTGAAGAATTCAGGAGGGGACCCAGGAGTTCAGGAGCGGACCCAGGAGTGCCCCAAAAAACCCAGGAGTTCAGTGGGGAACCCAGGAGTTCTGAGGAGACCCAAGAGTGCCCCAAAGGACCCAGGAGTTCAGGAGGGACCCACCCAGGAGTTCAGGAGGGACCCACCCAGGAGTTCAGGAGGGGACCCAGCAGTGCCCCAAAGGACCCAGGAATTCAGGGGGGAACCCAGGAGTGCCCCAAAGGATCCAGAGTTCAGGAGGGGACCCAGGAGTGCCCCAAAGGATCCAGGGGTCAGGAGGAGACCCAAGAGTTCAGGAGGGAACCACCAAGGACTTCATGGCGGGACCCAGTCAGGACTTCAGGAGGGGACCCAGGAGTTCTGAGGGGACCCATTCAGGAGTTCAGGAGGGACCCATTCAATAGTTCAGGAGGGGGACCAGGAGTGCCCCAAAGGACCCAGGAGTTCAGGGTGGGACCCAAAAGTTCAGGAGGGACCCACCCAGGAGTTCAGGAGGAACCCACCCAGGACTTCAGGAGGGGACCCAGGAGTTCTGAGGGGACCCATTCAGGAGTTCAGGAGGGGGACCAGGAGTGCCCCAAAGGACCCAGGAGTTCAGGAGGGGACCCAGGAGTGCCCCAAAGGATCCAGAGTTCAGGAGGGAACCCAGGAATGCCCCAAAGGACCCAGGAGTTCAGCGGGGAACCCAGGCGTTCTGAGGGGACCCAGGAGTGCCCCAAAGTACCCCAGAGTTCGGGAGGGGACCCAGCAGTGCCCCAAAGGACCCAGGAGTTCAGGGGGGATCCCCAAGACTACTGAGGAGACCCAGGAGTTCCCCAAAGGACCCAGGAGTTCAGGGGTGAACCCAGAAGTTCTGAGGAGACCCAAGAGTTCCCCAAAGGACCCAAGAGCTTAGGAGGGGACCCAGGAGTGCCCCAAATGATCCAGAGTTCAGTGGGGGACCCAAGAGTGCCCCAAAGGACCCAGGAGTTCAGGAGGGGACCCGGCCAGGAGTTCAGGAGGGGACCCAAGAGTTCAGGAGGGACCCACCCAGCACTGCATGGCGGAACCCACCCAGGAGTTCAGGAGGGGACCCATTCAGGAGTTCAGGAGGGGACCCATTCAGGAGTTCAGGAGGGGACCCATTCAGGAGTTCAGGAGGGGATCCATTCAATAGTTCAGGAGGGGGACCAGGAGTGCCCAAAGGGACCCAGGAGTTCAGGGTGGGACCCACCCAGGAGTTCAGGAGGGACCCACCCAGGACTTCAGGAGGGGACCCATGAGTTCTGAGGGGACCCATTCAGGAGTTCAGGAGGGGGACCAGGAGTGCCCCAAAGGATCCAGAGTTCAGGAGGGGACCCAGGAATGCCCCAAAGGACCCAGGAGTTCAGGGGGGAACCCAGGCGTTCTGAGGGGACCCAGGAGTGCCCCGAAGGACCCAGGAGTTCGGGAGGGGACCCACCCAGGAGTTCGGGAGGGGACCCAGCAGTGCCGCAAAGGACCCAGGAGTTCAGGGGGGAACCCAAGAGTACTGAGGAGACCCAGGAGTGCCCCAAAGGACCCAGGAGTTTAGGGGTGAAGCCAGGAGTTCTGAGGGGACCCAAGAGTTCCCCAAAGGACCCAAGAGCTTAGGAGGGGACCCAGGAGTGCCCCAAAGGATCCAAAGTTCAGGAGGGGACCCAGGAGTGCCCCAAAGGATCCAGAGTTCAGGAGGGGACCCAGGAGTGCCCTAAAGGATCCAGAGTTCAGGAGGGGACTCAGGAGTTCAGGAGTGACCCACCCAGGACTTGAGGAGGGGACCCAGGAGTTCTGAGGGGACCCATTCAGGAGTTCAGGAGGGACCCATTCAGGAGTTCAGGAGGGGGACCAGGAGTGCCCCAAAGGACCCAGGAGTTCAGGGTGGGACCCAAAAGTTCAGGAGGGACCCACCCAGGACTTGAGGAGGGGACCCAGGAGTTCTGAGGGGACCCATTCAGGAGTTCAGGAGGGGGACCAGGAGTGCCCCAAAGGATCCAGGAGTTCAGGAGGGGACCCGCCCAGGAGTTCAGGAGGGGACCCGCCCAGGAGTTCAGGAGGGGACCCGCCCAGGAGTTCAGGAGGGGACCCAGGAGTTCTGAGGGGACCCATTCAGGAGTTCAGGAGGGGGACCAGGAGTGCCCCAAAGGACCCAGGAGTTCAGGAGGGGATCCAGGAGTGCCCCAAAGGATCCAGAGTTCAGGAGGGGACCCAGGAGTGCCCCAAAGGACCCAGGAGTTCAGAGGGGGTCCCAGGATTTCTTAGGGGACCCAAGAGTGCCCCAAACGACCCAGGAGTTCAGGAGGGGACCCACCCAGGAGTTCAGGAGGGGACCCACCCAGGAGTTCAGGAGGGGACCCAGCAGTGCCCCAAAGGACCCAAGAGTTCAGGGGGGAACCCAGGAGTGCCCCAAAGGATCCAGAGTTCAGGAGTGGACCCAGAAGTGCCCCAAAGGATCCAGAGTTCAGGAGGGGACACAAGATTTCAGGAGGGACCCACCCAGGACTTCAGGAGGGACCCATGCAGGAGTTCAGGAGGGACCCATTCATGAGCTGAGGAGGGGGACCAGGAGTGCTCCAAAGGACCCAGGAGTTCAGGGTGGGACCCAAAAGTTCAGCAGGGCCCCACCCAGGAGTTCATGGCGGGACCCACCCAGGACTTGAGGAGGGGACCCAGGAGTTCTGTGGGGACCCATTCAGGAGTTCAGGAGGGGGACCAGGAGTGCCCCAAAGGACCCAGGAGTTCAGGAGGGGACCCAAGAGTGCCCCAAAGGATCCAGAGTTCAGGAGGGGACCCGCCCAGGAGTTCAGGAGGGGACCCGCCCAGGAGTTCAGGAGGGGACCCGCCCAGGAGTTCAGGAGGTTCCCACCCAGGACTTTAGGAGGGGACCCGTGAGTTCTGAGGGGACCCATTCAGGAGTTCAGGAGGGGGACCAGGAGTGCCTCAAAGGACCCAGGAGTTCAGGAGGGGACCCAGGAGTGCCCCAAAGGACGCAGGAATTCAGGGGGGAACCCAGGCGTCCTGAGGGGACCCAGGAGTGCCCCAAAGTACCCAGGAGTTCGGGAGGGGACCCGCCCAGGAGTTCGGGAGGGGACCCGCCCAGGAGTTCGGGAGGGGACCCGCCCAGGAGTTCGGGAGGGGACCCGCCCAGGAGTTCAGGAGGGACCCGCCCAGGAGTTCAGGAGGGGACCGGGAGTTCAGGGAGGGACTGAAGAATTCAGGAGGGGACCCAGGAGTTCAGGAGCGGACCCAGGAGTGCCCCAAAGGACCCAGGAGTTCAGTGGGGAACCCAGGAGTTCTGAGGAGACCCAAGAGTGCCCCAAAGGACCCAGGAGTTCAGGAGGGACCCACCCAGGAGTTCAGGAGGGACCCACCCAGGAGTTCAGGAGGGGACCCAGGAGTGCCCCAAAGGATCCAGGGGTCAGGAGGAGACCCAAGAGTTCAGGAGGGAACCACCAAGGACTTCATGGCGGGACCCAGTCAGGACTTCAGGAGGGGACCCAGGAGTTCTGAGGGGACCCATTCAGGAGTTCAGGAGGGACCCATTCAATAGTTCAGGAGGGGGACCAGGAGTGCCCCAAAGGACCCAGGAGTTCAGGGTGGGACCCAAAAGTTCAGGAGGGACCCACCCAGGAGTTCAGGAGGAACCCACCCAGGACTTCAGGAGGGGACCCAGGAGTTCTGAGGGGACCCATTCAGGAGTTCAGGAGGGGGACCAGGAGTGCCCCAAAGGACCCAGGAGTTCAGGAGGGGACCCAGGAGTGCCCCAAAGGATCCAGAGTTCAGGAGGGAACCCAGGAATGCCCCAAAGGACCCAGGAGTTCAGCGGGGAACCCAGGCGTTCTGAGGGGACCCAGGAGTGCCCCAAAGTACCCCAGAGTTCGGGAGGGGACCCACCCAGGAGTTCGGGAGGGGACCCAGCAGTGCCCCAAAGGACCCAGGAGTTCAGGGGGGATCCCCAAGACTACTGAGGAGACCCAGGAGTTCCCCAAAGGACCCAGGAGTTCAGGGGTGAACCCAGAAGTTCTGAGGGGACCCAAGAGTTCCCCAAAGGACCCAAGAGCTTAGGAGGGGACCCAGGAGTGCCCCAAATGATCCAGAGTTCAGTGGGGGACCCAAGAGTGCCCCAAAGGACCCAGGAGTTCAGGAGGGGACCCGGCCAGGAGTTCAGGAGGGGACCCAAGAGTTCAGGAGGGACCCACCCAGCACTGCATGGCGGAACCCACCCAGGAGTTCAGGAGGGGACCCATTCAGGAGTTCAGGAGGGGACCCATTCAGGAGTTCAGGAGGGGACCCATTCAGGAGTTCAGGAGGGGATCCATTCAATAGTTCAGGAGGGGGACCAGGAGTGCCCAAAGGGACCCAGGAGTTCAGGGTGGGACCCACCCAGGAGTTCAGGAGGGACCCACCCAGGACTTCAGGAGGGGACCCATGAGTTCTGAGGGGACCCATTCAGGAGTTCAGGAGGGGGACCAGGAGTGCCCCAAAGGATCCAGAGTTCAGGAGGGGACCCAGGAATGCCCCAAAGGACCCAGGAGTTCAGGGGGGAACCCAGGCGTTCTGAGGGGACCCAGGAGTGCCCCGAAGGACCCAGGAGTTCGGGAGGGGACCCACCCAGGAGTTCGGGAGGGGACCCAGCAGTGCCGCAAAGGACCCAGGAGTTCAGGGGTGAAGCCAGGAGTTCTGAGGGGACCCAAGAGTTCCCCAAAGGACCCAAGAGCTTAGGAGGGGACCCAGGAGTGCCCCAAAGGATCCAAAGTTCAGGAGGGGACCCAGGAGTGCCCCAAAGGATCCAGAGTTCAGGAGGGGACCCAGGAGTGCCCTAAAGGATCCAGAGTTCAGGAGGGGACTCAGGAGTTCAGGAGTGACCCACCCAGGACTTGAGGAGGGGACCCAGGAGTTCTGAGGGGACCCATTCAGGAGTTCAGGAGGGACCCATTCAGGAGTTCAGGAGGGGGACCAGGAGTGCCCCAAAGGATCCAGAGTTCAGGAGGGGACCCGCCCAGGAGTTCAGGAGGGGACCCGCCCAGGAGTTCAGGAGGGGACCCGCCCAGGAGTTCAGGAGGGGACCCGCCCAGGAGTTCAGGAGGGGACCCGCCCAGGAGTTCAGGAGGGGACCCGCCCAGGAGTTCAGGAGGGGACCCGCCCAGGACTTCAGGAGGGGACCCAGGAGTTCTGAGGGGACCCATTCAGGAGTTCAGGAGGGGGACCAGGAGTGCCCCAAAGGACCCAGGAGTTCAGGAGGGGATCCAGGAGTGCCCCAAAGGATCCAGAGTTCAGGAGGGGACCCAGGAGTGCCCCAAAGGACCCAGGAGTTCAGAGGGGGTCCCAGGAGTTCTTAGGGGACCCAAGAGTGCCCCAAACGACCCAGGAGTTCAGGAGGGGACCCACCCAGGAGTTCAGGAGGGGACCCAGCAGTGCCCCAAAGGACCCAAGAGTTCAGGGGGGAACCCAGGAGTGCCCCAAAGGATCCAGAGTTCAGGAGTGGACCCAGAAGTGCCCCAAAGGATCCAGAGTTCAGGAGGGGACACAAGATTTCAGGAGGGACCCACCCAGGACTTCAGGAGGGACCCATGCAGGAGTTCAGGAGGGACCCATTCATGAGCTGAGGAGGGGGACCAGGAGTGCCCCAAAGGACCCAGGAGTTCAGGGTGGGACCCAAAAGTTCAGCAGGGCCCCACCCAGGAGTTCATGGCGGGACCCACCCAGGACTTGAGGAGGGGACCCAGGAGTTCTGTGGGGACCCATTCAGGAGTTCAGGAGGGGGACCAGGAGTGCCCCAAAGGACCCAGGAGTTCAGGAGGGGACCCAAGAGTGCCCCAAAGGATCCAGAGTTCAGGAGGGGACCCGCCCAGGAGTTCAGGAGGGGACCCGCCCAGGAGTTCAGGAGGGGACCCGCCCAGGAGTTCAGGAGGTTCCCACCCAGGACTTTAGGAGGGGACCCATGAGTTCTGAGGGGACCCATTCAGGAGTTCAGGAGGGGGACCAGGAGTGCCTCAAAGGACCCAGGAGTTCAGGAGGGGACCCAGGAGTGCCCCAAAGGACGCAGGAATTCAGGGGGGAACCCAGGCGTCCTGAGGGGACCCAGGAGTGCCCCAAAGTACGCAGGACTTCGGGAGGGGACCCGCCCAGGACTTCGGGAGGGGACCCGCCCAGGAGTTCGGGAGGGGACCCGCCCAGGAGTTCAGGAGGGGACCCGCCCAAGAGTTCAGGAGGGACCCGCCCAGGAGTTCAGGAGGTGACCCGCCCAAGAGTTCAGGAGTGACCCACCCAGGATTTCAGGAGGGGACCCATGAGTTCTGAGGGAACCCATTCAGGAGTTCAGGAGGGGGACCAGGAGTGCCTCAAAGGACCCAGGAGTTCAGGAGGGGACCCAGGAGTGCCCCAAAGGATCCAGAGTTCAGGAGGGAACACAGGAATGCCCCAAAGGACGCAGGAGTTCAGGGGGGAACCCAGGCGTCCTGAGGGGACCCAGGAGTGCCCCAAAGTACCCAGGAGTTCGGGAGGGGACCCGCCCAGGAGTTCGGGAGGGGACCCGCCCAGGAGTTCGGGAGGGGACCCGCCCAGGAGTTCGGGAGGGGACCCGCCCAGGAGTTCGGGAGGGGACCCGCCCAGGAGTTCAGGAGGTGACCTGCCCAAGAGTTCAGGAGTGACCCACCCAGGACTTCAGGAGGGGACCCAGGAGTTCTGAGGGTACCCATTCAGGAGTTCAGGAGGGGGACCAGGAGTGCCCCAAGGATCCAGAGTTCAGGAGGGGACCCAGGAATGCCCCAAAGGACCCAGGAGTTCAGGGGGGAACCCAGGCGTTCTGAGGGGACCCAGGAGTGCCCCAAAGTACCCAAGAGTTCGGGAGGGGACCCACCTAGGAGTTCGGGAGGGGACCCAGCAGTGCCCCAAAGGACCCAGGAGTTCAGGGGGGAACCCAAGAGTACTGAGGAGACCCAGGAGTGCCCCAAAGGACCCAGGAGTTTAGGGGTGAACCCAGGAGTTCTGAGGGTACCCAAGAGTTCCCCAAAGGACCCAAGAGCTTAGGAGGGGACCCAGGAGTGCCCCAAAGGATCCAGAGTTCAGGAGGGGACCCAGGAGTGCCCCAAAGGATCCAGAGTTCAGGAGGTGTAGTTCTGGGCTGCATCGGCAGCTGTGCTCTGTACCCCTCCAGTCTAAGGGACTGGCACTTCTTCCCAGCATCTTGAAGTTTTTAAGTAGTGCTGCCGTCTCCTGTGTGTGTGTGTGTGTGCGCCAGTGCTGCCGTCTCCTGTGTGTGTGTGTGCGCCAGTGCCGCTGTCTTATAAGGGGCCGTGACGTAGACAGTACTGAATGCTGCTCCGTGCTACTTCTCCTCCGGTGGCAAATGCTTCACAGTCGCCCGAGGAAAGACACTTAGCAATCGATTTCCAAGAGAAATGAAACACATGATGCCATAAGGCGAAAGAATAGCAGGGCATCTCTTCACAAGCTTGTCCCTGATCTATAGCTGAGGGCAAACACTTGTATGCTTGTGGGAGAGCCTGTGTCTTTCCTGGAAGCGTTTGGGAGTTTTGCTCAGACGCATGTTTCCTCAAGTTCAAGAATCAAGATCTAGGATACCTGCAGACAGGTGCCTGTTTGTGTGGAGACAGTCTGTTTGAAACTGTGTTCCTCAGCGCCCGCTCTTTCTCCCCGTCGCTCCACACGCCTGGGAGTCCCTTTCTTTCTCTCCACAAGCACGTGTGTTGACTTCGTCGCACATGTGCATCTGCACAAGCGTTGAGCTCAGCAGAGTGTGTCTCTTGACACTTGATGTGCGTTGGCTGTGTCTGCGTGCTCCAGTGAAGAGAGAAACGGGAAATCATCTTGGTAGAGGCAACAAAGCAAAAGCGAGGCAGGATTGACATCTGCTCAACAGAGACGGATTCCCTGCGCTGACACAGTTCACAGTTACACGAGAAGCAATCTGAGCGGTCCATCGACCGGAGACGTGTTTCCGAAGAGGTCGTTTAGCGAGTGAACAGCAGTGTGCGCGACTTTCAGGAGTGTGCCTGGAAAGTGCCAGAATCACCAGAGCATCTGTGCAAAAGCTGCTGCCTCTGTGACAGCATTGAGGCACGTTCCCGTGTCTGCGAGTGTATAGACGGCTCTTTCGTGTTCACTCCGAGGGAAACGGTCCGGTATTGCTTCTGTGCGTACAGATTCGATTCCCTTGTCTCTTGCGAACACAGGGAACTCTGTGCATCGAAATCTATAGGGTAAGGACGCGTCTGCATATGTTTTGGTGAACAATCGAGTGTGCGTGTTCTGACAGCTGCCTCTATGCAGAAGTCTCCACAGAACCACTTCTGAATGCCCCGCAGCCCAGCACTGAATGGATACACTAACAAGTGGACCGGTGTAGAGCAACCACATCTTCAGAAGGACGTCTTTCATCTCACAGCAGCACGAACGTCTTGGCGTTCGAGCACACGGCAGAAACAAGGCGTGAACAGATGAGCTGCTGCTATTTTCTCCGTTCGGCATGCTTCGTTGTAGCTCTCTTGACGGACGCAAGAGCAACAGCTGACATAGAACCTTTGTCACAATGCCCGCTACCGTGGTGAGGATGCGGGCACTCTGCGGGTGACAGGGACACAGCAGGACTTGGTGTCAGCTCAGCAATTTCTCAGTTCCCCAAAGAAGCTGAATTCTGCAAATTGCTGCTGTTGCTCTTGAAATGATGTCATCAGGTGGGTGTTTTGGTGTAATACACTGAAAACCAGAGCAGAAATGCTGAAAAATACCCATGGTATGCATGGTCTTAGGAGCAAAGCACCGTGACTCAGCCTAAGTAGATCTGCCGCTTATTCTTTTGTACTGCCAGCAGATTGTGGAAGTAGAGTATAAAAACCATCCTTATGGAGAGATCTTTGCATTTTAGGCTTAGTCTAAGTGTCTCAAGTAGCCGGGGTTTTTGTTTGGGCCTAATCCATCAGGTCTGATGGCTTTCCTCCTCGTCTCCAGATGAACGTGGTAGAAAATATAAAGCAAGGAAACGTCCTTTGGCGTATTTTGCCTTGCCTTATTTCCTTCTCATCCTGTTCTCTGTGCCAGCCTCTCTCACTAAGCCCTCGTCTGGCTGCATGTCTCTTCTTTCCTCTCTCCTTTTCTCAAACTCTCCTGCTTCCTGGCTTTTGTCTTTCCATTCCTCCATTTCAGTCCTGCAGCCCGGCACTAGATTTTCCTCTTCCTTCCCTTTGGCTTGCTCCCTTCGATTTCTCCCTTTGTTCCATATCCTTCTTTCCGACTTGTCTCTTGGAGACTTTTGGCCACGCTGGACCCAAGTCTGGGGATGTTTTGGAAACTTTTCATAGGCCTCACTGCTGACGGGGGGGACAGCAGGCAGTAACAGGCCTGGGCCTGACATGCTCCCCCTCCTCTAGGGGCACTCGGCTGCCACACCCAGCTGACATAGAACCTTTGTTACAATGCCCGCTACCGTGGTGAGGATGCGGGCACTCTGCGCGTGACAGGGAAACAGCAGGACTTGGTGTCAGCTCAGCAAGTTCTCAGTTCCCCAAAGAAGCTGAATTCTGCAAATCGCTGCTGTTGCTCTTGAAATGACATTATCAGGTGGGTGTTTTTGTGTAATACACTGAAAACCAGAGCAGAAATGCTGAAATGTTCCCGTGATATGCATGGTCTTAGGAGCAAATCACCGTGACTCAGCCTAAGTAGATCTGCCGCTTATTCTTTTGTACTGCCAGCAGATTGTGGAAGTAGAGTATAAAAACCATCCTTATGGAGAGATCTTTGCATTTTAGGCTTAGTCTAAGTGTCTCAAGTAGCCGGGGATTTTGGTTGGTCCTAATCCATCAGGTCTGATGGCTTTCCTCCTCGTCTCCAGATGAATGTGGTAGAAAATATAAAGCAAGGAAACGTCCTTTGGCCTAGCCTTGTCTTGCCTTATTTCCTTCTCATCCTGTTCTCTGTGCCAGCCTCTCTAACTAACCCCTCGTCTGGCTGCATGTCTCTTCTTTCCTCTCTCCTTTTCTCAAACTCTCCTGCTTCCTGGCTCTTGTCTTTCCATTCCTCCATTTCAGTCCTGCAGTCCGGCACTAGATTTTCCTCTTCCCTCCCTTTGGCTTGCTCCCTTCGCTTTCTCCCTTTGTTCCATATCCTTCTTTCCGACTTGTCTCTTGGAGACTTTTGGCCATGCTGGACCCAAGTCTGGGGATGTTTTGGAAGCTTTTCAGAGGCCTCGCTGATGAGGGGAGAGACAGTAGCAGTGACAGGCCCGGGGCTGACAGGCTCCCCCTCCCTTAGGGGGCGCTCGGCTGCCACACCCAGCTGACATAGAACCTTTGTCACAATGCCCGCTACCGTGGTGAGAATGCGGGCACTCTGCGGGTGACAGGGACACAGCAGGACTTGGTGTCAGCTTAGCAATTTCTCAGTTCCCCAAAGAAGCTGAATTCTGCAAATTGCTGCTGTTGCTCTTGAAATGATGTCATCAGGTGGGTGTTTTGGTGTAATACACTGAAAACCAGAGCAGAAATGCTGAAATATTCCCATGGTATGCATGGTCTTAGGAGCAAAGCACCGTGACTCAGCCTAAGTAGATCTGCCGCTTATTCTTTTGTACTGCCAGCAGATTGTGGAAGTAGAGTATAAAAACCATCCTTATGGAGAGATCTTTGCATTTTAGGCTTAGTCTAAGTGTCTCAAGTAGCCGGGGTTTTTGATTTGGCCTAATCCATCGGATCTGATGGCTTTCCTCCTCGTCTCCAGATGAATGTGGTAGAAAATATAAAGCAAGGAAACGTCCTTTGGCCTAGCCTTGTCTTGCCTTATTTCCTTCTCATCCTGTTCTCTGTGCCAGCCTCTCTAACTAACCCCTCGTCTGGCTGCATGTCTCTTCTTTCCTCTCTCCTTTTCTCAAACTCTCCTGCTTCCTGGCTCTTGCCTTTCCATTCCTCCATTTCAGTCCTGCAGCCCGGCACTAGATATTCCTCTTCCCTCCCTTTGGCTTGCTCCCTTCGCTTTCTCTCTTTGTTCCATATCCTTCTTTCCGACTTGTCTCTTGGAGACTTTTGGCCACGCTGCACCCAAGTCTGGGGATGTTTTGGAAACTTTTCAGAGGCCTCGCTGGTGACAGGGGGGACAGCAGGCAGTGACAGGCCCGGGGCTGACAGGCTCCCCCTCCCCTAGGGGGCGCTCGGCTGCCACACCCAGCTGACATAGAACCTTTGTCACAATGCCCGCTACCGTGGTGAGGATGCGGACACTCTGCGGGTGACAGGGACACAGCAGGACTTGGTGTCAGCTCAGCAATTTCTCAGTTCCCCGAAGAAGCTGAATTCTGCAAATTGCTGCTGTTGCTCTTGAAATGATGTCATCAGGTGGATGTTTTGGTGTTATACACTGAAATCCAGAGCAGAAATGCTGAAATATTCCCGTGATATGCATGGTCTTAGGAGCAAATCACCGTGACTCAGCCTAAGTAGATCTGCCGCTTATTCTTTTGTACTGCCAGCAGATTGTGGAAGTAGAGTATAAAAACCATCCTTATGGAGAGATCTTTGCATTTTAGGCTTAGTCTAAGTGTCTCAAGTAGCCGGGGATTTTGTTTGGGCCTAATCCATCAGGTCTGATGGCTTTCCTCCTCGTCACCAGATGAATGTGGTAGAAAATATAAAGCAAGGAAACCTCCTTTGGCGTATTTTGTCTTGCCTTATTTCCTTCTCATCCTGTTCTCTGTGCCAGCCTCTCTCACTAACCCCTCGTCTGGCTGCATGTCTCTTCTTTCCTCTCTCCTTTTCTCAAACTCTCCTGCTTCCTGGCTTTTGTCTTTCCATTCCTCCATTTCAGTCCTGCAGCCCGGCACTAGATTTTCCTCTTCCCTCCCTTTGGCTTGCTCCCTTCGCTTTCTCCCTTTGTTCCATATCCTTCTTTCCGACTTGTCTCTTGGAGACTTTTGGCCACGCTGGACCCAAGTCTGGGGATGTTTTGGAAACTTTTCAGGGGCCTCGCTGCTGAAGGGGGGAGACAGCAGGCTGTGACAGGGTCGGGGTTGACAGGCTCCCCCTCCCCTAGGGGGCACTCGGCTGCCACACCCATCTGACATAGAACCTTTGTCACAATGCCCGCTACCGTGGTGAGGATGCGGGCACTCTGCGGGTGACAGGGACACAGCAGGACTTGGTGTCAGCTCAGCAATTTCTCAGTTCCCCAAAGAAGCTGAATTCTGCAAATTGCTGCTGTTGCTCTTGAAATGACGTCATCAGGTGGGTGTTTTGGTGTAATACACTTAAAAACCAGAGCAGAAATGCTGAAATATTCCCATGGTATGCATGGTCTTAGGAGCAAAGCACCGTGACTCAGCCTAAGGATATCTGCCGCTTATTCTTTTGTACTGCCAGCAGATTGTGGAAGTAGAGTATAAAACCCATCCTTATGGAGAGATCTTTGCATTTTAGGCTTAGTCTAAGTGTCTCAAGTAGCCGGGGTTTTTGATTGGGCCTAATCCATCAGGTCTGATGGCTTTCCTCCTCGTCTCCAGATGAATGTGGTAGAAAATATAAAGCAAGGAAACCTCCTTTGGCGTATTTTGTCTTGCCTTATTTCCTTCTCATCCTGTTCTCTGTCCCAGCCTCTCTTACTAACCCCTCGTCTGGCTGCCTGTCTCTTCTTTCCTCTCTCCTTTTCTCAAACTCTCCTGCTTCCTGGCTTTTGTCTTTCCATTCCTCCATTTCAGTCCTGCAGCCCAGCACTAGATTTTCCTCTTCCCAACCTTTGGCTTGCTCCCTTCGCTTTCTCCCTTTGTTCCATATCCTTCTTTCCGACTTGTCTCTTGGAGACTTTTGGCCACGCTGGACCCAAGTCTGGGGATGTTTTGGAAACTTTTCAGAGGCCTCGCTGCTGAGGGGGGAGACAGCAGGCAGTGACAGGCCCGGGGCTGACAGGCTCCCCCTCCCCTAGGGGGCGCTCGGCTGCCACACCCAGCTGACATAGAACCTTTGTCACAATGCCCGCTACCGTGGTGAGGATGCGGGCACTCTGCGGGTGACAGGGACACAGCAGGACTTGGTGTCAGCTCAGCAATTTCTCAGTTCCCCAAAGAAGCTGAATTCTGCAAATTGCTGCTGTTGTTCTTGAAATGATGTCATCAGGTGGGTGTTTTGGTGTAATACACTGAAAACCAGAGCAGAAATGCTGAAATATTCCCATGGTATGCATGGTCTTAGGAGCAAAGCACCGTGACTCAGCCTAAGTAGATCTGCCGCTTATTCTTTTTTACTGCCAGCAGATTGTGGAAGTAGAGTATAAAACCCATCCTTATGGAGAGATCTTTGCATTTTAGGCTTAGTCTAAGTGTCTCAAGTAGCCGGGGTTTTTGATTGGGCCTAATCCATCAGGTCTGATGGCTTTCCTCCTCGTCTCCAGATGAATGTGGTAGAAAATATAAAGCAAGGAAACCTCCTTTGGCGTATTTTGTCTTGCCTTATTTCCTTCTCATCCTGTTCTCTGTCCCAGCCTCTCTTACTAACCCCTCGTCTGGCTGCCTGTCTCTTCTTTCCTCTCTCCTTTTCTCAAACTCTCCTGCTTCCTGGCTTTTGTCTTTCCATTCCTCCATTTCAGTCCTGCAGCCCGGCACTAGATTTTCCTCTTCCCTCCCTTTGGCTTGCTCCCTTCGCTTTCTCCCTTTGTTCCATATCCTTCTTTCCGACTTGTCTCTTGGAGACTTTTGGCCACGCTGGACCCAAGTCTGGGGATGTTTTGGAAACTTTTCAGAGGCCTCGCTGCTGAGGGGGGAGACAGCAGGCAGTGACAGGCCCGGGGCTGACAGGCTCCCCCTCCCCTAGGGGGCGCTCGGCTGCCACACCCAGCTGACATAGAACCTTTGTCACAATGCCCGCTACCGTGGTGAGGATGCGGGCACTCTGCGGGTGACAGGGACACAGCAGGACTTGGTGTCAGCTCAGCAATTTCTCAGTTCCCCAAAGAAGCTGAATTCTGCAAATTGCTGCTGTTGTTCTTGAAATGATGTCATCAGGTGGGTGTTTTGGTGTAATACACTGAAAACCAGAGCAGAAATGCTGAAATATTCCAATGGTATGCATGGTCTTAGGAGCAAAGCACCGTGACTCAGCCTAAGGAGATCTGCCGCTTATTCTTTTGTACTGCCAGCAGATTGTGGAAGTAGAGTATAAAACCCATCCTTATGGAGAGATCTTTGCATTTTAGGCTTAGTCTAAGTGTCTCAAGTAGCCGGGGTTTTTGATTGGGCCTAATCCATCAGGTCTGATGACTTTCCTCCTCGTCTCCAGATGAATGTGGTAGAAAATATAAAGCAAGGAAAACTCCTTTGGTGTATTTTGTCTTGCCTTATTTCCTTCTCATCCTGTTCTCTGTGCCAGCCTCTCTCACTAAGCCCTCGTCTGGCTGCCTGTCTCTTCTTTCCTCTCTCCTTTTCTCAAACTCTCCTGCTTCCTGGCTTTTGTCTTTCCATTCCTCCATTTCAGTCCTGCAGCCCAGCACTAGATTTTCCTCTTCCCTCCCTTTGGCTTGCTCCCTTCACTTTCTCCCTTTGTTCCATATCCTTCTTTCCGACTTGTCTCTTGGAGACTTTTGGCCACGCTGGACCCAAGTCTGGGGATGTTTTGGAAACTTTTCAGAGGCCTCGCTGCTGAGGGGGGAGACAGCAGGCAGTGACAGGCCCGGGGCTGACAGGCTCCCCCTCCCCTAGGGGGCGCTCGGCTGCCACACCCAGCTGACATAGAACCTTTGTCACAATGCCCGCTACCGTGGTGAGGATGCGGGCACTCTGCGGGTGACAGGGACACAGCAGGACTTGGTGTCAGCTCAGCAATTTCTGAGTTCCCCAAAGAAGTTGAATTCTGCAAATTGCCGCTGTTGCTCTTGAAATGATGTCATCAGGTGGGTGTTTTGGTGTAATACACTGAAAACCAGAGCAGAAATGCTGAAATATTCCCATGGTATGAATGGTCTTAGGAGCAAAGCACCGTGACTTAGCCTAAGGAGATCTGCCACTTATTCTTTTGTACTGCCAGCAGATTGTGGGAGTATAAAAACCATCCTTATGCAGAGATCTTTGCATTTTAGGCTTAGACTAAGTGTCTCAAGTAGCCGGGGTTTTTGATTGGGCCTAATCAATCAGGTTTGATGGCTTTCCTCCTCGTCTCCAGATGAATGTGGTAGAAAATATAAAGCAAGGAAACCTCCTTTGGCGTATGTTGCCTTGCCTTATTTCCTTCTCATCATGTTCTCTGTCCCGGCCTCTCTCACTAACCCCTCGTCTGGCTGCATGTCTCTTCTTTCCTCTCTCCTTTTCTCAAACTCTCCTGCTTCCTGGCTTTTGTCTTTCCATTCCTCCATTTCAGTCCTGCAGCCCGGCACTAGATTTTCCTCTTCCCTCCCTTTGGCTTGCTCCCTTTGCTTTCTCCCTTTGTTCCATATCCTTCTTTCCTACTGGTGTCTTGGAGACTTTTGGCCACGCTGGACCCAAGTCTGGGGATGTTGTGGAAACTTTTCAGAGGCCTCGCTTCTGACAGGGGGGACAGCAGGCAGTGACAGGCCTGAGGCTACAAGGCTCCCCCTCCCCTAGGGGGCGCTCGGCTGCCACACCCAGCTGACATAGAACCTTTGTCACAATGCCCGCTACCGTGGTGAGGATGCGGGCACTCTGCGGGTGACAGGGACACAGCAGGACTTGGTGTCAGCTCAGCAATTTCTGAGTTCCCCAAAGAAGTTGAATTCTGCAAATTGCCGCTGTTGCTCTTGAAATGATGTCATCAGGTGGGTGTTTTGGTGTAATACACTGAAAACCAGAGCAGAAATGCTGAAATATTCCCATGGTATGAATGGTCTTAGGAGCAAAGCACCGTGACTTAGCCTAAGGAGATCTGCCACTTATTCTTTTGTACTGCCAGCAGATTGTGGGAGTATAAAAACCATCCTTATGGAGAGATCTTTGCATTTTAGGCTTAGTCTAAGTGTCTCAAGTAGCCGGGGTTTTTGATTGGGCCTAATCCATCAGGTCTGATGGCTTTCCTCCTCGTCTCCAGATGAATGTGGTAGAAAATATAAGGCAAGGAAACGTCCTTTGGCGTATTTTGTCTTGCCTTATTTCCTTCTCATCCTGTTCTCTGTGCCAGCCTCTCTCACTAACCCCTCGTCTGGCTGCATGTCTCTTCTTTCCTCTCTCCTTTTCTCAAACGCTCCTGCTTCCTGGCTTTTGTCTTTCCATTCCTCCATTTCAGTCCTGCAGCCCAGCACTAGATTTTCCTCTTCCCTCCCTTTGGCTTGCTCCCTTCGCTTTCTCCCTTTGTTCCATATC
This sequence comes from Patagioenas fasciata, assembly GCF_037038585.1. Classification (NCBI taxonomy): domain Eukaryota; kingdom Metazoa; phylum Chordata; class Aves; order Columbiformes; family Columbidae; genus Patagioenas; species Patagioenas fasciata. The sequence goes on along the minus strand of NW_027288666.1, from coordinate 43,273 downwards.
CTTCTTTCTGACTTGTCTCTTGGAGACTTTTGGCCACGCTGGACCCAAGTCTGGGGATGTTTTGGAAACTTTTCAGAGGCCTCGCTGCTAAGGGGGGAGACAGCAGGCAGTGACAGGCCTGGGGCTGACAGGCTCCCCCTCCCCTAGGGGGCGCTCGGCTGCCACACCCATCTAACATAGAACCTTTGTCACAATGCCCGCTACCGTGGTGAGGATGCGGACACTCTGCGGGTGACAGGGACACAGCAGGACTTGGTGTCAGCTCAGCAATTTCTCAGTTCCCCAAAGAAGCTGAATTCTGCAAATTGCTGCTGTTGTTCTTGAAATGACGTCATCAGGTGGGTGTTTTGGTGTAATACACTGAAAACCAGAGCAGAAATGCTGAAATATTCCCATGGTATGCATGGTCTTAGGAGCAAAGTACCGTGACTCAGCCTTAGTAGATCTGCCGCTTATTCTCTTGTACTGCCAGCAGATTGTGGAAGTAGAGTATAAAACCCATCCTTATGGAGAGATCTTTGCATTTTAGGCTTGGTCTAAGTGTCTCAAGTAGCCGGGGTTTTTGATTGGGCCTAATCCATCAGGTCTGATGGCTTTCCTCCTCGTCTCCAGATGAATGTGGTAGAAAATTTAAAGCAAGGAAACGTCCTTTGGCCCAGCCTTGCCTTGCCTTATTTCCTTCTCATCCTATTCTCTGTCCCACCCTCTCTCACTAACCCCTCATCTGGCTGCCTGTCTCTTCTTTCCTCTCTCCTTTTCTCAAACTCTCCTGCTTCCTGGCTTTTGTCTTTCCATTCCTCCATTTCAGTCCTGCAGCCCCGCACTAGATTTTCCTCTTCCCTCCCTTTGGCTTGCTCCCTTCGCTTTCTCCATTTGTTCAATATCCTTCTTTGCGACTTGTCTCTTGGAGACTTTTGGCCACGCTGGACCCAATTCTGGGGTGTTTTGGAAACTTTTCAGAGACCTCGGTGGTGACAGGGGGGACAGCAGGCAGTGACAGGCCCGGGGCTGACAGGCTCCCCCTCCCCTAGAGAGCGCTTGGCTGCCACACCCAGCTGTCATAGAACCTTTGTCACAATGCCCGCTACCGTGGTGAGGATGCGGGCACTCTGCGGGTGACAGGGACACAGCAGGACTTGCTGTCAGCTCAGCAATTTCTGAATTCCCCAAAGAAGCTGAATTCTGCAAATTGCTGCTGTTGCTCTTGACATGATGTCATCAGGTGGGTGTTTTGGTGTAATACACTGAAAACCAGAGCAGAAATGCTGAAATATTCCCATGGTATGCATGGTCTCTGCACAAAACCACCGTGACTCAGCCTAAGTAGATCTGCCGCTTATTCTTTTGTACTGCCAGCAGATAGTGGAAGTAGAGTATAAAACCCATCCTTATGGAGAGATCTTTGCATTTTAGTCTTAGTCTAAGTGTCTCAAGTAGCCGGGGCTTTTGATTGGGCCTAATCCATCAGGTCTGATGGCTTTCCTCCTCGTCTCCAGATGAATGTGGTAGAAAATATAAGGCAAGGAAACGTCCTTTGGCGTATTTTGTCTTGCCTTATTTCCTTCTCATCCTGTTCTCTGTGCCAGCCTCTCTCACTAACCCCTCGTCTGGCTGCATGTCTCTTCTTTCCTCTCTCCTTTTCTCAAACGCTCCTGCTTCCTGGCTTTTGTCTTTCCATTCCTCCATTTCAGTCCTGCAGCCCGGCACTAGATTTTCCTCTTCCCTCCCTTTGGCTTGCTCCCTTCGCTTTCTCCCTTTGTTCCATATCCTTCTTTCTGACTTGTCTCTTGGAGACTTTTGGCCACGCTGGACCCAAGTCTGGGGATGTTTTGGAAACTTTTCAGAGGCCTCGCTGCTGACAGGGGGGACAGCAGGCAGTGACAGGCCCGGGGCTGACAGGATCCCCCTCCCCTAGGGGGCGCTCAGCTGCCACACCCAGCTGACATAGAATTTTTGTCACAATGCCCGCTACTGTGGTGAGGATGCGGGCACTCTGCGGGTGACAGGGACACAGCAGGACTTGGTGTCAGCTCAGCAATTTCTCAGTTCCCCAAAGAAGCTGAATTCTGCAAATTGCTGCTGTTGCTCTTGAAATGACGTCATCAGGTGGGTGTTTTGGTGTAATACACTGAAAACCAGAGCAGAAATGCTGAAATATTCCCATGGTATGCATGGTCTTAGGAGCAAAGCACCGTGACTCAGCCTTAGTAGATCTGCCGCTTATTCTCTTGTACTGCCAGCAGATTGTGGAAGTAGAGTATAAAACCCATCCTTATGGAGAGATCTTTGCATTTTAGGCTTAGTCTAAGTGTCTCAAGTAGCCGGGGTTTTTGATTGGGCCTAATCCATCAGGTCTGATGGCTTTCCTCCTCGTCTCCAGATGAATGTGGTAGAAAATATAAAGCAAGGAAATGTCCTTTGGCCCAGCCTTGCCTTGCCTTATTTCCTTCTCATCCTGCTCTCTGTCCCAGCCTCTCTCACTAACCCCTCGTCTGGCTGCTTGTCTCTTCTTTCCTCTCTCCTTTTCTCAAACTCTCCTGCTTCCTGGCTTTTGTCTTTCCATTCCTCCATTTCAGTCCTGCAGCCCAGCACTAGATTTTCCTCTTCCCTCCCTTTGGCTTGCTCCCTTCGCTTTCTCCCTTTGTTCCATATCCTTCTTTCCGACTTGTCTCTTGGAGACTTTTGGCCACGCTGGACCCAAGTCTGGGGATGTTTTGGAAACTTTTCAGAGGCCTCGCTGCTAAGGGGGGAGACAGCAGGCAGTGACAGGCCCGGGGCTGACAGGCTCCCCCTCCCCTAGGGGGCGCGCGGCTGCCACACCCAGCTGACATAGAACCTTTGTCACAATGCCCGCTACCGTGGTGAGGATGCGGGCACTCTGCGGGTGACAGGGACACAGCAGGACTTGGTGTCAGCTCAGCAATTTCTCAGTTCCCCAAAGAAGCTGAATTCTGCATATCGCTGCTGTTGCTCTTGAAATGATGTCATCAGGTGGGTGTTTTGGTGTAATACACTGAAAACCAGAGCAGAAATGCTGAAATATTCCCATGGTATGCATGGTCTCTGCACAAAACCACCGTGACTCAGCCTAAGTAGATCTGCCGCTTATTCTTTTGTACTGCCAGCAGATAGTGGAAGTAGAGTATAAAAACCATCCTTATGGAGAGATCTTTGCATTTTAGGCTTAGTCTAAGTGTCTCAAGTAGCCGGGGCTTTTGATTGGGCCTAATCTATCAGGTCTGATGGCTTTCCTCCTCGTCTCCAGATGAATGTGGTAGAAAATATAAAGCAAGGAAACGTCCCTTGGCCCAGCCTTGTCTTGCCTTATTTCCTTCTCATCCTGTTCTCTGTGCCAGCCTCTCTCACTAACCCCTCGTCTGGCTGCATGTCTCTTCTTTCCTCTCTCCTTTTCTCAAACTCTCCTGCTTCCTGGCTTTTGTCTTTCCATTCCTCCATTTCAGTCCTGCAGCCCGGCACTAGATTTTCCTCTTCCCTCCCTTTGGCTTGCTCCCTTCGCTTTCTCCCTTTGTTCCATATCCTTCTTTCCGACTTATCTCCTGGAGACCTTTGGCCACGCTGGACCCAAGTCTGGGGATGTTTTGGAAACTTTTCCGAGGCCTCGCTGATGACAGGGGGGACTGCAGGCAGTGACAGGCCCGGGGCTGACAGGCTGCCCCTTCACCTAGGGGGCGCTCGGCTGCCACACCCAGCTGACATAGAACCTTTGTCACAATGCCCGCTACCGTGGTGAGGATGCGGGCACTCTGCGGGTGACAGGGACACAGCAGGACTTGGTGTCAGCTCAGCAATTTCTCAGTTCCCCAAAGAAGCTGAATCCTGCAAATTGCTGCTGTTGTTCTTGAAATGATGTCATCAGGTGGGTGTTTTGGTGTAATACACTGAAAACCAGGTCAGAAATGATGAAATATACCCATGGTATGCATGGTCTTAGGAGCAAGGCACCGTGACTCAGCCTTAGTAGATCTGCCGCTTATTCTCTTGTACTGCCAGCAGATTGTGGAAGTAGAGTATAAAACCCATCCTTATGGAGAGATCTTTGCATTTTAGGCTTAGTCTAAGTATCTCAAGTAGCCGGGGTTTTTGATTGGGCCTAATCCATCAGGTCTGATGGCTTTCCTCCTCGTCTCCAGATGAATGTGGTAGAAAATATAAAGCAAGGAAACGTCCTTTGGCCCAGCCTTGCCTTGCCTTATTTCCTTCTCATCCTGTTTTCTGTGCCAGCCTCTCTCACTAACCCCTCGTCTGGCTGCATGTCTCTTCTTTCCTCTCTCCTTTTCTCAAACTCTCCTGCTTCCTGGCTTTTGTCTTTCCATTCCTCCATTTCAGTCCTGCAGCCCCGCACTAGATTTTCCTCTTCCCTCCCTTTGGCTTGCTCCCTTCGCTTTCTCCCTTTCTTCCATATCCTTTTTTCTGATTTGTCTCTTGGAGACTTTTGGCCGCGCTGGACCCAAGTCTGGGGATGTTTTGGAAACTTTTCAGAGGCCTCGCTGCTGACAGGGGGGACAGCAGGCAGTGACAGGCCCGGGGCTGACAGGCTCCCCCTCCCCTAGGGGGCGCTCGGCTGCCACACCCAGCTGACAAAGAACCTTTGTCACAATGCCCGCTACCGTGGTGAGGATGCGGGCACTCTGCGGGTGACAGGGACACAGCAGGACTTGGTGTCAGCTCAGCAATTTCTCAGTTCCCCAAAGAAGCTGAATTCTGCAAATTGCTGCTGTTGCTCTTGAAATGACGTCATCAGGTGGGTGTTTTGGTGTAATACACTGAAAACCAGGGCAGAAATGCTGAAATATTCCCATGGTATGCATGGTCTTAGGAGCAAAGCACCGTGACTCAGCTTAAGTAGATCTGCCGCTTATTCTTTTGTACTGCCAGCAGATTGTGGAAGTAGAGTATAAAACCCATCCTTATGGAGAGATCTTTGCATTTTAGGCTTAGTCTAAGTATCTCAAGCAGCCGGGGTTTTTGATTGGGCCTAATCCATCAGGTCTGATGGCTTTCCTCCTCGTCTCCAGATGAATGTGGTAGAAAATATAAAGCAAGGAAACGTCCTTTGGCCCAGCCTTGCCTTGCCTTATTTCCTTCTCATCCTGTTCTCTGTGCCAGCCTCTCTACTAACCCCTCGTCTGGCTGCATGTCTCTTCTTTCCTCTCTCCTTTTCTCAAACTCTCCTGCTTCCTGGCTTTTGTCTTTCCATTCCTCCATTTCAGTCCTGCAGCCCAGCACTAGATTTTCCTCTTCCCTCCCTTTGGCTTGCTCCCTTCACTTTCTCCCTTTGTTCCATATCCTTCTTTCCGACTTGTCTCTTGGACACTTTTGGCCACGCTGGACCCAAGTCTGGGGATGTTTTGGAAATATTTCCGAGGCCTCGCTGGTGACGGGGGGACAGCAGGCAGTGACAGGCCCGGGGCTGACAGACTCCCCCTCCCCTAGGGGGCGCTCGGCTGCCACACCCAGCTGATATAGAACCTTTGTCACAATGCCCGCTACCGTGGTGAGGATGCGGGCACTCTGCGGGTGACAGGGACACAGCAGGACTTGGTGTCAGCTCAGCAAGTTCTCAGTTCCCCAAAGAAGCTGAATTCTGCAAATTGCTGCTGTTGCTCTTGAAATGATGTCATCAGGTGGGTGTTTTGGTGTAATACACTGAAAACCAGAGCAGAAATGCTGAAGTATTCCCATGGTATTCATGGTCTTAGGAGCAAAGCACCGTGACTCAGCCTAAGTAGATCTGCTGCTTATTCTTTTGTACTGCCAGCAGATTGTGGAAGTAGAGTATAAAACCCATCCTTATGGAGAGATCTTTGCATTTTAGGCTTAGTCTAAGTATCTCAAGTAGCCGGGGTTTTTGATTGGGCCTAATCCATCAGGTCTGATGGCTTTCCTCCTCATCTCCAGATGAATGTGGTAGAAAATATAAAGCAAGGAAACGTCCTTTGGCCCAGCCTTGCCTTGCCTTATTTTTTTCTCATCCTGTTCTCTGTGCCAGCCTCTCTCACTAAGCCCTCGTCTGGCTGCATGTCTCTTCTTTCCTCTCTCCTTTTCTCAAACTCTCCTGCTTCCTGGCTTTTGTCTTTCCATTCCTCCATTTCAGTCCTGCAGCCCGGCACTAGATTTTCCTCTTCCCTCCCTTTGGCTTGCTCCCTTCACTTTCTCCCTTTGTTCCATATCCTTCTTTCCGACTTGTCTCTTGGAGACTTTTGGCCACGCTGGACCCAAGTCTGGGGTGTTTTGGAAACTTTTCCGAGACCTCGCTGGTGACAGGGGGGACAGCAGGCAGTGACAGGCCCGGGGCTGACAGGCTCCCCCTCCCCTAGAGGGCGCTTGGCTGCCACACCCTGGTGACATAGAACTTTTGTCACAATGCCCGCTACCGTGGTGAGGATGCGGGCACTCTGCGGGTGACAGGGACACAGCAGGACTTGGTGTCAGCTCAGCAATTTCTGAATTCCCCAAAGAAGCTGAATTCTGCAAATTGCTGCTGTTGCTCTTCACATGACGTCATCAGGTGGGTGTTTTGGTGTAATACACTGAAAACGAGGGCAGAAATGCTGAAACATTCCCATGGTATGCATGGTCTTAGGAGCAAAGCACCGTGACTCAGCCTTAGTAGATCTGCCGCTTATTCTCTTGTACTGCCAGCAGATTGTGGAAGTAGAGTATAAAACCCATCCTTATAGAGAGATCTTTGCATTTTAGGCTTAGTCTAAGTATCTCAAGTAGCCGGGGTTTTTGATTGAGCCTAATCCATCAGGTCTGATGGCTTTCCTCCTCGTCTCCAGATGAATGTGGTAGAAAATATAAAGCAAGGACACGTCCTTTGGCCCAGCCTTGCCTTGCCTTATTTCCTTCTCATCCTGTTCTCTGTCCCAGCCTCTCTCACTAACCCCTCGTCTGGCTGCCTGTCTCTTCTTTCCTCTCTCCTTTTCTCAAACTCTCCTGCTTCCTGGCTTTTGTCTTTCCATTCCTCCATTTCAGTCCTGCAGCCCAGCACTAGATTTTCCTCTTCCCTCCCTTTGGCTTGCTCCCTTCGCTTTCTCCCTTTCTTCCATATCCTCTTTTCCGACTTGTCTCTTGGAGACTTTTGGCCACGCTGGACCCAAGTCTGGGGATGTTTTGGAAACTTTCCAGAGGCCTCGCTGCTGACAGGGGGGACAGCAGGCAGTGACAGGCCCGGGGCTGAAAGGCTCCCCCTCCCCTAGGGGGCACTCGGCTGCCACACCCAGCTGACATAGAACCTTTGTCACAATGCCCGCTACCGTGGTGAGGATGCGGGCACTCTGTGGGTGACAGGGACACAGCAGGACTTGGTGTCAGCTCAGCAATTTCTGAGTTCCCCAAAGAAGCTGAATTCTGCAAATTGCTGCTGTTGCTCTTGTAATGATGTCATCAGGTGGGTGTTTTGGTGTAATACACTGAAAACCAGGGCAGAAATGCTGAAATATTCCCATGGTATGCATGGTCTTAGGAGCAAAGCACCGTGACTCAGCCTAAGTAGATCTGCCGCTTATTCTTTTGTACTGCCAGCAGATTGTGGAAGTAGAGTATAAAAACCATCCTTATGGAGAGATCTTTGCATTTTAGGCTTAGTCTAAGTGTCTCAAGTAGCCGGGGTTTTTGATTGGGCCTAATCCATCAGGTCTGTTAGCTTTCCTTCTCGTCTCCAGATGAATGTGGTAGAAAATATAAAGCAAGGAAACGTCCTTTGGCGTATTTTGCCTTGCCTTATTTCCTTCTCATCCTGTTCTCTGTCCCAGCCTGTCTCACTAAGCCCTCGTCTGGCTGCATGTCTCTTCTTTCCTCTCTCCTTTTCTCAAACTCTCCTGCTTCCTGGCTTTTGTCTTTCCATTCCTCCATTTCAGTCCTGCAGCCCGGCACTAGATTTTCTCTCTTCCCTCCCTTTGGCTTGCTCCCTTCGCTTTCTCCCTTTGTTCCATATCCTTCTTTCCGACTTGTCTCTTGGAGACTTTTTGCCACGCTGGACCCAAGTCTGGGGATGTTTTGGAAACTTTTCAGAGGCCTCGCTGCTGAGGGGGGAGACAGCAGGCAGTGACAGGCCCGGGGCTGACAGGCATCCCCTCCCCTAGGGGGCGCTCAGCTGCCACACCCAGCTGACATAGAACCTTTGTCACAATGCCCGCTACCGTGGTGAGGATGCGGGCACTCTGCGGGTGACAGGGACACAGCAGGACTTGGTGTCAGCTCAGCAATTTCTGAGTTCCCCAAAGAAGCTGAATTCTGCAAATTGCTGCTGTTGTTCTTGAAATGACGTCATCAGGTGGGTGTTTTGGTGTAATACACTGAAAACCAGAGCAGAAATGCTGAAATATTCCCATGGTATGCATGGTCTTAGGAGCAAAGCACCGTGACTCAGCCTAAGTAGATCTGCCGCTTATTCTTTTGTACTGCCAGCAGATTGTGGAAGTAGAGTAGAAAACCCATCCTTATGGAGAGATCTTTGCATATTAGGCTTAGTCTAAGTGTCTCAAGTAGCCGGGGTTTTTGATTGGGCCTAATCCATCAGGTCTGATAGCTTTCCTCCTCGTCTCCAGATGAATGTGGTAGAAAATATAAAGCAAGGAAACGTCCTTTGGCGTATTTTGCCTTGCCTAATTTCCTTCTCATCCTGTTCTCTGTGCCAGCCTCTCTCACTAACCCCTCGTCTGGCTGCATGTCTCTTCTTTCCTCTCTCCTTTTCTCAAACTCTCCTGCTTCCTGGCTTTTGTCTTTCCATTCCTCCATTTCAGACCTGCAGCCCGGCACTAGATTTTCCTCTTCCCTCCCTTTGGCTTGCTCCCTTCGCTTTCTCCCTTTGTTCCATATCCTTTTTTCCGACTTGTCTCTTGGAGACTTTTGGCCACGCTGGACCCAAGTCTGGGGATGTTTTGGAAACTTTTCAGAGGCCTCGCTGATGAGGGGGGAGACAGTAGCAGTGACAGGCCCGGGGCTGACAGGCTCCCCCTCCCCTAGGGGGCGCTCGGCTGCCACACCCAGCTGACATAGAACCTTTGTCACAATGCCCGCTACCGTGGTGAGGATGCGGGCACTCTGCGAGTAACAGGGACGCAGGAGGACTTGGTGTCAGCTCAGCAATTTCTGATTTCCCCAAAGAAGCTGAATTCTGCAAATTGCTGCTGTTGCTCTTCACATGATGTCATCAGGTGGGTGTTTGGTTTTCAGTGTATTACACCAAGAGCAGAAATGCTGAAATATTCCCATGGTATGCATGGTCTTAGGAGCAAAGCACCGTGACTCAGCCTAAGGAGATCTGCTGCTTATTCTTTTGTACTGCCAGCAGATTGTGGAAGTAGAGTATAAAACCCATCCTTATGGAGAGATCTTTGCATTTTAGGCTTAGTCTAAGTGTCTCAAGTAGCCGGGGTTTTTGCTTGGTCCTAATCCATCAGGTCTGATGGCTTTCCTCCTCGTCTCCAGATGAATGTGGTAGAAAATATAAAGCAAGGAAACGTCCTTTGGCTCAGCCTTGCCTTGCCTTATTTCCTTCTCATCCTGTTCTCTGTCCCAGCCTGTCTCACTGACCCCTCGTCTGGCTGCATGTCTCTTCTTTCCTCTCTCCTTTTCTCAAACTCTCCTGCTTCCTGGCTTTTGTCTTTCCATTCCTCCATTTCAGTCCTGCAGCCCGGCACTAGATTTTCTCTCTTCCCTCCCTTTGGCTTGCTCCCTTCGCTTTCTCCCTTTGTTCCATACCCTTCTTTCCGACTTGTCTCTTGGAGACTTTTGGCCACGCTGGACCCAAGTCTGGGGATGTTTTGGAAACTTTTCAGAGGCCTCGCTGCTGAGGGGGGAGACAGCAGGCAGTGACAGGCCCGGGGCTGACAGGCTCCCCCTCCCCTAGGGGGCGCTCAGCTGCCACACCCAGCTGACATAGAACCTTTGTCACAATGCCCGCTACCGTGGTGAGGATGCGGGCACTCTGCGGGTGACAGGGACACAGCAGGACTTTGTGTCAGCTCAGCAAGTTCTCAGTTCCCCAAAGAAGCTGAATTCTGCAAATTGCTGCTGTTGCTCTTGAAATGACGTCATCAGGTGGGTGTTTTGGCGTAATACACTGAAAACCAGAGCAGAAATGCTGAAATATTCCCATGGTATGCATGGTCTTAGGAGCAAAGCACCGTGACTCAACCTAAGTAGATCTGCCGCTTATTCTTTTGTACTGCCAGCAGATTGTGGAAGTAGAGTAGAAAAACCATCCTTATGGAGAGATCTTTGCATTTTAGGCTTAGTCTAAGTGTCTCAAGTTGCCGGGGTTTTTGATTAGGCCTAATCCATCAGGTCTGATGGCTTTCCTCCTCGTCTCCAGATGAATGTGGTAGAAAATATAAATCAAGGAAACGTCCTTTGGCGTATTTTGCCTTGCCTTGTTTCCTTCTCATCCTGTTCTCTGTGCCAGCCTCTCTCACTAACCCCTCGTCTGGCTTCATGTCTCTTCTTTCCTCTCTCCTTTTCTCAAACTCTCCTGCTTCCTGGCTTTTGTCTTTCCATTCCTCCATTTCAGTCCTGCAGCCCGGCACTAGATTTTACTCTTCCCTCCCTTTGGCTTGCTCCCTTCGCTTTCTCCCTTTGTTCCATATCCTTCTTTCCGACTTGTCTCTTGGAGACTTTTGGCCACGCTGGACCCAAGTCTGGGGATGTTTTGGAAACTTTTCAGAGGCCTCGCTGCTGAGGGGGGAGACAGCAGGCAGTGACAGGCCCGGGGCTGACAGGCTCTGCCTCCCCTAGGGGGCACTCGGCTGCCACACCCAGCTGACATAGAACCTTTGTCACAATGCCCGCTACCATGGTGAGGATGCGGGCACTCTGCGGGTGACAGGGACACAGCAGGACTTGGTGTCAGCTCAGCAATTTCTGAGTTCCCCAAAGAAGCTGAATTCTGCAAATTGCTGCTGTTGCTCTTGAAATGATGTCATCAGGTGGGTGGTTTTTTAAGACTCCAGTCCGGACAGTGTTACGCGGGAAAGGCTTATCTCGCAGAGGCAAAAGGATGCTGGGGCAGGAATTAGCTGGGCTCATTTGGAGAGCTTTAAACTAGGCTCGAAGGGGGATGGGTTTGTAGTTGGGCTTGCCCCAGTGGGGCAGCATTCTAAAACAGATGAGGACCGGGTGGCCTCCTGTGCCCCTAGGGAGAAATTGGTGTGCTCTGCTCCCTCCCTGAAATGCCTGTACACCAATGTGCGCAGCATGGGGAATAAGCAGGAGGAGTTAGAATCCTATGTTCGGTCGGGAGATTATGATCTGGTGGCAATTACAGAAACGTGGTGGGACAGTTCACATGACTGGAATGTGGTCATGGATGGCTACGCCCTTTTCAGGAAAGACAGGCCAGCCAGGCGTGGTGGTGGAGTTGTTCTCTATGTGAGAGAGCAACTGCAATGTACTAAATTCTGCCCAGGAGCGGATGAGGAACGAGTTGAGAGTGTATGGGTCAGGATCAAGGGACAGGCTGGCAGGGGTGATACTGTTGTAGGTGTCTATTACAGGCCACCAGATCAGACTGAGGAAGTTGATGAGGCCTTCTATGCGCAGCTGAGAGTGGCCTCACAGTCACAGGCCCTGGTTGTTGTGGGTGATTTTAACTTCCCTGATGTTTGCTGGAAGGACCATTCAGCCAGCCAGCCACAGTCCAGGAGGTTCCTCCAGTGCATTGATGATAACTTCCTCATGCAGATGGTGGAGGAGCCCACCAGGAGAGGTACACTGCTGGATCTCATCCTCACTAACAAAGAGGGTCTGGTCGAAGCAGTAAAGGTCGAGGGCTGCCTGGGTTGCAGTGACCACGAGATGGTGGAGTTCAGCATCTCGTGTGGCAGGAACAGAATAGCAAGTAGAATTGCAACCCTGGACTTTGGCAGGGCTAATTTCGGCCTTTTCAAGCAATTGCTGGGGGAAATCCCATGGGCAAGACTGCTTGAAGGAAAAGGGGCCCAAGAGAGCTGGATTGCATTCAGAGATTGCTTCTTCCATGCTCAGGATCAGAGCATCCCCACACGTAGGAAGTCGAGGAAGGGAGTCAGAAGGCCTGCGTGGTTGAATAGGGATCTGTTGGGTATGCTCAAGCAGAAGAGGCGAGTTTACAGGTCATGGAAGCAGGGACTGGCCACTTGGGAGGAATATAAGGCTGCTGATAGAGGATGCAGGAAGGCAGCTAGGGTAGCCAAGGCCTCCTTAGAATTACAGCTGGTGAGAGGGGTCAAGGACAGCAAGAAGAACTTTTTCAAATACATAGCAGATAAAACTAATACCAGAGGCAATGTAGGCCCACTGATGAACGAGGTGGGTGCCCTGGTGGCAGAAGACACAGAGAAGGCAGAATTGCTGAATGCCGCCTTTGTCTCTGTCTACTCTGCTGGAGGCTGTCCTGGGGAACCCTGTACCCCTGAGACCCCGGATGAAGCCAGGTTAATGGAGGAGTTTGCTTTAGTCGATGAGGACTGGGTTAGGGAACAATTAAGTAGTCTGGACATCCATAAATCCATGGGTCCAGATGGGATGCATCCGCGGGTGCTGAGGGAGCTGGCTGAAGTCATTGCTAGACCGCTATCCATCATTTTTGCCAAGTCTTGGGAAACGGGAGAGGTGCCCGAGGATTGGAGGAAAGCAAATGTCACTCCAGTCTTTAAAAAGGGCAAGAAGGAGGACCCGGGTAATTATAGACCGGTCAGCCTCACCTCTGTCCCTGGGAAGGTAATGGAACAGCTTATCCTTGGTGCCATCTCAAGGCACATCAGGGATAAGAGGGTCATTAGGGGCAGTCAGCATGGCTTTACCAAGGGTAAGTCATGCTTGACCAACCTCATAGCCTTTTATGAGAATGTACCAAGGTGGATGGATGATGGCAGAGCGGTGGATGTGGTCTACCTTGACTTCAGTAAAGCCTTTGACACAGTCCCTCACAGCATCCTCACAGCTAAATTGAGGAGGTGTGGTCTCGACAATAGAGTAGTGAGGTGGGTTGCAAACTGGCTTAATGAGAGAAGCCAGAGAGTGGTGGTCAATGGTGCGGAGTCCAGTTGGAGGCCAGTATCTAGTGGAGTGCCTCAGGGGTCAGTACTGGGGCCAATGTTATTCAATATATCCATTAACGATTTAGAGGAGGGAATTGAGTGTACTATCAGCAAGTTTGCTGATGACACTAAGCTGGGAGGAGTGGCTGACACACCAGAAGGCTGTGCCGCCATCCAGCGGGACCTGGACAGGCTGGAGAGTTGGGCGGGGGATAACCTGATGGAATTTAACAAGGGAAAGTGTAGAGTCCTGCATCTGGGCAGGAACAATCCCAAGTTCCAGTATAGGTTGGGGCATGACCTATTAGAGAGCAGTGTAGGGGAAAGGGACCTGGGGGTCCTGGTGGACAACAGGATGACCATGAGCCAGCACTGGGCCCTTGTGGCCAGGAAGGCCAATGGCATCCTTGGGTGTATTACAAGGGGGGTGGTCAGCAGATCGAGAGAGGTCCTCCTTCCCCTCTACTCCACCCTGGTGAGACCCCATCTGGAATATTGTGTCCAGTTCTGGGCCCCTCAGTTCCAGAAAGACAGGGAACTGCTGGAGAGGGTCCAGCGTAGGGCAACAAAGATGATTAAGGGAGTGGAGCATCTCCCTTATGAAGAAAGGCTGAGGGAGCTGGGGCTCTTTAGTTTGGAGGAGACTGAGGGGTGACCTTATTAATGTTTATAAATATATAAAGGGTGAGTGCCACGAGGACGGAGTCAGGCTCTTCTCAGTGGCAAACAATGATAGGACAAGGGGCAATGGGATCAAGCTGGAACACAAGAGGTTCCACTTAAATTTGAGAAAGAACTTCTTCTCAGTGAGGGTAACAGAGCACTGGAACAGGCTGCCCAGGGGGGTTGTGGAGTCTCCTTCCCTGGAGACATTCAAACCCGCCTGGACACATTCCTGTGCGACCTCACCTAGGCGTTCCTGCTCCAGCAGGGGGATTGGACTAGATGATCTTTTGAGGTCCCTTCCAATCCCAAACATACTGTGATACTGTGATACAACTTTTGCCATAACATCTTTAAATCAATGTAATTCACTTTGCCTTAATACCACTAAATAATATCCAAAGCAAACCCACGCGCGAGTATCACAACTCTATGAGTTGGCACCGTGCCAAGAAAATTGGAAGGTACGTCAGAGCAGTAGAAAAGCCAAAAATCTCCAAATTTACCCCCTTCTCTTGCCCCACGTTGGGCGCCAATTATCTGTCGAGGGTTAGGATTGCGGGGTGACAATCAAACCCTGGCAGATGTATTGTTAACCTCCTCTCCCCCCCACTTCCCCCTTTTGCCCCTCCCTCTCCCCCCTTCCCACTCAGGACAGGCGATCGGGAGGGAAAGAAGGACAGAGAGAAGAGAGTTGGAAAAGTTAAAGATGTTTTACTAATGCTACTAATAAGAATAGAGAAAATAATACAAAATATACAAAACCAATCTTGTAAGTCTCAGCAACTGCAGAGCCAGCACCCAAAGTCCTGGATTAGACTCTGTAGCCAACCGGAGCTGGATTCAGTCTCTCACTAGGCCTCAGTTCGCAGGGACGACCAGCAAGGTCCTCTCCTAATGTCAGCCATGAGGAAAAAAGGGAAAAAGGGCAAAGGGCTGAGATCCTCGTGATCTCCCACTTTTATATGAAGTATTCACGTGAATGGAATGTTATACACCGTTGGTCAGTCTCTCGATCACCAGTTTCTCGTTGCCCCTCTCGCGAGATGTCCATCCGTGCTTATCAATAAGTTTGCATTCCCTTGCTAGGTTTAACCAAAACATGTGTCGGGTTCTCCAGGAAAATGCAGCTAATATGAAGACTTTAGCTGACAGGCAAATTCACTAAAAGAGAAACTTGTTTTTAACAAAACCAGGACATTCCACCCCTTATAATATGACATTCACTGAATACTTAAACCTTATCAATACAATCTATCAATACAATCTAATTAATCACTACTACTATATATATATATATATATACATATGTACATATATACACAGGAGTAATTAATCAGTGGACCATCCTTTGAAAAGTTCATTAAGTTCATTTTGTCACCACAGTCTCCCAGGGCAGGGAAAATGGTCCAAGTGCATCTCATGACCCCTGTTGGTGGGTTAAGGACACCAACTTCCAAGAAGGTGTCGGGCGCCACTCGAAGAAGCCAGCGCTGGTTTCATCACCATTGTCTTGATCTGAAAGACACTTATTAAACATTGTTAGTGCGGCAATTCACATCATGCAGTTCAGTATTGAGTATTTTCACCTAAAATCAAATCCCCTTGAGGTACACACCGAACTTCTCCATCCTTAAGCATCACCCACCAGGTGCTGCCAGGTCCCTGGGCAAAAACAATCCCACGAATGGGCTTTGCCTGTGCCCGATGCAGGAGGAACCCAGACTGCCTATCCTAACATATTTTTCATGTGTACTACAGGGACTTTATCTCCTTCTACAGTCCATAGAATTTCTGATTGGGCAGGCCCGGCTCGATTGGTTGATCCCCTAGTGTTGCCCAACCAAGTGGCTTTTGCTAAATGTGAATCCCAGTTTTTAAAGGTTCCACCACCCAGTGCCTTTAGTGTAGTTTTTAACAAACCATTGCACCTTTCAATTTTCCCAGAGGCTGGTGCATGATATGGAATATGATACACCCACTCAATACCATGTTCTTTGGCCCAATTATCTATAATACTGTTTTTGAAATGAATACCATAGTCTGATTCAATTCTTTCTGGCGTACCGTGCCGCCAAAGGACTTGCTTCTCAAGGCCCAAGATGGTATTTCGGGCTGTAGCATGAGGTACGGCAGATGTTTCCAACCATCCAGTGGTTGCTTCCACCATTGTAAGTACATAACGCTTACCTTGACGTGTTTGTGGAAGTGTAATATAATCAATCTGCCAAGCTTCTCCATACTTACACTTTAACCATCACCCCCCACATAAGGACCCCCCAATTAAGGACCCCCCAGTTGTGCCCAGGGCCCATTGTGCCGTCCCAGAACCCCTCATTGTCCCCAGGGCCCATTGTGACATCCTGGCAACCTCCCTTTGTCCCCAGGGCCCATAGTGACATCCCAGGACCCCCAATTGTCCCCAAGGCCCATTGTGACACCATGGGGAACCCCCTTGTCACTGGGGATGCATTGTGACACAATGGGGACCCCCCCTTTGTCTCAGGTGCCCATTGTGACATCCTGGAGACCCCCCTTGTCCCCAGGGTCTATTGTGACATCCTGGGGACCTCCTTTATCCCCAGGACCCATTGTGACGTCCCAGGACCCCTCATAGTCCCCAGAGGCCATTGTGACATCCTGGGGACCCCTCTTTCCCCCAGGGCCTAATGTGACATCCTGGGGACTCCTCTTTGTCCCCTGGGCCCATTATGACATCCTGGGCACCCCGTTTGTCCCCAGGGCCCATTGTGACATCCCAGGACCCCAGTTTGTCCCCAGGGCCCATTACTACAGGGTGGGACCCCCCTTGTCCCCAGGGACCATTGTGACATTCAGGGGACCCCTCTTTGTTCCCAGGGCCCATTGTGGCACCATGGGGACCCTCTTTGTCACTGGGGCCCATTGTGACATCCCAGGACCCCACTTTGTCTTAGAAGGTCACTATTCGGACCCCCGGAGCCCCCCGGCCCCACACCCGCCCCGCAGCCCCACAGCGCGCGGTCTCGGGCCCCGGTGCCGGCGAAGCCACGTCCTGGCCGCGGCCGGAGGAGCCGCTGCTTGTCCGCCCCCCCACGTCCCCCCGATCGCTGCTGCTGTCGCTGCCTGAGGAGCCGCAGGAGCCGCCGCTTTTCCGCCCCCCCACGTCCCCCCGATCGCTGCTGCTGTCGCTGCCTGAGGAGCCGCAGCAGCCGCCGCTTGTCCGCCCGCCCACGTCCCCCCGATCGCTGCTGCTGTCGCTGCCTGAGGAGCCGCAGCAGCCGCCGCTTTTCCGCCCCCCCACGTCCCCCCGATCGCTGCTGCTGTCGCTGCCTGAGGAGCCGCAGGAGCCGCCGCTTGTCCGCCCAGCCCCGACTGCCCCCCCCCAATCGCCGCCGCTGCCGCCGGATGAGCCGCCGCTGCCGCCCCCGCCACCCCCCTTCTCCCGCCATCCCGGTGTCACAACGGGGACTTTGAGCGCGGCTGTGGAGGCAGCAGCTGTTCTGATAGCGAAGCCAAATCGGACCGGGAAACAGGACCGGGAACCAGGAACCGTGGGAGGGAAGTTTTCCCTTGGAGCAAACAAACCCCAGGTGTTCTTCAATGTTTATTGAGAAAGCAGAGTCAGGATGTACCAGTAGTCCGATTAGTGACCTTCTAAGACAAAGTGGGGTCCTGGGATGTCACAATGGGCCCCAGTGACAAAGAGGGTCCCCATGGTGCCACAATGGGCCCTGGGGACAAAGGGAGTCACCAGGATGTCACAATGGGCCCTGGGGACAAGGGGGGTCCCACCCTGTAACAATGGGCCCTGGGGACAAAGTGGGGCCCTGGGATGTCACAATGGGCCCTGGGGACAAATGGGGTCCTGGGACGTCACAATGGGTCCTGGGGATAAAGGGGGTCCCCAGGATGTCACAATGGGCACTTGAGACAAAGGTGGGGTCCCCATTGTGTCACAATGCGTCCCCAGTGACAAGAGGGTTCCCCATGGTGTCACAATGGGCCCTGGGGACAATTGGGGGTCCTGGGATGTCACAATGGGCCCTGAGGACAACAGGGGGTCCCCACGGTGTCAAAATGGGCCCTGGTGACATACGGGGCAGCCCAGGATGTCACAATGGGCCCTGGGGACAAAGAGGGGTCCCCAGGATGTTCACAATGGGCCCTAGAGACAGTGGGGGGTCCAGAAATGTCACAATGGGCCCTGGGGACAAAGGGGGCTCCCCAGGATCTCACAATGGGCTGTGGGGACAGAGGGGGTCCCCACGGTGTCACAATGCACCCTGGGGACAATGGGGGGTCCTGGGACGTCACAATGGGCCCTGGGGACACAGGGGTCCCAAGGATGTGATAATGGGCTCTGGGGACAAGTGGGGTCCCCAGGATGTCACAATGGGCACTGGGGAGAAAGGGGTGGTCCCCATGGTGTCACAATGGGCCCTAGTGACAAGGAGGGTCCCCACGGTTCCACAATGGGCCCTGGGGACAAAGGGAGGTCCTAGGACGTCACAGTGGGCCCTGGGGACAAAGTGGGGTCCCCTGAATGTCACATTGGGACCTGCAGACAAAGGGGGGTCCTGGGATGTAACAATGGGCCCCAGTGACAAAGGGGGTCCCCAGGATGTCACAACAGGCCCTGGGGACAAAGAGGGCTCTCCTGAATGTCAAAATGGGCCCTGGGGACAAGGGGGGACCCCAGGATGCAACAACGGGCCCTGGGGACAAAGAGGGGTCCCCAGAATGTCACAAAGGGCCCTGGGGACAAGGGGGTGTCCTGGGATGTCACAATGGACCCTGGGGACAAATAGCAGTTCCCTGAATATCACAATGGGCCCTGGAGACAAGGGGTGTCCTGGGATGTCACAATGGGCCCCAGTGACAAAGGGCGTCCCTATGGTGCCAAAATGGGGCCTGGGGACCAAGGGGGTCCCCAGGAAGTCACAATGGGCCCTGGGGAAAAAGGGGGGTCCTGGGATGTCACAATGGGACCTGGGACAACGGGGGGTCCCCAGGATGTTACAATGAGCCCTGGGGACAAGCAGGGTACCCACGGTGTCACAATGGGCCCTGGGGACAAAGGGGGGTCCCGAGGATATCACAATGGGCCCTGGGGACAATTGGGGGATCCTGGGATGTCACAATGGGCCCTGGGGACAAAGAGGAGTCCCCTAAATGTCACAATGGGCCCTGGAGACAGAGGGGCTCCCCATGGTGCCATAATGGGCCCTGAGGAAAAAGTGGGGTCGCCAGGATGTCACAATGGGCTCTTGGAAAAATGGAGGGTCCTGGGATGTCACAATGGGCCCTGGGGACAAAGGAGGTCCCCAGGATGTCACAATGACCCCTTGGGACAACGGGGCCATTGTGGACATCACAATGGGTCCTGGGAACAAAGTGGGGTCCCCAGGATGGCACAATGTGCCCTGGAGACAAAGGGGTTCCCCAGCCTATCACAATGGGCCTTGGGGACAAAGGGGGGTCGCCAGGATGTCACAATGGGCTCTTGGAAAAATGGAGGGTCCTGGGATGTCACAATGGGCCCTGGGGACAAAGGAGGTCCCCAGGATGTCACAATGACCCCTTGGGACAACGGGGCCATTGTGGACATCACAATGGGTCCTGGGAACAAAGTGGGGTCCCCAGGATGGCACAATGTGCCCTGGAGACAAAGGGGTTCCCCACCCTATCACAATGTGCCTTGGGGACAAAGGGGGGTCCCCAGGATGTCACAATAGGCCCGGGGGACAAAGAGGGGTCCCCTGAATGTCACAATGGGCCCTGGGGACAAAGGGGGGTCCCCAGGATGTCACAATAAGCCCTGGAAACAATTGGGGGGTCCTGAGATGTCACAATGGGCCCTGGGGACAAAGGGGGTCCCCAGGATTTCAAAATGGGCCCTGGGGACAAAGGGAGTCCCCACACTGTCACAATACGCCCTGGGGACAAAGGGGGTGCCCAGGATGTCACAATGGGTCCTGGGGACAAAGGGGGTCCTGTGATGTCACAATGGACCCTGAGGACAAGGGGGGGTCTCCATGGTCTCACAATGGGTCCCCAGTGACAAGGGGGGGTCCCCATGGTGTCACAATGCGTCCTGGAGACAAAGGGGGGTCCCCAGGATGTCACAATGGGCCCTTGGCACAATGGGGTTACTGGGATGTCACAATGGGTCCCCAGTGACAAAGGGGGTCCCCAGGGTCCATTGTGACATCCTGGGCACCCCCCATTGTCCCCAGGACCCATTGTGACATCCTGGCCACCCCCTTGCTCCCAGGGCCCATTGTGGCACCATGGGGACACCCCCTTTGTCCCCAGGGCCCATTGTAGCACCATGGGGACCGCGTTTGACCCCAGGGCCCATTGTGGCACCATGGCAACCACTTTTGTCCCCAGGGGCCATTGCGACATTCTAGGACCCCACTTTGTCCCCAGGGCCTATTGTGACACCATGGGGACCCCTCCTTGTCACTGGGGACCCATTGTGACACCATGGGGACCCCCCCTTGTCCTCAGGACTCATTTTCACATCCTGGGCACCCCCCATTGTCCCCAGGGCCCATTGTGACATCCTGGGGACCCTCATTGTCCCCAGGGCCCATTGTGACATCCCAGAACCTCCTATTGTCCCCAAGGCCCATTGTGACATCCTGGGGACCCCCATAGTCCCCAGGGCCCATTGTGACATTCCAGGACCCCCCATTGTCCCCAGGGCCCATTGTGACATCCTCGGCACCCCCTTGTCCGCAGGGCCCATTGTGACATTCAGGGGACCCCTCTTTGTCCCCAGGGCCCATTGTGACATCCTGGGGACCCCCCCTTGTCACTGGGGCCCATGGTGACGTCCCAGGACCCCCCCTTGTCACTGGGGCCCATGGTGACATCCTGGGGATTCCTCCTTGTGCCCAGGGCCCATTGTGATGTCCCAGGACCCCCCATTGTCCCCAGGGCCCATTGTGACATTCAGGGCACCCCCTTGTCCCCAGGGCCCATTGTGACATTCCGGGGACGCCTCTTTGTCCCCAGGGCCCATTGTGACATCCTGGGGACCCCCCCTTGTCACTGGGGCCCATGGTGACGTCCCAGGACCCCCCATTGTCCCCAGGGCCCATTGTGACATCCTGGGGATCCCTCCTTGTGCCCAGGGCCCATTGTGACGTCCCAGGACCCCCCATTGTCCCCAGGGCCCATTGTGACATTCAGGGCACCCCCTTGTCCCCAGGGCCCATTGTGACATTCCGGGGACGCCTCTTTGTACCCAGGGCACATTGTGACATCCTGGGGACCCTCCCCTTGTCACTGGGGCCCATTGTGACGTCCCAGGACCCCCCATTGTCCCCAGGGCCCATTGTGACATCCTGGGGATCCCTCCTTGTGCCCAGGGCCCATTGTGACGTCCCAGGACCCCTCATTGTACCCAGGACCCATTGTGACATTCAGGGGACCCCCTTTGTCACTGGGGCCCATTGTGACATCCCAGGACCCCACATTGTCCCCAGGACCCATTGTGACATCCTGGGGACCCCACTTGTCCCTAGGAGCCATTGTGACACTATGGGGACCCCGCCTTGTTCCCAGGGCCCATTGTCACACCGTGGGTACCACCCTTGTCCGCAGGGCTCATTGTGACATCCCAGGACCCCCCATTGTCCCCAGGGCCCATTGTGACATCCTGGGGACCCCCTCTTGTCCCCAGGGCCCATTGTGATGTCCCAGGATCCCCATTGTCCCCAGGGCCCATTGTGACATCCTGGGGATCCCTCCTTGTCCCCAGGGCCCATTGTGACGTCCCAGGACCCCCCCATTGTCCCCAGGGACCATTGTGACATTCAGGGGACCCCCTTTGTCACTGGGGCCCATTGTGACATCCCAGGACCCCACATTGTCCCCAGGGCCCATTGTGACATCCTGGGGACCCCTCTTTGTCCTAAGGACCCAGTGTGACGTCCCAGGACCCCGCATTGTCCCCAGAGCCCATTGTGACATCCTGGGGACCCCCTTGTCCCCAGGGCCCATCGTGACACCATGGGGACCCTCCTTGTCACTGGGGACCCATTGTGACACCATGGGGACCCCTCCTTGTCCTCAGGGCCCATTGTGACATCCTGGGCATCCCCCTTTGTCCCCCGGGACCATTGTAACACCGTGGGGACCCCCTTTGTCCCCAGGGCCTATTGTTACGTCCCAGGACCCCCCATTGTCCCCAGGGCCCATTGTGACACCTTGGGGACCCCCTTGTCACTGGGGACCCATTGTGACACCATGGGGACCACCCCTTGTCCTCAGGGCCTATTGTGAACATCCTGGGGAACCTCCATTGTCCCCAGAGCCCATTGTGAGTTCCTCGGGACCCCCTTGTCCCCAGGTCCCATTGTGACATCCTGGGGAGCCTCTTTGTCCCTAGGGCCCATTGTGACATTCTGGGGACCCTCATTGTCCCCAGGGCCCATTGTGACATCCTGGGGACCTCCTTGTCCCCAGGACCCATCCTGGGGACCTCCTTGTCCCCAAGACCCATCCTGGCACCGTGGGGACCTCCCTTGTCACTGGGGACCCTTTGTGACACCATGGGGACCTCCCATTGTCCTCAGGGCCCATTGTGACATTCAGGGGACCCCCCCTTGTCCCCAGGGCCCATTGTGACTTCCCAGGACCCCCCATTGTCCCCAGGGCCCATTGTGACATCTTGGGGATCCCTCCTTGTCCCCAGGGCCCATTGTGACGTCCCAGGACCCCCCATTGTCCCCAGGGCCCATTGTGACATTCAGGGGACCCCCTTAGTCACTGGGGCCCATTGTGACATCCCAGGACCCCACATTATCCTCATGGCCCATTGTGACATTCAGGGGTCCCCCCCTTGTCCCCAGGACCCATTGTGATGTCCCAGGACCCCTCATTGTCCCCACGGCCCATTGTGACATCCTGGGTACCCCCCTTTGTCACTAGGGCTCATTGAGACATCGTGGGGACCAACTTTGTCCCCAGGGCCCATTGTGACGTCCCAGGACCTCCTGTTGTCCCCAGTGTCCACTGTGACATCCGAGGAGCCCACTTTGTCCCCAGGACCCATTTTGATATTGAGTGGAGCCACGTTTGTCCCCAGGGCCCATTGTGACACCATGGGTACCACCCTTGTCACTGGAGACCCATTGTGACACCATGGAGACCCCCGCTTGTCCTCAGGGTCCATTGTGACATCTTGGGCACCTCCCATTGACCCCAGGACCCATTGTGACACCATGGGGACCCCCCCTTGTCACTGGGGACCCATTGTGACACCATGGAGACCCCCGCTTGTCCTCAGGGTCCATTGTGACATCTTGGGCACCTCCCATTGTTCCCAGGACCCATTGTGACATCCTGGGGACCCCCTTGCTCCCAGGGCCCATTGTGGCACCATGGGGACATCCCCTTTGTCCCCAGGGTCCATTGTGACATCCCAGGACCCCCCTTTGTCCCCAGGGCCCATTGTAGCACCATGAGGAGCCCCTTTGACGCCAGGGCCTATTGCGGCACCATGGCAACCCCTTTTGTCCCCAGGACCCATTGTGACATTCTAGGACCCCACTTTGTCCCCAGGGCCTATTGTGACACCATGGGGACCCCTCCTTGTCACTGGGGACCCATTGTGACACCATGGGGACCCCCCCTTGTCCTCAGGACTCATTCTCAACTCCTGGGCACCCCCCATTGTCCCAGGGCCCATTGTGACATCCTGGGGACCCTCATTGTCCCTAGGGCCCATTGTGACATCCCAGAACCTCCTATTGTCCCCAGGGCCCATTGTGACATCCTGGGGACCCCCATTGTCCCCAGGGCCCATTGTGACATTCCAGGACCCCCCATTGTCCCCAGGGTCCATTGTGACATCCACTGCACCCCCTTGTCCCCAGGGCCCATTGTGACATTCAGGGGACCCCTCTTTGTCCCCAGGGCCCATTGTGACATCCTGGGGACCCCCCCTTGTCACTGGGGCCCATTGTGAAGTCCCAGGACCCCCCATTGTCCCCAGCGCCCATTGTGACATCCTGGGGATCCCTCCTTGTCCCCAGGGCCCATTGTGACGTCCCAGGACCCCACGTTGTCCCCAGGACCAATTGTGACATTCAGGGGGCCCCTTTGTCACTGGGGCCCATTGTGACATCCTGGGGACCCCACTTGTCCCCAGGACCCATTGTGACATCCTGGGGACCCCACTTGTCCCCAGGACCCATTGTGACACTATGGGGACCCCCCCTTGTTCCCAGGGCCCATTGTGACACCGTGGGTACCACCCTTGTCCGCAGGGCTCATTGTGACATCCCAGGACCCCCCTTTGTCCCCAGGGCCCATTCTGATACCGTGGGGATCCCCTTTGTCCCCAGAGCCCATTGTGACATCCAGGGGACCCCCTTTGTCCCCAGGGCCCATTGTGACATCGCAGGACCCACCATTGTCCCCAGGGACCATTGTGACATCCTGGGGATGCCTCCTTGTCACTGGGGCCCATTGTGACGTCCCAGGACCCCCCATTGTCCCCATGGCCCATTGTGACATCCTGGGGATCCCTGCTTGGCCCCAGGGCCCATTGTGACGTCTTAGGACCCCCTATTGTCCCCAGGGCCCATTGTGACATTCAGGGGACGCCTCTTTGTACCCAGGGCACATTGTGACATCCTGGGGACCCCCCCTTGTCCCCAGGGCCCATTGTGACATCCTGGGGATCCCTCCTTGTCCCCAGGGCCCATTGTGACATCCCAGGACCCCCAATTGTCCTCAGGACCCATTGTGACATTCAGGGGACCCCCTTTGTCACTGGGGCCCATTGTGACATCCCAGGACCTTACATTGTCCCCAGGGCCCATTGTGACATCCTGGGGACCCCCCCTTGTCCCCAGGGCCCATTGTGACGTCCCAGGACCGCCCATTGTTCCCAGGGCCCATTGTGATGTCCTGGGGAGCCCCCTCTGTTCCCAGGGCTCATTGTGACTTTCAGGGTACCCCCCCTTGTCCGCAGGGCTGATTGTGACGTCCTAGGACCCCTCTCTGTCCTCAGAGCCCATTGTGACACTTTAGAGACCCCTCTTTGTCCCCAGGGCCCATTGTGACATCCTGGGGACCCCCCCTTGTCCCCAGGGCCCATTGTGACATCCTGGGGACCCCCTCTTGTCCCCAGGGCCCATTGTGACGTCCCAGGACCCCCCATTGTCCCCAGGGCCCATTGTGACATCCTGGGGATCCCTCCTTGTCCCCAGGGCCCATTGTGACGTCCCAGGACCCCCCATTGTCCCCAGGGCCCATTGTGACATTCAGGGGACCCCCTTTGTCACTGGGGCCCATTATGACATCCCAGGACCCCACATTGTCCCCAGGGCCCATTGTGACATCCTGGGGACCCCCTTTGTCACTGGGGCCCATTGTGACGTCCCAGGACCCCGCATTGTCCCCAGAGCCCATTGTGACATCCTGGAGACCCCCTTTGTCTCCAGGGCCCATTGTGACGTCCCAGGACCCCCCATTGTCCCCAGGGTCCATTGTTACATCCTGGGGACCCCCTTGTCCCCAGGACCCATCGTGACACCATGGGGAACCTCCTTGTCACTGGGGACCCATTGTGACACCATGGGGACCCCCCCTTGTCCTCAGGGCCCATTGTGACACTGTGGGGAACCCCCTTGTCTCCAGGGCCTATTGTCACGTCCCAGGACCCCACATTGTCCCCAGGGCCCATTGTGACACCTTGGGGACCCCCTTGTCACTGGAGACCCATCCTGGCACCGTGGAGACCTCCCTTGTCACTGGGGACCCATTGTGACACCATGGGGACCTCCCATTGTCCTCAGGGCCCATTGAGACATCCTGGGGACCCCCTTTGTCACTGGGGACCCATTGTGACATCCCAGGAACCCCATTGTCCCAAGGGCCCATTGTGACATCCTGGGGACCCCCCTTTGTCTCCAGGACATATTGTGACACCGTGGGGACCTCATTAGTCCCCAGGGCCCATTGTGACATCCTAGGGATCCCCTCTTGTCCCCAGGGCCCATTGTGACGTCTCAGGACCCCCCATTGTCCCCAGGGCCCATTGTGACGTCCCAGGACCCCCCATTGTCCCCAGGGCCCATTGTGACCTCATCGGCACCCCCTTGTCTCTAGGGCCCATTTTGACATTCACAGGACCCCCCTTTGTCCCCAGGGCCCATTCTGATATGGTGGGGACCCCCTTTGTCCCCAGGGCCCATTGTGACATCCTGGGGACGCCCTTTGTCCCCAGGGCCCATTTTGACACCATCGACACCCCCCTTTGTCCCCAGGGCCCATTGTGACATCCTGGGGACCCTCCTTGTCCCCAGGGCCCATTGTGACATCCAGAAGACCCCCTTTGTCCCCAGGGCCCATTGTGGCACCATGGGGACCCCCTTTGTCACTGGGGCCCATTGTGACATCCCATGACCCCCCTTTATCCCCAGTGCTACTGTGAAATCCTGGGGACCCCTTTTGTCCCCAGGGCCCATTGTGGCACCATGGGGAACGCCTTTGTCACTGGGGGCCATTGTGACATTCCAGGATTCCACTTTGTCCCCAGGGCTCGTTCTGACACCTTGGGGACTCCCATTGTCCCCAGGACCCATTGTGACATCCTGGGCAACCCCATTGTCCCCAGGGCCCATTGTGACATCTGGGGAACGCCCTTTGTGCCCAGGGCCCATTGTGACATTCCAGGACCCCCCATAGTCCCCAGGGCCCATTGTGACATCCTCGGCACCCCCTTGTCCCCAGGGCCCATTGTGACATCCTGGGGACCCCCCGTTGTCCCCAGGGCCCATTGTGACGTCCCAGGACCCCCCCTTGTCCCCAGGACCCATTGTGACACCGTGGGTACCACCCTTGTCCGCAGGGCTCATTGTGACATCCCAGGACCCCACTTTGTCCCCAGGACCCATTCTGATACCGTGGGGATCCCCTTTGTCCCCAGAGCCTATTGTGACATCCAGGGGACCCCCTTTGTCCCCAGGGCCCATTGTGACATCGCAGGACCCGCCTGGTCCCCAGGGACCATTGTGACATCCTGGGGATGCCCCCTTGTCACTGGGGCCCATTGTGACGTCCCAGGACCCCCCATTGTCCCCATGGCCCATTGTGACATCCTGGGGATCCCTGCTTGGCCCCAGGGCCCATTGTGACGTCTTAGGAACCCCTATTGTCCCCAGGGCCCATTGTGACATTCAGGGGACGCCTCTTTGTCCCCAGGGCCCATTGTGACATCCTGGGGACCCCCCCTTGTCCCCAGGGCCCATTGTGACGTCCCAGGACCCCCCATTGTCCTCAGGACCCATTGTGACATCCTGGGGACCCCCTTTGTCACTGGGGCCATTGTGACATCCCAGGACCCCACATTGTCCCCAGGGCCCATTGTGACATCCTGGGGACCCCCCCTTGTCCCCAGGGCCCATTGTGACGTCCCAGGACCCCCCATTGTTCCCAGGGCCCATTGTGATGTCCTGGGGAGCCCCCTCTGTTCCCAGGGATCATTGTGACTTTCAGGGTACCCCCCCTTGTCCCCAGGGCTTATTGTGACGTCCTAGGGCCCCTCTGTGTCCCCAGGGCCCATTGTGACACTTTAGAGACCCCTCTTTGTCCCCAGGGCCCATTGTGACATCCTGGGGACCCCCCCTTGTCCCCAGGACCCATTGTGATGTCCCAGGACCCCCCATTGTCCCCAGGGCCCATTGTGACATCCTCGGCACCCCCTTGTCCCCAGGGCCCATTGTGACATTCAGGGGACCCCTCTTTGTCCCCAGGGCCCATTGTGACATCCTGGGGACCCCCTCTTGTCCCCAGGGCCCATTGTGACGTCCCAGGACCCCCCATTGTCCCCAGGGCCCATTGTGACATCCTGGGGATCCCTCTTTGTCCCCAGGGCCCATTGTGACCTCCTCGGCACCCCCTTGTCCCTAGGGCCCATTGTGACATTCACGGGACCCCCCTCTGTCCCCAGGGCCCATTCTGATATGGTGGGGACCCCCTTTGTCCCCAGGGCCCATTGTGACACCGTCGACACCCCCCTTTGTCCCCAGGGCCCATTGTGACATCCTGGGGACCCTCCTTGTCCCCAGAGCCCATTGTGACATCCAGAAGACCCCCTTTGTCCCCAGGGCCCATTGTGGCACCATGGGGACCCCCTTTGTCACTGGGGCCCATTGTGACGTCCTAGGACCCCGCATTGTCCCCAGAGCCCATTGTGACATCCTGGAGACCCCCTTTGTCTCCAGGGCCCATTGTGACATTCAGGGGACCCCCTTTGTCACTGGGGCCCATTGTGACATCCCAGGACCCCACATTGTCCCCAGGGCCCATTGTGACATCCTGGGGACCCCCTTTGTCACTGGGGCCCATTGTGACGTCCCAGGACCCCACATTGTCCCCAGAGCCCATTGTGACATCCTGGAGACCCCCTTTGTCTCCAGGGCCCATTGTGACGTCCCAGGACCCCCCATTGTCCCCAGGGTCCATTGTTACATCCTGGGGACCCCCTTGTCCCCAGGACCCATCGTGACACCATGGGGACCCTCCTTGTCACTGGGGACCCATTGTGACACCATGGGAACAATGGGAGGTCCTGGGACATCAGAATGGGTCCTGGGGACAAGGGGGGGTCCCCAGGATGTCACAATGGGCCCTGGGGACAAAGAGGGGTCTCTAAAGTGTCACAATGGGCCCTGGGGACACAGAGGGGCCCTAGGACGTCACAATCAGCCCTGGGGACAAGGGGGGGTACCCTGAAAGTCACAATGAGCCCTGGGAACAGAGGGGGCTCCCCAGGACATCACAATGGGCCCTGGGAACAATGGGGGGTCCTGGGACGTCACAATGGGCTCTGGGGACAAGGCGGGGTCCCTAGGATGTCACAATGGGCCCTGGGGACAATGTGGGGTCCTGGGATGTCACAATGGCCCCAGTGACAAAGGGGGTCCCCAGGATGTCACAATGGGTCCTGAGGACAATGGGGGGTCCTGGGACGTCACAATGCGCCCTGGGGACAAGGCGGGGTCCCCAGGATGTCACAATGGGCCCTGGGAACAAGGGGGGGTCCCCAGGATGTCACAATGTGCCCTGGGTACAAAGAGGCATCCCCTGAATGTCACAATGGGCCCTGGGGACAATAGGGGTTCCTAAGACGTCACAATGGGCCCTGGGGCCAAGCAGGGATCCCCAGGATGTCACAATGGGCCATGGGGACAATGGGGGGTCCTGGGACGTCACAATGGGCCCCAGTGACACGGGGGCATCCCCAGGATGTCACAATGGTCCCTGGGGACCAGGGGGGTCCTGCGATGTCACAATGGGCCCTGGGGACAAAGGGGGTCCCCTGGATGTCACAATGGGCTCTGGGGACAAAGGGGATCCCCGCGGTATCAGAATGGGCCCTGGGGACAAAGGGGGGTCCTGGGATGTCACAATGAGCCCTGCGGACAAGGGTGGTACCCACGGTGTCACAATGGGCCCTGGGGACAAGGGGGGGTCCTGGGACGTCACAATGGGCCCTGGGGACAAGGGGGTGCCGAGGATGTCACAATGGGCCCTGGGGACAATGGGGGGTCCTGGAATGTCACAATGGGCCCTGGGCACAAAGGGCGGTCCCCAGGATGTCACAATGGGCCCTGGGGACAATGGGGGGTGCCCAGGATGTGAGAATGAGTCCTGAGGACAAGGGGGGGTCCCCATGGTGTCACAGTGCGTCCCCAGTGACAAGGAGGGGTCCCCATGGTGTCACAATAGGCCCTGGGGACAACGTGGGGTCCTAGAATGTCACAATGGGCCCTGGGGACAATGGGGGGTCCTGGGATGTCACAATGAGCCCTGCGGACAAGGGTGGTACCCACAGTGTCACAGTGGGCTCTGGGCACAAGGCGGGGTCCCCATAGTATCACAATGGGTCCTGGGGACAAGTGGGGTCCCCAGGATGTCACAATGGGCCCTGGGGACAATGTGGGGTTCTGGAATTTCACTATGGGCCCCAGTGACAAAGGGGGTCCCCTGAATGTCACAATGGGTCCTGGGGACAATGGGGGGTCCTGGGACGTCACAATGGGCCCTGGGGACAAGGAGGGATCCCCAGGATGTCACAATGGGTACTGGGGACAAAGGGGGGGTCCCCATGGTGTCACAATGGGCCCAAGTGACAAGGAGGGTCCCCACGGTGCCACGATGGGTCCTGGGGACAAGGGCGTTCCCCAGATGTCACAATGGGCCCTGGGGACAATGGGGTTGCCCAGGATGTCACAATGGGTCCTGGGGACAATGGGAGTCCCCAAGGTGTCAGAACGAGCCCTGGGGACAAAGTGGAATCCTGGAATGTCACAATGGCCCCCAGTGACAAAGGGGTTCCCCATGGTGCCACAATGGGCCCTGGGGACAAAAGGGGTCCCCAGGATTTCACAATAGCACTGGGGATAAAGGGGGGTCATGGGATGTCACAATGGGCCCCAGTGACAAAGGGGGTCCCCATGGTGCCACAATGGGCCCTGGGGACAAAGGGGGTCTTCTGGATGTCACAATGGGCCCTGGGGACAAGGAGGGTCCCCAGGATGTCACAATGGGCCCTGGGGACAAAGGGGGGTGTCGATGGTGTCAAAATGGGCCCTGGGGACAAAGGGCGTCCCCAGGATGTCACAATGGGCCCTGGGGACAAAGGGGGTCCCCACCATATCAGAATGGGCCCTGGGGACAAAGGGGGGTCCCGTGAATGTCAAAATGGGCCCTAGAGACAAGGGGGTGCCGATGAGGTCACAATGGGCCCTGGGGACAATGGGGGGTCCTGGGACGTCACAATGGGCCCTGGGGACAATGGGGGGTCCTGAGACGTCACAATGGGCCCTGGGGACAAGAGGGGATCCCTAGGATGTCACAATGGGCCCTGGGGACTAATGAGGTCCCCACGGTGTCACAATATGTCCTGGAGACAAAGGGGGGTCCCCAGGATGTCACAATGGGCCCTTGGGACAATGGGGTTCCTGGGATGTCACAATGGGTCCCCAGTGACAAAGGGGGTCCCCAGGATGTCTCAATGGGCCCTGAGGACAATGGGAGGTCCCCATGGTGTCACAATGGGTCCCCAGTGACAAGGGAGGTCTCCACGGTGCCAGGACGGGTCTCCAGTGACAAGGGGGTCCCCAAGGTGTCACAATGGGCCCTGGGGACAATGTGGGGTCCTGGGACGTGACAATAGGCCCTGGAGACAAGGGGGTTCCCCACAGTGTCACAATGGGCCCTGAGGACAAGGGGGGGTCCCCATGGTGTCACAATGGGTCCCCAGTGACAAGGAGGGTCCCCATGGTGTCACGATGGGTCCTGGGGACAAGGGGGTCCCCAGGATGTAACAATGGACGCTGGGGACAATGGGGGGTCCTGGGACGTCACAATGGGCCCTGGAGACAAAGGGGGTCTCCAGGATGTCACAATGGGCTCTGGGGACAATGCGGGGTCCTGGGACGTCACAATGGGCCCCAGTGACAAAGGGGGTCCCCAGGATGTCACAATGGGCCCTGGGGACAATGTGGGGTCCTGGGATGTCACAATGGGCCCCAGTGACAAAGGGGGTCCCCTGAATGTCACAATGGGCCCTGGGGACAATGGGGGGTCCTGGGACGTCACAATGGGCCCTGGGGACAAGGAGGGATCCCCAGGATGTCACAATGGGCCCTGGGGACAATGGGGGGTCCTGGGACGTCACAATGTTCCCTGGGGACAAGAGGGGGTGCCCAGGATGTCACAATGGGCCCTGGGGACAAAGAGGGGTCCCCTGAATGTCACAATGGGCCCTGGGGACAAGGGGGTGCCGAGGATGTCACAATGGGCCCTGGGGACAATGGCGGGTCCTGGGACGTCACAATGGGCCCTGGGGACAAGGGGGCGTCCCCAGGATGTCACAATGGGCCCTGGGGACAAGGGGGGGTCCCCAGGATGTCACAATGGGCCCTGGGGACAAAGAGGGGTCTCTAAAGTGTCACAATGGGCCCTGGGGACACAGAGGGGCCCTAGGACGTCACAATAAGCCCTGGGGACAAGGGGGGGTACCCTGAAAGTCACAATGAGCCCTGGGAACAGAGGGGGCTCCCCAGGACATCACAATGGACCCTGGGAACAATGGGGGGTCCTGGGACGTCACAATGGGCCCTGGGGACAAGGGGGGGTCCCCAGGATGTCACAATGGGCCCTGGGGACAATGTAAGGTCCTGGGATGTCACAATGGGCCCCAGTGACAAAGGGGGTCCCCTGAATGTCACAGTGGGTCCTGAGGACAATGGAGGGTCCTGGGACGTCACAATGGGCCCTGAGGACAAGGGAGGCTCCCCATGGTGTCACAATGGGTCCTGGGGACAAGGGGGTCCCCAGGATGTAACAATGGACCCTGGGGACAATGGGGGTCCTGGGACATCACAATGGGCCCTGGAGACAAAGGGGGTCTCCAGGATGTCACAATGGGCTCTGGGGACAATGGGGGGTCCTGGGATGTCACAATGGGTCCTGGGGACAAAGAGGGGTCCCCAGGATGTCACAATGGGCCCTGGGGACAATGGGGGGTCCTGGGATGTCACAATGGGCCCCAGTGACAAAGGGGTGTCCCCTGAATGTCACAATGGGCCCTGGGGACAACGGAAGGACCTGGGACGTCACAATGGGCCCTGGGGACAAAATTGGTCCCCACGATGTCTCAATGAGCCCCAGTGACAAATGGGGGTCCCCATGATGTCACAATGGGCCCTGGGGACAAGGAGGGGTCCTGGGACATTACAATGGGCCCTGGGGACAAGGGGGGGTCCCCTGAATGTCACAATGGCCCCTGGGGAGAAAGGGGGTCCCCAGGATGTCAAAATGGGCCATGGGGACAAAGTGGGGTTCTGGGATATCACAATGTGCCACAGTGACAAAGGGGGTCCCCACGGTGCCACAATGAGCCCTGGGGACAAAGGGAGGTCCCTAGGATGTCACAATGGACCCCGGGGACTAATGAGGTCCCCACGGTGTCACAATGCGTCCTGGAGACAAAGGGGGGTCCCCTGGATGTCACAATGGGCCCTTGGGACAATGGGGTTCCTGGGATGTCACAATGGGTCCCCAGTGACAAAGGGGGTCCCCAAGATGTCTCAATGGGCACTGAGGACAATGGGAGGTCCCCAGGATGTCACAATGGGCCCTGGGGACAATTGGGGGTCCTGGGACGTCACAATGGGCCCTGGGGAGAAAGGGGGTCCCCAGGATGTCACAATGGGCCCTGGGGACAAAGAGGCTCCCCAGGATGTCACAATGGGCCCTGGGGACAATGTGGGGTCCTGGGACATCACAATGGGCCCTGGGGACAAAGGGGGTCCCCAGGATGTCACAATGGGCCCTGGGGACAAAGAGGCTCCCCAGGATGTCACAATGGGCCCTGGGGACAATGTGGGGTCCTGGGACATCACAATGGGCCCTGGGGACAAAGGGGGTCCCCAGGATGTTCACAATAGGCCCTGAGGACAAGGGATGGTCCCCATGGTGTCACAATGGTTCCCCAGTGACAAGGGGCGTCCTCAAGTGTCACAATGGGCCCTGGGGACAATGGGGGTCCTGGGACGTAACAATAGGCCCTTGGGACAAGGGGGGTCCCCACGGTGTTACAATGGTCTCGGGGGACAAAGGGGGGTGCCCAGGATGTCACAATGGGCCCTGAGGACAAGGGAGGCTCCCCATGGTGTCACGATGGGTCCTGGGGACAAGGGGGTCCCCAGGATGTAACAATGGACCCTGGGGACAATGGGGGGTCCTGGGACATCACAATGGGCCCTGGAGATTAAGGGGGTCTCCAGGATGTCACAATGGGCTCTGGGGACAATGGGGGGTCCTGGGATGTCACAATGGGTCCTGGGGACAAAGAGGGGTCCCCAGGATGTCACAATGGGCCCTGGGGACAATGGGGGGTCCTGGGATGTCACAATGGGCCCCAGTGACAAAGGGGTGTCCCCTGAATGTCACAATGGGCCCTGGGGACAACGGAAGGACCTGGGACGTCACAATGGGCCCTGGGGACAAAATTGGTCCCCACGATGTCTCAATGAGCCCCAGTGACAAATGGGGGTCCCCATGATGTCACAATGGGCCCTGGGGACAAGGAGGGGTCCTGGGACATTACAATGGGCCCTGGGGACAAGGGGGGGTCCCCTGAATGTCACAATGGCCCCTGGGGAGAAAGGGGGTCCCCAGGATGTCAAAATGGGCCATGGGGACAAAGTGGGGTTCTGGGATATCACAATGTGCCACAGTGACAAAGGGGGTCCCCATGGTGCCACAATGAGCCCTGGGGACAAAGGGAGGTCCCTAGGATGTCACAATGGACCCCGGGGACTAATGAGGTCCCCACGGTGTCACAATGCGTCCTGGAGACAAAGGGGGGTCCCCTGGATGTCACAATGGGCCCTTGGGACAGTGGGGTTCCTGGGATGTCACAATGGGTCCCCAGTGACAAAGGGGGTCCCCAAGATGTCTCAATGGGCACTGAGGACAATGGGAGGTCCCCAGGATGTCACAATGGGCCCTGGGGACAATTGGGGGTCCTGGGACGTCACAATGGGCCCTGGGGACAAAGGGGGTCCCCAGGATGTCACAATGGGCCCTGGGGACAAAGAGGCTCCCCAGGATGTCACAATGGGCCCTGGGGACAATGTAGGGTCCTGGGACATCACAATGGGCCCTGGGGACAAAGGGGGTCCCCAGGATGTCACAATGGGCCCTGGGGACAAAGAGGCTCCCCAGGATGTCACAATGGGCCCTGGGGACAATGTGGGGTCCTGGGACATCACAATGGGCCCTGGGGACAAAGGGGGTCCCCAGGATGTTCACAATAGGCCCTGAGGACAAGGGGTGGTCCCCATGGTGTCACAATGGTTCCCCAGTGACAAGGGGCGTCCTCAAGTGTCACAATGGGCCCTGGGGACAATGGGGGTCCTGGGACGTAACAATAGGCCCTTGGGACAAGGGGGGTCCCCACGGTGTTACAATGGTCTCGGGGGACAAAGGGGGGTGCCCAGGATGTCACAATGGGCCCTGAGGACAAGGGAGGCTCCCCATGGTGTCACGATGGGTCCTGGGGACAAGGGGGTCCCCAGGATGTAACAATGGACCCTGGGGACAATGAGGGGTCCTGGGACATCACAATGGGCCCTGGAGACTAAGGGGGTCTCCAGGATGTCACAATGGGCTCTGGGGACAATGGGGGGTCCTGGGTTGTCACAATGGGTCCTGGGGACAAAGAGGGGTCCCCAGGATGTCACAATGGGCCCTGGGGACAATGGGGGGTCCTGGGATGTCACAATGGGCCCCAATGACAAAGGGGGGTCCCCTGAATGTCACAATGGGCCCTGGGGACAACGGGAGGACCTGGGACGTCACAATGGGCCCTGGGGACAAAATTGGTCCCACGATGTCTCAATGAGCCCCAGTGACAAATGGGGGTCCCCATGATGTCACAATGGGCCCTGGGGACAAGGAGGGGTCCTGGGACGTTACAATGGGCCCTGGGGACAAGAGGGGGTCCCCTGAATGTCACAATGGCCCCTGGGGAGAAAGGGGGTCCCCAGGATGTCAAAATGGGCCATGGGGACAAAGTGGGGTTCTGGGATATCACAATGTGCCACAGTGACAAAGGGGGTCCCCATGGTGCCACAATGAGCCCTGGGGACAAAGGGAGGTCCCTAGGATGTCACAATAGGCCCCGGGGACTAATGAGGTCCCCACGGTGTCACAATGCGTCCTGGAGACAAAGGGGGGTCCCCTGGATGTCACAATGGGCCCTTGGGACAATGGGGTTCCTGGGATGTCACAATGGGTCCCCAGTGACAAAGGGGGTCCCCAGGATGTCTCAATGGGCACTGAGGACAATGGGAGGTCCCCAGGATGTCACAATGGGCCCTGGGGACAATGGGGGATCCTGGGACGTCACAATGGGCCCTGGGGACAATGTGGGGTCCTGGGACATCACAATGGGCCCTGGGGACAAAGGGGGTCCCCAGGATGTCACAATGGGCCCTGGGGACAAAGAGGCTCCCCAGGATGTCACAATGGGCCCTGGGGACAATGTGGGGTCCTGGGACATCACAATGGGCCCTGGGGACAAAGGGGGTCCCCAGGATGTCACAATGGGCCCTGGGGACAAAGAGGCTCCCCAGGATGTTCACAATAGGCCCTGAGGACAAGGGGTGGTTCCCATGGTGTCACAATGGGTCCCCAGTGACAAGGGGGGTCCCCAAGGTGTCACAATGGGCCCTGGGGACAATGGGGGTCCCGGGACGGAATAATAGGCCCTGGGGACAAGGGGGGTCCCCACAGTGTCACAATGGGCCCTGGGAACAAAGGGGGTCCCCACGGTGTTACAATGGTCCCGGGGGACAAATGGGGGTGCCCATAATGTCACAATGGGCCCTGAGGACAAGGGGGGCTCCCCAGGGTGTCGGAATGGGTCCCTAGTGACAAGGAGGGTCCCCATGGTGTCACGATGGGTCCTGGGGACAAGGGGGTCCTGGGATGTCACAATGGGCCCTGGGGACAATGTGGGGTCCTGGGACATCACAATGGGCCCTGGGGACAAAGGGGGTCCCCAGGATGTCACAATGGGCCCTGGGGAAAAAGAGGCTCCCCAGGATGTCACAATGGGACCTGGGGACAAGGGGGTCCCCAGGATCTCTCAATGGACTCTGGGGAAAATAGACGTTCCCCAGGATGTTCACAATAGGCCCTGAGGACAAGGGGTGGTCCCCATGGTGTCACAATGGGTCCCCAGTGACAAGGGGGGTCCCCAAGGTGTCACAATGGGCCCTGGGGAAAATGGGGGGTCCTGGAACGTAACAATAGGCCCTGGGGAGAAGAGGGGTCCCCACAGTGTCACAATGGGCCCTGGGGACAAAGGGGGTCCCCACGGTGTTACAATGGTCCCGGGGGACAAAGTGGGGTGCCCAGGATGTCACAGTGGGCCCTGAGGAAAAGGGGGGCTCCCCATGGTGTCACAATGGGTCCCCAGTGACAAGGAGGGTCCCCATGGTGTCACGATGGGCCCTGGGGACAAGGGGGTCCCCAGGATGTAACAATGGACCCTGGGGACAATGGGGGGTCCTGGGGCGTCACAATGGGTCCTGGGGACAAGGAGGGATCTCCAGGATGTCACAATGGGCCCTGGGGACTATGGGGGGTCCTGGGACGTCACAATGGGCCCTGGGGACAAGGGGGCGTCGCCAGGATGTCACAAGGGGCCCTGGGGACAAAGAGGGGTCCCTACAGTGTCACAATGGGTCCTGGGGACACAGAGGGGCCCTAGGACCTCACAATCGGCCCTGGGGACAAAGGGGGTGTCCCCTGAAAGTCACAATGAGCCCGGGGAACAGAGTGGGTCCCCAGGATCTCACAATGGGCCCTGGGGACAAAGGGGGCTCCCCAGGATATCACAATGTGGCCTGAGGACAAGGGGAGGTCCCCATGGTGTTACAATGGGTCCCCAGCGACAAGGGGGTCCCCCATGGTGTCACAATGAGCCCTGGGGACAATGGGGGGGTCCTGGGATGTCACAATGGGCCCTGGGGACAAGGGGTTAGGGGGTTGTGTTAGGGGGTTGGAGGATTAGGTGGTGCAGGATTTGGGGGTGCAAGGCCAGGGGAGCAGGATTTTGCGGGGCCTGATTTGGGGCTACAGGGTCTGTGGTTGCAGGTTCCAGGGGTGCAGGATTTGGGGGTTCAGGGTTTAGGGGTGCAGTGGTTTGGAGTGCAGTGTTTTGGGGTGCAGGGTTTGGGGAAGGAGGATATAGGGGTGCAGGGTTTAGGGTGCAGGATCTTGGGGTGCAGGGGTTTGGGGTGGAGGGCTTGGTAGGGCAGGATTGGGGGTGGAAAGTTTAGGGGTAGGGCTGGGGGTGCAGGATTTGGGGGTGAAGGGGTTGTGAGGTGCAGGGTTCTGGGCTGCAGGGTTTGGGAGATCGGTACGTGGGGCTGGAGGATTTGGGGGTGCAGGGTTTGGAGCAGCAGGATCTGGGGGTGCAAGATTGGGGATAGCAGGGTTTTGGGGGAGCAGGGTTTAGGGGTCAGGCTTTAGGGGGACAGGGTTTGGGGGGCAGGGTTGGGAGGGATGATTTTGGGGTGCAGGGTTTAGGGCAGCACGATCTTGGGGTGAAAGGGTTTGGCGTGAAGGGTTGGGTAGGACAGGATTTGGGGTGCAGGTTTTTAGGGTGCAACTTGTGGGGGTCAGGATTTGGGGTACAGGGTTTGGGGGTGCAGGGTTTAGTGGTGCAGGGTTTGGGGGTGCAGGTCTTGGGGAGGCAGAATTGGGGGTGCAGGTTTTTGGAGTTCAGGGGTTTGGGGGTGCAGATTTTGGGTGTTCAGGACCTGGGGGTGCAGGATTTGGGGATGTAGGTTTGGTGTGCAGGGCTTAGGGTTTCAGTATCTTGGGTTGAAGAGGTTTGGGGTGAAGGGTTGTGTACGGCAGGATTTGGGGGTGCAGGGCTTTGGGCTGAATGTTTGGGGGTGCAGGGTTCGCATGTTTAGGAACTGGGGGTGCAGGATTCGGGTTTGCAGGTTTGGGGAATTTTGCGGTAAAGGATTTGGGGTGCAGGGTTGGGGGACGCAGGATCTGAGGGTGCAGCGTTTGGGGTGCAGAGTTAGGGGCTGCAGGATCTGGGGTGCAGGGTTTGGGGGGCACTGTTTTGGGGGGAAGGATTTGCGAGATGCAGGGTTTAAGGGTTTAGGATTTGGAGGTGTCGAATTTTGGGGTGCAGGAGGTGTGGGGTTTGGGGTTGCAGGATTGGGGGAGAATGGTTTGGGGGTGCAAGACTTGAGGGTGCAGGGTTTGGGGGTTTGGGACATGGGGCTGGAGGATTTGGGGGTGCAGGATTTGGGGTGCAGTGTGTGGGGGTGCAAGATCTTGGGGTGTACGAGCTTTGGGTGTGGGATTTGAAGGACAATGATTTGGGGGTGCAGGGATTGGGGGTGTAGGGTTTTGGGGTTGCTGCGTTTGGAGATTCGGGATGTGGAGGTCAAGGATTTAGGGGTACAAGGGCTGGTTGCAGGATTTGGGGGTACAGGGTTTGGTTGCAGGATTTGGGGTGCAGGGTTTGACGTGCAGGGCTAAAGGGGCCAGAATTTGGAGGTGCAAGATTTGGTGGTCTGGGGTACTGGGCTGCAGGGTTTTGGGGTGCGGGATTTGGGGGTGCAGGTTCCATGTCTTTAGGAACTGGGCGGGGAGGGTTTCTTGGTGCGGACTTTTGAGTGCAAGTTTGAGGGGCCTTGATTTTGGGGTGCATGGTTTGGGGGGCAGGATTCCGGGTGTAAGGTTTTGAGGTGCAGGACTTGGGGGCGCAGGTTTCACACGTTAAGGAACTGGGGCTGCAGAGGTTGGGGGTGCAGCGTTGTGGGCTGCAGGGTTGAAGGGTGCAGGATTTAGGGGTACAGGTTTTGGGGGTGCAGGAGCTGGGGGTGCAGGCTGTAGGGATCAGAATATGGGGGTGCAGGGTTCTGGGGTGCAGGATCTGGGTGAGCAGGCTGTTGGGGTACAGAACCTTGTAGTTCAGCGTTTAGAGGCAGGATTTGGGGGTGCAGGGCTTTGGGGTGAGGGGTCTGGGGTGAGGGGTTCAGGTGTTCAGCACCTGGGGGTGCAGGACCTGAGGGTTGGAGGATTTGGGGATGCAGGGATTTCAGGGTGCAACTTGTGGGGTGCAGGGTTTTGGGTATAGGGTTTAGGGGTGCAGAGTTTTGGGGGGGAGGATTGGGGAAGCAGGGTTTTGGGGTGCAAGGTTCAGTGGTGCAGGGTTCTGGGGGTGCAGGGTTTAGCGCCAGAATTGGGGGTGCAGGGTTTGGGATTGCAGGGTGTTGGGGGAAGGATCTGGGGGTACAAGATTGGGGGTAGCAGGGTTTCAGGGTCAGGCTTTAGGGGGACAGGGTTTGGGGGGCAGGGCTGGGAGGGATGATTTGGGGGTGCAGGGTTTAGGGCAGCAGGATCTTGGGGTGAAGGGATTTGGGGTGAAGGGTGGGTAGGACAGGATTTGGGGGTGCAGGATTTTAGGGTGCAACTTGTGGGGGCAGGATTTGGAGTACAGGAGGTTGGGGGTGCAGGGTTTGGGGTGTAGGATTTAGTGGAGCAGAGAATGGGGGTGAAGGTCTTGTGGAGGCAGAATTGGGGGTGCAGGTCT
The DNA here is from genome assembly GCF_037038585.1 of Patagioenas fasciata. Classification (NCBI taxonomy): domain Eukaryota; kingdom Metazoa; phylum Chordata; class Aves; order Columbiformes; family Columbidae; genus Patagioenas; species Patagioenas fasciata. The sequence goes on along the minus strand of NW_027288666.1, from coordinate 3,412 downwards.
TGGGGAGGCAGAATTGGGGGTGCAGATTTTGGCTGTTCAGGACCTGGGGGTGCAGGATTTGGGGATGTAGGTTTTGGGGGGTAGATTTTGGGGTGCTGGGTTCGGCACATGGGTCTGGAGGATTTGGGGGTGCAGGGTTAAGGGGTTTAGGATTTTGGGGTGCACAGTTTAGGGTGCACGTTCTGGGCATGTATGATTTCAGAGTGCAGGGCTTTGGGGTACAGGATTTGGGGTGCAGGGTTTTGGGGTCAGGATCTGGGGGTGCAGGGTGTTGGGGAGAAGGATTTGGGGGTGCAGCATTTTGAAGTGCAGGGTTTGGAGGAGGGAGGTTTTGGGGGTGAAGGATTTGGTGGTTCAGGTTTTGGGGGTGCAGTGTTAAGAGGGTGGAGGTTTAGGGGTGCAGGATTTGGGGGTTCAGGATGTGGGGGTGCAGGGTATGGGAGTGAAGGATCTGGGGCTTCAGGATTTGGGGGTGCACTGTTGGGGGTGCAGGGTTTAGAAGTCAGGTCTAAGAGTGCAGCGTTTGGGGTGCAGACTGTGGGGTGCACAGGACTGGGGCACAGGATTTGGGGGTGCGGGGTTTCAGGGATCAGGATTTGGAGGTGTGGAGTTTTGGGGTGCAGGGGATGGGGTTGAAGGATCTGAGGGTGTAGGGTGGTGGGGGAAGGATTTGGGGGTGAGAGATTTGGGTGCAGGATTTGGGGGTTCAGTGTTTAGGGCAGCACAATCTTGGGGTGCAGGGGTTTGCAGTGAAAGGTTTGGCAGGCAGGATTTGGGGTGCAGGATTCTGGGGTGCTGGGTTTGGGGTACAGGATTTGGTGTTGCAGGGATGGGGTTGAAGGGCTTGGGTTTCCAGGCCTTTGAGGTGCAGGATTTGGAGGTGCAAGGTTTGGGAGGGAATTCTTTGGGGTGCAGGATTTTGGATGCCGTGTTTGCAGGGCAGGTTTGGGGTGATCACTGCACCTTTTCCTTTCTCCAGGTGCAGAGCCCGTGCCTCACTTGGTTCTGTCTGCAAACAGCGCCCATCTCAGCTCGAATCCCCCTGCCCCTCTCACCCTGTGCAGCTCTTTGTGCGCTGAGCTCCGCACTCAGCACCAGCGGGTGCGGCTCCTCCTGAGGGGCTGGGGGGAGGGGGCGGGGCCAAGGGCTGGTTTGAGGGGGCGGGGCTGAGGCGGCGAGCTGCGATTGGCCGGCCGGGCCGCAGCGGCCGTTCCCGCCTGAGCCTTGGGGCGGAGCCAGAGCGGGAGTGCGGGGGGCGGCCGGGCCAGGAGCCGCCCGCAGAGCGCCCGGAGAGCGGGCTTCGGGGACTCTGCCCGGGAACGAGCGGCAGGAGGAGAGGAGACGGCCCCAGCGGTACCGGGTGAGCTTCTGGCTGGAGCCTGGGAGCTGTTCCTCCCAGCGAGGGCTGTCGGGCACTGAACGGGCTGCCCAGGGCAGGGCTGGAGCCGCCATCCCTGGAGGGGTTTCCACAGGAGCTCCTGAGGGCCGTGGGCAGTGCCGGGGGTTTGTGCTTGGACTCCAGCACCTTCAAGGTGTTTGACACCCAAAGGGATTCTGTGGCACACTCAATTTTCACATTGCCATGGAGCCCGGAGGTCCCAGCGGGGTTTGGATCAGCGTGTTCTGGAACATTCTCAGTGGTCGGGTCTGTGTGCAGAGTGTGGTGGGAACGAGAAGAGAGGAGATGGAGAGAACAGTGGGGAGGTGGAGGAGCAGGAGTGGAGGTGAATACCAGAGAGAGCGAGTGTGTGCGGATCAGCAGTGATCACCCCAAACCTGCCCCGCAGACACGGCACCCAAAATCCTGCACCCCAAAATACTCTTCCCAAACCTGCACCCCAGATCATGACCCCAAGCCCTGCACCAAAACCCTGCCCCTCAATCCTGCACCCCCAAATCCTCCACCCCTGATCCTGTCTTCCCAAACCCTGCACCCCAAACCCTGCACCCCCAAATTCGGCCCTACCAAACTCTGCACCCCTAAACCCTACAACTGAAACCTTGCACCCCCTAATCCTGCCCTCCCTACCTTCCTGAACCCCAAAACCTGCACCCCAAACCTTGCATTCCCAAATCCTTCCGTCCTATACCCTCCACCCCTAAACCCTGCCCCCAAACCCTGCACCCCAAAGAATTCCCTCCCAAACCCTGCACCTCCAAATCCTGCACCTCAAAGGCCTGGAAACCCAAGCCCTTCAACCCCATCCCTGCAACACCAAATCCTGTACCCCAAACCCAGCACCCCAGAATCCTGCACCCCAAATCCTGCCTACCAAACCTTTCACTGCAAACCCCTGCACCCCAAGATTGTGCTGCCCTAAACACTGAACCCCCAAATCCTGCAGCCCCGGATCCTTGCCTGCCAAAACTCTGCATCTCCAAATCCTGCACCCCAAATCTCTCACCCCGACCACCCTGCACTCCCAACCCCTGCACCCCAAAACTCCACACCTCCAAATCCTGAACCCTGAAACCTCGCACCCCCAAATCCTGAGCCCCAGTCCTGTGCACCCCACACTCTGCAACCTTAAATTTCCCCCCAAGCCCCTGCACCCCAAACGCTGCACTCTTAGACCTGACTTCTAAACCCTGCACCCCCAAACAGTGCACCCCCAAATCCTGAAGCCCCAGATCCTTCCCTCCCATACTGTGCACCCCCAAATCCTGAACCCCCAGATCCTGAATTCCAGGATCTTGCACCCCCAGACCCTGCACCCCCAAATCAGACACACGAAAACTCTGCACCCCCAAATCTTGCACCTCTAAGCCTCCACCCCTTAACACTGCATCCCCAAATCTTTCACCCCAAAACCTCAACCCAGAACCCTGTACCCCAAAACCCTACACCTCCAAATCCTGAACCCTTAAACCCTGCACCCCCAGATCCTCCCCCCAAATGAATGAACCCCCAAAACCTACACCCCCAGATGCTGCTACCCCATACCCAGCACCCCAAACTCTGCACCCAGAAATCCTGCACTCTCATAACCCTGCACCTCAAACAATTCCCTCGACCCTGCACCCCCAGAACCTGTAACCCCAGTCGCTGCACCCCCAGGTCCTGTCCCCAAACTCTGCACTGCCAGATCCTGCCCCCCTAAACCCTTAAAGCCCAAATATTGTACCCTCAGATCCTTCCTCAACACCCTGCACCCCCAAATTCCCCACCGAAAACCTGCACCCCCAGATCCTGCACCACCAAGTTCTGTACCCTGAAACCCTGCACTGAAAATCCTGCCCCCTAACTCTGCACTTCCAAATCCTGCACCCCCAAATCCTGCATCCCTAAACCCTACACCCCCAAATCCTTCAACCCCCAAAGCCAATGCACTGCCAAACCCTGGACCCCCAGATACTGCACCCCAGAACCCTGCACGTTGAAATCCTGCACCCCCAAACCCTGCAGGCCAGA